>NC_059326.1:210125000-210781250 GCF_018350155.1 Leopardus geoffroyi
TTTTGGATAATTCTTTAATGTCTGCTCACCTCCACTAGACTGTAAACTCATCTATAGCTGCATAACAAACCATCTCAAACTTTGTGGCGTGAAACAAGCAAAAAAGGTCATTTATTACTATCTTTCATGGGTCTGAGGGTTGACTCGACTTAGCTAGGTGATTATCACTCAGGATCTCTCATTCAGTTAAAGCCAGACAACGGGAGGAGGTGGAATCATCTCAAACACTCACACGTTTGGTAGTAGATAGTGACTATCAGCTGAGACTTCAGCTGGGACTATTGGCCTGGGTTTCTTCACAGCACAGTGAATGGGGTCTAAGAACACATGTCCTAGAGAAAGCCAAGGAGAAGCTGTATTGCTGTTTATCACTGAGTCACTCAGAACATTTCTACCGTATTCAGTTCATTAGAAGTGAGTTACTAAGGGGGCACCTGGGTGGCTCAGTCGATTGGGTGGCTGACTTCGGCTTAGGTCATGATCTCGCAGTCCATGATTTTGAGCCCCACATCAGGCTCTGTGCCAACAGCTCAGAGCCTAGAGCCTGCTTTGGATTCTGTGTCTCCCTCTCTCTCTGCCCCTCCCTCACTTGTGCTCTGTCTCACTCTCTGAAAAATAAATAAATGTTAAAAAAAAATTTTTAAAAAGAAGTGAGTTACTAAGGCTAATCATATTTCAGGGCTTGATGGGAGGAATGTGCAAAAATTTGTGGACATGTTTTAAGCTACCACATTCTGTGAGGACAGGGCCTTAATCCTGCCATTTTTTTTTTTTAATTTTTTTTTTTCAACGTTTACTTATTTTTGGGACAGAGAGAGACAGAGCATGAGCGGGGGAGGGGCAGAGAGAGAGGGAGACACAGAATCGGAAACAGGCTCCAGGCTCCGAGCCATCAGCCCAGAGCCTGACACGGGGCTCGAACTCACGGACTGCGAGATGGTGACCTGGCTGAAGTCGGACGCTTAACCGACTGCGCCACCCAGGCGCCCCAATCCTGCCATTTTTTAAACCACTATATTACTAATGCTTAGGAAAAAGTAGTGTGTGGTGTGGTCAGTGAAAGTTTGTTGAACAAGTGAATGAAGAGAAAAATCAACATGTTTCAGTACCCCAGATTATTCATGATAAAGACTAGGGAATATTGACTTTTATTGTTTGTTACTAGCTGGCCACCTGTATGGCCACCATGTCTATGTGGGCAACTCAATTTTCAGCAGCCGTTACTAACACTACTGGGGGAGTGAGAACATTACAATCCCCTTCTTATAGGGCTATTGGCTCCTGAGTATGGCACAAGTGGATCTGAGAGCTGTTAAAAGATAAACTGAGGCATATTCATAATTTTAAGAGTTTATTTTAAAACTCTGCAAAAATCTGCTTGAATGGGCAACATCCAATCTGGCAGATAGAAAGGAGTTCCAAGGAGCTGTACAAAATGAAAGACTTTTAAGGCCAGAAGGGAGCAGGAAGAAAGAAGTTATATGAAGCACAAAAGCCGGTTGTTTATTGCAAAGTGACTTTCCTTTAGGGTTCAGCAGGGTGCCTTCAGGCAGATTACCTACCTGGTGGCTGATCAGGTGATTCCTGACTGACTGAGTTAAGATTCTACTTCTCAGAGAGCTCAAACTGTAATTCTCAGTTTGGTGACGTGGGGCTTAGTGTAAGCTACTCCAGTCTGGTTTCTAAGTCAGACCCGGTCTCACCTTAAACCCGCTCTGGTTCCTAAGTTGGAGCCTGCTTGACCCAGACCAGTTTCTAAGTCGGATCCAGTCTGACTCCAGCCAGTTTCCCACCTAGCCCACTTCCAGAGGTAGTGAGGAAGCAGCCAACCCAAGGGGCTCCACCGGTATCTAGGTTTGGTTGCTCTGCTGCTCCAGGGGACCATTAGGGTCTCCTCGGTTCCCTCTTCTGATACCAAAACTGTTAGAAGATAAACTGAGGCATATTAAAAATTTTAAGAGGTTGAGCAAAAATTGATTTGAATTGGGCGGCATCCAATCCAGCAGATAGAAAGGAACTTCGAGGAGCAGTACAAAATGAAAAACTCTTATAGGCAGAAGGGAGCAGGAACAAGGGAGTTACTGGAGGCAAAAAGCGGGTTGGTTATTGCAAAGTTATTTTCCTTTAGGGAACAGCAGGGTTCTGTCAGGCAGATTACCTAACTGGTGCTGATCAGGTGATTCCTGATTGAGTTAAATTGCATTCTGGGAGAGCCCAAGCTGTAATCAAGTTGTCTCAGTTTGGTGACATGGGGCTTAGCATAAGCTATTCCACTTTGGGCCTATTGTCTTATTTTTAACAGAGACAATACCTGAACCAAATGCCTACATCCTTCAAGGAACTATTTGCTGCTTTTACCCAAACATAAAAGGTGAGTGTAGCAGGTTTTTTTTTTTTTCTTCCTGATGCATAACAAATTACCACAAATTTAGTGGCTTCAAACAACACTCATTTGTTAGCTCATAGTTCTATAGGCAAGAAGTCTTGGGTGCTCTGCTGAGGGTCTTGTAAATCTCAAATCAAGGTGTTGGTCAGATTTCATTGTCATCTAGAGCTTAGGGTCCTCCTTCAAACTCATGTGGTCATGGAAAAATCCAGTTCCTTGTGGTTGTAATATTGTAGTCTGTTTCCTTGCTGGCCGTCAGCTAAGGGTCACTCTCAGAGATTAGACTGCATTTCTTGCCATGTAACCCCCTCCATCTTCAAAGCCAGCAATGGAGAATTTCTCTCTCATTGAATCCCTCTCTTAGGCTTCAAATCTCTCTCACATTCTGTCTCTGATCTCTAGATCCAGATTTAAAGGGCTAGTGTAATTAGGTCTGGCTCACCTGGATAATCTCCCATTTTAAGGTCAATTGATTTGGGGACTTCATTACATCTGAAATTAATATTCGAATAACTAGGAGTTCACAGTATTAGTGTCTGAATAACTGGGAGGTATGTGTACAGCCCGGGCTAGGAATCTTGGAGGCTATTTTAGAAGTCTGCTAACACAATAGGAAATTCCCCAAATATAGGAAGGTATACAGACAGTTCCAGTATTGGAAATAAAAAATGATGCAAATGTTTACCACAGGAAGAAAGAGGACAAATGAAGATATAGGAAAACTGAAAGGTAAGCATCTGAGATTGAAGTTATGAATTCTACTGAGGAACTACAAATGGACAAAGGAGTGAGGAGCAGTGTTGAAAGCCTGGCTGAAGTTGGCTGGGTGCAGAAAACGGCAATCGAGGCCCTTGATGTTCTTAATTAGTTTCTTAAGCAATCAGCTGCAGCAATGAGTATAAAAAGATGAAGCTGGAGAAATTGAATGGCGATGTTTGCATACTACGAGGATTGGCAAGGCGAACGGCATTGATCACGGAAGTGAAGGATCATGGTAGGAGCACTGTTCCAGGAAAAGAAGCTGGAGGTCTGAATTCTCCTTATCTGTAAGGTGTGGGTTGTGCAGTGAATAACGTCCAACCGTCGGTACCATAGCATCTGGATTCTATGTTGTGGCCACAAGGTCCTGCTGAGTGAGAGAGAAGACAAGGAAATAATGCTAGTACAGATGAAGAATAGAGATTAGAAATCATGATGAGGACGAAGATTAGGTGCGTTCGGATTTGATGCAATCGGAAAGTGTAAGAGGATGAGGTAAAAAGTTGATTTTATGCTACTTCCCATGTAATTTAAAATTTTTATTGCGATATACTTCCTTCCCCCCACTCCTTTCTTTGGTCTATTATTGTAATAGGTTTTACTTCTCAGTAAGGTATAATCCTCACAGTGCTTTTTTGCTTGTGTGTTTGTATTAAAGGTCAATAATCATTTAAACACTTTAACAAAAGAAAAATAAGTGTCTTTTATAGTTATCTGTATATTCACATTTATGGTGCTAGTCATTATTTTATGTAGGTTTAAATTTCGATATGATATTGTTGTCTTTCACCTTGAAGCACTTTTAAACATAGCTTATGGCAATGAATTCTCTCAGTTTTTGTTGTCTGAAAGTATCTTTACTTCAACCTCATTTCTGAAGGATTTTTTAAAAATCTTTTTTAAAAATTTCTTTTAATGTTTTTTTTGAGGGAGAGGGAGACAGACAGAGTATGAGTGGGGGAGGGGCAGAGAGAGAGGGAGACCCAGAATGCGAAGCAGGCTCCAGGCTCTGAGCTGTCAGCACAGAGCCCGACGTGGGGCTCAAACTCACAAACTGCGAGATCACAACCTGAGCTGAAGTCGGACACTTAACCAACTGAGCCACCCAGGCGCCCCTGAAGGATTTTTAAAAAATATATAGAATTCTAGACTGGTTCCCCCATCCTACCCGCCACCCTCTTTAAACCTTCAAAAATGTTGGTCCATTTTGTTCTGTGAAATAAGAGATAAGTGATAATTTTTGATGAGAAATAAGTGATAATTTTTATTTCCTTGTGTATAATGGGCATTTCCTCTTCTGCTGCTGCTTCTATAATCTTTCTCTCCATTGATTTTTAGCAGTTTTATTACGATGTGCCTTGGCATGGTTTTCTTTTTGTTTATTCTTTTGGGATGTATTGGGTGTCTGGGATGTGTGAGTTTATATTTCTCATCAAAATTGGTAACATTTTGATCATTATTTCTTTAAATATTTCTTCCATATTCTCTCCAGGACTCAAATTACACATATATTAGACTATTATTGATATTGTGCCACATATCCCTGATGTTCTAATAATATTTTTAAGCCCCTCTTAACTTGTGCTTTAGTTTGGGTAGTTTCTATTGCTCTGTTTTCAAGTTTACTGGTCTTTTCTTCTGTAGTGTTCATCAGTTACTGATTTCTTCCAGTAAATTTTTCATTTTGGATATTGTATTTTTCATCTGTAGAAGTTCCATTTGTTTCTTTTTTATATCTTCCACTTCTCTAATCATTATGTTCATGCTTTTCTCTAAATCTTTGAGCATATTTGTGATATTTTAAGCAGTTGTTTTAAATCCATCATCCATGAATTCCATAATTTCTGTCATTTTGGGGGGTATATTTCTATGGGTAATTTTTCTCCTAATTATGGGTCACATTTCCTTGTTTCTTTAAATATTTAGTGGGTTTTTTTTTTTTTTAGTTTATTTATTTAATTTGAGAGAGAGAGAGATCACATGTGTGTGCACACAAGCAGTGGAAGGACAGAGAGAGAGGGAGAGAGAGAGAATCCCAAACAGACTCCATGCTGTGCTGTCTGCTGTCAGTGTGGAGCCCTATGTGGGGCACAAACCCATGAATGGTGAGATCATGACTTGAGCCACCCAGCTGAAACCAGCAGTCAGATGCTTAACCTACTGAGCCACCCAGGCACCCCTAGTGTTTTTAACTGGATGCTGGACAGTGCATTTAAGTGTCTGGATCTTTTTATCTTTCTTTACTGGAAGAGTGGATAGATTTGTTCTGTCATGCAGTTAACTTACAGAGTAGTTCATCATTCTGAGGCTAGTTTTTAAGCTTTTGTTAGCGACAAGTATAGAGTAACTTTTTTTTTTTTCTTTTCTAGGATTAGTTTGGCCCTAATTCTATGCCCTGCCCTTTATTGGGTCTTCAGTGGGGAAAAACAAAGAAACAAAGAAACAAACAAAAACAAACTCAGGTATTCAGTGAAGTTTCTGTTTTTCTTTGATTGGTCTCATGTAGTATTACCCTGTGCATGCACAAGGTTGGTATTCAGCCAAATACTCAAAGAGACCCCTACACAGATTTCTAAAGCTATATCTCTGCACAGTGCTGTCTTCATTGCCCTGCAAATTTCAGCCACCTTATCTTATGTAAACTTCATTGAAGATCTCTTCCACTCAGTGAGACCACTGTGCTCTGCTTGCTTTCTTCTTTCATGGCCTGGAGTCTGGTAAATGCCTTCACAGAAAAATATTATAGGGGTCATTATCAGAATAATTTCATTTGTTTCCCTTCTCTGGGGAGTTACAGTTTTCTTGTTTATTATTATTTTTTACTGATTATTTATTTTTTGAGAGAGAGACAGAGCATGAGCAGGGGAGGGGCAGAGAGAGAGAGGGAGACACAGATTCCGAAGCAGGCTCCAGTCTCTGAGCTGTCAGCACAGAGCCCTATTCAGGGCTCGAACTCACGAACCATGAGATCATGACCAGAGCTGAAGTCAGATGCTCAACCCACTGAGCCACCCAGGCGCTCCTGTATGTATAAAGTTAATATAGGTTCAATGTCTTTGGTCTTATACCTTTAAGGTTAGCTACTGTGAGATCATGACCTGAGTTGAAGTTGGATGCTCAACCGAGTGAGCCACCCAGGTGCCCCAAGAGTTACAGTTTTCTGATGGTAGTTGTCCACGGTCTAAAAACAATTGTTTCATGCCTATTTCTCAAAGAAGAAAATGAGCAAGGGACTCTTGTGTCTACCTCTGACCTTGCTGGCCTCTTCTGTAGTACCCCTTGTGCAATCATGTGAAATTCTGAGTATAGGGGCTGGATGAGTTCACGGAGTTAAGAGATCTGAAATGTGTGCTGGGTTCCTATTCTCAGATTAAAAATGCAGCTTAGAATAAGGAGACTTCAGCATTTCTCATTCAGAGTGCTTCTGGGGAAATTCTTTATGAGCTCGCTAAGGTAGGTGTTCGGGAGGTTGGTAACATGAAGCAAGCAGCTCCTGTCTCCCTCCTCTAGGTCCTTCCTAAGTTGGAAAACTCTCCCTGATAAAGGCAAGACCTGAGCTAGAGCTTGGGGAACAGGCTTGGAGGAGGTGGGAGCAGGGTGCAGGCACCAAGGTGGCTCAGCCTCTCTGGCTTTTGCTTTTTCTAAGGTATCCCCTCTTTTCCTTTTCTTCCCCCCTACCCCCACCAAATTCTGGTGTTGTGGTTGCTATTTTCTGAAGAGCACTACTTTAAAATAACTTTTATTGTGTCATAAAATAAACAAGACAAACAAGAGAAATATTTATTCATTGTTGAACACCTAAAAATTACTGAGCATCCTTAGAAAACTATCTTAGACGGTATTTCCTTTTAATGAAATAGGTAGTTGGAATAGCTGGAATAATATAATGCATCAAGTAGTGTGTCCAATTTTTAAAGCCTAGTATTATGAACATTTTTCTAAAAATTTTAGCTCTGCTTTTACTTGTTGTGTTAGCTTGGATAGTTACTTAGTCTCGGTAAACCTCAGTATCCTCATCTGTAAAATGGAGATAATAGTAGTACCTCCTTCACAAGATTGCTGTCAGGACTAAATAAGATAGTATACATCCCACTCTTAGCTAGTGCCCGACATATGGTAAGCACTCATTAACTGTTAGCTAATACTTTTTCATGTCATGAATGAATTCATTATATCATCAAAGTATGACTTTTCAACGAGTGTGTGTTATGTCATTGTATAACTGTATCGTGACTTATTCAACTGTTGCCCTATTTTGGACATTCATACTCGGTAAGATTTTTGCGTTATAAGTAATTTTGTGATGAAAGTCCCTTGAATATAAACGTGTCTACCTTTCATGTGAAGGTAAATCCCTGGAAGTGGAAGGAATAGATGGGGAAAAGGAACAGAACATCAGTGGAGGTAGAGTTTCCTTCATCGATCTCAGCTCAGTCTCCTCACATAAGGCCTCTGAGAAAGGAGAGAAGCAGCTTGGGGCTGGCTTCTAGAGGAGCTTGGGCTAAAGGAGAGAGGAAGACCCTTTGGGACATTTCTGCCTTCCCTCCTTTTTGTTTCAAATTCTCAGAGGGTTGGGACTCACTGAACTGGGAAGACCTGAGATCTATGTCCACAGCTCACTGGCCAAGTATGTGACGTTGGGAAAGTCACTCAATTTCCCTGGGCTTCCTCTTGGATAAAATGAGGAATTGGACTCCACTTCTAAAGTTCCTTTAAATGCTAGCATCCTTCAATCTAAGACTCTGACAACCTCATATCTAATATCAACAGACTCCACTTCTTACTTCAAGTGGAGAATTTAGTTCGTGAAATCTTTGGTTAATACATGTTTTCCAGAAGCATTTATCCCACATCTACCATTCATCCATCACAGAGGTGAATGGTCTCCAGTCTTCGAGGAACTCCCAGTCTAGTAGGGAAATAGGACAATTATATTGACACACCGTGACAAGTTCTATAATAGAGGCTATTGCTGAATCCCATGGAAGGACAGAAGGAGGAGATATCTGTTATGTTTTTAATGGTGCTGAGTGTGTGGGTCAGATTAGGAGTGGATCACCCAGGAAAACAGGCAAGCTGTCTCCAATCTCTTTTATGTATGAGCCTGATTCTGAGTATCAGTGAAAGCTCTCTTGATATGAGGTTATTATCTTAAAACATCTCCATAAAGCGAATATTGCCAAGAAATTCCAAGATGAGAGAAGGGAAGTTGACTACAAAAATGAACAAGACATTGTCTTTACCTCCTAAATAGGGATGGGAAAAGGCGGCTATGGAAGTGGTCAGTATGGAAAGTTAAGTATGGAAATAATAAGTTATGGACAGAGCAATTTTATTCCTGAGAGATCTGGGGTGTTCTTTCTGGCTTGTTGAAAACAATGTTGGCTTTGGAGTTAGAGTGGACAGGTAGCTTCAGGATCTAGGATAGGTTGCCTGATAGCTGTATCAGTAAACAGACCCAGGAACACTTACCTGGAGATAATGCCCCTAGAGCTGGGGTATGTATCAGACACTGAAGAAGATGCTCCTTTCTCCCTTCCTCTGGTCACCAATCTTTTAGTCCTTGTTTACATATCTTAAAGGTGTGAATAGTATTTTCCCCTGAAGGAATATTGATGAAGTAGTGAGTATGAGGGCATTTGGGACATGTTAGAACATTACTGTGGTTCTGGAAGGAGGATATGAACTAGAGTCTTGAAGAACGGACTTATCCAGTAGACTTTTTAAGGAAGATTTTGGCATTCACCAGGGAGTTGTGCTCATCGGCAGAAGGGTACCATCCAGGAGCAGTTGCTGGCACGGGGCCTAATGCTGTGTGGCAGTGGTGAAAGCTCTCACAGGAGAGGGAAATGGAGCAAAGGGGAAGGAAGACAGGGCCAGCTGACCACATCTCAGTCCGACTTGGCCAAAGTGCCAGTAGGGAAGGGGTACTTAGGCAGGGTAGGGTCTGGGGGTGGGGTGACTTCTTCTGAAGTGCTAGTCATCTAGCACTATGGGGAATGTGACAAATAGTGGTTAACACCCCTCCATCTCTGTCCCTCCTTGTTGTGTTCCAAAGGGGAAAGCTATGCTGAAAGGGCTTAAAAAAAAAAAAACCAAAAAAAAAAAAAAAAAGGCAGGGCAAGGGAAAGATAAACCAAGCAGGGGTTGCCAGGACAATAGTGAACAGACATCTGGGTTGAGTGTTTGGGGTTGTGCAGTGAAGGAGAAATGCCCTGAGAAGTGCTGGGCTTTGTTCAGAATTCAGACATAATGGCAAAGGCCAATGAGATCCTCTCCACCAACCCCCCTCCATCCCACCCCCCCCCCAAAGTCCACCCAGACAGAGAGGGGGAGAGATAGAGAGGCGGGAGATTTATTTTGATGTAGAGTGTTCTGAAAGCAATCCAGAAGGGAACGGAAGTGAGCTCAGAGAAGGGAAAATGTAGGATATCCTAGGGCACTTTCACAAGGCACCAGGACAGGAGAGAGAATCCACAAAGCAGTGCAGTGACTGTTATCTCCATATGTACAGAATGCCCGCTCTGTGCCTGCAGTTGAAATCGGCGGCTTTTTTTTTTTTTTTTAACAGAATAGCATTTGCCGGATTTGGGATGTGTTATCTCAGAATGTGTTTCCTATGCCTGCTCCCTTGTCTCCCAGCATGCTCTGTCCAGCGTAGTGAAGGTGCCTGGTTAGATCACTGGGTAAGGCATGCACTATCTCTCGTGGAAGCACAATCACAACATAGCTAGCAGTTAAAAACATGGACTCTGGTGCTACACTCTCTGGATTTGTAATCCAGTTCTACCACTTGGGCGAGAACTTAACCTTCCTGGGACTCAGTTTCCTCATTTGTAAAATGGGATAACAGTAGTATCAGCTGTGGACTGTTACAGGGTTAGACAGGTTACACATGTGAGGCACTGAGGAGACTGCTTGGCACGTGGTAAGAACTATGAAGTGTTGGCTATCATTATTATAAAATACCTGGTGCTTAGAAGGTATTCGAATAATGTTAAGTGCTGTCAGAAAAATCATCGTATCAAACAGTTCCTGAATCCCTATGTATCCGTGATGCTACGTTTTATGCTTATTTATGGTGCTCAACTGAAGACATGTTTTTCGCCTGGTAACTTACTTTCTGGGGTGGATGCACTGATTTGGACACAAAGAATTGAAGAATAAAATGAGAAATCAGGCACAAAAAATAATGCATCAAAAAATAAAGATGTGGGTCACCCAAGTGGCTCAGTCAGTTGTGTTTGACTTGATTTTGGCTCAAGTTATGATCTCATGGTTCATGGAATTGAGCCCCCCATCAGGCTCCCTGCTGATAGTATGAAGCCTGCTTGGGATTTTCTCTCCTCTTCTCTTCTGCCCCTATCCCCCACCCAATCAATCAATCAATCAATCAATAAAATTAAATAAAAAAAAAAAAGATGTGAGCATAAAAAGCCAACCAAAATTTGTGCTTACTATCTTAACAGAGCAATCTCATTTCTTATTGGTAGGGTTTTAAAATTGGTTGATAAGTCGTGGCACCTGGGTGGCTCAGTTGGTTAAGCATCTTACTTTGGCTCAGGTCATGATGTCATGGTTTGTGAGTTCAAGTCCCGCATCAGGTGAGCTCGAGCCCCACTTCTTTCTCTCTCTTTCTCTCTGCCTCTCACTCACTTGCACCCTTTCTCTCACAAATAAAATAAAAATAAAAATAAAAATAAAATAAAATAAAATAGGTTGATATGTCAATTTGCAGCTGTTAAATAGTCATATGCCTACATGTAAGGAGGTCTCTATTGGGATATCACAGAAATCATTCTTATCCTGGTGAATCGTTTTCCATAATAATAGCTTATTATTATAATAAATTATAAAATATTTAATGCTAAAGTTATATTGTTATAATAAATATCATATTTATAGCAATATTTTATCTCTATAATAAAATGTTGAGAGAATACCAGCTATGATGTCATTTAGTTATCTCAAGGATCCTGTGATACAAAATATTTATTATTATTCCCATTTGACAGACGAGAAGGTTGAAATTGCTCAAGTCCACATAGTTAATGAAGGGTACAGCTGGTATTTAAACCTAGAACCTAGAACCATTTGAATTCAAATCTATATTCTAAATGACAAAGAATCCAAAGGTAATAATTTAGATTATCAAAAAGATCTCAAAAGAAATAGAGCTGTGGACTAAAACTAACAGGAGTAGATAAAATAGGGATAGATGGAAAATTCTGAATGTACCTTCATAAAACCAGCTGCTTGAGTTTGAAATGGACAAAATATGGCTTAATAACAGATCATGTGATATATGCTTAGGTTTTCTTTCTTTTTCTTTTTTTCTTTTTCCTTTCTTTTTTCTTTTTTTTTTTTTAAGTTTATTTTGAGAGAGAGGGAGTGGAGGAGAGGCAGGGAGAGAGAGAGGGAGAGAGGGAGAGAGGGAGAGAGAGAGAAAATCCCAAGCAGGCTCCACACTGTCAGCGCAGAGCCCAATGTGGGACTCGGGCCCACGAACCATGAGATCATGACCTGAGCTGAAATCGAGAGTCGAATGCTTAACCAACTGAGCCACCCAGGTGCACCTCTTTCTTTTCATTTTTAGATTTAATTTTAATATGAGCCAACAAATATATAACATGGCTGCCCATAAAAGCTAATTGCTGTGGTTGCAGCAATCTGCAGAAACACAACCATAACAGGGAGGAACGGATGAATAGAACATTAAGAATTTGTGTCAGTGAAGGGTCTGGATAATACGTTTCTAACAATTTCAACAACAAGGAATTGCTGAAGGAACCATAGTGGTGTTGTTTTCTAGAAAGCAATGATGGTTATTATAATAATACCTAATTCTGATAAAACAGTTTCCTTGACTCAGGCTTATTTATGTATTAACTCTTTTATACCTTACAACAATGTTATGAGTAGATCTATTATCATTTGACTTTTATGGATGAGGAAAATTTGTTATGCAGCACAGAAAACTAACAGAGTAATTCTCTACCTTGTGCTTCCCTCTGCCCTGCCCCTCCCCAGCCACCACCTTGAGCTTTTTCTTTTCCTCCTGACTTGTGTTTTTAGCTTCTGCCATGGTCACATGTAAGATGTAAGTGCAGTGACAGAGTTTTTACTTTAGTATGTGGCCAAAGCTGACAGAGGACTAATGAAAACCCGTATCTCCTTTCCCAACTGTTTCCAGATGTGATGTAATGAATCCCTCCTTTTCAAGAATAGCATGCGAGGGGCTAGCTGTTAAAAGGAAACAGTTCCACATGTGAGCTAACTCCTTTTACTCTCTGGCAAGCTGTTGCCTCTGCTGGCCAGGGTCTACCAGCCAGGTGTCCTCAGATGTGTGCCATGGCCAGCGAGATTCACACAGCCATGAAATTGTCCATGAGTGGGAAACATAGGAAATTACAAGTTAGGTATATGCAAAATCTTGCTGGATGTAAAGGTTGAACAGTCCTGACACAGACAGATATACAGAAAATAGTATAAACTCTCTTGCTATCATGATTTTGCCATTTGTTACTTGATAACTCTATTTAAAAATTTTGCAATAAATACTTTCAGCAGAAACAAGCTAAAAAACAAAAACAACAATAAAACAGAACAAAACCCCCAAACCTGAAAGAGTATATTTAAGGAAAAATAAGGTCCTGAATGTTCATTTCTCAACTTTGTTGATGATGAATATAAAACTTGCACAAAATGTTTGTTGACCTCAGGGGTTTAGTGATATCATTAAACACATGAAAAGCAAAGACACACATCTGCTGAAGAAGCAACAGCACCTACTTCAAAGTTAGAAGTTATTTTAAGAGGATTGTGTCCAAAGAAAACAACTTAACATGTGCAGTTGCGGAAAGGTATGTTTACACATCACTCTTTGAAGTGTGACTTTTCATTTAGATCAAATGTCTGTTCTTCTAAATTAATTTCAATCATTTTCAATTTCAAGATCTCTTGTGTATTTATAAGACAATGTTAAAGTGTTGTTCTATTAGCAATAGAGAATTTTGCAACCAGTTAAAATAATTCCAGTTTTCTGTCAGGGTCATCAGATACTTCAAATAGGAAATCAGACCAGTTAAATTCCCATTAAGGATTCAATTCTTTTTCCATCTGACAACTCATGAAGTCAAAGTAAAGCTTCCAGAAGATTTTCTGTTGAAGGCAAAACATCTGATATAATGGTGAATACTGTGATAAATTTAGTAGAAAAGTTAACATTGAAGATTAAATTTTTTTTGCTGTGGAGATATTAATGAATATATGTTTTTGCAGAGCATATCAACATGATAAAAACTGTGTTCTAATTATGATATCTGGGGAGCAGAAATATAATTGGAATGGATTTTGGTCCGTGCACAAATCCTAATTGCATTGAAACCAACTTTAATATTTTACCAATTGAAATAGAAACTGATAATGGTTACATTTTACAAATATTTATATATATACACAAAGTAATGGATTACAATTTTTGGGTGTATGTGCAATAAAGCTGCAAGAACCTCACCATAGCAGTATGTATTTTCTCTTAGTCACGCATCATCAATTGAATCTTATGAACGTTTGAGCTTTTTGAAAAATTACTTGCAAAATCAACTTAAGTATCAACCATGGGGAAGAATTTCTCTAAATTTTGATTGCATTCTATCCAAAATCAGTTGGAAATGTTTAATCAAATTATTCAATAAAGGAACAACCAAGATCTTTAGTTCTTAAAGTTTATAGCAAACTGTAATTATTAAAATCAAAGCTTGCAAACAGGGAGATATTGATGTTTATCTATACAAAAGCAAGGGAAGAAGCAAACACATTAATTAAAGAAAACTCCAATGGGGAAAGAGCTCCACATGCAGAATAAAATCTTTTGATAAAGATTTGGTTTTTAATTTGGTAAGTTTATATTCTATTCTGGAATGGATTGAAACTTAGAGGACCTGTGATTCTGTATAATCTACTTTTGATGAACTATTTAGAAAAATCATTAAAAACCACCTTTTAAAATGAACTTTATCTTATAAAAAATATTTGTTAAAGAAGATACTCTGGGGGAAAAAAGAAGTACCTGTAAAAATATTTAAGTTGAAATATGAACAGATCTTAATTTAAACATTAAAATCTGAGGGGCACCTGGGTGGCTCAGTCACTTAAGCGTCTGACTCTTGGTTTTGGCTCAGGTCATGATCTCACGGTTGATGACTCTGAGCTCCACATCAGGCTCCGTGCTGACTGTGCAGAGCCTGCTTGGGATTCTCTCTCTCTCCCTCTCTCTCTGCCCCTCCCCCACTCACTCTGCCTCTGTCTCTCTCAAAATAAATAAATAAACTTGAAAAAAACAGATGTTCAAAAATTAAAATCTGAGAATGGTCTCTGTTTAGCAGACTTTGCTCAGAGTTGCCTAGAGAGTGCCCAGCACCTGTACAGAGATTGATCTAGATCTCTTAGATAAAAATATGGTCAGAAGAAAGGGGTCAATTGAAGCTGTCATGAATTTCAAATATATTAATCATAAAATTCGACTATGAATAATACTGAAGGCAAATTTATAAGAAAATTAAAAATAATAATTACATATCAAAAAATTCTTTACAAAAATACTAGTGATAGCGTCTTATAACAGATCAAGCTAAAAAATTATTAAAAACATGAAAGTGTACCGAGGATAATTATTTCACATTTATTAGTTTTAATGTTCAGATAATTTACATTCAGACTTAAAGTTTATCCTAATATACTCAGATACATTAATTTTAACTTTTTAAGAAATAATTTTATTTTTTTTATTATTATTTTTAAAAAATTTTTTTTTCCCAACGTTTATTTATTTTGGGGACAGAGAGAGACATAGCATGAACGGGGGAGGGGCAGAGAGAGAGGGAGACACAGAATCGGAAACAGGCTCCAGGCTCTGAGCCATCAGCCCAGAGCCTGATGCGGGGCTCGAACTCACGGACCGTGAGATCGTGACCTGGCTGAAGTCGGACGCTTAACCGACTGCGCCACCCAGGCGCCCCAGAAATAATTTTATTTTTGATAATAATTTTTTTAAATGTTTATTTTTGAGAGGGAGAGAGACAGACAGAGCACGAGCAGGGGAGGGGCAGGGAGAAAGGGAGACACAGAATCTGAAGCAGGCCCCAGGCTCCAAGCTGTCAGCACAGAGCCCAACACCTGGCTTGAACTCACGAACTGCAAGACCATGACCTGAGCTGAAGTCAGACACTCAACCAACTGAGTCACCCAGGTCCCCTGAGAAGAAATTTTAATAAAATAATTTGTAAGTTCTCCAATAAAAGAATACCAGTTTGTTGGTCACTTAATATTCCAAAATGTTATATAATTTTAGTTATTTGTCTTAAGTTTTTATTTGGATTTATTTTAAGTTATCTTCAAACTTACAGAAAGTTACAAGAATATTACAAGGAGGTCAATTCCTTCATGTTTCCATTTTGTTCCATTTACTTTAACATTTTCCCTTTTCTCTTTCTCTCTCCCTTATCAGTGTGTGTACATAAGATCTTTTTTTTTTTTCCTGAACCATTTGAGGGCTTAAGACACCCTTGCCCTTTTTCTACAAAATCATTTCATGTGGTTTTTACTGAAAGTAAGGATATTGAATTCAGGAAATTCAACATTACTATAACACTGTAATCTATAGTTCATATCCAAAGTTCACCTCTTATCTCAGTTAATGTCCCTTGTAGCTATTTTCTTCCCATCCAGGACCCAACGTAGTTACCACATATAGCAGCAGTTGTCAGGTCTCTTTGGTACCCTTCAATCTGAAATAGTTCCTCAGTTTTTCTTTGCCCTACTTAATTAACCTTGACATTTTTTAAAAGAACAAGCTAGCTGTTTTGTCCCTCAGTTTGGGTGTGATCAATTTCAGACCATGCATTTTTGGCAGGGATAATGTGATATGTCCTCAGTGCATCACATCTGAAGGCACATGGTGTCAGTTTGTCCCAATATTAGTGATACTGACTTAGATCATTTGGATAAGTTGGTGTCCAGCAGATGTCTCCCCTGAAGGCATAGATAGATTTTCTAAGAAGTAATTGGAGGTCATACAAATCAAATTTTTACCCGCTATATTTAGTATCAGTTGATTCTATTAATTGTCCTAGATTGGAGCAATGGGATTCCTTCAAGCTAGTTGGCTCCTTATTCTTTTGGGATGATCTCTTATTCTTTAAACATTTCCTTAATTTTCAGCATGAGGTATTACAGGAAGCCTTACTGCTTCAGGTTTGGAATCAGCCTTTTCTCCAAACATCCATGGCTTTTTAGTAAAGAGTGGTATTTATAAACCAAGATCTGACAACTAGTTGTGCTTCTTGTTACATGTGAATCAATGCTTATAATGGTAGTGCTGATACACACACACACACACACACACACGTATACACAAGCATGTACATATATGAACTTCTCTGTCTTTCTGTATGTACGGGTATAGAGCCATGAATTTATGCTGATATCCAATTCCATCCAACACCACAGGATACATTCTAATTTTCTCCCTTCTCTATATAATATACAAGCACTCATTTGTTCATGCCTGGAATATACAGAAAGTAGCTTCACAATTGCTCAACCATACTACTGTGAAAAGCAAACTGACTAGCTAGAATTTAATATATATTTATAGTTTTATTAGGTAAAAATATGTCCACTGAAGTGTAGGATCTCAAGTGTACAATGTGATGGAATTTTTCAAATGGATATACATGTGAAACACAATCCTTACCAAGATAAAGAGCATTTCTATCACTCCAGTGAGTTTCTTCTTGCCCCTTCATAGCATTTCAGTCCTTCCTGTAACACACATACTCAAAGGTGATTTTTTTTCCTTTCTGATTTTTAAAAACCACCTGAATTTAGTTTTACCTGCTTTAGAACTTCATACACAAGGTCATGAAGATACTCTCCTAGATTCTCCTAGAAGCTTTATAGTTTTAACTTTTATGGTCAGGTCTATGATCTATATCAAATTAAGTTTTGCAGATGATAAAATAGGAAGGAGTTAAGTGCCATTTCTCCCTCATACATGTATCTAGTTGTTTTAGTACATATGTTGAAAAGGCTTTCCTTTTGTCCTCATTGCATTGCTTTGGCGTCCGTGTTGATAATCAAGTAATTGCTTAAGTGTATTTCTGGACTCTTTTTTTCCCACTGAAATTTGTCTATATGCTATTATCACACTGTCTTGATTATTGTAGCTTATATTTAAGTCTTAAAATAAGGCAGTGTAAGTACTCCAACTTTGTGATTTTTTTGTTTAAGATTAGTTTGGTTACACTAGTTTGTTTTTTTTTTTTTTTTTTTCTCATTTGCCATATACAGTTAGCATTATCTTGTCAATGTCTCTAAAAATACCTGCAGGAATTGTAATTGGGATTGCTGTGACTCTATAGATCAATTTGTAGAGAATTGACATTTTAACAATATTGAGATTTCCCATCCATGAACATAGCATATCTCTCCATTTATGTAGGTCTTTAATTTTTATCTCAGAGTATTTTGTGGTTATGACTGTAGCGGTTTTGCACATTCTTGCTAAATGTATTCCTAAGTATTTTATGTTTTTTTGATGCAATTGTAAATTGAGTTTTCTTAAACTTTATTTTTCAATTGTTTGCTGCTAAGAGTAGAAATCCTACACAATAGATTTTTAAATATTGACTTTTTATCCTGTGATTTTGATAAAATCGCATACAAGTTTTATAGTTTTGTAGCTTCCTAACGACTTTCAACTTAACATTTGTGATGTCTGTGATTGGGAAGAGTTTTACTTCTTCTTTTTGAATCCTTTTGTCTTTTTTCCCCTTTTTACTGGCTGTATTGCAGCGGCTAGATGATGACATAGTTTTTTATCGAATTTGTGTAAGATTGATATTATTACCTCTGTTGTTTCTGATGAGCAGTCTACAATTATCAATATCATTGTTCTCCTTTTAGTCATATGTCTCTTTTATCTTAATGCTTTCAAGATTTTCTTTTTATCTTTGGTTTTTCAGTTGTTTGATTAGAATATGCCTGAGTGTGTCCGTATTTTTCCTTGGGGAGTTGCTAATCTTTTTGCATCTGTATGCTGTTTTTCAAAAAATTTGGTAAACATTTGGCTATTATTTCTTCAAATAGTCTTTTTTCTTTTATATCATTCTTTTATTTTCTTCTGGGGGCTCTAATTACAAGTATATTAGTCTGGCTGACGTTGTCTTCTAGGTCCCTGATGTTTTGTTCATCTTCTTTAAATCTTTTATTTATTTATTTTTCTCTTTTTATGTTGGATAATTTCTATTGACCCACTGTTAAATTCATTAAACCTTTCTTCAAACTCCATACTCTGATTCCTCAAACCAGTAAGACTGGGACTTTCTGCTTATGCTGTGATTGCTTTAGGCTTGTGTCGACTGGGGAGAAGTCTCAGGCAAAAACTATATAAACACAGATTTTATTGAATTCACTTCTCTTTCAGAGATTGACTACCATCCAGTTTCTACTGCTTTTGATTGCTCTCCAGGGCCTTTAAATGGTTGTTTAAATTTTTTTTTTCATAACTATCTGTAGAAAACACAAGCTACCTTGTCAATATTAGATATGGGAGTAGGAATACAAATACTATTCCCTAATTCACCCAATAAAGGAAAAATATGTTATATAAATATCATTAACAATTGAAATAGAACAATACATTATAAAAATAAAATGTTTTAAAGATTAAAAAGGCTTGTGTAAATATTTGGGTTACACTTGGCAAACTTAACCTTAAAATATCTCATGTGTTAACCTGAGCCTATTAAATCATCACTAGAATGTAGCTCATGCCACTTGCAATTCACCTGGATCAACAGCCCCTGCACCGCTCCATTTGCTCTCTAATGAACTGAGTCTACAATTATGTACTTGAGTGTTATGGCTGCATCAAATTACTCTCAAGGTTTCTAAATGCATACTCCAAAATGTCCTTGTCTCATGGTGGCTCAGCCACAAATATTCACAGATTGGCATAAGTCTGCAAAATGCATGATGAGCAATGCTGATATACATGTCATTCTTCCGGAACTGTGGATGCACCTCTGAGAAACAGCTGTGCATGATTGTTGAGAATGAGCTAGGTAATGAGTTAAGTGTATCCTTGTTGTGTAGTGAGTACTGCTGACCTTAATCCATCTATTTGTCTACATTCTACCTTTGACAAACTCTTGCCAGACCAGTGGCATAGTTGTGCATTGGGGACCAAGGTCTCTTTCTTCAGAGGATTGGTGGCCAACACAGATACCGTGACCTACCACTGTTTTTGCAGCAATAACCAAGTATTGTATCTCACTATCAAACCACCTGCTTTCTACAGACACTTCGTCATCACCAACTGTGGCAGATCCTGGCACCTGTCAGTGGATGGACTCTTCATGGTTTTCAGTTTTCTTCCATCATGAAGATGGTAATGACTGGACCGAGTAAGATTCCTTGGGTTTTTTCTCTTGGCATGGGAGGTGAGACAACCTAAAGAGGTAGGCATACTTTTTCACAATAGAGGAGTGGCATGCACAGTTATTTAATTTGAATATTAAAAAAAAGACAGCTTTATTTTGTACCCCATCTTAGGAAAAAGGGACATATAAGTCACCAAAACAGATATATCCAAAGAGGTACATCTTAAACTGCAGACAGCAAAGTCAACGATAACACTAGAACTAACTACCTGTGTTATGTTCTTTATAAATACTGGTACTTTTAGGGCAGAAAGTTTGGTTGAGAATGCATTGACTAAGTGGACAAAATCCTCATTTAATTTGTGTAAGTCTTTTTCCCAAAGAAGTAGAATTTAGAATGTCCTATTTTTTTGCTATAAATTTGGGCTTGGTTAGATATTGAGACCAGTGATGAAGATGTTTGTGTGGAGAGAGGAACACAGAGAACTAAATTTAACTAGTTTAATTTACCAAGTATTATTTTTGTGATCTGTTTTTACTCTGTTTGGGCCATTGTGTTGATTCTGAAATGTTTATCTGCCCTTGGAGATTTCAGTGATGAGAACGTTTTAAGAACTCTGAAAAATTCTGTAATTCATTAAATGCAATCACCTGTTGGCATGTGGTCAAGACATAATTCACAGGAAAACATTTGTGTTGTGGGATTAGTCCATATCCATCAGGCAAAAGCTTATTTGGTCAGTCATCTTTCCCAAAAGTCCTGGCAGGGAGACTTGGTGTCTGTATTGTTTTATAATGACTCATATCAAGGGTTAAACTTCTTGATCCTTGACGGGGTCATGTTGTCAAGCTTATGCTGGATACGGTATTTTACATTTTTCACCCACTAACAGCGGCTGCAAGGCTCTCTCCTTTTCTCCCTCCAAAGTCAGGACTAACCTCTTCTTCATTCCTCCACCCCCATTCTTGTTCTCTTCTATTTTTTAACACTCCACTCATGGACTGCCTGTCTGGATTAGGAGGCAATGGAAGAATTCCACTATCTTCTTGTAAAAATTTTCGGTGACAAGCAAAGAGTGTACAGTCTGACAGGGAAGGTACCTAATTCGAGATGACAATGTGTGAGCCCGATGCTCTAATTAAGGTGAGCACACACTCTTGTGGTGCATCTGGGAGGAAGCTTGCCTGGAGAAGGTCTGAGAAGATTTTCTATATTAGAAAATATGTAAGAGAGCACAGAAATATAATTTGAAAGACAAATAGGGGCTAAGTCATAAAAGAATTTGAATGACATGTTAAGGAATTCAATCTTTACTGTGAATTATAAGGAGCCACAGAATATTTGTAAATGCCATGTAAGGTTCGTGTCTTTGAAAGCTCTCTCTAGTGTCATTATGGAGGATGAACTATAGACAGAAGATCTAATGAGACACAACTGAAGAAGAACAGGTGACAAATTGTAAAGGCCTGAAAGTGGGGGCAATGAATTTGTATAAGAGGAGAGAAATACACAAGCTATTTTAGAACTTAGACTCCATAGGATTTGGGACTGGCTTGGATGGAGGGTGGGCAGATGGAATAGGGCTCAGGAGGAGTTAGGATGAGGTCTCCCAGGCTTGAAAGACTGATGGATAGTGGTGGCACTTGCCAAGAGAAGGAATATAAGAATAGAAACAAGTTAGTCAGCGAGGGACAGTGGGGGGAGGTGTTTAGGTAAGAGATTCTAGTTTAGTTTTGAACACATTGGATTTGAGGTGTCTATGGGGAGATAATAATAGATTTCTAAGCATCGAATAAAGGAGAAAGGTTTTTGTTTTTTCTTCTGACAATTGGTAATTCTCAGTAACTTTTCAGTCCAGTGTATTTTTTCAGTCATACTTGTATTGTTATAATTTTCTTGATTCTTTTTTTTGGCCACTCATAGATATATTCCTGGCTCCCTTGCATTCATATTCTGTGAGTTATTTTTGTATCATTACTATTTTTTATTAGAAATATATTTTACTGTGAAATATGCATTCCATATTTTGTTTGCATTATTGTTTGATATCTCAGTTCAAAACACTTTTTTTTTTAATGATTTTTATTTATTTTTGAGAGAGAGACAGAGACAGAGAGCAAGCAGGGGAGGAGCAGAGAGAGAGAGGGAGACACAGAATCCCAAGTAAGCTCCAAGCTGTCAGCATCAGAGCCTGATGCAGGGCTCAAACCCACAAACCCTGAGATCATAACTTGAGCTGAAGTTGAATGCTTAACCAATTGAGCCACCCAGGAGCCCACAAAACACTTTTTACATATACATTTTATTTTCCTCTATGCAACAGTGCTACAAGTAGGTTTATCAGATAAGGAAACTGAGATTTAGAGGTGGCAGGCAAGCACCTGGCTTGTGCAGAGAGTTCACAAAAATAAAGCTGGGGAAGTGGGCCTGCTGTAGGTCTGCGGAAGAAGAATAACCAGAAGTGAGGGTCAGAGCTGCAATAAGAAGAAATAATTTGCTGGTATGAGAAAATTGGAGAGGTCACTAGCCAGCATTCGAATCAGCAGAATAATGCTCTAGGCTGGGTTTCTGGGTGTCTGGGTGTCTCAGTAGGTTAAGCTCAGGTCATGATCTTGTGGTTCCTGGGTTCGAGCCCCGCGTCGGGTTCTGTGCTGACAGCTCAGAGCCTGGAGCCTGCTTCAGATTCTGTGTCTCCCTCTCTCTCTCTGCTCCTCCCCTGCTTGTGCTGTCTCTCAAAAATAAAACGTTAAAAAAAAAAGAACCTCTAGACATTTGCATTTGATCTCACATATTAATGGAACATCTACTATGTGGTTGGCACAATGTTAGGAACTGAAGGTATAACAATTAAATAAGACATTCCTTCCCCTCCATGGGCTAAGAGTGACATATGTATAAATAGTTGACTATATACAACTGCTAAGTTCTAAAGCAGAGCAAAAAATCATCTACCTTGGGAATAAGGGAAGAGAGAGTAGTTAATATTGTCTAAGAGTTCAGGAAAAGGAAAATGAAGAAAGAAGTTATATTTGAGTCAAAGTTTGAAAAGGCTGGAGAGATGTCTACAGGATTGGAAAGGAGGACAAGGGAGTTCTAAGTACCAGGAAGAACAAGGGTAAAACCTGGGAAGTGTAACAGTGTATGGGGGTGGATATAGGTTGGGTCAAAGGTATTACCTAGGGTAGAGCCCCTCATAGAGGCACATCCATGTGGAAAGGTAGCCATATTATCACCATGCTGTGGAAACTTTTCAAAGGCAGGTTGGGGGGATAGGTGAGGGAGGGGACTCACCACCTCTTTTAGTGGAAGAATCAGATGGATTGCTGACACTGTGATCTAGATTTTTAAATAATCTCTTATGTCCACAGGTTCTAGGAGGGGTGAGAAGATAGGCCATGAGTTAAAAGTTTGGTGGAGAATACTCTCCCCTTCTCTTTACCTTGAAATATGGGCAAGGTTTCAGGCAACTAGTTTTCTACAGGTTGTTAGGTCAGGCACCATGACCTTGGTGTTATTTGGGATTCAGAGGTTCTTAGCTCCCTGCGGTAAAGATATCTATGAAAAACTGGGTAGAAATCAAATGTTTACCAATTCTGGGAGAGAGGGCTGTGTGAAAAATACAGGGCTCAAGTTCACCTTGAGGTGGAAATAGGATGAGCAGGTCCACCCAGCAGAGTAGTCTGTGGAGGTCAACAAGATACATGCTGAAGGAGTGTGTGAAATTGGCCTCCAGTGAACATGGGTATTATGTCCAGGACAAGGCTCATGTCAGTGAGGCTCTTTATAAAGTACTTATATCTGATGTGAGGGGTAGGGAGACATTGCAGGCTTTTTATCATTGGGTAGTGAACACGACCTCTTGGGGAGATGATTCTGATGGATGGAGAGCTGGGAGTCTCTGATTATATGTATATTTTCAATTCCTGGGTTCTTATGAAGTGGAGGGAAGCCTTCATATCATTTTCCTGATAAGCAAACTCATTTGACACCCATCAGACTCTTCTTCACAATGGAAAGTCCTGGAGTTTTGGATAAGTATAGGACTGAGTTGAGGAAAAATAGCCCGAAGCCTGCAGTCAGTAGCTGAAACCAGCAGGCATTTATCAGCCCTGTGCCATGTGCAATGGCTTTTCCCAAGTGTTTTTTGTTTTTTTTTTTAATCTGTGTTTGCTTCAGTCTCAGGGGACAGTCACCAGTCACCAGTCACCAGATTCAGTCACCAGAAGGGATACCTTCAAAGAGTTTTCTTGGATAAAGTCCACTCATGTGGTCAGTTGTGACCTCATCTTACTGCTCCAGGGGCCCTTGTTTGGGACTTGATATCTCCAGTTCCTGCTTGAATGGGAAGCAGAGAGGCCTTTCTTTTTAGTGCCTCTCATTTTGGAACACATCAGAAACCACCAGTTAAATGTTTTTACAGATTTTTTTTTCATTTTTAAATAATCTAGCCCATTGCCCTGCTTATTGTCAAGAATCATTAAAGACAGCCAACTGCTTATATTCTTTTCACAAACACAAAGTGGGAGGTTTGGGGAGGTTGCAGGGTGGGGAGAATGGGGCTTTTCACTTTGCTGGCACAAAATTTGGAACTGTAGAGGAAGAAGAATAAAAGTACTGGTTCAGATTTTCCTAAACTAAATTGCGAACTTGATGTTTCTACCAGCGACCATAATACGTATCTCATGGAAATGCCCATATTTCTCTTTCTTAAATGTCTCTTCAAATTTGAAACTCTTCCAAGGGGGGGAATATGGGGGGGGGGGCTCCATATTCCCCCATTTTATTTATTCTTGAAAGCAAGGCTCCTGGTCGACTCCTGTAACTCCTTGGAGGAGAAGCTACCCGTCAGAGCGTCTTTCTCCTGCCAGCTGTGGATACAAATCCAAATGTCTCAACTATTCACATCCTGACCCCATAACTCCATGGCTTGTGCAGAGTGTTTGACTAACAGCTGAGGGGGAGGCTGGGAAGGGGGGGAGGGGAAGGGGGCAGGTCTCTTGTTAGGGCCTCAGAGAGCAAAGCTGTGCATGGGACCAGACCTGCTTCCAGAACAGGCCCCTGCTGCCAGAAACAACTCATTCTCTGAAGAGCCTCTGACTCATGCCTCTAATAGGACTATTATGGTTTCCTGGCTGCAAAGTTGTCCTTTCGAAATGTAGGGTTTTTTTCTTTTTGAAATTTGAATTCTGAGTTATGTGTGGTGGATTAATTCCCCTGTGCCATGGTCTCACAGTGTTTTTTGAAGCTCTCTTCACGGTATCCCTTTGCCTGACTAGATTTTAAACTCTATGTACCCAAGGAATGGAGTCTGCTCTGTATGCTACTGTATGTCCAATAGCTGGAATAGTAAATGGAGCATGGAGGCATATGATAATTGTTTGTTGAATGAATGAATGAAACATTGATGTGTTTTGCCTATGCAGCCCTACCCAGGATAAAAAGATTTTAAGAGGCCTTAGACCTCATAAAGCAATAACAGTGGGACAACTAAGGAACATGTCCCAGAATTTCACTAGGCTTTTTTGGGGGTCACAATTCAACAAGTGTGGTCATCTGGTTTCTATGCTACAGTAGAAGTAGAAGCAAATTGGAACAGGGAGGTAGGGTGCTGCTAGAGAGAGGTGACTCTAATAGGAAAGGAGGGAACGGTGGAGCGTGAGGCTACTGGTTGAAGGGGACTCTCACCCCACAAACTTCACGAGCGTGGAGATCATCTTTACATTTTACCAAAATGTAATAATTGCTCCGGAAAGTGGCGATGTTCAGTTATCTGGGAAGTGTACTTATGTGTACTAGTTTATTTCCAAATGGTGCTGAGCCACTGAAGTATTAGCATGTTGTGGCATGTTCATTTTATTTCTCTGAATCCTGTAGAAAATCCACCACTTTTCTTTGACAAGAGTAATAAGAATTGTGTTCTATTCTGTTTCTACCTCACAAAATAGAAGACGTTCCTCAATGGCCAAAGGTTGGCCCAGGCTTGTGAGGAGGAGAATCTTGTACCTTGTTAGAGTCTTTATGAACATTTTGGGGCACCTGGGTGGCTTAGTCAGTCGAGTGTCTGACTTTGACTCAGGTCATGATCTCACAATCCGTGGGTTCGAGCCCCACATCATGCTCTGTGCTGACAGCTCAGAGCCTGGAGCCTGCTTCTGATTCTGTGTCTTCCTCTCTCTCTGCCCCTCCCCTGCTTGTGCGTGCACTCTCTCTCTCTCTCTCTCAAAGTTAACATGAAAAAAAAAATCTTTATGCACATCTATATTAGAAGTTTCTTTCAATCAAAAACAAAGAAGAAAAAGTCAAGAGGAGCACCTGGGTGGCTCATTCGGTTAAGTGTCCAACTTCGGTTCAGGTCATGATTTCACAGTTTGTGAGTTCAAGCCCCATGTGTTGGGCTCTCTGCTGTCAGTGCAGGGCCCACTTCAGATCATCTGTCCCCCTCTCTCTGCCCCTTCTCTGCTCATGCTGTCTCTCATTCTCTCTTAAAAATGAATAAACATTAAAAAAAGAAAAAGAAAAAGTCGAGAGAAGAAAACTATGACAAGAAGCTATCTATACTCAGGCTACAGAGATGCTAAAAAGTACAGTTCTTATTTTGACACAACAAATAACGGAATAGAAACTTCTAGTGATTTCACAGGAGAGAAAGACAGAGAGGTGAAACCTGGAAGAAACTGAGGAGCTTTTAATCAGATAATGGAGTTTCAGGTATTTGCCAACAGAAGCTGTAATTCTTCCAAAAACTTTATGTTCATGCCACACTGAACAATAGTTGCTTCAGATTTCTAGGTGAGGAGAAAAAATTGCATGACTCAAGCCATTAAAAAGGTGTCCTCATTCCACAATTTAATTTTTGAGGGCACACATGGGTTTCTCTTGGTCTGTGCTTATTCTAAGCAGGCACCAGGTTGTCTAGTTTGCAGGATGCCACTCATTTAACACCTGGAAGAAAATACATGCCAAGCACTAACACTGTCATGTGAAATATTTAGAAGTAGTTACATCCAAGTTATTATTGGAAAAGGGCTTGAAGAAAAAGGTGAAAAGAATGAAAAAGGAAAGATGAATTCTTTAACTCTTTCTTCCTCTCTCTTTCTTTCTCTTTCTTTCTCTCTCTTTCTCTCTTTCTTTCTTTCTCTCTTTCTCTCTTTCTTTCTTTCTTTCTTTCTCTTTCTTTCTTTCTTTCTTTCTTTCTCTTTCTTCCTTTCTTTCTTTCCTTCTTTCTTTCTTTCTTTCTTTCTTTCTTTCTTTCTTTCTTTCTTTCTTCTCTCCCTCCCTCCCTCCTTTCTTTCTTTCTTTCTTTCTTTCTTTCTTTCTTTCTTTCTTTCTTTCTTTCTTTTCTTTCTTTTCTTTCTTTTCTTTCTTTTCTTTCTTCTTTTCTTGTAGAGTTAACATACACTGTTGGGTGCCTGTGGAGCTCAGCCGGTTAAGCGCCCAACTTCAGCTCAGGTCATGATCTCACAGTTCGTGAGTTCAAGCCCTGTGTTGGGCTTTGTGCTGACAGCTCAGAGCCTGGAGCCTGCTTCAGATTCTGTGTCTCCCTCTCTCTCTGTTCATCCTCCACTCACACTCTGTATCTCTCTCAAAAATAAAAATAAAGATTAAAATTTTAAAAACTGGTGTTATATTAGTTTCAGGTGTACAACATAGTGATTCACCAATTCTGTACATTATTCGGTGCTCATCAAGACAAGTGCATTCTTAATCCCCTTCACCTAATTCACCCATCTCCCCAACCACCTCCCTTCTGATAACCATCTATTTGTTCTCTATAGTTGAGAGTCTGTTTTTTAGTTTGTCTCTTTTTTTTCCCTTTGTTCATTTGTTTTGTTTCTTAAATTCCACATATGAGGGAAATCATGTGGTATTTGTCTTTCTCTGAACGACTCATTTCACCTAGCATTATACCGTCTAGCTCCATCCATGTTGTTGCAAATGGCAAGATTTCATTTGTTTTTATGGCTGAGTAATATTCCATTGTATATAGACGATATCTTCTTTATCCATTCATCTATTGATGGACACTTGGGCTGCTTCCATAATTTGGCTATTGTAAATAATGCTTCAGTAAACACAGAGGTGCATGTATCCCTTTGAATTAGTGTTTTTGTATTCCCCAGCAGTGTGATTACTGGATCGCAGGGTAGTTTTATTTTTAACTTTTTGAGGAACCTCCATACTGTTTTCCACAGTGGCTGCACCAGTGTGCATTCCTACCAACAGTGCATGAGGATTCCTTTTCCTCTACATCCTCATAAGCACTTGTTGTTTCTTGTCTTTTTGATTCTAGTCATTCTGGCAGGTGTAAGATGATATCTCATTGTGGTTTTGATTTGCATTTCCCTGATGATGAGTGATGTTGAGCATCTTTTCGTGTCTGTTGGCCATCTGTGTATCTTCTTTGGAGAAATGTCTATTCATGTCTTCTGCCCAGGTTTTAATTGGATTATTTGTTTTTTGGGTGTTGAGTTGTATAAGTTCTTCATATATTTTGAATACTAACCCTTTATTGGATAAGTCATTTGTAAATATCTTCTTCAATTCAGTAGGTTGCCTTTTATCCATTTATCTTTTGATGGCCATTCAGGTTGCTAACACGTTTTAGCTATTGTGAATAATGCTGCTATGAACATGGGTATGCAAATATCTATTTACGATCTTGCTTTCAGTTCCTTTGGGTATATACCACAAGTGGAATTGCTGGATCATACAGTAATACTACTTTTAATTTGTTTTTTATTTAAAAATTTTTTAATGTTTATTTATTATTGAGAGACATAGAGTGTGAGCAGAGGAGAGGTAGAGAGAGCGGGAGATGCAGAATCTAGAAGTAGGCTCCAGGCTCCGAGCTGTCAGCACAGAGCCCGACGTGGGGCTTGAACTCACAAGCTGTGAGATCATGACCTGAGCCGAAGTTGGATGCTCAACCGACTGAGCCACCCAGGTGCCCCTATTTTTAATTTTTTGAGGAACTTCTATCCTGTTTTCCATAGCACTGTACCATTTTACATCACACCAATAGTGCACAATGGTTCCAATTATTCTACATCTTTCTCAACACTTATTTTTCAGGGTTTTTGATAGTAGCCACCCATTGGTGTGAGGTAATATCTCAGTGTAGTTTTGATTTGCCTTTCCCTAATGATTAGTGATCTTGAATATCCTATCATGTGCTTATTAGCCATTTGTATATCGTCTTGGGAGAACTATTCAAGTCCTTTGCCCGTCTTTGAATTGAGATGCTTGTTTTGTGTTGTTAAGTTTTAGAAGTTCTCTATTTATTCTGGATATCACCTTTATTAGATTTGATTTGCAAACATTTTCTTCCATTCTGTGGGTTTTCTTTTTACTGTGTTGATATGTTTTAGGGTACAAATTTAAAAAATTTTCATGAAATCCAGTGTGTTTATTTTTTTCTTCTGTTACCTGTGCCTTGGTATTGTCAGATCCAATGTTGTGAAGCTTTTGCTCTACATTTGTTATTTTTCTAGTTCCTTGAATTATAAAGTTAGGTTGTTGATTTGAAATCTTTCTTGTTTTTTAATGTAAGTAGTTATAGCTATACATGTCCCCTTAACAGTGCTCTTGCTGTCTCATACATTTTGGTATATTGTGTATTTGTTTTCATTCATTTCTAAGCACTTCCTAATTTCTCTTGTGAAGCCTTCTGTGATCCATTGGCTGTTTAAGAGAGTGCTCTTTAATTTCCACAAATTTGTGAATTTGCCAGTTTTCCTTCTGTTATTCATTTATGTCTGACTTTATCCTATTGTAGTCAGAGAAGATACCTTGTATGATATCTATCTTTGTATTTAATATCAAGATATAACTGAGGTATAACGTTTTACTAGCTTCAATTGTACAACACGATGATTTTATATTTGTACATATTGAGAAATAATCACCCCCGTAAGTCTCATTAACATCCATCACCACACATACTTATGAATTTTTTTTCTTGTGATGAGAACTTTTAAGACTGACTCTTTCAAATATATAATACAATACAGCAACTTTCAAATATACAACACAGTACTATTATGTAATGCTGTACATTACATTCTGAGGACTTATTTATTTTATAGCTGGAAATTTGTAGCTTTTGACCACCTTTACCCATTTTGTCCACCCCCCTATCCTCTGCCTCTGGCAACCAACAATCATTCTCTGTGTCTATGAGTTGTTTTGTTATTTTAAATTTTTTTTTTTCAACGTTTATTTATTTTTTTTGGGACAGAGACAGAGCATGAACGGGGGAGGGGCAGAGAGAGAGGGAGACACAGAATCGGAAACAGGCTCCAGGCTCTGAGCCATCAGCCCAGAGCCCAACGCGGGGCTCGAACTCACGGACCGCGAGATCGTGACCTGGCTGAAGTCGGACGCTTAACCGACTGCGCCACCCAGGCGCCCCAGTTATTTTAGATCCCACATATAAAGATCATATGGTATTTGTCTTTCTCTTCTGATTTATTTCACTTAGCATAATGCCCTCAAGGTACACCCATGTTGTCACAAGGGACAAGATTTCCTTTTTTTTTTTTTTTTTTTATTATTTATTTATTTTTGGGACAGAGAGAGACAGAGCATGAACAGGGGAGGGTCAGAGAGAGAGGGAGACACAGAATCGGAAACAGGCTCCAGGCTCTGAGCCATCAACCCAGAGCCTGACGCGGGGCTCGAACTCACGGACCGCGAGATCGTGACCTGGCTGAAGTCGGACGCTTAACCGACTGCGCCACCCAGGCGCCCCAAGATTTCCTTTTTTTAGATTACTAGATAATATTCCATTGTGTATATGTGTGTATGTATATGCCACATTTCCTTTATTCATCTATTGTTGGACACTTAGGTTGTTTCCATGGCTTGGCTATTGTAAATGATGCTGCAATAAACATGGAGGTACAGATATCTTTTCAAGTTGGTGTTTTCATTTCCTTCAGATAAATACCCATAAATTAAATTGCTGGATCATAAGGTAGTTCTATTTTAAATTTTTTGAGGAACCTCTATACTATTTGTCATAGTGCTATACAAATTTGCATTCCTGTACTTTTTCTTGACTAAGTCTTAGTAATTTGTGTATTTCAATGAATTTGTTCATTTAATCTGTCAAATTTATGGGATCCAAATTATTTGTAATATTGCCTTCTTAGCTTTTTAATAGCTATAATGTCTCTAGCCACAGGGTTATCAATTTTACTCTTTCAAAGAATCAGACTTTGTTTTTATTGATTTTTCCCTGTTATTTTTCTATTGGTAATGTCACTAATTTCTGCTTTTAACTTTAATATTCCTTTTCTTCTACTTTGGATTTAATTTCTTCTTCTTTTCCTTGCTTTACTTAAAGCTTTGCTCATTGACTTTAGAAGTTTTTTTAAAATAATTATTTAAACAATATTGTTTAAATTATCTTGTAAGACTGTTTTAGCTTCAACCAACAAATTTTGTGGTATTATTTTTTTTCATTTTCATTGAATTAAAAATATTTTCCAATTTCTTTTGTGATTTATTCTTTTACCTAAGGGTTTAGAAATGTATTGTTAATTCTAAACATTTGGGTATTTTTCATATATCTTCTTTTAATGGTATCTAATTATGTCCATTATGGTCACAGATATTACTCTGTATGATCTTAGTACATTTCATTTTATTGAGCTTTATTTTATAGCCTAGTATATGGTCTTTCTTCATAAACATTCCACATGGGCTGAAAAGAGTACATATTCTGAAATTATAGGATATAATGTTCTATATATATTAGGTCAAGTTGGTTTGTAGTGTTTTCAGCTCCATTTTGTCCTTACTGACTTTTGTTTAATTGTTCAATCAATATTTATGTTTTTCTCTGAAACAAAAGTATTTATCTGATTGCTTAGTGCTACTTTAAATAGATTTGGAGTGTATCACTAATCTTTTTTACATTTACTTTTACCATTTCACATTCCTAAGCTCTGAACTGTTTTGATCTCTTACTTGCATGACTAGATTTCATCATTAAGTAGGTTTTTGGAAGATATGTTTTAAATAAGCCTAAGATTTTACATGTTTGAAAATTTCTGTGTTTTTTGTCTGAGTATATCTGTGAACTTGGTGCACATTATTCCAATGTCTTCTGGAATTAAGTTTTCTAGGTACAAGTCTGAGGTCATCCTGAATTTTTGTCCTTATTGTGACATTTTTTTCCTGTCTGGTAGTCTTCCTTTATTTATTTTTTAATTTACGTATTTTATTATGAAATATGGTATACACTTTCAGAGATACCTTTATTCCTGAATATGTAATGATGTCATATAGTATCAATTTTACCTGGTATGTAGTGCGCTCTTTCAAGTTTACATATTCTGTTCTTCATTTTAGGAAAATTTTGTATGATTATACATCTCCAAACACATTTTTTCCCTACTATTGTTTCTTTCTTCTTCAAGGACACAAACATTTTTAGCTTGAATTGTCTTTGTCCTTTCTATCATATTGTCTTAATCCATTTCATTTCTTTTCTTTTTCTTATATATTCACTCTTTTTATCTTAAGGTGTTCCTTCCTACTGTTAATTTAAAATTCAGGTATATCTATTTCATCCTTTGCTAGATCTAGGTTACTTATCTGATATAAATGGTGAGGGTTTTTTTGAGTATTTTTAGTATGCTTTAGTCATTCTGCCCCCTTTTCCATGTCATGTTGTTATATCATCTTGTCTTTGCACTCCTATTTTATTGAAGCAATACTCTTATTAAATTCTTCTATAGTAGGGGCGCCTGGGTGGCGCAGTCGGTTAAGCGTCCGACTTCAGCCAGGTCACGATCTCACGGTCCGTGAGTTCGAGCCCCGCGTCGGGCTCTGGGCTGATGGCTCAGAGCCTGGAGCCTGTTTCCGATTCTGTGTCTCCTTCTCTCTCTGCCCCTCCCCCGTTCATGCTCTGTCTCTCTCTGTCCCAAAAATAAATAAACGTTGAAATTCTTCTATAGTATACGTTCTAAAAGAATCTGCTTCTGTTTATTGAACTCTATTCCACTTTTAGTAATTCATTTGCTTTTTTTTGCACATTTCTTTCTTTTTTTGTATATTTCTTTATCTTCTTTTTGTTATATCTCTATATAGTTTCTATTGTATTTCTTTTAATCTTGCTTATGCCTGGGAAGCTTTTGTCCAAACGTCTATTTTCTATAATGTAGCATGAGACTTGACACATATTCCATTTATAGAAGGTAATTTTAATACCCTACCCCATGTCCCCTCCTCTCATCTGAGTTACCAGCAGCTGCAGACAGTTCCTGGCATGCTGACATCTTCCCTTCTCAAGCACCTACACATCTCCTCTTTACTGCCTGGAGCCCTTCTTTGATAACATGGGAGTTGGCTTGACTGTGTACAAGCACAGTCCAAAAGTATGGGTAGAATACTACTTCTAGGGGAAACTTAACTGATAGGGTATGGGAATCAATGAATAAATGGTCCTCAGGGAGTATCAACCACAAAAAAATATACTGAACAAATGGACATGATAACTCAGTCATTAGAGATCAGCCAGTTTGTCCTCTGCCACCATACTGCTTACACAATGGGCCCATGAAGAATTTAGCAAGGGTGTTAAGTATAGATATTCTCTATGGGTCCAACTGTTGTTGGGCTCTTTCTCACTAAGGCTCATCTAGTAATTGCCATTGCTCAATGTCCAACACATTAGCACAGAAAATAATGTTGAGCACTTGATCTGATACTATCCTTCAAGGACACTAACTAGTTGGTGGCAAGTTGCTTACATTGGACTCCTTCCACCCTAGAGGAAAAGTAATTCTTTCTACTTGAGATTGATAAGTATTCCAGGCACAGTTTTGCCATCTCTGCCCACAATATCTTGGCCAGCACCACTAACTGAAGGTAGAATTTCTGATTTACTTATATAGGATCCTGCCTATATTGCCTTGGATCAAGGGACCAAGACATTTATTTTACCATAAAGAGGTGTGACAGTGGGCAATGACCATGGAATCCATTGGTCCTACCATATATTGCATCACCTAGAAGCTGCTGACATGATAAAAAATTAGAATGTCTTCTTAAAGACACAGATGAGGTTCCAGCTTGGAGAATAACACCTTTAAAGGTTAAAGTATGTTACATGGTACTTTGTCCCCAATAGGCTATCATATGGTGCTTTGTCTTTGGTAGCTAAAATACAAGGGTGGAACCAAGGGGTGGAAGTTGAAGTGACTCCCCTCACTCTCACCATCACTGTCCCAACTAGGGAGTTTTTATTTTCTATTCCTACAACTTTAGGGTCTACAGAATTAAAGGTCCTGATCTTCAAGGAAGTAATCCTTCTACCAGGGGACACAATTAGGGTTCCACCGAATCTAAAGTTATGACTGTTGCTCTCATGTCAACACACCATCAGGCTAAAAAATGTTACCATGCTGGTGGTGGTAATCGATAAGATAATCATGAGACTCTAATGTTTTCGTTGTAACAGTGGGCATGGTCTGAAAGTCAGTAGATCCTTCAGGGAAGCTCTGATAATTCTGTGCCTGAAGGAAGGGCAGTTTCATCAACTAAGGATTGACAAGGTCAAGGATACCAGGGATTCAGACATCTCAAAGACGAAAGTCTGCATTGTCTCAAGGAAAAGCAAGCTAGGATGGCAAAAGTTCTGACTGAGTGTTAGATGAAACTAGAATGGGTGCAAGGGGAAGGAGGAAATAAAAGCAGTTGCTTTGGGCCTAGCCGAAGCCAAAAGAACTTCAGGTTTCCCCATTAACCGTCTTAGCTACAGCAGCAGGGATTTCAGCTTTTACCCCTAAGCATCATTAAAAGAGTGGAATCAGGGTGGGGCACAAGCAGGTCTGGGAACTGCTAAGGATGGTGACTGGCAGATACTGCTAATAGCATTCCCTGTATCCCTTGACCCACCTGAGTTCACCTACTACTGTGTGGGGGGGAGTTGATACTCTTGATGCCCTAGTCTTGTCCTCCAGTGGGACAATTCTGAGGTGCATTCAACACTATTTCTCAGGAAGTCCCAAATGTTTAAGCCTCAATTGCCTAAAGTAGTAACCTGATCAATACCATTACTTCTTTATTGGGCCTTCTTCTTTCCCTTTTCTCAATTCCCAGTTGTCTCCCTTGTGCTTCCTGGGATCATTTTCTAGTTAAACCACCTGTATACAATTACTTGTTCCATAGTCTGTTTTTGGGGAAAATCCAAACTAGAGCATCTCTTATCTGAGACAAGTTTGTGGTTTTCCTCCAAGCTGCACTTTGATTCTTGGATACTACTTTTAATCTATGTTGCTGTGGGCTCCGAAGGGAAGAGTGAGAGTCTTTTCTCTTTTTATTGGCCAGTCTAACTAACAGTTTGTCAATTTTGTTGATCTTTTCAGAGAACCCAATTCTGCTTTCATTGATTTTTTTTGTGTGTTTTTCCTGTTTCTATTTCATTTATTTCTTCTGCAAACTTTATTATTTCCTTTCTCTGGTAGCTTTTGGTTTAGTTTGGTTTGCTCTTTTGCTTTTTATTTTTATTTTTTATTTTTATAGCTCCTCAGGGTATAAAAATTAGGTTACTAATTTGAGATTTTTCTTCTTTTTAATGTAGGCATATATGGTAAAAATTTCCTTCTGAACACTACTTTTACTGCATTCTCTAGGTCTTACTGTTTTGTTTTTGTTTTCATTCACCTCAAGATATTTTCTAATTTCTTTTGTGATTTCTTCTTTGACTTTTGGTTGTTGAGAATACATTGCTTAAATTCCATATATTTAAATTGTTTTTAGTTTTCCTCCCATTATTTATTTCTAGCTTCATTCCATTGTGGTAAGAGAGATAATAGTTTGTATAATTTCAATCTTTTAAAAATGTATTGAGTCTTATTTTGTGGCTTAATAGTGTTCTATCCTGGAGAATGTTCCATGAGCACCTAAAAAGAATGGGTGATCTTCTGTTTTTGTTTGTTAGGTCTAGTTGGCTTACACTGTTAAGTTTTTTATTTCTTTGGTGACATTTGGTCTAGATGTTTTATACATATTTGAAAGTGGTGTATTGAAGTTTCCAACTATTATTGTAGAACTGTCTATTTCTTCCTTTAATTCTGTTGATGTTTGCTTCATGTATTTTGGGATTCTGTTGTTTGGTGCATCTGTTTATAATTATTATATATTTTTGCTGGATTGACTCTTTTATCGGTATATATGTCTTTCCTTGTTTCTTATAGCAATTTTGACTTGCCTGTTTTGTCTGATATTGGAATAGCCACCCCAGATCTTTTTTGGGTACTGTTTACACAGCATATTTGTTTCCATCTTTTTCTTTCAATCTCTTTGTATCTTTGGATCTAAAACGACTCTCTTATAGGCAGCATATAGCTGTCTCATGTTATTTTGTCCAATCTATGCCTTATGATTACAGGGTTTAATTTAGTTATATTTAATGTGATTACTGATAAGGAAGAATCTACTTCTGCCATTTTGCTACTTGTTTTCTATATCTTAACACCTTTTTTGTCCTCCATTTCCTCCATTACTATTTTCTGTTTAGTTTGTGTTTTGTAGTGAACTGCTTTGATTTTTTCTCATTTCTTTTTGTGTATCTTTTTTAGATATTTTCTTTATGATTCCATTTCTTTATGATTACCATTTAGCATCCTAAATTTGTAACAGTCTATTTCAGTTGATACGACCTTAACTTCAATACCATGTAGAAATTTTGCTCCTATACAACTCCATCCTTCCCTCCTTTATGTTGTTGTCTGATATTTTCCTGAGAGATAATAATTTTCAGAAAAAGAAGAGACGATAGGAGACACTTCACTACCAGTAAGTGGCAAAATAGCCTGTCTTAGAATCCTGTTTCTGTACTTATCCGTGCACTGACCCCATGACCCAAGAAATTAAAAGATTAGTAGAGGAATAGTTATAGTATTAGAGTTGTCATCAACAGTGGTCCAGATTCTGGTACAAGAATGGAGGGTTGGAAGGCCCTGACCCCTAGGATGAGACAAACACTGAGGTATCAGATTGAATCACATATGCTGGGACGAAGTTCTGCCTGGAGGGTACAGTGTGACTTCTAGGGCATGGTGAATCCAGATGGTGGGTTGATGGGACCAGTATAGTCTGGGTTTCAGAGTGCCCTTCTCAGCTTCCTTCCCACACTTGGGTAAAGTCATAGTGTTCCTATAAAATCCTTCCTCCTATACATTGATATATCCACGACTCTTTCCACACTTGTCTCAGATTTGTCTTCTCGAATTTGTCTTCTTGGGATTGTTGCAGCAAGGTTGCTGACCCTTTATCTTTCTTTTGGGTCCCTATGCATGTGATGTTTTTTCACCAACTATTCCAAACCTAGGACGCTATTTCAGATTTTAGTTGAATCATCCCTAACACCATGAAGGTAAACTCTGCTCACTTTTATGAGTCAAACTGTGGACTATGAGTCCAGCAAGACAGAGTGGACAAATAGCAGCGGAAATGACTTTGGATAACAGATCAGAATGAGATCCCCAGCTCTACCATTTAATAGTTAGGCTTGCAATTACAAAAAGGGAATGATGATAAAAAATGGCTAGCTATGTCAGGCACTATGGCAAGCACTTTAAACATCTCATTTAATCTTCATAAAAATTATGAGGTAAGTGCTTTATTATATTTATTTTGTTGATGAGGAAATTGAAGCTTAAGGAAGTTAAGTGCCTTGCTGAAGTTTACACAACTTGTGAATCAAGGAGTTTGGATTCTGATCTAGTTCTGATGCTAAAACCTAAGTCATACAGTGGTTACAAATATTATGTAAGAAAGTATATGTGAAGTGCTAATTTGCTAGCTATTATCACTGTATTATTACTGAAGACAAATCTCATATCTCTTTCTCTCATTTGTTCATTCATTCTGTACTCATGGAGTCCCTCTTATGTGCTGAGCTAAGCTCTCTGACACGGCAGCCATGAACCAGAAAAGACCCCTGCTCACCTCTTAAGAGGAGGCAAGCAAAAAATTGGATTCAATTATTTCAGAAAGTGATCAGTGATCTAAAGAGAATCAAGAGTGACTAGAATGGAGGTGAAGATTGCTGGCTTCATTACATCAGGTGATTTAGAGCCTGAGGACATGTCATAAGCAGAATAAGGATTCTCCAAGATGTCCCTGTCCTAATACGCAGAACCTGTGAATATATTATATTAAATGGCAAAGAGGGATTAAGACTACAGATGACATTAAGATAGGGAGACTAGATTGTCAGGGGGCTGTGGGGAGGTGGGGGGAGGGACCCCCTGTAATCATAAAGGTTCTTAAAAGGGAAAGAGGAAGGCAGAAGAGGTCAGAGTGGTACCATACAAAAAGGAGTTGGCTCACCATTGCTGTCTTTGAAGACAGAGGAAGGAGGCCATGAACCAAGGAATGAGGGAGGCTTCTAGAAGCTGGGAAAGTCGAGGAAATGTATTGTCTCCTAGAATCTCCAGAAGCATACAGCCCTGCTAGCACCTGATTTTAGCTCAGTGAGATCCATTTTGGACTTCTGTCCTCCAGAACTCTAATACCTTAATACTTGAACTATGTTTGTATTGTTTAAACCACTATGTTTGTGGTCGTTTGTTATAGCAGCAATGGAAAACTAAAATAGGAGATGTCATTGAAGTTGACACCTGGGGGACAAGAAACTATCAGCTGTGGGTCATAGCATTGCAGATAGATGGAACAGCATGAGAAAAGAGGAATAGAAAAGAGACCAAGGAGTGGAACCAGAAAAGGAAGAGAGGGAATGGTAAAAATGAGTTTGGAGAGATAAGTAAGGGCCAGTCATATAGGACCTTGTTGGCTGTCATAATAGATTTGGATCTCATTTTAAGAGCAATTGAAAAACTTTGGGGGTTTTAACTAAATGAGTGACATACCAAATTTATGTTTTAAAAATAATTGTCTGTATGTAAAACAAAACTGGTGGGCAGAGGACCAGGGAGACGAATTCCTGCAGTTTGAACTAGGCAGTAGCAATGGAAATGTGGGATTGCAGGTATACATGGGATATAGACACAGGATTTGCTATAGGGGGCTGAAGAAAATAGAAATTGAAACTAGGGGTAGACTTCTCAAGAAGTTAATGAAGGCTAAGTGTCAGGTATCTTCACCTGCACGGGTCCTATACCTAATTTTTAATTCATTATTTTGTATTATTTTTCATAAAGACAACTCCTGTGATTGCATCTGCTTCAAGTCCCCACAAAAACAAGAGTCTGCTTATGGGCTTAGGTGGGACAATGCAATTTGCTAAGCTAACTCTCTTTAAAATCTTTCTGTCTAAGGCCAGAAGTAGTCCAACCCAGAGCAGGATGGGTATGCAGGTGGAGGCTATCAGACCTCAGTTGGAGGGAGAAGAGAGCCTAGAGTTTGGGGACCAAGTTGGGCTTAGCACCTTTGGGGGCATGGGTGTGCCACTGGAGACCACAGCCAGACTGGGAGACAAGCCTCTTCTCTCATGCAAAGATATGGGTTGGGAGCTAAATGTAGGAGCCTGTCTTTGTGGGAATCAAACTTGTCATTCATAGGGAAAGTTTATTTAACAGAGCTCTACCAAGAGGGAGCAATCAACAGTGACTGAGATACATTTCAATTGGTTGTTAAAAGTCACCCAGAAAGTGATGCGCACGACGATTTTCCAGTGTCTATGTTATCTTCTCATGATGCTTTCTCTGCTTTTTCGTCTTTGCCCCTTTCCTGTTGGCTCTGCATTCCTTTATCCTTTGCTATCTCTTATACCAACTATTTATGGCCAGGTCTGTCCTGTCTTACACCTGGTTTGCTCCATCTTGTTAACTATCTCATGATCTGCCCCCCTTGCCCTGCACTAGCTGCCTGGTTCTTGAGAGTTGAGGTCATGTTAGCCTGCAGGAGACTGTCTTCTTTTTTCAGCAAATACTTGGGTCCCCATCCATGGGGGGCAGCACCTTCATTGGCCACATGTAAGGTCATAGTCCTATCCACTTCACTGATCCAGCCCAGCTCAGGTACCTTCTGTCTGCAAGAGCTAAGAGCAAGAGCTTAGTTTCCACATTGCTATCTCTTAGTCCTCTGCCATTCCCCTGGTATTGGACTTTGGCTCGCACTTCTCAGGGCAGTTCTGGCATCCTTTTTCTTCTTTCTCTTACCCCTCTGGGACTTAGTGCTGGTAAAGCCTGTGACAGAACTCTTGGTTGATGGATTCAATTCCTGAAGTAGGCTGTGTTATTTTGGGTTCCCCCTAAGGCAGAGCCTGACACAGCACTTTCTGTATCCTTGAGTATACCTCTTGCTTAAGGAGCAGGATGGAGGGAGGTGGGGATAGTGAGACAGGAAAGGAGGAAAAACCAATAAAAATGTATATCATCACAGTTGCTTCTGTGGATGGCAGTGCTTGATTCTGCTGGGACCCGCTGAGGAGCATAGAGAATGCTTGTCAGACTGTCTGCCCGAAGATGGAGAGTCTAGAACATTCACCCAGCCCGCTGTACCTTGTGCCAAATTGGCTAAAGGTTGCCCTTGGGGGCATCAAATTCCTGCTCTCACAGACTGCACTGGCTTGTCTTATGAAGCTCTGGGCAGAATGCAGAGGGACTCAAATCCAGAAAGGCTATGCAGTAGGCATGAGGTGGGGCACCACCAGTTCAAGGTAAGTCTGAGTCTTCCAGAACTGTCCTCTGCAGCTATAGGTGAAATCAGAGGTGGACCAAGGGTATGATTCTTGTACCAAAGCCATCTGTTACACATGCCTCCTTCCTTCCCCTGCTGTCCCTGGTTCCAGGCTCTCTCCTTGCTTCACATCATAGTATAATCTATCCAAAATGATAGCCCTCATCATCAAGCATGTATGTCGGTGGGAATGTAAATTGAAATAGCCACTATGGAAAACGGTATGGAGGTTTAAAATAGAACTACCTTAAAAATAGAACTATCATGTGATCCAGCAGTCCCACTTCTGGGTATATATCCAAAGGAAACAAAATTACTATCCTGAAGGGGTAGCTGCACCCCCATATTTATTGCAGCATTGTTTACAATAGCCAAGGCATGGAAACAACCTAAGTGGTTTCTTTTTGTTTTTGAAACAAATGATATACAAACTTTTATTCAAAGATATTCAAGAAAGACATGTTTGGTCATTTTATTTTTATTTTTAATTTTTTTTAAATATTATTTATTTTTGAGAGAGAGAGGGAGACAGAGTGTGAGCCGGGGAGGAGCAGAGAAAGAGGGAGACACAGAATCAGGAGCAGGCTCCAGGCTCTGAGCTGTCAGCACAGAGCCTGTCACGGGGGCTCAAACTCATGAGCTGTGAGATTACAACCTGAGCTGAAGTTGGATGCTTAACCAACTGAGCCACCCAGGCATCCCTGTTTTGGTTATTTTAAAGTGAGATTAGTGAGGGAGGGAAGATGGCGGCGTAGGAGGACGCTGGGCTCACCGCGCGTCCTGCTGATCACTTAGATTCCACCTACACCTGCCTAAATAACCCAGAAAACCACCAGAAGACTAGCAGAATGGAGTCTCCGGAGCCAGGTGCAGACGAGAGGCCCACGGAAGAGGGCCAGAAAGGATTGGCACGAGAACTTCAATGTGCTGAACAGAAAAAATATGCAGCCGAGAATCCTTTATCCAGCAAGTCTGTCATTTAGAATAGAAGGAGAGATAAAGGTCTTCCCCCAACAAACAAAACTGAAGGAATTTATCACCACTAAACCAGCCCTACAAGAGATCCTAAGGGGGATCCTGTGAGACAAAGTACCAGAGACATTGCTACAAGCATGAAACCTACGGACATCACAATGACTCTAAACCCATATCTTTCTATAATAACACTGAATGTAAATGGATTAAATGCGCCAACCAAAAGACATAGGGTATCAGAATGGATAAAAAAACAAGACCCATCTATTTGCTGTCTACAAGAGACTCATTTTAGATCTGAGGACACCTTCAGATTGAGACTGAGGGGATGGAGAACTATTTATCATGTTACTAGAAGCCAAAAGAAAGCTGGAGTAGCCATACTTATATCAGACAAACTAGACTTTAAATTAAAGGCTGTAACAAGAGATGAAGAAGGGCATTACATAATAATTACAGGGTCTATCCATCAGGAAGAGCTAACAATTATAAATGTCTATGCGCTGAATACCGGAGTCCCCAAATATATAAAACAATTACTCATAAACATAAGCAACCTTATTGATAAGAATGTGGTCATTGCAGGGGACTTTAACACTCCACTTACAGAAATGGATAGATCATCTAGACACACAGTCAATAAAGAAACAAGGGCCCTGAATGATACATTGGATCAGATGGACTTGACAGATATATTTAGAACTCTGCATCCCAAAGCAACAGAATATACTTTCTTCTCAAGTGCACATGGAACATTCTCCAAGATAGATCATATACTGGGTCACAAAACAGCCCTTCATAAGTATACAAGAATTGAAATTATACCATGCATACTTTCAGACCACAATGCTATGAAGCTTGAAATCAACCACAGGAGGGGCGCCTGGGTGGCGCAGTCGGTTAAGCGTCTGACTTCAGCCAGGTCACGATCTCACGGTCCGTGAGTTCGAGCCCCGCATCGGGCTCTAGGCTGATGGCTCAGAGCCTGGAGCCTGTTTCCGATTCTGTGTCTCCCTCTCTCTCTGCCCCTCCCCTGTTCATGCTCTGTCTCTCTCTGTCCCAAAAATAAATAAAAACGTTGAAAAAAAAAATCAAAAAAAAAAAAAAAAAAGAAATCAACCACAGGAAAAAGTCTGGAAAACCTCCAAAAGCATGGAGGTTAAAGAACACCCTACTAAAGAATGAGTGGGTCAACCAGGCAATTAGAGAAGAAATTAAAAATTATATGGAAACAAACGAAAATGAAAATACAACAATCCAAAAATGCTTTGGGATGCAGCGAAGGCAGTCCTGAGAGGAAAATACATCACAATCCAGGCCTATCTCAAGAAACAAGAAAAATCCCAAATACAAAATCTAACAGCACACCTAAAGGAAATAGAAGCAGAACAGCAAAGGCAGCCTAAACCCAGCAGAAGAAGAGAAATAATAAAGATCAGAGCAGAAATAAACAATACAGAATCTAAAAAAACTGCAGAGCAGATCAATGAAACCAAGAGTTGGTTTTTTTAAAAAAATAAACAAAATTGACAAACCTCTAGCCAGGCTTCTCAAAAAGAAAAGGGAGATGATTCAAATAGATAAAATCATGAATGAAAATGGAATTATTACAACCAATCCCTCAGAGATGCAAACAATTATCAGGGAATACTATGAAAAATTATATGCCAACAAATTGGACAACCTGGAAGAAATGGACAAATTCCTAAACATCCACACTCTTCCAAAACTCAATCAGGAGGAAATAGAAAGCTTGAACAGACCCATAACCAGCGAAGAAATTGAATCGGTTATCAAAAATCTCCCAACAAATAAGAGTCCAGGACCAGATGGCTTCCAGGGGAGTTCTACCAGACGTTTAAAGCAGAGATAATACCTATCCTTCTCAAGCTATTCCAAGAAATAGAAAGGGAAGGAAAACTTCCAGAGTCATTCTATGAAGCCAGTATTCCTTTGATTCCTAAACCAGACAGAGACTCATTAAAAAAAGAGAAATACAGGCCAATATCCCTGATGAATATGGATGCAAAAATTCTCAATAAGATACTAGCAAATCGAATTCAACAGCATATAAAAAGAATTATTCATCATGATCGAGTAGGATTCATTCCTGGGATGCAGGGCTGGTTCAACATTCGCAAATCAATCAACATGATACATCACATTAATAAAAGAAAAGATAAGAACCATATGATCCTGTCAATCGATGCAGAAAAGGCCTTTGACAAAATCCAGCACCATTTCTTAATAAAAACCCTTGAGAAAGTCGGGATAGAAGGAACATACTTAAACATCATAAAAGCCATTTATGAAAAGCCCACAGCTAACATCATCCTCGATGGGGAAAAACTGAGAGCTTTTTCCCTGAGATCAGGAACATGACAGGGATGCCCACTCTCACCGCTGTTGTTTAACATAGTGTTGGAAGTTCTAGCATCAGCAATCAGACAACAAAAGGAAATCAAAGGCATCAAAATTGGCAAAGATGAAGTCAAGCTTTCGCTTTTTGCAGATGACATGATATTATACATGGAAAATCCGATAGACTCCACCAAAAGTCTGCTAGAACTGATACATGAATTCAGCAAAGTTGCAGGATACAAAATCAATGTACAGAAATCAGTTGCATTCTTATACACTAACAATGAAGCAACAAAAGACAAATAAAGAAACTGATCCTGTTCACAATTGCACCAAGAAGCATAAAATACCTAGGAATAAATCTAACCAAAGATGTAAAAGATCTGTATGCTGAAAACTTTAGAAAGCTTATGAAGGAAATTGAAGAAGATATAAAGAAATGGAAAGACATTCCCTGCTTACCGATTGGAAGAATAAATATTGTCAAAATGTCAATACTACCCAAAGCTATCTACACATTCAATGCAATCCCAATCAAAATTGCACCAGCATTCTTCTCGAAACTAGAACAAGCAATTCTAAAATTCATATGGAACCACAAAAGGCCCCGAATTGCCAAAGTAATTTTGAAGAAGAAGACCAAAGCGGGAGGCATCACAATCCCAGACTTTAGCCTCTACTACAAAGCTGTAATCATCAAGACAGCATGGTATTGGCACAAAAACAGACACATAGACCAATGGAATAGAATAGAAACCCCAGAACTAGACCCACAAATGTATGGCCAACTCATCTTTGACAAAGCAGGAAAGAACATCCAATGGAAAAAAGACAGTCTCTTTAACAAATGGTGCTGGGAGAACTGGACAGCAACATGCAGAAGGTTGAAACTAGACCACTTTCTCACACCATTCACAAAAATAAACTCTAAATGGATAAAGGACCTGAATGTGAGACAGGAAACCATCAAAACCTTAGAGGAGAAAGCAGGAAAAGACCTCTCTGACCTCAGCCGTAGCAATCTCTTACTCGACACATCCCTAAAGGCAAGGGAATTAAAAGCAAAAGTGAATTACTGGGACCTTATGAAGATAAAAAGCTTCTGCACAGCAAAGGAAACAACCAACAAAACTAAAAGGCAACCAACGGAATGGGAAAAGATATTTTCAAATGACATATCGGACAAAGGGCTAGTATCCAAAATCTATAAAGAGCTCACCAAACTCCACACCTGAAAAACAAATAACCCAGTGAAGAAATGGGCAGAAAACATGAATAGACACTTCTCTAAAGAAGACATCCAGATGGCCAACAGGCACATGAAAAGATGTTCAACGTCGCTCCTTATCAGGGAAATACAAATCAAAACCACACTCAGATTATCACCTCACGCCAGTCAGAGTGGCCAAAATGAACAAATCAGGAGACTATAGATGCTGGCGAGGATGTGGAGAAATGGGAATCCTCTTGCACTGTTGGTGGGAATGCAAATTGGTGTAGCCACTCTGGAAAATAGACCTACCCTATGACACAACAATAGCACTGCTAGGAATTTACCCAAGGGATACAGGAGTACTGATGCATAGGGGCACTTGTACCCCAATGTTTATAGCAGCACTCTCAACAATAGCCAAATTATGGAAAGAGCCTAAATGTCTATCAACTGATGAATGGATAAAGAAATTGTGGTTTATATACACAATGCAGTACTACATGGCAATGAGAAAGAACGAAATATGGCCCTTTGTAACAATGTGGATGGAACTGGAGAGTGTGATGCTAAGTGAAATAAGCCATACAGAGAAAGACAGATACCATATGTTTTCACTCTTATGTGGATCCTGAGAATCTTAACAGAAACCCATGGAGGAGGGGAAGGAAAAAAAAAAAGGTGAGAGTGGGAGAGAGCCAAAGCATAAGAGACTCTTAAAAACTGAGAACAAACTGAGGGTTGATGGGGGGTGGGAGGGAGGGTAGGGTGGGTGATGGGTATTGAGGAGGGCACCTCTTGGGATGAGCACTGGGTGTTGTATGGAAACCAATTTGACAATAAACTTCATATATTGAAAAAAAAAATAAAGTGAGATTAATCGAAGATCTCAGAAAAATTATATTTGATTAACGCACATGGCTACTCACAGAAAGTTCTCTCTTCTGTTAATAGCAGCTAAATTTATACACACAGAAAAAAATTCTTAAGGCCATGCAAATTCAGTTGAATTCCATGCATTCATTATATTCATTATATTCATCGAAAACCTGTAGTAATGTCCACTTTCTTAAAGTGTTACTTTAAGAAAAAAATTAAAAATACACACTAAAACATGACCAAGATTAAACTGAAGAAAACAGTAAATAAGCATAATTTACGTTTTATTTTTAAAAGTATGGCATCACACATATTCAAGTGTGTTATACCAGGTTCATTCCCCAGAAGTGGCATTTTAAAGTGTTAAGCATTGTTAAATATCAAAAAAATATGAGTCTACCTTTACAATGTAGTATAATTCATTGTGGCATAATTCAAAGTACTGTGCCAGTAATAAATAGTATAATCAAGTTTCAAACTTCTTTTCAAATATATTTAAAGGAAAGCATATAGACATACATTTATATGTACACAATTTATTATACTCAGGTAATTAAAGATATTTTATAAGAGTAAACAGTTTTACCCCTCAGCTTGTTTGTACACTTATATAGATTTTTAATACTTGTTCAAAGACTTTCAATTCCTGTGTATACAGATTTTCATGAGAAGGAATAAAGATAAAATTTAATTTTACAGGAACACACATTGTCTTCCTTCACAAAATAACCCATAGTCATTCAAGGTTGATAAGAACTAATCTTTAAGAAAGCAACTGTTGTTGGGGCCCCTGGGTGGCTCAGTCAGTTAAGGGTCGACTTTGGCTCAGGTCATGATCTTGCCATTTGTGAGTTTGAGCCCCACAGTGGGCTCTGTGCCGACAATGCTGAGCCTGCTTGGTATTATCTCTCTCTGCCCCTCCCCTGCTTTCGCTTTCTCTCTAAATATATAAAAGCTTAAAAAAATAAGTACTGCAACCCAGGTTCCTTATGAAAATGAAGTGTTACACAGCCCTCCCCTCCAAAAGAAGGAAATTCTGCCATTTGTGATAACATGGATGGACCCTGAGGGTGCTATGCTAAGTGAAATAAATTAGACAGAGAAAGACAAATACTGTATTTACTTGTATTATTCACTTATATGTGGAATCTAAAAAAAAAAAACAAAACAAAACCCCAAACTTATAGATACAGAGAATAGATTGATGGCTGCCAGGGTGGGGAGTCAAGGGACAGGAGGGCTGGGTGAAGGTGGTCAAAAGGTACAAACTTCCAGTTGTGAGATTAATTAATTCTGGGGATGTAAGGTATAACATGCTGACTGTAGTTAATAATACTGTATTATTTATTTGAACATGGCTAAGAAAGTATATCTTAAAAGTTCTTATCAAAAATTGTAACTGTGAGGTGATAGATTTTAACTACGCTTATCGTGATAATCATTTTACTGTATACACATATATCAAATCACTATGTTGCATACCTTAAGCTTAGATAATGTTATATGTCAGTTATATTTCAATAAAACTGGAAAAAAATAGAAAAGAAGGGAAAGGTCAGCTGGTGCTCCACTGACTTAGTTTACCTAGGTAGCAGCAGCAGAAGTGATGTAATTTGGATAATGTCCCTGATTACAAGGTCATAGGTGAAAAATGCCTCCCACAGTGATATCCTTAAAGAAAGACATTTATCTCCAGCTCAAACTTGCTAGCATTGATTCCGTGGTGTGTAACGAAGAACATTGGCTGATAGAGCTCCATGATGCTGGATAAGAGACATTTTGCTGTATGACATTTGGTTTAATGTTATCACAAGGAACTAAGCCCGGATAAACTGAAGCCACAAGAGTGAACTTTAAGATAATTTGTATAGGACCAAGTACGGAGTTCTACAGGAAACATTCAAAATAGAAATTTTGTTTCTTTCTACTAAGAGTCTAAAAACTCAAAGGTGGCCTGATCGCTGTATACAGAAAGGAGGTTTGGAGGAACATAGGTGGATCAGTCGGTTAAGCGACTGCTTCTTGATCTCGGCTCAGGTCATGATCTCATGGTTCATGGGATCAAGCTCCACATTGGACTCTATGGTAACAACATGGAGCCTGCTTGGGATTCTCTCTCTGCCTCTCTCTCTCTCTCTCTCTCTCTCTCTGCCCCTACCCTGCTCCTGTGCATGCTGTCTCTCTCAAAATAAGGAAATAAACTTTATTTATTTATTTATTTATTTATTTATTTATTTATTTATTTATTTAAATGTTTATTATTTATTTTTGAGAGAGAGAGACAGTGCAAGCAGGGGAGGGGCAGAGAGAGGGAGGGAGACACAGAATCTGAGGCAGCCTCCAGGCTCTGAGCTGTCAGCACAGAGCCCCATGAGTGAACCATGAGATTGTGACCTGAGGTGAAGCCTGACACTTAACCAATTGAGCCACCCAGGTGTCCCAGAAATAAACTTGGAAAAAAAAAAAAAGGATTTTTGTTTGTTTGTTTGTTTGTTTGTTTTTAAAAGAAAGGAGGTTTTTGGGCACAGGACCAGGCAGTTTTTTGGTTTTTGTTTTGTTTTGTTTTGTTTATGAAATCATTTCTGCCCTTACCATTTTGGCTCCTTGTAGCTCAGATCAATTGTTTTATTTATCAGTATGTGCCAGGCATACCAGACAAAAGGTAAAATGCAGCAAAACAAGTCAAAGTAGAATGGTCTCCCTCGTAGAAAACGTGTACTCTGCGGAATTCTGACTGGTGTCCTATGAGCTCAGGGTTCCAGACAGCAACCAAAAGTAAATAAATACAACCGAGTAAAGCTGATGATCTAATTGGTGTTATTAAGTGATTCACAAATCAGGGCAGCATCGGGTCCAGCAGGTAGAGGGGAGCTCCATTCAGCTAAATGAAAGAAAGGTTTTTAAAGGCAGAGAGAGGCATAACAAAAAGAAGAAATGTATTAGCAAGGAATGCATTCTTTAGCCAAGGTTGACCTCCCGAGGGGAGCCAAAGGGGTCTACCAGCAAACTCTCTAGTATTGACCAGGAAATTTCATGCTGACTGGTTAAAGGTTACATTCCTGGGGGGGTTGAAACTGGCGTTGGGTTAGGTGTTAAGTCTGGGTTTCCTGACTTGGGGCCTTAACCTAAGTGATACCATTTTGGGCCTATGGTTTTCTTAACAGTTCCCTCCTTTTGATCAGACTTCCTCTAACTCAGACATGTGATCAAAATTTAAGACATTAGTGCCACTCTCAGCTACCTCTTGCTGGTTCTCTCAGGTTTGCTGATCCTTCGCTGGCATTCGCAGGCCGTGACGTTTTGCTTTATCTCTGTACGTTACGGCTTTAGGTTCACATTCCTTAAGTCGGTCATCTTCTGTGTGCCTTTTCTGACGTTCCAGTCTTAGGGTGATCACTTGCTTGGTGGCTAGCAGCTGTGAACATCCATTTAAAGCTTTTGGATGATAAAAGCTGACATGCAGGCTTGACAGCCTTATTTACATCTGCCCCTAACCAGGGAAATAGGGACCTGCCAGAGGGAGTAAATCCTGAATCCTGAAAGCTTCCTGCAACATCCTTTTTAACTCAATAATGTGAATTTAGAGGAGTTGACCAATGATATGTCTTATTTTGCTTGTGAAAAGTTAGGGGCACAGGTAGATTTTTTCCCTAGCCTTAAATAAAACATTGTTCGAATTGCAGAGGTTACCCCCACCCGGCACCCTCAGTAATGGCCTCGGAGGTGAAGATGAGGCATTATCTTTCTAGGCCAATGCCAACAGAAAGGAAGGGAAAAGAAGGAGACAGGGTTTCACGTTCAGTTAAACTGTGAACTCTTGATCTGTCGTCTTGGGCAGAAAGAGTCTGCCTCAATGTCACTACTGCTTTTCCTCGTCAATTTGATTTGGAGGCTCCAGCCTCTATATAGGACCAGGTGCCACATGGAGCCTTCTTTAGCTGTGTGATGTGAGCCCAGGGCTTGATACGTTCTAGCTCTGTAGCAATGTCTGTGGTCAGCAGAGTTTGGTAAGTTCCTTTTCAATGGGGCTCGAGAGCTGGTTTTCTCTGATAACATTTCCCAAATACCTAAACACCAGGCTCTAAACTATGATCAACAGAATCCTTTGTGGGTTTTTGTTTTATATATATATATATATATATTTTTTAATTCTTTTTAATGTTTATGTTTGAGAGAGAGAGAACGTGCATGTGCGTGTGTGGGGGAGACGTAGAAAGAGAGGGGGACAGAGTATCTGAAGTAGGCTCTGCACTGACAACTGACATGCAGGGCGCAAACCATGAGATCATGACCTGAGCAGAAGTCAGACGCCTGACCGACTGAGCCACCCAGATGCCCCTCAGCAGAATCCTTTGAATTGGGACCCAAGAAGGCTTCTTTCATCTGTTGATGACAGGCTTGAACATATGCATTAGAGACTTACAGTAGGTGGCCACACTAGCATGAGACAACAGGGATCAGCCGAAGGTTGTACACTGGCAGAATTCCAAGAAGTCTGCAAGGTTTTGTTAAGACTTGTATAATTTGCTCAGTGAGGTGGATGCCTTGATCACTGGAGATCATAGAAGGTATATCATATCCTAAGTGGGAAACACATTTTTGAACGGCTTTTCTTCTTATTTTCCTACTGTGAGAGCATCAGGAAAGGCTTCAGCCCATCCAGAAAACATGGTGACAAGAACATATTGATAATACTTACAAAGTGGCATCTGTAAGAATGAGGTTAAGCTGTAGGTGTTCAGAGGGTCCAGAGGGAATAGGTCTGAGGCCTCGGAGACAAAAACACTTTCCAGGATTATGGACCTGCCAAATCACACTTTTTTTTTTTTTTTTTTTTTAATAGAAGTTTCCCACTAATGTCTATTTATAATCTGAGTCCTCTGAAATGCACTGTGGTGGGTGAAGGAATGCAAAAACTGAAAAAGGGGGTTTGTCAGGGAGCCGGGAAGAACCAAACAGCCCTCTGGGTTTTCTCGCAGCCCTGATGTTTCATTTAATGGACTTCATCTGCATGTGTCACAATCTTTATAGAATCTGTTGCTGCTGCCTTGTGTGGAAGTCCGGCCGATGACATTATTAAAATTTCTTTTCAAGGATTTCTTTTCCACAAACCTGTAACTTTCTTTTTAAATTTAGATTTTGTCTTAAGGTTTCCTTTTTTATTTTATTTATTTATTTATTTATTTAATATTTTATTTTTAGGGGCGTCTGGGTGGCTCAGTCAGTTAAGTGTCAGACTTGGGCTCAGGTGATGATCTCACCATTCACGGGTTTGACCCCACATTGGGCTGTGCACTCCCAGTGCGGAGCCTGCTTGGGATTCTCTCTCCCTCTCTCTCTGCCCCTCCCCCACTCATGCTTTTTCTCTCTCTCAAAATAAATAAATAAACTTAAAAAAAAAAAAAAGATTTTGTTTTTAAGTAATCTCTGCACCCAATATGAGGTTCAAACTTACAACCTGAGTTCAAGATTCCCACGCTCTACCGACTAAGCCAGACAGATGCCCCAAAAGTTTTCTCTTTGAATAGCCAGTCTTATTTTAGGACAAAATTACTTTCTTTTTCCTCAACAAAAATGTATTTCTATTTGTCATGCTTTTTCCTACCAAAACTTTCCTGCATATAGAATTGTTACCCTTATTATTTCCAGTAGTCTTAATTACATTTATTAGAATTTGTAACTCCCAGAATTCTTAATTTTGAGTGAAAGCTTATAAGTAAGCAATTGTGAACTGTTACACCAGTATTCTTTAGATTGCAAATTTATGAATAATTTTTAGAAGTATATGCCTTTTTCATTTTTCCAATGTCGTGCTAACACATCTAAAATATCTTTTAGTTTCTTTGTAATAAGAAGCCAAAAGTAGAAAACCTGTGTTCAGTAATTAATGTTTTAGTATTTCATCTTATTTGGAAATGATCTGGATATTTAAAGAACTTAACTTATCATTTGACCTCATTCAGAAAAACTTTTAAGGTTTTAGGTTGCCCACAAAGCTTTAGGAAAGCTATTTAAGTAGACATAAATATTGCTGAAAAGTTCCTTTTTAAACTTTTCTTGCTAACTTTTACTTAATTCACTTCTGTTCAGTAATTATGTTTAGATTACCTACGAAAATTTCATTCAACGTTAGACAACTTCAGCCATTATCCTAAACTATTAATTTTTTGTTGACAAATCTTTTTTTTTTATAATTTATTTATTTTTTTAAATTTACATCCAAGTTAGTTAGCATATAGTACAACAATGATTTCAGGAGTAGATTCCTTAATTCCACCCCTTACCCATTTAGTCCATCCCCCCCTCCCACATGTTTATAAATCTTGTATGAGACAACATGAGCTTATTTGGCTAGTAAATTCAGGTAGAATAAAAATTTTGTATTTAATGCGGATAACTCTAAAGACATGTCTGTTTTAATTAAACCGTCAACCTTAAACTAGCTTTACATATCAAATATTTTCCCAGTTCACATGCACTTGAAAAAAATTGGGGTTAATTTCTATCTTTTTGAGTATTTTAAATTGCCCAGTCATTACAAGTGCTTGTCCTCAAACCCACTGAATAGAGCTCTTTTTGAAATTAATTTTAGCAATATCATCTGGGGGTAGAACAGTACCTCACATTTGTAACATAAACACAAACACACAGGTGCAAAGACCTCATAGTTACTAATATTTGTGGAGAAGATTTTTAAGATTTGTATTTGTCCCCGAAATTAATGTTAAGGGACCTGTGCTAGAGTTTGGGAACAAGTACCCTTTTAGCGGTTTGTATTTTTAAAAAAGGCCTCCTTCTCTTTCTTTTAGTCTCAGGTGACTGTGGGCTGTGTTTACATTTCAAAGACATGATAAGATGTTTAACTTCAAGGAACAATGAAAGAATGTAAGTTTCTGTAAGAAGGACTTTGGTTTCCTAAGGCCAATGATTTACTAACCTTTTAAGATGAACAAAAGGAAGTTTGGGGATTGGTAAGAAATAGATAAATTTAGAATTGCCTCTGGAGCTGATTTTTGTTTTCCAAAAGATTTGTAAGATAAGGACAGTTGCTCTTACTTAAAGAATTGAATTGTCACTTGAATGACATCATAGGTTGATCTACCTTTCCTACTATATTATCCTCAATTTGTTTCTTTCCCTCTGAGTACATAATTAGAATTTTAAATCTTTTTAGCGGTATTGAGTACCCCTCCCCCTCGCCCTGCTTGGGTGTAAGACAGGTCCCCAAAGAGGGTGCAAAGGATATTACCTTCCCCAAACTCCCAAAGACAGACAAGAGAAAGACCCGATGACTGGGGCTGTCCCACGCAGGCAGAAAGCCAAGCCCAGTTATGCAAAATGAGTCAAGCAAGAAAGCAACTGCTACCTCTGGGAGAGAGAGCGATGCAGGCTGCCTGGGTAGGAGGACCCAGTAGCGGATCTGCAGGACCAGCCAAAAGGGCCCCTGGCTTTGCACGGAATAGAAATCAAACTCCCAGGGAAAGTGAGAGCAGAGTTTGCATAATAGTGTAAGTGATGGGGCGTAGCAGATGGAGCATCTGGGAGACACAGAGAGGATAGGACACTCTTGTTTCTGCTGGGGGTCTGGGGTTTTTATTGAGGATGCTGGTCTTGTGAATGTGTCCTCTCAGACATCTAGGAATGGTCAAAACAAGGACAAGTGCTCAGGCGTCCTCCATAAGTCACTGATGGCCTGGAGCCGTGGGTATTGGTGTCTAGGTGTGTGGAGTCAGTGGTATTGGGAAATGGTACCTGATGACTCTGCCTGGTCATTCCTTAGATGTTATCTATTGTTCTGGAAGACTCCAAAGAAATCATTAATTTCTTGACCTTTACAAAGAGGACATACAGTATCTGAACTATAAGGCATGTGAAAAGTTGGGGTGCAGGTCCTAGCAAGAATAGCAGCAGGAAAAGGAGCAAAAAAAAAAAAAAAAAAAAAAAAAAAAGTGTTTTTCATGGGGTCCTTCAGTTTCCCTGTCCCAAAAGGATCAATAACCAATGGGTCTGGATTTGGAAAGGCAGGGACAATGTGAAATTTTATTTTCGTCTCTTGACTGAGCACTACAGACAGAGATTCAGAAGAACTGATTCTGTTAAGAGTTTTCATCATTTACTGGCTTCTGCCAATTTTTCCAGGAGCCCCTCTGCAGGCTCTAGTATCTCTGAGTGTCCCCAAAATGTCTCAGTGTCGTGAACTCTGAGGGGCCCATATGGGGGGGCTCCTTTGAAGGTAGATATGGGGGTATCTGTAAGGCCATTGACTTGGAAGCATTTTGTTTATATTGTGTAGTCTTTTCAGGGTGGAAAAATAATTCAGACTAGGATGAGTACTCAAAGGAAGAAAGAAGAAAGCAATAGTTCTGTCAGTCTTATAGTCTTTTCTTTTAGGTACCTCCCACATCTTTAATTTTTCATTAGCTTTTTGCAACAAAACTTTCAATGAAACGATTTTGGAATTTTGAAACCTTTTGGAGGTTTTTGCTTGCCAACTAAAATGGGTATACTGTTCAGTTGACTTGGAGAACGCTTTCTCTCAAATGAACTTCTCAAATGAACGATTTTGTCTAATCGGAATATTCCCCATACTGGTCATGGTGATTCCATTTTGCTTTTAGTAAAATTTTGCCATTTTTATAGGTATTCACAGCTCCCTGCCTCAGTTTTTGGACATGAGATGACTTCCAGGTGTGCTGGGAGGCGCTGTGCCAGACTCTTTTTTTTGTTTTGTTTTTGTTTTTTAAGTTTATCTATTCACATTGAGAGAGGGAGAGAGAGCATGAGCAGGGGAGAGGCACAGAGAGAGGGAGAAAGAGAATCCCAAGAAGGCTTTGTGCTCTCAGCGCTGAACCTGATGTAGTGCTCGATCCTACGAACTGTGAGATCATGACCTGAGCTGAAATCAAGAGTCAGACACTCAACCGACTGAGCCACCCAGGAACCCCTGCACCAGACTCTTTAGAATTTATGGATCCCATTAGCTAAGACTTTATTTACATAATACAAGAAAAACAAACATACGCACCTTAACACACCAGCAGTAACCAAAAGATGTTAAAGGGACTCCAGTGTGGAACTGTGGACTGAACCAAGGGCCAAGGGCAGGTGCTCTGTTAGAGGCTCCTATCAGTCTCCACTGACCCGTTAACCTTAGACTGGAAAGCCAATTAAGTTGGTAGCTTGAATTCAAAAAGAGCAGAGCTCAAACCAAGAGGGACTCACCATTGGCCCTCAGAGATGGTGAAAAAGACCGTGAACTCAAAAGGGTTTGCAAGACATCATGTTTGTTTCTTATTGTCCCTGAATGCTGTCAAAAGTTCACTTTGGATCCCATCGTTGCCACCAAATCTGTTAAAAACCAAAACTCAACCAAGCAAATCTGACGGTCTAGTTGGTTTTATTAAATGACTCATGAATTAGGCAGCATTTCATCCAGCAAGTAGAGGGTAGCTCCAGTGAACTACACAAAAGGCAGAGAGAGGGCACAACAAAAAGAAGGAAGGAGTATATTAACGAGGAATGCGTTGCTTTGGGAAGGTTGCCCTCCTAAGGGGACCCAAAGGAGTGTTTCAGTAAATTCTCTAATATTCACCAGGGAATTAATTCCATCCTGACTGGTTAAAGGTTACATTCCTGGGGAAAGCTCGCATTAAGATATTATGTTAGGTATTAAGATTAGGTTTTAAGGTTAGGTATTAAATCTCAGCTTACTGACCTGGGGTCTTAACCTAAGTGACACCATTTTGGGCCTGTGGTTTTCTCTTAAATACAAGCTTAAAGCTTGAAAACTAGAGTGTAATCTTCTCGTTTCACAGATGGACAGAGTCCCAGGGAGGTAAAGTGACTTGCGTAAGGTTTCACAACTAATTCTAGACTGAAGGGCAGCAGAAATGTGACAGTACTTCAGGACAGGCTATCCCAGTATGCTTTATTATGTTCATCATTTTGAGCTGTAGTCACTTGAAAAACAATACATGCAGGAAAAGGCTTTCCTTGATTTCCCCTTATCTGCCAGAGGACAGGTCAGGCAATAGGAACTGGGTTGTCCTCAAGCCCCTCCCTCCCTGGGAATGTCATTAACTGGGGAAGATTGATCACAGGAGAAGAGACTAGAAATTAATACCAACCCTAACAAACTTTGTCGCTGTCTTATCTCCCATCTATACGTCTTGCCCCCAAGAGTAAATGATCTGCCTCCCTCCCTCCTCTTTCCCTATTAAGATAGTATTTAATCCTGAATTCTAAAGCCACCTCTGGGTCTTACTCATTTTCCTTGCATATCTCCTGTGAATGCATAAGGTATACATGCTAATGATGTATTTCTCCTGTCAGTCTGCCTTTTATCTCAGCTTAGAACTCAGAAGGGTAGAGGGAAGATGGTGTATTTCTCCCCTAAAAGGCAGATCTAGATTTTTATTAAAAAACAAAACAAAAACAAAACCCTGGTGTGCCATTCTCTCCACAGATGGATGCATCCTCCATTGTAAGAGAAACCAGCGCTGTCCCGTGTAGCACACCCGGCCTCCACCTAGCGCGGGTCTTTGTGCCCGTGGCTCCCTCGGGAGGGGTTTTACTCCTGGAACAGGTTGACAAAGAGATGGAATTTAAAATGGCCCTTGCTCTTGGGGGGGAGGGAAATGTGCTGTGCGGGGGCTTCGGGTTCTTTGCCTGGAAGTGGCTTCCACGTAGCAGGAAGTTTCTTTGCCTTGCTGCCTCCTTCCCTGAACTCCAGATTCAGCCGCATTTATTTTTCCTCGGGGTCCTTTCAGTTTCTGCCTAATGAGACCGGTGGCAGCTGAGTGTGTGACTGACACTCGGTATGTACAGCTTGTATTCATCTTCCTGAGAAAGGGCATTGCACAATAAAGGATTGCCAAGGGCAACAGCAGTGGCATTTCGGAGAGCCCCAGCCGCCGCCGTGCACCGCCCCGGGGGAAGGAAACAGCGCGCGCAGAACGAGCGAGCGGGTGGAGGGAGGCGGGACTTCTAAAGTAATTAAAATATTCATATGCAGGGGGACCTTGAGTTCCTTTCTCTTTGCCCATTAGACCTCTTTACTTTTTACCCACAGACGGCTCTCCTGATTTCCAGGGCACAAAAGCCAAGTCGAGGCTGGAGGGAAATACTTTTGGAGTAAAATCAAATCAGTTGCAAATGAGTTACAACATCTCAATTGCCTTAATAGATCAAACAAAACTTCTCTGTGTTACTCCAGGCACCAGAACCGAAACCCTCCTTGGAGTTCCCCAGCTAAAAAACCCGTAAATCTTTGGCCTGCCTATAGCAAGGTCCCAAGCAATGCCCTTGAGGGCTCACCCAGGGCACAGTGACTTGGAAATAGAGTTTGCTGAGCACGTGGCCTGCCAGGATGGTGTAACTAGCAAACTAGCTGGAATGAGCACGCCAGCTTCAGGCCAGTGAATTCGTCTGTCAGGCCAGAAGTAGATTTTACTTACTTTGCACCCCGTGTATTGCCTGGGGAGAGAGTGGGCAAGTGAAGCGGGGTTTTTTTTTGTGTGTTGGTAGCTCAATTGATAATTCCAGCCAGGCTGGCTGCCCGTACCCTCCCTGTTCCCCCATTCCACCTTCTCTCCCGGTTCTGTCTTCAGAACAGAATTCTGTGTACTGCACATAAACGAGCATCGGATAGGCACACACCTCCTTGCTTCAAGTGGGTCTCTTTTTTAATAGAGCTGCCTGGTGCTTTAAAGTCTAACTTTGAAAACAGGTGGATTGAATTGAGATTTATAGATTTCAAGTTGAAAAAAACAAACTCAGTTTTATTGATAAAATTAATTTACCAATTGGCATAAAATAAACTGCGTGTACTTAAAAGTACATAGTTTGGTAAGTTTAGACATATGTATACACCCATGAACTCATCACCATAATCAAGATAATGGACATATTCATCCCCTCCAAGAGTTCCTTCTTGCCTCTTTGGAACCCATCCCTCTCCCCTCTTCCTGGCCCCTGCCCACACCGCTCCTACACTTCAAGCAACCACAGATCTGCTTTCTTTCATAATAGATTTGTTTTCATTTACTAGAAACTTATATAAATGGAATCACACATGTGTACTCTTTTTTGGTCTGGCTCCTTTTACTCAGCATAATTATTTTGAGATTTATCTATGTTGAGTGAACTTTTGTTTTGTTTTATGTCTGATCTTATTTATTTGTTACTCTTAGAAAATCTCATTTTTGACTAGACTCAACTTAGGGGTAGAAGCTTCCACAAAGAACAGCCTCTGTGTCTTGGCAATTTGTTCCCGGTGTTTCTCTTTGGCTTTCTTCATTCTCTTGGCCAGAAGTTTAGTATATTTTGCAGCCTCTTCCTTTTTTTTTCCTAGTATGCTATTTCTTCAGAGAGAAGATGTTTGTGTCACATGACATGTGGAGGAACAAGATGTTGAATCTTGGGCACTTTGTTTCTAGGTTTCTTACTGTCTTTGTTTAGGCTCTTTCTCACAATGTACTGGTAGATATAATCTTCTTTAGAGAGATTGAAAAGATTTCTGCCAGCTCTTTTGGGTCCCAGGAGACAAGGCACAGTAATATCAGTGAGTCTAGGAATATCGCCTCTCTGTTTTGTTTTGTTTTTTTTTTTTACAATAATCAAGTTGAGAACACTAAGATTGACATCCACAGTCCAACCTGGAAAAGATTTGCGCTTTCTTTCTTCAGTCCTCCTTGATCTGTAACAGGAGTGCCCCTTACACAGTAGCAGGCAGACACAGTCATGGGTCAAGACACCATGCCTCAGGGAGAATCCTTGTCTATAGTTCCCACCACTGATTGGGACCATACAACCCTTCCATTCCTCAATCAGAGCATCAGCAGCAACTTCTGTGGTCATATGCTTCTCATAAAAGGTACGAAATTTGCATTTATTGTCCACTTTGATGAGTTTCTGGCAGCCAGTAGCTGGGAAAGAGAGGTTCAGCTTCACCCTGAAGCAGCCGACCACCTCTAAGGTGCCCTGAAAAAGAGCTGTGTTGGGGCACCTGGGTGGCTCAGTCGGGAGGGACTCATGACTTTGGTCGTGATCTCACAGTTCATGGGTTTGAGTCCCGCATCAGGCTCTGCGCTGACAGCTCAGAACCTGGAGCCTGCTGCAGATTCCGTGGCTCCCTCTCTCTGTGTTCCTCCCCTTCCTGTGCTGTCTCTCAAAAAAAAAAAAAAAAAAAAAAAAAAAAAATTAAAAAATTTAAAAAAAAAGCCATGTTGAGTGAACTTTATTAGTCTGTAACTTTCAAAGAATTGGTCCATTTTAAAGTTGTTAAATTTATTGGCATAAAATTTCTTGCTCATTTATTTTTTTAAGTTTATTTATTTATTTTGAAAGAAAGCACAGGTAGGGAGGGGAAGAGAGAGAGGGAGAGAGAGTGAATCCCAAGCAGGCTCTGCACTGAAAGTGCAGAACCTGATGCGGGGCTTATACTCATGAACCTTGAGATCATGACCTGAGTCGAAGTCAGACACTTACCTGACTGAGTCATGTGGACCTGGCATAATATTTGTAGAATTTAAGGTACATTCGCCTCTGTCATTTCTAATATTATTAGTTTTTGTTTTCTCTGTTTTTTTTTTTTTCTCTTGATAATTCTATTTGGAGGTTCTTCAGTGTTATTGATATTCTCAAGCAGCTTTTGGTTTCATTGATTTCCTGACTGTTGTTCTGTCTTCTGTTCATTGATTTTTGCTCTGATATTTATTCCTTCCTTCCTTCTACTTTACTTTAATTCCTTAGTTTAATTTGCTTTTCTTTTTTTAAATTTCTTTAAGTGGAAGCTGAAGTCATTGATTTGAGAACCTTTTTCTGGGGCGCCTGGGTGGCTCAGTCGGTTAAGCGTCCGACTTCAGCTCAGGTCATGATCTCGCGGTTCGCGAGTTCAAGCCCCGCATCGGGCTCTGGGCTGATGGCTCAGAGCCTGGAGCCTGCTTCCGATTCTGGGTCTCCCTCTCTCTCTGCCCCTCCCCCATTCATGCTCTGTCTCTCTCTGTCTCAAAAATAAATAAACGTTAAAAAAAAAAATTAAAAAAAAAAAAGAGAACCTTTTTCTTTCTAATATAGTTACTACTATACATTTATCTCTAAGTACTGCTTTAGCTGCATCCCATATGTTTTGATGTTATTTTTCTTCTTTTTAATTAAAATTTTTTTAATGTTTATTTATTTTTGAGAGAGTGAGAGACAGAGCATGAGTGGGGGAGGGGTAGAGAGAGAGGGAGACACAGAATCCAAAGCAGGCTCCAGGCTCTGAGCTGTCAGCACAGAGCCTGATGTGGGGCTCGAACCCACAGACTGGGAGATCATGACCTGAGCCAAAGTCAGACACTTAACTGACTAAGCCACCCAGCCTCCCTATTCTTTTTAATTTTTAAATACTTCCTAATTTCTCTTTGATTTCTTTTTTGGCTCATAAGTTTAGAAGTTTATTACTTCTACACTTTAAATATATACAATTTTGTGTCAATTAAATAAAACTGTCAAAAATGTGTATTACTTAGTTTCCAAATATTTGGGAGTTTTCCAGATCTTGCTATTATTGGTTTCTAATTTAATTCCACTGTGGTCACATGAAAAGATGCTCAACGTTGCTCCTCATCAGGGAAATACAAATCAAAACCACACTCAGATATCACCTCACGCCAGTCAGAGTGGCCAAAATGAACAAATCAGGAGACTATAGATGCTGGAGAGGATGTAGAGAAACGGGAACCCTCTTGCACTGTTGGTGGGAATGCAAATTGGTGCAGCCACTCTGCAAAACAGTGTGGAGCTTCCTCAAAAAATTAAAAATAGACCTACCCTATGACCCAGCAGTAGCACTGCTAGGAATTTACCCAAGGGATACAGGAGTACTGATGCATAGGGGCACTTGTACCCCAATGTTTATAGCAGCACTCTCAACAATAGCCAAATTATGGAAAGAGCCTGAATGTCCATCAACTGATGAATGGATAAATTGTGGTTTATATACACAATGGAGTACTACGTGGCAATGAGAAAAAATGAAATATGGCCCTTTGTAGCAACGTGGATGGAACTGGAGAGTGTGATGCTAAGTGAAATAAGCCATACAGAGAAAGACAGATACCATATGTTTTCACTCTTATGTGGATCCTGAGAAACTTAACAGAAACCCATAGGGGAGGGGAAGGGAAAAAAAAAAAAAAAAAGAGGTTAGAGTGGGAGAGAGCCAAAGCATGAGAGACTTTTAAAAACTGAGAACAAACTGAGGGTTCATGGGGGTGGGAGGGAGGGGAGGGTAGGTGATGGGTATTGAGGAGGGCACCTTTTGGGATGAGCACTGGGTGTTGTATGGAAACCAATTTGACAATAAACTTCATATATTGAAAAAAATAATAATTCCACTGTGGTCAGAAAAATACTTTGTACGACATGAATCCTCTTAAATTGACACAGATTTGTTTTGTTCAGAATATGATCTGTGTTCTGCATGCAATTGAAAAGAATGTGTAGTCTGTTGTTGTGTGGAATGTTCTAGAAATGTCAATTAGGTCAAGATGATAGTGTTATTCAAGATGTCTGTATCTTACCTGATTTTCTGTCTACTTTTCCTATCAATTATTGAGAGATAGATATTGAAATCTGTAATTATAATTATAGATTTGGAAAATTTGTTCTAAAGTTCCATCAATTTTTTGTTTCATGCACTTTGAAGCTCTGTTATTGGATACATTTATTTTTGGAATTGTTATGTCTTCTAGAAGAATTGACAGACTCCTTTATCATTATGTAATGAGCTTCTCTAACCCTGGCAATATTCTTTACTCTAAAAACTGTCTGATATTAAAATAGTCACACTATCTTTGTTTTGATTAGTGTTAACATCGTACATCTTTTCCCATCTATATTAGTTTCCTATTGCTGCTATAACAAGTTACTACAAACTTAGTGCCTTTAAACAACACAAATTTGTTATGTTATAGTTCTGGAGGTCAGAAGTCCAAAATCAGGCTTGTTGGCCTAAAGTCAAGGTATCATCAGGTTTGGTTCCTTCTGGAAGCTCTGGGGAAGAATCCATTTCCCTGCCTTTTCTACTTTCAGGATGCTTTAACTTAGGGGCCCTTCCTCCATCCTTACAGCCAACAGCGTAGCATCATTATATTCCCCTTAATTATCTCTGCTTCCATTGTCACATGGCTTCTCTGGCTGACCCTCTTGCCTCTCTCACATAAAGACTCTCATGATTACAATAGGACCACTTAGATAATTTCCTCATCTCAAGATCCTTAATCACATCAGTGAGATCCCTTTTTCCATGTAAGGTAATGTGAACACAGTTTCCAGGGATTAGGATGTGGTTATCTTTGGGGAACCATTATTCAGCCAACCATACCTTTCTTTTCCTTTTAACCTATTTGTTTCTTGTATTTAAAGTAGGTTTATGGTAGGCAGCAGGTTCTTTTTTTAAAAAATTCTTTTAATTATAGTGTTTAGGCAATTTATGTTTAATGTAACTATTGATAAAGTTGAGTTCAAATCTTCCCTTTGCCATATTTTCTATTTGTCTCATCTGTTCCTTGTTCTCTTTCTCTTCTTTTGTGCCTTTAGTCTGCTATAACAAAATGTCACAGACTGGGTAGCTTATAAACAATACAAATTGACTTTCAATGATTCTGGAGATTGGAATTCTGAAATAGGGTGCCTGCATGATTGAGTGAAAGCCTTCTTTCCAGTTGAAGACTTCTTGTGTCCTTACCTGGTAGAAGTAGATAGAGATATCTCTAAAGTCTCTTTTCTAAGGGCACCAATCCCATTCATGAAGGCTCTGCCCTCATGATCTAATCATGTCTCAAAGGTCTTACCTGCCAATACCATCAACTTGGACATTAGGATTTCAACACATGAATTTTGGAGGGATACATTCAGACCATAGTATGCCCTTCTTGGGATTAAGTATCTTTGATGATTGCATTTTAACTCTGAATTTGGATAATGGCTATAAATCTGTTGTATTTTTTTAGTGGTTGCTTTGTGGTTTATAGTAAACATCTTTAACTTACCACAATATATCTTCATGTGATATCATACCATTTCAAATACAGTATTAGAACCTGATTCTGGTGTACTTTCATTTCTTCCTCCTGATCTTTGCACAATTATTATTTACATTCTACTTTAAATACATTATAAACCTCACAACAGGTTTCCCCCCCCTTAAAGTGAATTATCACTCAAAGAGGTTTAAATAATAAGGAAAAAATATTTGATTTATATTTACATAGTTACACTTTCTAGTACTCTTGTTTTCATGTGTATATCCAGATTTCTATCTAGTATAATTTTCTATCTGCCTGAATTACTTTATTTGATATTTCTTATAGTTATGGTCTGCTGGTAATGTCTTCTTTCAGCTTTTATATCTCTGAAAAAAATAATTATTTCACACTTTTTAAAAAGATATTTTTGCTGGGTATAGAATTCCATTTCATTACTTTGAATATGTGCCCTAGTCCCTTCTGACTTGCATTCTTTTCACTAGGAGTCTGATATAATTATCTGATAAATTATCTTTGTTTTTTTGCAATAGGCCATATGATGACATCCCTACATGCTTTTTTTTTTAAGACTTTATTTATTTATTTATTTATTTTGAGAGAGAGAGAGTGGCATGTGCACACAAATAAGAGGGAGGCAGAGAGAGAGAGGGAGAGAGAGAATCCCAAGCAGGCTTCAAGCCCGACCTGGGGCTCGATCTCACAACCAGAACCATGAGATTATGACCTGAGCCAAAATCCAGAGTCTGATGCTTAACCAACTGACTTAATCATTTAATCATTTCTTCTTGTTTCTTATACTTGGATTTTGTTGAATTTCTTAGATCTGTGAGTTTATAGTTTTCATTAAATTTCTGACCATTATTTCCATTATTATTATTATTATTGCTTCTTCCTACTTCAGGAGCTCCAATTCCCTATATATCAGGCTGCTTGAAGTTGTCCCAGATCTCACTGATGCTCTGTTCATCTTTTTCTTCAGTCTTTTCTCTATTTTTCATTTGAATACTTTCTATTATAATATCATTAAGTTTACTAATCTAACAGTATGATCCTTTTGGGTCTTACTTTTAGATTTTGTTAGGCAGGATCAGAGCAGTTTTTAGTTTAGGGCTAATTTTCTGCCATTACTAAGGTAAAACTTTTGGATATATGCTAGCTGACAACTCTGAATTATGAGGTTTTCTTCTCTGGTTTGTGGAACCAGGAACTTTTTTTTGGCATTGTGTGACCTTTGGTTATTCCTTCTACTCTCATTGGATATCCCCTCCCCCCAACTTCAGCCTGCCTCAGGTTCATTTCCTGACATACAAATGTTGCTCAGCACTCTACTGAAGACTTGTGAGTCATCTGCAGTTCTCAAGAGCTCTCTGAGTCCTGTTCTCTCCAGCACTCTCCCATACAGACTCTAGCTATGGGGAGACCAATCTTCTCAGACTCTCAGCTCTGTCTCCTCACTCAGGGATGATGCTGGCTTTAGTTAGGTTTTTCCTTTCTCTTCCACATCCTGGAAACTGCTCTAGGCAGTAAGATGGGACACATGTAGATTCATTTCATTTGCTTCTCCTCTTTTAGTGTTCATTGTCTTTCAATACCTGGTGTTTAATGTCTTGAAAACCATCGTGTCATGCATTTTGTCTGGGCTTTTTTGTTGTTTCAGGTGAGAGAATAATTTAGTCCATGACATTTCATCTCAAATCACAGAAGTTCTGCAACCCTTCACTTAATTTTTTTTTTTAAACTATTGTGTTTATTCAAGTAGGGACTCTACAATTAGATTTTAAGTGTGTATTTCCTTGATTAAGGGCCTTTCAGAGAATCAGGTAGCTAGAACCTGAGAGGTAAAATAAAAGATATCATTTCCCAAAATGCAAGTGAAGTGCCTCTGAAATAAAAATGGAAGTCATTTAGAAATTAGAGTACTGTTTATAAGAATTAATGTAGTCATTTACATTTATCTACCTATTATATAAATATTGAGAGATAATTATCTGATTCTCATGTTTCTGCATTTCTTTGTTTTGGACTATCTTCTCAAAGATGTTTATATAGCAAATAGCTTGGAAGTTAGAGATAGAATCTTGTAGAGCAGAAGACAAGATTGCCTATAAACCTGGTATAAAAAAGATTTCTCCCACTGGAGCCAAGGTCAGACTTTTTGCTTTGTTTGCTTTTTGGCCATTATAAAGGATTCAGGTTCTGTAAACTCTCCTGTAAAGCAACCCAATGCAAGTGTGGGTGTTACTTGGTCCTCTTTTCATTGCCTGTGGGAATTTGGGCCTGAAAAACTGGTACAAATATTTTGATGCTTATGCCCTTTGCTATACTGTGAGTAATAAAGTCTTTTGTCTCTGACCCAGGAATCTCATATCTTCTGCCAGCATCCATGGATCTGTGTAAGGTTAGTTTGTTTGCTTGCAAAGAGGGTAACATACCAGATTCTTTACAGACTTGACAGTGATAAAGAGCATATTTACCTAGGCTGCTGGCAATTTGACTATGTTTCCTTATACCAACAAGAACCAAACTTACAGAAAGTGGCGGAGATGGAGGGACGAGGACTATATGGGAGGAATCAAGATGAGTGGCAGCTATGGTATGACCATGTTCTGTGGCTTATAAGAAGTAAAGCATCATAAAGAAGTAAAACACCAGGTGGTGTTACTGTATTATACTTATTAAGGGATCTGAGGATATTCAGCTTGGAGAAGGGAAGACTAGGCAGAGCAAGATAGCCATAATCAACTATGTGAAGAATTTTGAAATAAAGAGTAGAAGTATGTTTACTTATTAGTGAGACCTAATCCTCTTTCTTTTTTTTTTTTTTAATTTTTTTTTTCAACGTTTTTATTTATTTTTGGGACAGAGAGAGACAGAGCATGAATGGGGGAGGGGCAGAGAGAGAGGGAGACACAGAATCGGAAACAGGCTCCAGGCTCTGAGCCATCAGCCTAGAGCCTGATGCGGGGCTCGAACTCACGGACCATGAGATCGTGACCTGGCTGAAGTCGGACACTTAACCGACTGCGCCACCCAGGCGCCCCCCTAATCCTCTTTCTAATCTTAGGTGGGTACTGCCCCTATAAGAGATGTAATCCACAGTTAGTGGGAAAGGAACTATTGCCAAAGACAAATCTCATGTGCATATCACCAATAGGCATTCTGTTTAGGATAAGAAAGATAAAAATGTACAAGTTCAAAGGAAAGAATCCCCAACCTTGGGCAAAGGGCCAAGGTGGGGCTTCAAGGGGTTACTCCTGTTGTGCTGTCCTATCCCCTCTGGCCTTACAACTGCAGTGTCAGACTTCTTACATCCTAAGGCTTTCTTTCCTTAGGTGAGAAGTGCCTGAGGCTTTATTTAATCTCCTACACCCAGCAGTCTTCAACCATGACTGATGAAAACTGGTTCATAAATCTTCAGCTCCTTTGCATCTTGGGTTTGGTAGCTTCAAAGCACACGTTCTAACTGATTCTTTGTGTTCCCAAATTTATGCTCCGGTTATTTCCAGCAGAAATGGACTCTATCATGCACTGTTTATTTTCTGCCTTCTTTTTCCTGTCTCATTTCCCATCTCTTTACTGGAATCACCTCTTCCCCGCCCCCTCCCCCAAACTCCTTGTACTTGAATCTTTTTATCAGGATCTGTAACCAAACTAAGCAGGTAAAGGGAAGGGGATATGGACACACTGAAATAATCACATTTGACGAACCATCCCACTAAAATTTGTACATCAGAAAGTTGATAATCCCCTCAGTGAGGCTCTGCAGCTAAACTGTAATGCAGTTATTGGCAAGAAGAATGGGTTTTTTAAATGTCCCTTAGGACATGTCCCCTTTGAAGGAGAAAAATGTCCTGAAAACCGTGGTGCAATGCCTGCTCAGGAACATAAAACAGATGTCTTTAAAACCCTATCAGTGAGGTTGGGAGTCCAGAGGGCTTTGATGGCTCCAGCCATGTGCTTTATTTGCTTGCAAGATATTTTAGATTTGCCAGAGCCTCTGGGGTTGCCATAGTATTTGTAAACAAAACTCTGTGGTCAACAGACTCTGGGGTGGTACAACAATGCTAAGGGAAGTTTGGGGAAGGCAGGGTGCTCTTGCTGGGAAAGAGTCTTGAAAAATGACATCTTGAAAAGGTCATAGAATACAAAGCAATGGAACTGGCTGCCTCCAAGATTGGGATCAGTCACATCAACTCGGTTCACTCCCTTTCTTTCCTCTTCTGGGTTCTTCTCGGCAGATGCTTCCATAATGATGGGAAAGAAGTTAAAATCTTATGAAGAAATTTCCCAGGTGCCATGGAGGGTGTGGCGAGAAAGACCTCTGGGTTTCTGATAATTAATAATCAAATCTCTGCTGAGGAGCTCATAACTGCCTGCTCTTCTCTCTTCTTTGAAAGATATTAGTTGCACAAACATTTATCACACAATTGCAAAATGCTGAACTCTGCAACAGATAGTGGGGAATATAAAGATGATTAAGATACAGCTCCTGTCCTCAGGAGGCCCCTGACCAGCAGGGGACACTATAGGGTGATGAACACAATCACAGCAGCACCATTCACAGTGGTCAGCAGAGGAGAGAGTGGGTAACTTGGTGGTGGGTTGCATCCTCCTTGGAGGGCGGGTTGGGCCAGAGACCATAGCTTTTACTGAGTATTTACTATGTACCAGGCACCATTCTAAGTATATACATGTGTTAACTAATACCAAACTGCACAAGTACTTTTATCCCCAGATAAGTGAACTGAGAAGTTAAGTAACATGCTTAAGGTCACACAGCTAAGCCAGAATTCAGTGCCCCAGACTTTACAGTCTTAACGACTACATGGTGCTGCAAAAAAACCATTTCCAGGGCTCAGCATAGGAAAAATTGATGTATATTAGTGATCTTTTTCCTTTTAAAGTTTATTTATTTATTTTTAGAGAAAGAGAGAGTGCATGCAGGCAGGGGAGGGGCACAGAGAGAGAGAGGGGGAGAGAGAGAATCCCAAGCAGGCTCCATCCACACTGCCAGCACAGAGCCTGATGCAGGGCTTGATGTCATAAACCGTAAGATCATGACCTGAGTTGAAATCAAGAGTTGGACACCTAACCAGCTGAGTCACCCAGGCACCCCAAAGTTTGTGATCTTTAACACATTTTACAGGTGTTCTGGTGGACTATAAACTAGAGTCCCAGATGTGAGACTAGGATCTAGGATTTCCCAGGGCATTAGAGTCCCTATCAGCAAAATGACCACAAAGTTCCTATTTCAGGAAACTGCTTCTAGAACCTGTTTAGAAATCCCTCTTCTCCCAGGGCGCCTGGGTGATTTTGTCAGTTGAGCATCCAGCTCTTGATTTCAGCTTGAGTCATGATCTCAGGGTCATAAGATCAAGCCCCACATCAGGTTCTGCACTGGGCATGGAGCCTGTTTGGGATTCTCTCTCTCTCTCTCTCTCTCTCTCTCTCTTAAAAAAAAAAAAAAAAAAAAAAAAAAAAAAAGAAAGAAATCCCTCTTCTCCCAAAGATGGCGACTAGGGTTCAGGCAGGCTGCCAGAGGTTTATGCATTAAAATGCAAACACGACAGGATCCTGAGAGTATAAAGAACAGCTTTATAGTGTTCTTTATACAGTATAGAGAACAGTCCATAAGTCTTCCCAGAGCCAGATCATTGTCATTATCTTGATCAAGATCATTATCTTGAAAACAGAGACCCTTAAGAGTTTTGGAGCAGAAGGGTCCCAAATAGGACCTAGTGTGCTAGGGCTGGCCTGAGGCAGAGCCAGAAAGAAGCCATTTTGCAGAAGGAAAAATGCCTAGAAAGAATGAACATATACATAATCCAGAATAAGCTTTGTGATGATGGGGAGATTGGGTGGACCCCAGGCAAGAGGAGCCTCGATAAGAGCAAACAGAAATGACTAAGAAAAAATGGGCTTCTAATACCTAGGTGGTGAATACTCTGACTTGGCTGACTTTGGTTTCAATGAGGAGACCTGGGCCAGAGTGGGAAAGGGCCTTCTCCTTCAGGACCAGGAGGAGCTAGAGGAATGACCTCAGCCTTTGCTATAGGTATAGAACTCAGGTGTGCTGGACAGCAAGACGGTAACCTGGAGGGTAGGGGCCTTGTGCCTGGCAGGAAGAAGGAAGACAGAGAGAGCCTGGATGGACCTGTTTAAACTCTAGCCAAGCTACTGAGTAACGTGCCACAGTGTTCAACTGTTCTCAGAGTGAAATTTCCTCATGCTGTGGCAGAGTTCATTTGGGATCTTGAGCTGACTGCATGTGCTAGACTTTGAAGGGCTAGATTCAGAGAGGAGAGGAAGAGGGGAAAATTGGCCCTGGACATGCTTGTTAATAGAGAATGCCTTCTACCCTCCTTCCTTCCCTACCTTAATTAAGAAAAAAAAAAAAGTAGTAAAATGCACATAGTTTTAAAGGTCACAGAGGTCTATAAGATTAGTTAGGAGAGGGGCACCTGGATGGCTCAGTTGATTAAGCCTCCAACTTTGACTCGGGTCATGATCTCACAGTTTGTGAGTTCGAGCCCCGCTCCGGGCTCTGTGCTGACGGCTAGGAGCCTGGAGCCTGTTTCGGATTCTGTGTCTCCCTCTCTCTGTGCCCCTCCCCTGCTTGCGCTTTCTCTCAAAAATAAACAAACGTTAGGGACGCCTGGGTGGCGCAGTCGGTTGAGCGTCCGACTTCAGCCAGGTCACGATCTCGCAGTCCGTGAGTTCGAGCCCCGCGTCGGGCTCTGGGCTGATGGCTCAGAGCCTGGAGCCTGTTTCCGATTCTGTGTCTCCCTCTCTCTCTGCCCCTCCCCCGTTCATGCTCTGTCTCTCTCTGTCCCCCAAAAAATAAATAAACGTTGAAAAAAAATTTAAAAAAATAAATAAACGTTAAAGATTAGTTAGGAGACAAGCAACACATTGTATAACATGACTGTCCTGGGAGGGACGTTGGGGGTCTGGCTCTAAAATACAGTCTTTAACCAGTCCTGTTTATTTCAGCTACCCTGTCCAGCTCCCCTCCTTCTAGAGGTACCTGCTGCTAATTTCCAAAACTTTTGAGGATTTCTTGGTGCAAACCAAATTGTTTCTCAGCTTTCTGGTTTAGGGAATACATTCATGTATTTTCTGTCTTCCAAATTTTTGCTCTTAGTTCCTTCTATCATGGACTACTGGCCTTTTAGATTTATTAATTTTTTTAATGTATTTTTTTAATGTATTTCTGAGAGAGGGAGAGATGGCACAAGCAGGGGAAGGGCAGAGAGAGAAGGAGAAAGAGGATCCGAAGCAGGCTCTGTGCTGATAGTAGAGGGCCTGATGCGGGGCTCAAAGTCACTAACTGTGAGAGATCATGACCTGAGCTGAAGCCAAAGCTCAACTGACTGAGTCACCCAGGAGCCCCTGGCTTTTTAGATTTATGTCTTAAGAAAAAAATAACCTTTATTGGCATTTTTAAGTGTATTTTGGGAGGAAAGTAGACAGTTGTGTTCCATCTGCAGATTTTGTCAGAAGTAACTTACTTCGATTTTTTAAATCTTTATTTGGTGACTATGAAAAATCAACTGTATGAGTCACTATGCGTGGGAGTCTCTCTAGTTGGTTAGTCAGTCAGTCAGTCAGTCTGTCCATCAGTGTCTTATCCCATGCCCAGGGACCCATCGTCTGTGTTATCACAATGCTTTTGGCTGATCTTGGTTTCAAAAGAGATATTAAATCAGATGGGAGGTGGGAGTGCAGAAATAAGATCACCTTATCATCTTTTAGGAGCAGATGGTAAATGCCTAGGCTGTCTTGTATTTTGAAGCAAGCCTTCCTCACTGATTATCTAGATCCATACCTGAAGATTCATATCATCAAAGAGACAAGCCATGGAATCTCCAGGATGTAGAGTAGTGGGGATAAAGCTATCCATTGGATAGATGCCTCCAGCTGGAGACCCAACAGGAATCTCCCTTCCCCAGGGCACCTGAGTGGCTCAGTTGGTTGGGCATCCAACTCTGGATTTCGGTTTAGGTCATGATCTCACAGTTTGTGGGATGGAGCCCTGTAGCAGGCTTGCTTGGGACTCTCTCTCTCCCTCTTTCTGCCCCTCCCCTGTTCTCTCTCTCTCTCTCTCTCTCTCTTAAAATAGGTAAATAAACTTAAACAAAAAAAAAAGAACCTCCCTTCCCACATTGATAAACTGACTCTCTGTTATCACTTAGGCAAAGCCAATGAGTGGTGACAAGAAAGGGGAAGTTTTTGCTTCAATATATTGGAGAGAGCAGAAATTCTCATCTGTGTGCTAACAGGAACTTAGGGAAAGGAAGAAAATGCCTCTACTCTCACATTTTCCATTACCAATGGCTCCTTGTTTGGGGACACAAATATACTTGAGCGAGGACTACATCATGTGCCCTGAAGGGTCCTAGTCCATAGTGGACTCTTGGTGGTCAGTCTGCAGGTCCCGCAGGCATAGGATCCAAGACGGTGGTGGGGGAGGGTGCGGAGAGTATAGATGCCAAAGGAAACTTGCCTAGCTTCCCAGGTGTGTTGACAACTGGCAGGACCTATTAGGTGTCCATAGTACCAGGGCAGGGAAGCTTTTCCTTGGGGCAGTGGCATATGTGATTTGACTCACAGCTTAAAGGAGTGGACCTCCAGGAAGCAGCACTTAGAATACAGCTTCTCTGGACACTAGCATTCCTTGGCTTGTCTTAGCCCCTCATGCCACGTGCCCCGCTTTAGAGCTTTCACTGCCAAGACTTGGAACAGCTTAGGATTGTCCCTTCTCAATTAGTCCTTCTCAACAGCCACCAGGAAGTTCAAGCAAGAGTGTTCATAGGAGCTGGAGTAACACTACCCAGGACTTATCCTCCATTCTCTGAGATCATTCCAGAGATTTGGGACAGCATTTCCCATGGAGTAGCAAGACTGGAGGAACAAGGGAGGGTGCTAGTTAAAAGTGAATATCCCAGGACTCACCCCAGGTTTTCCAAATAGATAATTTCTTGAGTTAGAGGGGACACGCCTAGCCATATTCATTTCTTAGAAACAGAGTTCTCAGTTAATTCTTCTATACGCTAAACATTTGGGAAACTTTAGGCTGTTTTCCAACTTGATAAAAATCTCCTATGTTTTAGGCTTCTTCCCCCAAGATTTGATCCAGAGCATCTGGAATGGAGTGTGGGACTTCGTATTTCCAGCAGGTATCCCATGTGATTCTTACCAGAAGAGTTGGAGAAAGGCTAAGGGATGTAGAAGTAATGAGAGACAGGCCCAGGTCTTCTCTGCCTGGCTAATCCTCAGAATTACCTGAGGCGTTTAAAAAAGGTACATACAGGTGTCCCTTACTTTTTGAAAGTTCACAATTGCACCCCCTTGGTGTTTATGAAAGACCTCCATTAGTACTGTACCTGTTTTTGCTACCTGGAAGAAATCCAGAGATAATTTGCACTTTTATGATAAACAACAAAAGCAAAAATAGCGTTGAGCATTTATTTCACAGCAAGTCGTTATAGAGGCCGTGCACCCCCAGCAATGAGGGTGGCTCCGCCAAGCTCCTTCTCTGGTAACTATATTTAGTACCTCAGCATCAGGCTGCCAGAGCTTTGGACTGTGTGCGCATCTGTACTTGAGCTCTATTTATTTTGTGTATCTGTCGGCAAACTGTGTCCTAAGGTAGCAAAAAAGCCTAAGGGAGGTTATTCTTTGGATCTTGGCACTAAAAATTTTCCATATAAATTAACGATACTTGCTTCTTCACCTTACACCATTTTGGCTTACCAAAGATTTCATGGGAACATTCTACTTTTGGACAGTGGGGGAAACGGGTACATTTAGCCCATTCCTGATGACCGATTCAGTAGGTTCTTATCCATATAATTATAATTATTATGCACACACCTGGGCTAGAAGTACCACCTATGCTCTCCGTCAAGCTGGTCCAGTTTCCATGAATTCCATGAATGCTTCCAGAAGGAAGCATTTGAAAAGACCGTCTTTTTTCTTCTGGAACAGGAGTTCACTCAAGAAATGATGATGGAAGTTTACAATTGGAAATGGAAACGATGGAAATGATGATGCCAATTTACAATTGACATAGCACTTTTGCATGCTTTATCGAATTTGATTGCCATATTGTACAGTTATGACGTAGATATTTTTATTCTGTTACCTTATGGATGAAGAGCATGAAGCTCAGAGAGGTTCTATAACCTGCCCAAAGTCCCACAGTTTGTGTGGGAGTAGGTGTGGGAGCAGCAATTTGTCTCTAGTCCCATTTGAATAAGTAGATGAGGCAAGAAAATGAACAAAGGAGTATTTGCCCAAGGGATTGGGGTAGCATTGGTGTGGGTCTCCTCTGTGGGTGGAAGGCTCTGTGGGGCTTGGCCAGAGAAGAGGAGGAAACAGTTATGATGCTAGTGTGCTCACTTTTATTTGTTCCTGGTGCCACTGGTAGCCTTCGGTGGGATGTTGCCATTGAGGTCTCCCACTTCTCTGTCTCCCAGAGTCAACATGACCTAAACCGGCCTACACTCTGCTGTGACACACTGCAAACCTTGACCGAGGACATGGGGAGTCAGGGCTACACAGCTTATTTTTCTTTATACAAAGGCTGCTGGCCCTTTGAGGACTAGTCCTTGATGATATTAGCTCCAGTGAATGTGACCAAGCGGACCTACCCACCCTGACCATAACGACAGTGACATAACAACCGCTGACATTTCACAACTTGTCAAATGCTCCAGAAGTCAGCAAGCTTTGTGAGAGGTGGACTTCTTTTTCCTGTGGCTCATCATTGGAACCCCCACCAAACAACTGCTAGATAAGTATTTATTAACTGGAACAGGGACTCTAGCAAGATCCTGTGCTAGGGCCTAACTCACAAGGGTTAAGACCAAGGGATAAGAAGACCCTCTTGTTCACATGACTGAGACTGGATTCCATTGGGCCCCGCCTTGTCGTCTTATTCACAGGAGAACAATCACATCCATCCCAGCCCTCGAGGTCCTGGGGGGAAGCAAAAGGTTCAGAGAAGAAAGAGGGGCAGGGGCCTCAACACCCTGCTTGTTATCTGAGCATAATTTGCTTGCTGTTGTAATGAAGAAGAAAACAAGAGGAAGGGGTGAAGTGTGAATAGGAGCAGGCTGCAGAGTGATCCAAGAGTGGCTGGCTCCCTGGAAGGTTCGATTGTATTGGCCTGTATTTCACTGGCTGCCAACTTATTCGGATCCAAAAATGGCATGGGATTGTTGGCACTAGAATCCTCCTTACCACACACTAGGAAATAATCCCAAATAGTTGGAGCAAAATGTGAAGGTGAGGTTTGGCTAGGTAAGGGGATAGAAGGAGCAGAAGGGTGCAGGGCAGTGAAGGAATTCAGAGTCCGGAAGAGACGATATTTGTTTTCCTATCTCTTTCATCAGTGAAGTCACAGGCCCCTGAGCCGGCATGACAAAGGGAAGAATGAGGGTAGAGGCAGAAAAAGAGAGAGCAGAAGAAGAAAAAATCTGTAGTAAGGAAACTGACCCTGAGGAGAGAGGACGTGGCTTGGCTTCTGGGCATGTCTTGAGTGGATATGTGTGTGCACGTGAACACACACACACACAATACACACACACCTACCTCTTTGCCAGCTCCAAGCCTGCAAGTTAGCCAAGAGTGAATTTTTAGATTACTCATCTTAACCATCCCCTTTTATTTTATTTTGAGTTTTTTTAAGTTTATTTATTTATTTTGAGAGAGACGGAGACAGCGTGAGCAGGGGAGGGGCAGAGAGAGAGAGAGAGGGAGGGAGGGAGGGAGGGAGAGAGAATCCCAAAAGGGTCTGAAGGGTCAGCACAGTGCCTGACGAGAGACTCGAACTCACAGAGTGTGAGATCATGACTTGAGCCAAAATCAAGAGTCAGATGCTTAACCGACTGAGCCACAGGTGCTTCACCATCTTTTAAAGTATAATTAGCATTAGGAACATTTTTTTTGCCTTTATGAGTCCTTTCCCTTAAACCACATTAATGTATTTGTATCACATTAATAGATAATTTCATGTTTACTTATTTTTTTTAACCTCACAGCCGCACTTCTGACCTCTAATTGAATGTAAATACTTTTCATGGGCAGGCAAAGTATCGTTTCATTTATTTCCTACTCCACGCCCCGGAGAACCTGCATGCTCCTCAGCATATATCACGTGCTTCATAAATGACTAATTGGTGACATCTTCACAGGAAGGAAAGATTCGTGGCTTTTCTGGGCGGTGTCAACCAGTAGCTGGGCTTGGCCAGGGCCCAGTAGCAGTTCCGCCAGGATGATTCTTACTCTGTATTCTGGAATGTTCAGCCTACTTTACAGTCACTTGGTCCCACAAGGGTCAGCATCTTTTCTCATGGTGAACCTCCCAACCCAGCATGGCTGTAGCTTGGAACCCTGCTATATGACTGGCCTTGAGATATCCTTTCCAGGACCATGTCCTCAGTGACACGGTGTTCTCACACAGTACTTCTGGTACTTCGGCTAATCTGACTTCTTTGGCTGGGGCCCAGTGAGGGCCTCTGTAACCCTGTTTCCGAGCCAAGGAAAGTCATGTTATAGCAAAGATCTCGTGAAACAAGAATACCCAACTACTCTTTGAAAAGAATTTCAGAAAATTCTGAGTCAAGCTTGCCATCTGCTGAAACTTTTTTTTTTCACCAGCCCCACCCACATCGATTAATGAGATCCCTAATCCACTCAGAACCTCATGCCAGCCTCCTCTCCATCTCCTTAAGGGAGAGGGAACATTCACCTGCTTGGAGTTTATACTGCAGAGAATTCCTAAGGAAACCTAACAAAAGGTAAATGAAAGGAGAGGCTCAGGCAATTGGATCCTTTCAGACTCACCACTGAAATTCTTCTAACCCAGGAGAGGGCCATATTGGTTCCTCTACAGAGGACATGGAGAGACCAGGGTTGTTGGTTCTGGGAAATGAAAAATCCCAGTGCTGCCGGGAGAAAGCGGAGTCAGATTGGCTAGAATGCTGCTCCTAAAGATTCTGGCTCAGTAGGGCTGAGGCCCACCTGGGAATCTGATGCAGAAAGTCCATAGACTGTGCTGTGAGAAACCCAACATTTGTAAATCCCAAGGGCAGACGTTGGTCCTCAGCTCCTTCCATCACCCTCACTGCCGTCATTACCACCATCTAGGAAATATTTATCATCTGATGGCCCAGGTTCGACTCACTGCAAAGCTAGCACATTCCTTGCTAGACCACATAAAATTCCAGGGACCCCAGCAGCTGCAATATACATGTATGCATGTGCACCTGAAATACGGTAGTGAGACTGAGGAACTGAAAATTTCATGTTATTGCTTTTTAACTAATTTTAGTTTAAATGTAAATAGCTACATGAGTCCAGTGTCTACCATGTTACATAGGGCAGAATTAGAGGCAGGGAGGAAGAACCTGATCAGCTCCTGGCTTTGGATCAGATCACTGTTTCCAAAATCAACCCATTGGAAAGTACCAAGTCTAACAGCTGGGAGAATCTGGACATACTTAGAATAACTTGGATGATATGTGTGAATTGACCATTTCTCCCACCCCTCCCAGTACACAGCATGGTATGACCTTGATGATCACCAACCTCCTTCCACTCATGGAGGTCCTATACTGGAAGGGTTATGTTGCCTTTTTCAGTAATCCTAGGAGAGCAAGGATGGGACTTTGTGCTACTGAGAATGGGGAAAATTGAGGGTGATAATGAAGCCAACCCTTTGGGCTACTATAGCTGAATTGTTTGACCAAACCCCAGCAGTGTGGTATAGTAGGGAAGGGTCTGGGCCCCAAAGCCAGAAGCCTGGGTTGAATCTTACCTCTGCCACTTGACATCTGCATAACCTTGAGCAAATTACTCCTTAAACTTCAGTTTCTTCATCTGTAGAATGGGAATGATAACAATAGTTCCAACTTCATGAAGTTGCAAAAGTTTAGCAGTTTTTATATTCTTTAGTCTTCTGACCCTTTTCCACTCTGAAAAACTGATGACGACCCCCCCAAAAGGACATTTTTTGAGTTAAATCTCTACATAGTATTAGAAATAGAAATAAGAACATTAAAACATTAATTGATTTAAATATAAAACCATTACATATTAGCATAACTTATTTTTGTGTTATTTTCCGAAACGAAAGTAGTGAAAAGTGTGACATTGTTTTACATTTTTGCAGATCTCTTTCATGTCTGGCTTAAGAGAAAACAGCTAGGTTCTTATCTCTCTTCTTCTGTGTTCCTTCTTTGGAATGGTTATGTTATGTTTACACTGTGTTTTGGTCAAAGTATATGGTGAAAATTTGGCCTCACTCGGGTTTTTAATTGGAAAAGAGAGAAGTATTTTTATAGTGTTTTCAGATAATTGTGGGGTTTTTTCTTTGCTACGTAAAACTTGAAAATCGAATGATTTTTAAAGATTAATTGCAATGTGGAATCTGAAACCATCAATAAACTTTCCATATTTTTCACACTAAAATCTATTGTTTTAGCGTGTACTTTTAATGCATCTTTTACCCATGAGTAATTTCGTAATATCATGAATTAGTCACTTGGGAAATATTGGCTCATTAAGTTATGCTGATTTTCCAAATGTTATATTTTATTATGCAATATCAAAAAAGCATAGTTGATAATCTCACCTCCAATATCATCAGAAGTTTTTAAGTATTGGCAATCTTCTAGGACAGTAGTGTTTGCATTCCTCTTGTGGCCCACAGATCTTAGGTTTATCCAAAGAGTAAAACAAGGTGAAGATGGCAATTAATGACATTGTATTTTTTTTAAGTTTATTTATTTATTTTGAGAGAGAGAGTGAGTACAAGTGGGAGGGGCAGAGAGGAGAGACGGAATCCCAAGCAGACTGCACCAGTGCAGGGCCTGATGCAGGGCTTGAACTCACTGACTGCGAGATCGTGACCTGGGCTGAGATCAAGAGTCAGACACTAAACCACCTGTGCCATCCAGGCAACCCTAGAGTTTTTTGTTTTTGTTTTTTTAATCTCTCTCTGATTGTTGTTTTTTCCAGTAATTAATTTTGTTTTATTTGGTATGTTTACATTTTGAAAAAACCTTATGGGAAGATTGTCCATTTTTTATTCAGTAACCTGGGATGTTGGAGTACATACTTCTGTCATTTCTATACAGTCCAGAGATGAAGGATTCAATGAAGAGTAATCGGATTTATTATAGAGGATATCTTGGCACATAGTTAGAATGATTTTGACTTCCACGTAGAAAAAGAAGTAAGATGATTTGTTCAGTAGCTAGGTAAGTGCTATGCCCAAAACTTTAGGCATAACAAATCACCTCAGATCTAAGTGGCTTAGTACAAGGAAAGCATTTCTCATTTCTTGTGCTTTCTGTAGGTCAGGAATTTGGGAATTGTGCAGCTGGGCAGTTCTGGCTAGGGGGCTGTATAAGGTTTCAGTCAGATGCTGGCTTTCAGCAGGAGGCCCCAGTCCTTCACCATGCAGACTTCTCCATAAGGCTCCTTGAGTGTCCTGATACATGCTGACTGGCTTCCCCCAGAGCAAGTGACCCAAAAGAGGGTAAGACAGAAACCACATGTCTTTTATGCCATAGCCTCAGAAGTCACATGTCATTTCTGCAATATCCTATTGGTTATACAGATCAGCCCTTTTTAATGTAGAAGAGACTCAACAAGGGTGTGAATATGAGGAGAGAATTGTTGGGGGCCATTTTGGAGGCTGACTATCACAGGCTATTTTAGGTATAGGGTTGCCTTTTCCACCTGTAGAGCCTTTATCTAGGCTTCATTACCAAGGAGCTTACAGAATACCTATTCAGGAGCATAGAAACCCACACAACTTAGTGTCAGACCAGGGGACCCATTTCCTAGTGAGGGAGATTGGGAGCAGGGCCATGATAATGGGGTCCATTTTTGTATCGCATACTGCACCATCCAGAAGCAGCTGGTGTCTTAGGTGGCACCACAGTCTTCTAAAATTGCAGCAGACACTCCAGCTCAGAGCTAATACTTTGGGATGATGGTCTGTCATCATTCAGCATGTGGTATGTGTATTAAGCATAAGCCTCTATATGATGCTGTGTCACCAACAAGAACAAATGGGTCTAGGAAACAAGCAGTGGAAACAAGAATGGTCTCACTGGTGATTTTTATGTTTCTTGTCCATTTAAGTCTATTTCTGTAGAATTGAAGGTCTTGATCCCCAAAGTAGGAACATTTTTGCAGGGTACACAGCAGGGTTCCCATTGAACTACAAGTTACAGTTGTGTCCAGGTTCCAGTAGGCAAGAAGGAAGTCATCATACTGACAGTGGTAATTTACTGTTAGTCTAGGTCCTCTGAAAAGCAGACATCATGGCAGGATTAGACATGTAGGGATTTTATTGGAGCAAACGCCAAAGGAAGAAAATGAATCATGTGAGGTTGGGAGAGTGGTCAGACTGTGATGCAAGTCTGATCCGAAGGAAGTGGAGAGGAAACAAAGGTTGGGTAGGAGGGTCCTAGACCGCTGTGCAGTCTTCAGAAGTCTCAACAAGGCCGCTGGGAGCCCTTAGCCCAAAGTCAGCCACCAGAGGAGTCCCATGTCTTCCAGGAAGGGCCACCATAGTATCCCCGCAGTGCCCATTCATTGGCCAGGAGCAGCCTGTGGGAAGTGCAGCCTCAGATTTCAGAGCCAGCACCTGGGGCCCTTGGTCAGTTATACTCCCTATAGTTGGAGTTCTGCTGAGTGCATTCTCATGGCTGCCATACTGATCCTGGTTCACAAGAAATGGTAGGACTGCTTTTATACAAGAAGGAAGCGAGGAATGCCATGTATAACCTCCTGGCACTTCCTTGCCTCATTACAACTGTGAATATATGAATATGTGTGCATATTATGTGCATAGGATTATAAGAGCAGGAAGAAAAATATGGGAGGATACAAATGAACTTGTGAACATGGCATGGAAGATAATATTGATTTGTTGATGGAAGCCATTCTTGATCCCCCTTTCCACAGCCACTTTCCAGTCAGGGATGGCCATGTGACAAAGCTCTGGCTCGAGAGACATAAGCACAATTGTACTGGTTGTCATATTTCCACCCCCCCCCCCCCCCCCCCAACACTGGCTTCCTCATCAGGATATGTGCTCAATGCGTGAAGCTGGAGCAGCCATTTTGAGGCAATGAAAGAAAGGCCAAAAGGATTGTCAGCAGTAGAGTATCTTTAGAACTCATTATGAGAACAAACTGGACACCTATGTTTTACTCACAGTAAATATGTATTCTATCATACAGGATACTTTTGGTTATGTGAATGAACCTCTTCATGTGGTGAAGGGGTAAGTCAAGGCTTAGAAAAGCAAATATAAGTAAGACCCACTTAAAAAAATCATACATATGATCACATGTAATCATTTACATGCATAGGTCTATATATGTTTTGATAGATGTAAAAGCCAATAAAATGATTAAATATTTAAAAAGTAATAATGTCAATTTAATCTATTTTTAAACTTCACTGGCATATAACTTATATATTTAAATTTTCGTTATTTTAGTTATACCTTATTTAAACATTTTTAATATAGTACATATTTTTTCTTTACCAGATCTTGATTTTACTCATCTTAAACAAAACAAAAACAAAAACTTAGATTCTGTAGACCTTTACTGTTTATTTTCTAATTCATAAAGTCTTTCTTTACCTTTGTCATTTCTTTCCTTCTACTTTTTTTTGGGATACTGTGTTCATTTTCTAACTCTTTGAGTTGAATGCTCAGCATTAATTTTTAGCTTTGATGTATTTATTTTTGAATGTAATAAATCCTGGCCAAAACATGAATGTTGGTCTAACGCAATTAGTGATGGGCTCCCATTTTCTGTCCAGCCCCTATTCTTAATCAGGAGGCAGATTGAAGTTCTCATCCTCTTCGTAGGTGGGAGAGGGCTGGGCAAAGGTGAAATGGCAGGCAATGGAGACAGGAGGTGGGTCCTCAGCCAGTTACTCCCCCCAGAAGTCTTGTCAGTAGCAAGCTCCAGTAGATGATCACCACCAGGTGGTGCCCAACCTCAATGGGGACCATTCAAGAAAGGGGATCTCTAGATCTCCTTGCCCATGGACTTCTTTTTCTTTTCTTCTTTTTTTTATCCTTTCTTTATCTTATTGTATTGTTTTTATTACACTATTCCTCCTTATATTTCAAATATTTTACTGGTTACAGTAAAAGTTTTATCGTGCATACTTCACTAGTTATTCAATCTTTATTTGTTTTCCTTCCCCAAATACAAGGATTTAAGATACCTCCTCACATTTCCCATGCCATTGTTCTTTAGTATTTCCTTTAACTTGCTTTTGGCTCTTCCAAATTAGCTCTTATTTTTGTTACTGTTGTTTCAACTCAATGCTCATTTCTCTGCTCATTTGTTCATATTTATTTTAAGATTCAACTTGTGTTTCTTTCTAAAATACATTCAATTAGTAGCTTTTCCAGCAATGGATGTCAGGGATAAATTTCTTTAGGCTTATTTTTTAAAATACCTTTATTTCATCCTCATTCAGGAACAACAGCTTAGTTGGGTATAGAAGAGAAACTCTTCTATTTTTGCTAGTGATAATTTTGTGGTCAACCTATTTGTCATTTCTTTTAGGTTTTCTGTCTTTTCAGGAGCTGTTAAGTGTTTTATTTGTTTTTTTGTTTGTTTAAAAGTTTGGCTCCAGGGTGCCTGGGTGGCTCAGTCAGTTAAGCATCTGACTTTGGCTCAGGTCGTGATCTCACGGTCTGTGACTTTGAGCCCTGCATCAGGCTCTGTGCTGACAGCTCAGAGCCTGGAGCCTGTTTTGGATTCTGTGTCTCCCTCTCTGACCCTCTCCCGTTCATGCTCTGTCTCTCTTTGTCTCAAAAATAAATAAATGTTTAAAAAAATTTAAAAGTTTGGCTCCAATGTGTGTATCTGTATGGCTTTTTTGTTTATTTTCTTTTATGCTACTTGGGACTCAATGGCCTTCTTAAATTCTGGAAAATTCCCTGCTATTATTTCTTTGAGTTTCCTCAAACCCCCTTCCCTCCATTCTCTTCTGTAATTTATATTTGATTTTGATTTAAAAATCCAAATATATCAGTCAACTCTCATGGTTTCTTAAACTCTCTTTGATATTTTCTGTTCTTATTTTTCTGTGTTTTATTCTGGATGATTTTCTCATCAATCTACCAGTTCACTGGTTCTTTTTGAGTGCATCTCCTCTGCTATTTAATTTGATTTAAAATTTTTAATGATTTTACTTTTCAGTTCTAGAAGTTCTACTTGATTATTACTCAAATTGCTCACTTAAATTTTTGAGCCCTATCATTTTGATTTTTATTGTGCTTTCTTTTATCACCTCAGTTTAAACATACTTATTTTGCTGTGTCTTTCAGGTTATTCTGTTATTTTAGTTCTTCGGCTCATTATTCTTCCATGTGTTGTATCAGCTGATACTCCTCCCTGATACATTTTCATCATGTGGTTAGTACATTTTTACCGTAAGCTTTTACTTTTCCCTTTGTTAAGAGTTCCATTCACCGTGGATTGTGGATAATTCTTTACACAGCAGTTTTGTATTTATTTCACTCCAGGTTCCCATGGTTTACACTAGCTTAAATTCATACCCCATACTCAGGTTTGGGATTTGGGTTTGGTACTTTTCACAAGATGAATATTTTTTCCCACTTGAGCCCAGAAAAGATAACTCGCTTCCTTGTTGTTGCTCTGGACAGTAGACAGAGTTCTTGAAGTACTCCATTCAAGTCCTGGGAGGATTTTTGGAGTCTCAGTTTTAATCAAAGATCTCAGTTTCAGCCTGAACAACCTCCAGGCCAAATTTTCTGTGGGACCTGTATCCAGTTCTGATTTTTTCTTGGTCCCTTACATGTCAGCTGGAGCCCCACATCTCTGGTTTTGAATTTCCTTTTGTTTCTGGCACCCGGACACTGTCTTGGCCTTTTTGAAGCTGTGCATTTTAGAGTTTTAAAATATTTATCCAGCATTCCATGTATTTGTAGTGGGGAGGAGTCTTTGCTGTCAGGCTGCCATTTTACCAGCACTGAAGGCCTTCCATACTCATGTTTTGGTTATGCATTTCTCACTTAAATTAATCTGGACAAATTCCCCTGATCTGATCTCACACCCCAAAGAAGTTGGATGAACCAGGAACATAGAGTGGCCTACTTGAGTTTCCTTTTCCATTTCATTTGCATTATTTCTCAGAAACAATCAAAGAAGGATGGAGCTGGGAGGGACCTCTCATCTGTATGCTCATTATCAGATGAGGAAGCAGGGCCTAACTGGAACTCTGGATTTTGGATTCTATGTCTGGAACACATTCAAATTCGCTAGCTGGAGCTGAGTGTAGAAAAAGGGGCTCTGGACTTGGACTCAGAAAACGGAGATTTGCAGCCCAGGTTTGCCACCTAACAGCTGTAGGATCTTGGACAAGCCACTTAGCCCTTTGAGACCCAGTATGTCATCTTTTAGATAGAATAGAGACAGAGTACATGGGATTTTTGATTCAGCAAGTGTGAAAGGTTTTGGGATGTAGTAAGTATTAAAGAATTCTTTCTTCCTTATGGTTAAGATACCCCCATACCCTCTAAGAAATATCTCTTTGCAGCTGTTTGTTTTCACAGAATCTGCCTGGAAAAAGCAGATTTATCAAACTGAAGGTGTAAAATTGGGAAACAGGAGGTTATTTTCCTGTTTCTCTTTTTTTCAACTCCTGAAACTTCATTTCTAAAGGCTAAGCAAATCTGTCTTAAAGAGTTATATACAGGCTATACAATTGTTAGTGAAGTCATTGCAATCTTAAAATGATTTTCATTTAAAGTTTCACATTCACTGGTTTCCCATTCATTGGCCCATGGCTTTCTTGTGGTGATCACAGAGTGGATTCTACACCAGGGGTTGTTAGCAAACTTACTCTGTAAATGGCCAGATAGCATATATTTTAGGTTTTGAGGGCCACAAATGTTCTCTGTCACGTATTCTGGTTTTGTTTACAGCCCTTCAAAAATATAAGAAACATTCTTACATTGTAGACTGTACAAAAACAAGCCATAGGCTGGGTTTGGCCCATGGGACTGGCTGTAGTATGGAAGCCTGTTGTGGACTGACATAGCCTTCTGACCAAGTCCATGAAGACTTGACTTCAGCAAATCTCACTCAGCGCTTAGGGGCATTTAGCCTAATTACCCTACCAAGTTTGTGCAACCATCCTTTGTCCTGCACTCTCTTTGTCCTCTACCCCACCAGCTTCTGATTTTTTAGACTAGTTTCCTAGAGGAAAGAGAAGGACCGCTCATTGGATCACTCGTTGATTGGATTTCTATCCGTCCAATCAATGACTTTTGCTTTTTTTTTTTTTTTAATATATGAAATTTATTGTCAAATTGGTTTCCATACAACACCCAGTGCTCATCCCAAAAGGTGGCCTCCTCAATACCCATCACCTACCCTCCCCTCCCTCCCACCCCCCATCAACCCTCAGTTTGTTCTCAGTTTTTAACAGTCTCTTGTGCTTTGGCTCTCTCCCACTCTAACCTCTTTTTTTTTTTTTTTTTTCCTTCCCCTCCCCTATGGGTTTCTGTTAAGTTTCTCAGGATCCACATAAGAGTGAAACCATATGGTATCTGTCTTTCTCTGTATGGCTTATTTCACTTAGCATCACACTCTCCAGTTCCATCCACGTTGCTACAAAAGGCCATATTTCATTTTTTCTCATTGCCACGTAGTATTCCATTGTGTATATAAACCACAATTTCTTTATCCATTCATCAGTTGATGGACATTTAGGCTCTTTCCATAATTTGGCTATTGTTGAGAGTGCTGCTATAAACATTGGGGTACAAGTGCCCCTATGCATCAGTACTCCTGTATCTCTTGGGTAAATTCCTAGCAGTGCTATTGCTGGGTCATAGGGTAGGTCTATTTTTAATTTTCTGAGGAATCTCCACACTGCTTTCCAGAGTGGCTGCACCAATTTGCCTTCCCACCAACAGTGCAAGAGGGTTCCCGTTTCTCCACATCCTCTCCAGCATCTATAGTCTCCTGATTTGTTCATTTTGGCCACTCTGACTGGCGTGAGGTGATACCTGAGTGTGGTTTTGATTTGTATTTCCCTGATAAGGAGCGATGTTGAGCATCTTTTCATGTGCCTGTTGGCCATCCGGATGTCTTCTTTAGAGAAGTGTCTATTCATGTTTTCTGCCCATTTCTTCACTGGGTTATTTGTTTTTCGGGTGTGGAGTTTGGTGAGCTCTTTATAGATTTTGGATACTAGCCCTTTGTCCGATATGTCATTTGCAAATATCTTTTCCCATTCCGTTGGTTGCCTTTTAGTTTTGTTGGTTGTTTCCTTTGCTGTGCAGAAGCTTTTTATCTTCATAAGGTCCCAGTAATTCACTTTTGCTTTTAATTCCCTTGCCTTTGGGGATGTGTCGAGTAAGAGATTGCTACGGCTGAGGTCAGAGAGGTCTTTTCCTGCTTTCTCCTCTAAGGTTTTGATGGTTTCCTGTCTCACATTCAGGTCCTTTATCCATTTTGAGTTTATTTTTGTGAATGGTGTGAGAAAGTGGTCTAGTTTCAACCTTCTGCATGTTGCTGTCCCGTTCTCCCAGCACCATTTGTTAAAGAGACTGTCTTTTTTCCATTGGATGTTGTTTCCTGCTTTGTCAAAGATGAGTTGGCCATACGTTTGTGGGTCTAGTTCTGGGGTTTCTATTCTATTCCATTGGTCTATGTGTCTGTTTTTGTGCCAGACTTTTGCCTTTTGATCAGAAAGTGATTTCCTAGGTTGTTAAATTAATGCTTCTTAACATTTTCTATGACATGGCACATTTGGAAAATGATAGTTGTTTGTACAGCTCAGGACTGTGGGATTTGGGGTGGGGTGGGGGGAAGTGAACAGAAGAAGGTTGAACATGTCCAGAGACAACTCATGTCCAGAGACAACTGGGCTTCAGGACTCCAAATGCCCCAGGAGATCTGACGGGATCAATGTCTCAGCAAAGCTATCAGGAATATAGCAAAATAGTCATAGGCATAGTGAACTTGGAAATCAATCCCATATTTAAATCCTGGCTTTGCTTCTTGCTAATGATATGACCTTGGCAAACTTTTTAACGTGCTCTCTCTTAATTTCCTCCTCTGTAGAATGAGAATAATAATAGAAGTACCTATTTGATAATGTCTATTTTCATATAAAAATGTGTATTATATATCCATGTAATGCCCTTAGCAAGGTGCTCAGTTATTAATCCTAAGTAGAACGCATTCTTCTTCTAAGTCAACAGTAGTTTTGCATTAAATGAATTTTATTTATTGACGAAAGTCTCTAGGAACGAATAATTTCTAGCCCTTTGAACTTTAGTTTAAAAACTAAATAGTTTAAAAACTATTGTTTTTATTATAAAGTTTTTTTTTTCACTTTGTCTTCCAAATTTAAGCCTTTGTGGCCTGCATTTTTTTTTTTGTGAATCTATTTTTATTGTTCAAACACTCAATGTCAAGGAGTTCTGGCCAGTGATGTACAGAGAACATCATGATAAGTAGCAATCTTCAGTTCTTTCAGGCCAGGCTCCCTGCTTTCTAGACACTTATGTACAGCGATCCAGAAAGAGTTAAGCAATCATATAGGGTAAGAATTAAACAGAAACTATGAGGTGATATGAAAAAGTCTGGCACATGGCGTGGGTTTGCTATATATCGGATAAACACTTTAAGTAAAACTTTGGGTTGAGAAGTGTGCCTTTAGAGCCAGCAATCAAGTCATTAATAACCACAATTTGCCAATGGATCTTCAGCGGAGCCACCTGTGGGTAATCAGCCCTTGGCCATGTCTAGAGAATGTATCCTCTGTCTCTGAGGCAGCCAACCCTTCCAGGGGTCCTGGGATACAGCTGCCGCCATAGCAGTAAGAGAGCAACAGTGTCAGGAAGCGAAAGATCACCTTACAAGTGGAAACCACAGGAATCCCGGGCAGGCAGAAGTAATCAGGAAAGTTTTGTTTTGGCAAGGTGACATGGGTCAGCTCTCCCGGCCTCAAGAAGAGTGCTCTGAGATCCGTGTGACTTTAATCACATTCAATCACTCTGTGGTTATGGGATGGCTGGTTGCAAAGTGTTCACAGTGCATTTTGCTTCATTATGCCTAGTACTTTGTGGGGGTGAAAAAGCAATGGAAGAGTTCATTCCTTCACCTAAGGCCCTAAAATTGGCTAGTAGGTCAGACTTGACATATATACAGCAGTTAAAGATACAAGTGATGGGGCCCCTGGGTGGCTCAGCAGGTTGAGAGTCCAAATCTTGATTTTGGTCATGGTCCCAGGGTCCTGGGATGGACCCCCATGCCAGCCTCTGTGCCACGTGTGGAATCTGCTTAGGATTCTTTCTTGCTCTCCTTCTGCTCCTCTCCCCTGCTCACATGTGCTCTCTTTCTTAAATAAGAAAATATTTAAAAAATTTTTAAAATTAAAAATTAAGATTTTTATTTAAAAAATAATTTATTTTATTAAATTTGTATTTAATTTAAAAATTAAAATTAAAAAAATATATAAGTGAAAAATCTCCAGAAACAGGAACTCTAGGCTATATAGGTCCTCCAAAGTTCTCCAGAAAAAACAGTAACAATAAGGATGTGCGATAAAGAAGGTTTGTGAAGCTCCAAATACTTCATTCTCTCCTGAAGAGTCACAAAGATGCGACCGTGTTAAAGGGTCTTAGAAGTCCTGCAGTAAAGAATACAGTGTAGCTATGTTTAACAGAGTTTTGCAAATGTAATTGACCTTGGTACCCACCTTCCCACTGCCTGCAGTGATCTGGAGTTCTTTGATTCTTTGGTTGAAAGGAGATACCAACTCTAGCTAAGAAGAACAAAAGCAATTTTCTGGAGAAGTCCTGGAAGCTTATGGAATTGTCAGGAAGACTGGAGAACCAAGCTGCCTCCTCATGTGGTTGCCTGAGAGCCAACATGACTTAGATTTACTACTTAAAACTGGATCACTGTGAAGGCTGGAGGGAGCCTTAGATGTATGTCAGGGACTTCACAGAGGCGGAATGAGTACTTTTACTCATAAAAGTACTCATCGTGTACTCATCCTAAGAAAGTAATTATGTTGGTCTTTTGAAAGTTGATAGTTTCTTGTGGTCATGGTTCATCTGAGGTTAGAGGTTCAACAGTCATTACTTCCCTCTCTTCTCTCCCCATTACTCCGAATATGGAGTAAAAGTACTCATCGTAAAGACTCAACTTCTCCGTGAAACACATTCTGCTACTTCCTTGCTCTCCTCATCTAGAATTGCCAGATTAAATACAAGGACTCCCAGTTAAATTTGAATTTCAGATAAATGATGAATAATGTTTTAGTAGAAGTGTATCTCAAACGTTGCATGAGACTTACACTAAAAAAGTGTTTGCGGTTTATGTGGAATTCAAAATTAACTGGGGATCCTGAATTTTTTGAAAGTTTACTTATTTATTTTTGGAGAGAGAGAGCACAAGTGAGGGAGGGGCAGAGAGAGAGGGAGAGAACTCTGACAGCGCAGAGCCCGACACGGGGCTCAAACTCACGAACCCTGAGATCATGACCTGAGCTGAAACCAAGAGTCAGACGCTTAACCGACTGAGCCACCCAGGTGCCCGGGATCTGGTATTTTTACTTGCTAAATCTGACAAGTGGAGCAAGGTTTTCCCTGGGCGACACGGATGGGATTGCATCTTGTCTTGTCTCCCTTCTCTGACTGTGCAGGCAAAGCTCTCAGCACTGTGTCTGGCAAAGATATAGCACTCAATAAGGGTTAATAACTTGTTATCACTGTATTCTGCAGCTACTTTCGCCTTTGTTCTGGTAACACTTTTAACACTTTCTTATCCTTATGTGGTTTCATTTTGCCTTCTTTATCAGTCTGCAAATCTAATGACAGGAGGAACTGTGTTTTTATACCTTAGCAACTGGATATTGTTGGTGCTTAATAAATGTTGAATGAAAAAAAGAAGGAAAGAGAGTCACTTGCACAAGAGGTGATAGAAGAAATGCTATAAAGGGAATATTGAAGCTACATATCAAATAAATAGTGTTTTTCAGTCACTTTTGGCATCTGACAGTCTTGATGTAAAATCTTAGGTCCGCCACTTAATATTCATCTGATCTGGGACAAACTGTTTGTCATTTTCGAGATTCTAGTTCCTTATCTGTGAAATGGGGATAATGCATTTTCCCAGCACTATGAGACTGTTCTTGACTCGGCCACTGAGAGAAGAATCAGTCCCAGTGCCCCTGGCAGTTTTGGGGGGACTTCCACACGTGTGGGACCTCATCTGCCTTTAGCCAATTCGCCACATTGATGCGGTATGAGCTGGATGCAGACTGATTCTTACAGGGTGGTTTCCTAGAGGAACAGAACCTACCTTTTAAGGTACCCCTGCTTCTCTCTTTCATCTATTTCCGGAGAGAATCTTCATATACTTGCTTCTCTTTCTGTCTTTTTCTGTCTTCTTCTCACACTTGTGTTTCTTTTTAATTTTTTGCCTTTCGTGAGCGGTGACAGGCCTCAAGTTCCAGAGTCTCCTTTTTTTTTTTTTTTTTTTTTTTTAGCACCAAGCAGTGTTTATTTCTTCTTTTCCCTGCCTGTGTGAGAAAGGAAAGGCTAGAGGGCTGAAGTTTTTCTGGCTCCCTCATCTGGGGGAGCCCTCTCTCCATGTGTGGGTTTGTCACTGGGGTACACATCCTGCCTTCCAAAACATTTTGGACAGAATGCAAGTCTTTTTTTGGTGACTCCGAATTATCGTTATGGACGGTGGCTTTGCAGAGACGTGGGACTTTGAGATTTTGACTAAAAAAATCAATTTATAACAGGAGGAGGAAGAAAATTTCCCTGCTTAACTAAGTGGGAGTTACTGTAGTTTAATCAGAGACTTTTAGCTCCCTTCACCAAAGGAAGACTTTCACCCAAGAGCGGGTGGTCCGTAGGTAATGCAGGACCTTAGCTCAAAGAGACAGATTGTCAGAACACAGTCAGCACCCTACAGAAGTATCCCAGTTTGAAAAGGGATAGCTGTGCTCTGGGAATGAAATTTGCCTTGAATCTCCCACCCATGCAAAAAGGCAAGCCCAGAGGGAAGTGGTTAAAAGCTGCAAGCTCTCAAGAAACTCTCTCGGTCCCAGTCCCAGCTTTGCCTCTCACTAGCCGTAATATCTTAGGAAAGATGCTTAACTGCATCTGTAGGATTTGAAGAATAACAGCACCTACCACACAGGGTTCTTACGAGGATTAAATGACATCATGCAAACAAGCGAGGATGGTGCAGAGGCATTTAATAAATACTAACTCTTATGACTCTCATTTTATAAAGAAAAATGAGTAACTGGTGGAGTCAAAATTAGATTCCAACTCCCACTTTTTTTCCCCCCATTTCAGCACAGGGCCACTGCCAAAAGGAGAGAGGGGAAGTGGAATGTGGGGGCATCAATGGGATCCCCAAAATTATATCCCTAGTTACAAATTTCACTAATTGGCTAGGATGTAGGTCTTGCTGCGAAAAACCAGAATATCAGTGGCTTAAACAAGACAAATTTATATTCTTATCAAGAATCAGACCAAGGATAAACAGTGTAAGGTGATGTGGCAGCTCCATTGCATCAGTGACCAGACTCTTTCTTGTTGCTCTGTCATCCTAAATATGTGGTTGTTTGTCCCAGCTCTGGACACCATGTCCACACCCAAGCCAGCAGATGATGAGAAGAGAGAGCATTAGACTTCCTTTCAAACACGGGCGTGACCTGGAAATAGTATATCATTTCCATACACACCCTATTGGCCATACCCAACTGGGGGGAGAATAGCATAGTCTTTGTTTTGAGCAGTCATGTGCTCAGCTATTATACTAAAATAAAATAGGAAGGATGGCTATTGGGAGCTTAGGTAAAATAGTTCTTTCTTTCTTCATTTTTATTTATTTTTTTATTTTTAGGGAGAGAGAGTGCGAGTTGGGGAGAGAGGCAGAGGGAGAGAGAGCGAGAGAGAGAGAGAGAGAGAGAGAGATGATCTGAATAGGTTCCACACCCAGTGTGCAGCCTGAAGTCGCAGGGCTTGATCCCGTGACCCTGAGATCATGACCTGAGCAGAAATGAAGGGTTGGACGCTCACCCAACGGACTGAGCCACCCAGGTGCCTCTAGATGCAATAGTTCTTTCAACTGATTTATTATCTTTGTCCTGTTTTGAAGCTAACTTGATCATTGGTTCCACTCCCACTCTAAGGTAGAGTAAGTGGGTCTGTTTATTTCATCATTAACTATCCTAGACTTCAAGGTTTCTTGGATTCCCCTTTTATCATGTTTTTACTGCCTTTTTAATTTTCTCTCTCCTTGCCAAGCTATCCGTTGGCGTTTTCCTTGGCAGGCAGGGCAGCCATTGGAGGCTCCCCTCACCCAAGCCTGTTTCGTCCTTCCCTTTCTTTACACACTTATATGTTTGACATTTGCACTTGTTTTTTTTTTTTTTTTTTTTTTTTTCTAAACAGAACTGTATGCAGTGCAGAAGGAAACCGGTTTGAGTGAAGGCTAAGATATGCCCACTCTTGTCCTAAGTCCATGCTGGCTATTTGGGAATGCTGCTTGCTTGCTTCCTGGTTCTCAGTTACTAGAACAGCTGAGATTGCTAAGTAAGCAAGGAGTCTCTGTGTTAGAAGAAGAGAGGAAATGCGAGGAGACCAGTGATGGGGGAGAAAGAAGCAATCAGAAAACAGCCCTCATCCAGGGAATTTTGCCAGGATAAAAAAAAAAAAAAAGTAAGAATAGAAAGACAGGGCAGATGAGGAATATAGCAGGCATAACTATGGGGGAGGTAAACAAATATCCAGAGATCAAAAGCAGCTTTCTTAAACTTTGAAATATAATGATAGTTCCTGAATGTGGATGTCTGGAGTGATCCTCGCTACCAGGGTTTGTTCTGATTTGAAGCACGGTCTGGGGGTGGGGAAGGGTCTCCGGTTTGTTAAGACTGTGGTTGTATTGGGGAATGCAGGATCTGGAGCTAGCGAGGTTCATCATCATGCAGGCTGAAAAGAAGGCCATTGAGATGCTGGTCACCAGGGACTCTGGCGAGGAATAATGGGGGAGCTGAATGCTGGTCTTCGCGCTGGCCATTCTAATCACTGATCCTCTTTGTAACGGTCGATTTACATGTTAGAAGATCTAAAAGGCAGGAAGCATAGAAATGGGCTTTGAATTTTCTTCCTTAGAGTTTGTTTCCAATTAATCTTTCTGAGACAAGAATCGCAATCCACCGCAGACTGTTTTGAAGCTTTCAAGCGCAGGTTTTGCTACTTGGGACAAGATGCTAACATATTAAAAAGGAAGCAAACAACTTAGTGTTTGGTTGGGTGTCTTCCCCCCAAATATGAAAAACACCTCTCCATATCAGTAAAGAGGCAGTACAGAAATCTCATGTACGCTGAACTTCTGGCAGCTTTCTTAGAATCACAAAGCTGGAGAGAACTGGCCAGAGTTTTTAGAAATGAAGAAACTGAGGTCCAGAGGGGCCAAGCCATTCTCAGAAAGTTGCTCAGCAAATGAGTGGTAGAGCAGGAACTGCAACTGTTTCCGGACCTTTCACCAAACCCTACTGGCGCTTCAGCAGAATTTATCTGTAACCAACAGAAAGGGTTGCATCCCAAGCCTGATTAGTTTCTTTGACATTTCTTTAAAGAGCCTACACCTTATATGAGTGGAAAGGTTTTGTGTTCAAAGAGAAACAGTGCAACCCAGAGAAGCTGCCCTTGATCCTACACAGAGACGATTGGCTATGATCTCAAAGGTGATAACAGGACATTTCCTGCCCCAGAGTCTTTCCTACTTCTCTTGCCTCTGGCCTGAAAACTGTCCTATTATTATATCCCAAAGCAAAGATATTTAACAGATGGTGGTTTCTCCTTCACACTTTGGTTAAAATGCAAACATTAACTGGGAAGAAAACCTCCTACAATTATCAGCTGTTGACATTCGCCATCAGGGGTTTCAACCTTTTCTGGGGTCTTAGACATATTTTAGAATCTGAGGAAATCTATGGCTCTTTTCCGCAGAAAATACACAAGCAAAATTATAATGTCTTAGGGTCTTCACCGACCTCTGAAGCCCACCTTTAGAACCAGGTAAAAAACTCCTGTTTTTAAGTAAATTAGCTTGTCCTAATAGCTGGCTGGTCTTCACAAGCAGAGCCTAATGGGCATGGAACTAAGTTTCCATGGGAGAAAAGAGCCCCAAAAGGGCTTCCCTGAAGCAGTGAGTAGCCCAGATAGAGTCCTGAGCAAGTTCGAGGGAAGCGGACAAAGGAGAAGAATCAAAGAGAAGGGTTCTCAGGGAGGTTTGGAGAGAAGCCAAAGATAAACTTCTTGACTTCATCGCCCTGTCTAGGGTTGGCATAATTATGATTTCCAGGCTTATTTAACTTACTTAGCTGACCTCTGTAATTATTCTAAAGTCACACATCTTCCTGGAATCCTTCCCCAATACACACTGACTCAAAGGCAGCCCTGTGCTGGTGAATAAGATATCTAGCTGAGAGCTGAGTCCTTGTTTCCTGGCATCTTGCCATTTTATGCTGCTCACGGATCTTTTGGATCCCTAAAAGAGGTGGGAAGTTCCTTGCAATAAGCCATGGGGAGATGATGTATCACCAAAACCTAGACACGATCTTGGCAAGCTCACCAGGTAGTGATGTATTGATAAACATCAAAAGAAGTCATGAATTCCAAGAAAGAAAGTGATTTGGAGTAACTCCAGTGAGTCAGATTTTTTTTTTTTTTTTTTAAAGACAGAAGTTGATTTGTATTGCCCAGCAGGACATGGTTGAGAAATGTGTTCAGGCTCCTCTGAGCAGTGGGAAGCCACAGAGAGGGACCTAAGCTGCCAGGACATATATGTGCCCTGGAGTCTCTAGCGGTTCCAAAGAAGTGAGTCTGGGATGAAGCTTAGATGGTAAGCAGCCATTTCAAAAACTGCGAACAGTTGCAGCAAGGCATGGGCCACTTATCAGGACTCCACTGATGCCATTTCAATGGCAGGTTCTCACAGACTGGGAATCCTTACAGGAGGAAAGGCAGAGTGTGGGAATCCCAGTTAAAAGGAGCTGGGAAAGAAGACTGGATACTGGGAATCCAGGTGGCTGGCTGCTTAATTTATGCAAAATATTCTATAGTCTCTATGCCCAATGGGTAGCCAATAGTCCTGTATGGCTTTTAGTACTTGAAATGTCGCTAGTGCAACCAAGGAGGATAAAATCTACTTTCACAAAGTGATCCTTCCTGTTAGGACACAAATAGTTTGGACAGACCATTGCCCCCAAGATAACATAGAGGCAAAAGTAGATAAACTAAAAAAAAAAAAAAAAAAAAAAATATATATATATATATATATATATATATATACACACACACACACACACACACACACACATATATATGTGTGTGTGTATATATATATATATATATATATATATATATATATATATATATATATATATTTTAGAGAGCTGTGGACATGGATAAATCCAAGGGAATCAAATTCCAGAAACGGATGAGTCCTAGGTAAGAAGAGCTGGGGGGTGTCTAGGCACATTTGTAAATCAGGGTATGGCAGTAGGAACACAAAAGTGTCATGCACAGAGGGACTCTGTGGGGCATGGAAAAGTTCCCCAAGTTCTGCATGCAGAGGATTCTATAACCTCTGAAAACATATCTCACTCTAGAGACAGACATTTGCACAGGTCACAATAATTTATTTTAATTTTCTTAATTTTAAAAAAATGTTTGTTTATTTTTGAGGGAGAGAGAAAGGCAGCAGGAATGGGGAGGGGTAAACAGAAAGGGAGACACAGAATCCAAAGCAGGCTCCAGGCTCTGAGCTGTCAGCACAGAGCCTATGTGGGGCTCAAACCCAGGAAGAGTGAGATCATGATGTGAGCTGAAGTTGAACGCTTAACTGACTGAGCTACCCAGGAGCCCCTTTAATTTTGTTTTAAGTTTATTTACTTATTTTGAGAGAGACTGATACAGTGTGAATGGGGAAGGGGCAGAGAAAGAAGGAGGATCCCAAGCAGGCTCCATGCTGCCAGAGCAAAGCCAGATGTGGGGTTCAAACTCATGAAAATGAGATCATGACCTGAGCCAAAACCAAGAGTTGGATGCTTAACTGAACTGAGCCACCCAGGCACCCCAGTCACAATCATTGTTAAAGACCTGTGTTCTTTCTGAGAAACATAAAATGGGTGTATCTTCCAATAACTGACATTTCAAGGTATGAAATATAATAGTGGTCATGGCTTTTTCTTCATGTAAGAAAGAAATTAGGTATTGAGATCAAGAAATTTGAACAATTCAACTAAGGCTTTTCTCTTATTTCTTGAGACAAGGCTTTGAGAAAATGCTGTGATAGATTTTGTGGCACAAATACAGTGGAATATGAAATAGCCACTATAACTCTCATTAGAGTATTTTTATGGTCTAATTATTTATGATAAATAATTATGATAAAATGTTAAATGAAAATATAACACAAAATGCAACGATTCCTTGAATAAACTTATATAAAAAATTATATACACATGGAAGGAAATTTGGAAAAATATACCAAACATTATTAAGAGGGGCAGAATATGATTTTTTTTAATGTGTATTTAGTTTTGAGAGAGAGAGAGAGAGAGAGAGCATATGAGCAGGGGAGGGGCAGAGAGAGAGGGAGACACAGAATCCAAAGCAGGTTCCAGGCTCTGAGCTGTCAGCACAGAGTCCGACACAGGGCTCAAACTTGTGAACTGGAATATCACAACCTGAGCTGAAGTTGGATGCCTAACGAACTGAGCCACTCAGGTGCCCCTAGAGGGACAGAATATGATTTTAATATAGTCATATCTGTGTGTGTATATCTATCTATACCTATACCTATATCTATATATCTGTATTTGTATCTGTATCTATCTCTATCTATATCTATATATCATCTATCTATATCTATATCTATATCTATCTATATCTATATCTATCTATATATATCATCTATCTATATCTATATCTATATCTATATCTATATCTATATCTATATCTATCTATATCTATCTATCTGTATATGTGTTATGTTTCAGTAAAAAGCTTTGAGGGGTGCTTGGGTGGCTCAGTGGGTTAAGTGTCAGACTCTTGATTTTGGCTCAGTTCTTGATCTCACAGTTTGTGAGATCGAGCCCCACATGGGGCTCTGTGCTGACAGTGCAGAGCCTGCTTGGGATTCTCTGTCTCCCTCTTTCTCTGCCCCTCCCCTGCTCTCTCTCTTTCTCTCTCTCTCTATCAAAATAAGTAAATAAACTTAAAAAAAAAACCTTCTTTGAAAAACTTTTAAATTGCAATCAGATATTGAGGGGCACAGAGCGTGCTTCTGGGAAGGGAGAGCACATGAGCAACGGTGCTCAGGGGGCAGTGTGCAAGGCATGCTCTTGTGCTGGCAAGCACAGGGGGACCCCTGTTGGCACTTCGGATGAGCTCAGCTGAACCAAGGGTAGGAAAACACATAATGTTGTCATTTTTCACCTGTGATCATCTGCCAAGCCCTGGGGGAAAAGAGTATGTGTCCAGACTCTGGCTGAGCATCCCAAAGGCATGTGGGCTAACTGACGTTGCTAGAAGACAGCAGAAAATAGAGGACTTGTGACTGCCTGAGGCACCCATGATAAAGACAACACTCTCAGCAGGGAAAAGCGTCCCAAGTGTCACAGCAGAGTCATATTGTAGCTTTGCCTTTGTCCATCAAAGTGAAAATGAAAGAGAAGAAAGCAGGCAAGTCAGATAAAGCAACGATCAATAACATCAACCATCAATGAGAAATACTTATCAAGCATGTATTTTGTATCCAGCACCTTCTAGGCACTGGACCATCCCATAACTGATAAGTCTTCTGTGGTCCTCTTCCAGGATTGGAATAGCACCATCTGTTGTAATTCCTACTTATCTTCCAGCTATATCACTACAGTGCCTACCACATGGGAGTTAATCAAAAAATATTTTTGAATGACTGACTAAATAAATAACTCCATTAATGACTTAGTGATGAGGCTGGTCTTGTGTATCTCTCAGTGTCTAAACAAAAGGCACCTCCACCTCCCCGTGATGATGCTGCCCCTGTTCACCAGGCCCTGCCCTCAGCAGACACGGGGATGCTGTCTGGGCTTAGCCCAGAGAAGATGAGGACTCTGGACCAGAGCCCTTATACCATCTCCACTGGGAAAGCCTGTTGTGCTGAGGCTGGGGCTTCCCTCCTCCACTCCCTGTCCTCCCTGACACAGTTAGCACAGAAATTTTTGTTTAGATGTTGGTGTTCTATAGTTTCAAACGCAAGAATCAGGCGAGTCTCCTATGCCTTCATGTGGCGGTCATTAGAGCTTTTCAAATATATTCCCTCAGTTTTGTTGTTGTTATTATGAAGATTTTAGGGTTGTTTTTGTAGCATAATCTAACCTATCCAGACGTGTGTGTGTGTGTGTATTTACATGCAAGCACACTATATTTGTAAGTTTTGTGTAAATATTTTTAATAAATTTTTAAATTAATTTTTTTGATTTGTTTTTACTATCAACCAAATCTAAACTATGCCTTTGCCTGATCATTATGTACCTCTGCTTACATAAAAATAGCACCCCAAGGATCAGCCTCTCCTAATCGGCAAGAGCACACAGAAATCTGTGCCTACACAGATTTCTTATCAACTAACATTATGTCACACTGTTAGCTCAACTTAGGGCTCACCATAGTCTTTTATAATTTGAAGGCAGTTATAGCTTTTGTGCTTATTTGCATTTTTTTTTTTTTTTTTTGCACCCTCCATATAATATATTCTTAAGATTCATGGGAATTCCATTCCCTGATTTCTCTTCCTTTTCCCTCCTGGTCTGAAGTCACTAGGAGAGCAGTTGATCAGTACATTCAAATTTATTTGTTCAGTTAATTCTTAATTATCGAGTATGAGCAGAGGTGTGGGTTACTTCATACACAAAGGAATATCATTCAGCCTTAAAAGAAAAAGAAGGAAATTATGCCATTTGCGACCACATGAATGAACATGGAGGACATTATGCTAAGTGACATAAGCTGGACATAGTAAAACAAGTACCGCCATGTCCCTTTTATGTGGAATCTAAAAAACTAATTGAATCCATAAAAGAAGCGGGCAGAATTGTGGTGCCCAGGGGCTAGAGGAGGGCAGGGTAAGAGTAACTGTCCATATAAGGGCAAACCCTGGGACCTGGCAGAGCAACGAGATACAAGGAAGTTGGAGTCCTGACCCCTGGACAGGATCCACCACACCAGGTCCAACCTCTCTGTGACAGAGAGATGAGTTTTTCTGTAGTGTAACCATTATTACTTTGGGTCTTCATCATAAGCATTTGATTCTGTCCTAACTCGGTGGTCTTAAAAGTGAGGTATAAGTTTCCCTGGGGGATAAATATCCTCCACAAGACATAGAGACTCATAATTTTATTATTTTTATTTTTATTTTTATTTTTTTTTAAACTTTTTTTTTCAACGTTTATTTATTTTTGGGACAGAGAGAGACAGAGCATGAACGGGGGAGGGGCAGAGAGAGAGGGAGACACAGAATCGGAAACAGGCTCCAGGCTCCGAGCCATCAGCCCAGAGCCCGACGCGGGGCTCGAACTCACGGACCGCGAGATCGTGACCTGGCTGAAGTCGGACGCTTAACCGACTGCGCCACCCAGGTGCCCCTAGAGACTCATAATTTTAAAAGAATCAAGTTCTGAGGGTGCCTGGGTGGCTCAGTTGGTTAAATGTAGGACTCTTGATTTCAGCTCAGGTCATGATCTCACAGTTATGAGTTCGAGCCCCGCATCGGACTGTGTGCTGATGCCATGGAGCCTGCTTGGGATTCTGTCTCTGCTTTAGTATCTTAAGGAGACTTTTAGACATTTTTTCCCAATCATTCCCATCACAAAATTTTAATTCCACATATGTATGCCATATATCTGTTCATGTTCTATATGCATATGTGTACTTCATACACTAAAAAAGTAAGATTTTTATCGCTTAGGAACCAATTTTTGCCCCCATCAAGAAAGCATACCTTAGAATACAAAAATCTGTAGGGCACCAAAGGACTATTTGAAATACTGATATTGGTGTGAGAGATTAAATGACTCTGATTGCATATTGAATCTTTTACCACACATAAAATTTCTGATTCTTTGCTTCAAAACATGCAAGAATGTAACAAGATGTCAGCCGATAAGCCATTAAAACGAGCTCAGGAAGGATTCAAAGAATTGAGTGACATTGCCATAACAAAACTCCTTTCATTTCTATGTAATTATTTATATGAATAAGATATATCAGGACTTTCATATATAAAAATGGAATACAGTAATATAAGTAGGCTGAGCACTGACTCATTCTGATGTGAAGTATTGTCTATCTGTAGAAATGATTAGAATCACTCCTATTTATTTAGAGATGCACTTCTAATAAAATTCACTTTTTATATTTAATGATTTGTAATATATTTATGTTAGTTTTACCAAAATTACAGTGATAATGAAATTCAGAAGACATCTTTTGACTCTTAGATCCTTTTGGCCATAGGAAATTATAAAGAGCATATTAAATGCCAGGCTTTACATGTATCTATATATCTACATCTAAACACGTCTATATCTATAGGTGTATCTGCTATAGTAGAGAAAGTATGATGGCATGGTCGTAAAAGACTATAAGAATAAAAATATAATAGGTTAAAATTACATGGAGGAAGTCAGATGGAAATGTAAGTCCAAAAGGAAAATGAATTGCTATAAAATTTCTAACTATTAAAGAAGGACTTGTTTGTGTATAGTTTAAACAAATGAATGAATGATGGTAAGTACCAATCGTAATAGCTTCTAGATTCCATTTAATACACTTAAAGAGTCATGTAATGGTTCAATTAAAAAATGACAGGGGTGCCTGGGTGGCTCAGTTGGTTGAGTGTCTGGATCCTGATTTCAGCTCAGGTCATGACCTCACGGTTCATGATATTGAGCCCCATGTCTGGCTCTGTGCTGAGCACAGAGCCTGCTTAGGATTCTCTTTCTCTCTCTCTCTCTCTCTCTCTGTCTTTCTGCCCCTCCCCTACTCGTGTATTTTCTCTATCTCTCTCAAAATAAACATTAAAAAAATGTCAAAATATACAACATGCCAGGAAGTACATACTTTGCAACAATTTAAACTCACGATGAAAAATGTTAGATGTCTACTTAGAAATGAGTGAGGTTGCTTTAAAGTTTATTTTGAGGGATGCCAAGCCAAAAATGCTGACGATTCGAGGTTCAACTCTGACAGGTAACTGTGACGATGTTACCAGGCCACCACGGGAGGAGCAGAGTTTGTCCCCAGCCCAATTCTGGTTGCTAGTTCTAGCAACTGAGAGTGAACCTGAGCTCACAGGGCAGGCAGGAGATGGTCCTCAACATGAGAGGTGCAAGGGAGTAGAGTCTGGGAAGTCAGGTTACTGCTGGCTGCTTGGCACAATACCTGCTTCTCCCTCCTTCCTTGCTGCCTGGGTTCAAGTGGTGAACAGTAGCCCAAAGGGGAACCTGCAGACCTCAGGATTCTCCGTGCTCTGAAGCCCTCTCCTCCACCGAAGGCCTCCAGCCCAGGTGGCTACATATCACCAAGTTCCCTGGGACCCCCTTCCCCACTCTAGCTGTTTTCAGCTCTTACTATGCTGACCTTCTCTTTCTCCAAAAATGTGGTCCACCTGTGTCGAATCACCTGGAGCCCTTGTTAAAAGTGTATGGTTTTTGGTCTCACAACAGACCCATTGTATTGGTATCCCTGGCGGTGCGACCTGGGATTCCACATGATTAACTCTTCAGAATAAGATTTACCTCCTTACGTTAGCTCTTTGTGTCCAGCAAATAATGGTAAGTTTCTTTGCTTACGATGGAAACTTGATGTTGAGAGTTTGGATTTTAAACACTAGCAAATGGACACATGGATCTGAAAAGATTTCAGCCTGTTTTATTCCTGGATGATAGCAGATACTGGGGACTTCTTGGCTTTAAACCTGAAAGAGCAGGAAGAAAAGAATAATGTTCAGAGCAAGATAAAATGCATGTTCAAAAGAGAAAAAAAAAAAAAAACGAACAGGAAAATCACAAAGCAAGCTGTCTTCTAATCTGATTCTTAGGACCATGACATTGGACAAATGTGCAGCACTGAGAAAAGAGCAGATGGTCTCCAGCACTGTACCTAACGCAGAGTTGGATGCCATCCCAGTCCTGGGGTTGGATCAGAGTTTGGACTAGACCAACACAATCATAAGCAGAGGCCAAGAATGGGTGCTCTGTTCCAGGGAAGCATAGGAAGGAACCAGGAGCTTTGGGGTCTGTATTTAGCAGTGTCAGATTCAAGGCCAGCTGATTCTGTGAGGGAGCCTGAAAGAAAGTCCCCATGAAAAACAGAGCTGGGCAGATGGATCCCTTTGATAGCACAGAATGGGGCTTACCTAAAGCGTCTGGAGAAATGGAGTGAGGCAAACAGGAGCTTTCTCCAATTTTCTACTTTTAAAATCCAGCAACTGTCTCTGAGTTAGCATGTTCAAATTCTCTGCTCAGCTACTTAAGCCAGCAGGCCACAACCCTTGGTTTTTCCTAAGTTTACTACATGGTGCCTTGTGGCATTGGCCATCAGAGTGATGTTTTCATTATTTAAAATAATTCAGGCAATGCACAAATGTTTGCTTTCTGCCAGACCCAACATGTTTGGCTCCCTTCTTCTAGCACAGAAGACTCACCTCTTTGTGCTATTGAGAAGGGAAAAATTAATCCCAGGAGGAGCCCTACAAGAATGGGATAAAAAAACTTTTTCCTGTGTAGTTGTAGCTTTGGGGAGGGTGGTATTCTCAGAAACAACCATCTGTCTGGACTACAGAGGAGTTTTGAATGTTTTTGGAGAATTATCTTTGCTTCTTTGATTTCACAACACTCCCTTCTCTTTTACCACCTTGGTTTATAATAATTTAGTGAATTAAAATAGGTTGTTTTGGGAAACCAGGGAAGAATTTTGTGACACTTCTGGGGGTGAAATGGAAAGCCTTGTGGCTGATAGAACCAGGAACGAGAGTCGCTACTCTTAGACTAGAAATATCTGAGAGTGGTCTACAAGGTTCTGAGAGTCTTCAGCCTTGAACCCTGGGAAGGTAATACTTGGGTTTCTAACCCAAACACACAACTTGTTTCTAATCTTTTTATTTTTACTTTTTTGTATCTCACTTGCATATGTAACATTCTTTCCATTTATTATGTTTACTTAAGAATTGTTTTCACCCACCGAAGCCAATGGATAGATCTAGATATCTGCTACAATGCTTTATTTTTCTTGTTTGCTATTCACTTCTTTCTCTACTCACTTTAAGAAAAGAAAAATCAGTGTTTTCTTACCTATTTGTCCTTCTCAGTCTGAACCACTTATGCCTTGTTAGATCATGGATTCATTTACTCAGTTGACAGATACGAATGGAGCACCTATTATGTTCTCAGAACCGGGCTAGGTCTAGGATAGAGGCAGATGTGTTTCCTACCTTCCAGAAGCTCTCACTCTCCTGGAATTCCCAACATGTTTCTCTCAGGACCTCTATACAGACTTCCTGGGCGATGACATTCTCTTATGTGTCATCAAGGCCTGCTGGGGGCACTTCTTGGCCTGTACTTTTTTTATTCTGGCTCTTTTTCCAAGGACCAGAGGCAATGCACCTCAGCCCTTTCCTTTCTCCCCCAGGAATGAGGCTTGATGGATCCTCACAGTTTTTTCTCCCCTGTCTCACAGGGACGCCACAGAAGAGTTCTGGAATGCTTGGAAGCTGATGAAGCACCTTAAATAAACAAAAGCAATCATAGTTACATCCCTGGGGGAGATGGAGACATCTGACTACAGCCAAGTAGATAAATATGTCCTTTGGTGTTTAGCTGCAATCCTGGGGATTATTGAACAAATCTCCCTTTGTGGGAGTGGCTGTAAATCAAATAACATAAGGCCTTCATCACACAAGGGAGATAACTCTGCGTTACCATATGGGTTTGAAAACATCCCAGCTCAACGGGCAATAAGAGGAGCTCGGATAGTCAGCCTGGCGCTACACGTTTGTGGGCCTTCTGGCTCCACACTCCTCGCCCTCATGCGGCTCTCCTCTCATGCGGCTGTGAGGGAAGGGACTCACTTGGCTGACTTGATGAATGTCTTTCCTTTCTCAGGCATGGAGAGTTGAATCGATTATAATGTTCAGCTCGTTGCGCCCCTTTTACCATTGTCAGTACAGAGCCACTTTCACCGGTTCGGTGTTTGTTTCCCTTTATATCTCATTCCGTACACTCATTCCCCTTTCTCTCCAGGCATTTGTTCTTACAAAGTGTATATTGCTTGGTCTGCAGGTATTCTTTCCATCTTTTAATTATAACCATATTCAAACACAGTGGAAAGTTGAATGTACACGTACCCTCCTATACCAGCTGCCTAGAATCAAACATTTCCTAATGTTTTGCTTGCTTAACTCTATATGAGCATTTGAAAGTAAGTCGTAGATATCATAAGTCACCCCTAAATACTTCGGTATCCTTCTTTTAAAGGCCATTCTCCTACAGAAAGAAAATATCTGCACACCTACGAATGTTAATAGTGATTATATAATCTAATATCCAGTCCATATTCAAATTGCCCTAATTACTAAAAATGTCCTTAGAGTTTATTTTTTAGTTTTTTTATTTGTTTATTTATTTGTTTGTTTATTTGTTTATTTTGAGAGAGAAAGAGCAAGAGAGTGTGTGTGCGAGCACATGAGAATGGGGAAGGGGCAGAGAGAGAGGGAGAGAGAAAATCCCAAGCAGGCTCCACAGTGTCAGTGCAGAGAACAACATGGGGCTCGATCCCATGACCACGCAATCATGATCTGAGCCAAAATGAAATCGTCACTCAACTAACTGAGCCACCAGGGCATCCCTCTTACATTTTTTTTTTTTTTTAAATCAGAATTTGATCAAGGTTTATACATGGTGTCTGATTAAATCTTTTTCATCTACTCTAGAATGGCCTCCTTCTTTTAAAAATAACATTGACTTTTTGAAGAGATGTGTTCATTTGTCTTGTAGAATGTCCTCCATTCTGGATTTGTCTGATTGCTTCCTCAAGGTGTTTAATTTTTTCCCTTATGTTTTGTCATTCTTGTAAACTGGAAGTTGGATCTAAAGACTTGATTAGCTTCAGGCTAAGTTTCTGACAAGCATACTTCATATGTGATTTTGGGTACTTAACATTGAATCCTATCAGGAGGCTCATAATTTCAAAATAGTCCATTGTCTGACTGTAATGTTAAATTTGATCACTTGGTTAAAGTGATCACTGTGAGATCTTTGCATTGCAAAAGTACAGTTTACCCTTTGCAATTTAATAAAAAATGTGTAGGGATGGTACTTTGGTGCACTTGGACATCCTAGTCTCCAATAACCTCTCCCTTAATAATGATCCATCAGTGATTCTTGTTTGGATAAATGATCTTATTGTCAGTCGTAGAATTGTGATATTCTACTGCTATGATCCTTTCTACACTTATTTGCTGTAATTGTTCTATAAAACAGAGCTTTTCTTTATTGACAGTGGATAAATTCATGTCTACTACTTCATAAAAAGGTAGAGTAAGGGGCGCCTGGGTGGCGCAGTCGGTTAAGCGTCCGACTTCAGCCAGGTCACGATCTCGCCGTCCGTGAGTTCGAGCCCCGCGTCAGGCTCTGGGCTGATGGCTCAGAGCCTGGAGCCTGTTTCCGATTCTGTGTCTCCCTCTCTCTCTGCCCCTCCCCCGTTCATGCTCTGTCTCTCTCTGTCCCAAAAATAAAAATGTTGAAAAAAAAAAAATTAAAAAAAAAAAAAAAAGGTAGAGTAAGATACTTAATTATTTACCTTTAACAACCAGATTTTGGAGTAATGGGTTATGTAATAGTTACCTCCAAAGATGAAAAATGAGCTTTTTCCTCTCCTTTTATTTTACTTCATAATTTGAATGTCAGTATAAGCTTATGGGTATTTTTTATTCAAGATTTTACAACCAATTATAGTCATTTTTCTTTTTAATGCTCAAATTTGTGTTTGTTGCCAGGACTCTGATTAATAGACAATATATCCTGGACACCACTCTACATCACTACATAGAGATCATCTTCGTTGTTTTATATCACTGTGTAGTACTTCATTGTGTGGATGGACCAGAGTTGGCTCACTTTTTGTGGGCCAACCTTGACATCTCATCCCTCCACCCCAGGAGTCAGTATGATTGGAATCACTTGCTTTTTCTTTTCTAGTGGGTGACATTAAGTAATGTCACTTAACCTCTCTGTGCTTAAAGATTTCTCATCTATAAAATGGAGATAATAGGGTTGTTGTGGAGATTTAATGAGTTAATATATGTGAAGCTCTCAGAATAGTGCCTAATGTATATTAAGTATTCAATAAGTCTTAGCTATAATAATAATAGCAATTAGGATAATGTGATATTTGCCAATTATTTCTTAAATGTTTATTTTGAGAGAAAGAGAACAAAGGGAAGGGTCAGAGAGAGGAGAGAGAGCATACCAAGCAGGCTCCGTGCTGATAGTGCAGATACTTAACCGACTGAGCCACCCAGGCGCCCCTATTTGTCAATTATGATTATGACTATTATAACCTTCACGTATTCTCTTCTTCTGCTTGCTACAAGCCCCTGGGAAGTGTGAAGATGAACAGAAGCTTTTAAGGTGGGACAGTGTGATTTAACGAAAAGAGCACTGGGCTTGGAGCCCTGAGATCTGGATTCTAGTCCCTGATTACTTCTAACCACTGGGGTAATCCTGGAGGAGTCCTGAAACTCTCCTGATGTTATCTAAATAAAGAAGGAGCTGGAAAAAGGAACTTAATTCTCTCCCTGCTCTCTGGTCTGTGTATTCTACTGGATGACTTGTTTCGTATTGGCCAGAGGAGAGGAAAATCTTCTGCTCTGAAAACTGGGACCTCCCCCTGCCCCCCCACCCTGCCATCTGTCATTCAAGGATCCACAAGCCCCTGGCTTTCTTCCATTCTGTGGTCTTGTAATGCACCAAAATTAGAATTAAGATTTCTCAAGATCTTTAGTCCTGGAAGGAAAGGAGGGAAGGAGAGAGACAGGAAGAAAGAGGGAGAGAAGGTGGAGAGGAAGGAGGAGGAGGAGGAAAAAGGAGGAGGAGGAGGAGGAGGAGGAAGAGAAATTTAGTTTCTCTTCAGTTTCTTGGCTGTAGGGTGCTTTTATTTTTTTCTTGAATGGGTGCTATGCCTTCCTGTACACAATATGAACATCTCTGAGTAAAGTTACTGTTCAAAAAAACCAGTTAAGTCCTGAGCTTCTTATCTCTAAAACGGTGCTTTTTGGAAAGTTAATCCTTGAGATTTCCCTAACATGCACGCGCCTGGAACATTCCAATCTTTTGGCTGTCCAGTCCCAGCAGTAAGAGCAAGGTTTGGGTTAAACTTTTAAACTGCAAGGAGTGTCTCAAGGCCGTCATTTTTGTGGTATGTGGAGCAGTGTGTGACCTCTATCTCTGGAAGCCCAAGCATAGAATTAATGAGAGGTTTCATAGGCGCCTAAAAGAAAGTCTTACCAAGAATGTATTACTCTCATTTTTGTATGTTCTCTTGAGACCCTTCAAATTGGTGGTGAGATGGAAAACTTCAGAATTTCCTTTAAAAACTCTGCCTGGGCAATGAGAAAGAATGAAATCTTGCCATTTGCAACAACATGGATGGAACTGGAGGGTATTATGTTAAGTGAAATAAGTCAGTCAGAGAAAGGTAGATATCATATGTTTTCACGCTATGTGGAATTTGAGAAACTTAACAGGAAGACCATGGGGGAACAGAAGGGGAAAAATACTTTCAAACAGAGAGGAAGGCAAGCCATGGGAGAGTCTTCAATACAGAGAACGAACTGAGGGTTGTTTGGGAGGGGGGTGAAAGAGGGGGAAATGGGTTATGAGCATTGAGGAGGGCACTTGTTGGGTTGAGCACTGGGTGTTGTATGTAAGTGATGAATCATTGGAATCTACTCCCGAAGCCATGAGCACACTGTATACACTGTATGTTAGCTAAATTGACAATAAGTTATATTGAAAAACAAACAAACAAACAACTCTCCCTGGGGCTTGGACACTTCTTTGTATGTGTGTTATACTTCAATAAAAATTTTTACAAAGAAAGAAAAACAACAACCCTGCTTAAGTCTTACTTTCTCTAGGATAAACCTAACGTACCCATCATTCTTTATCTTTACCATTTCCTCAAACACCCAGCACTTAAGAAGTCTTTACTTCGATTTCCAGAATTGACAAACTGTAGTTTAGTGAAAAGAGCCTTCAGTTCTGAGTCAGCATCCCTAACTCCAGAACTGCTTGGTTCTTTCACATAGGAGCTGCCCATTGTTGGGCAGGACCCTTGACCTTGTTATGGCTCCATTCTCTCACCTCTGAGACAGGTGTAATATGGATTGCCACGGATGTATCGTCATGTAGATCAAATAAGACAATGGATATAAAAAAACGCTTCATTAACTACAGAACTGTAAAAAATTTATAATTAAGGTGTATATGTTTTTGTTATTTTTTTCTGGTCTGTTATATTATTATCTGGTTTCCTGGGTTCCACCCCCTGTTGCCCACAGTTCAATTTCCACCCAGCAGCCAGAGGGATCCTATGAATCCATCATGTCTCTCTTCAGCCTCAGTGGCCCCATTTCTCTCTATGCCCTCTCTGCTCCTAATTGCCTCTCTGACTTCAGTTCCTATTATTGTCCCCCTGCTCATGATCTCCCAACACGCTGGATTTCCTGTGAATCTTCAAGCCTCCAATTTTGGTCCTGCCTCTGAGCCTTTGCAATTTACATTCCTGGGAATGCTTTTTTCCCAGACTTCCTTCAAGTCTTTGCTTTTCATTGAGGTCTGTTTTGGCCATTGTGTTATAGTTGCAACCCCAGCCCTCCCTAATCCTCCTTCCTGCTTTATGTTTTTACATTGCTAATAAGCTTCTAATATTCTATGTATAAATAATACACTTATTTATTTTGATTATCATTTGTCTTTCCCTACAAGACATAAGCTCCATGAGAGCAAGAATTTTTGTCTGTTTTATAAACTGATGCATCCTCAGCACCTAGAACACAGCTTGACACACAGTAGGCTCTCAATAAATATTTGTCAAATGAATGAATGAAGACAGTTTCAGGCTCAGAATTGGACAAGGATGGAACTTAGATTTCTGGATAGTTTCCCAGACATAACTAGTATGAGTGAGCCCTATTGGAAAGTCTGTGTGCCTTCCATACCTTCCCCCCAAATCTTGACCACCTGGAAGGTATTTGTATAATCTCTGCATGCTTCAAAATCAAGGAATGCTGTTTCTATTCCAAAGACCTGTGGAGAGGCAGTAAATGCCACAGAGATATTCTTTGGAGAAATAGAACCTGGACCCTATGAGGCAAATTTGACCCGAGGCACTGATCTATTCTATGTTATTATTTCCCCATCTGGGTTTGTAGCATTTTCTTCAGCCTGTAATTTGGTCTTGCAGCTTCTTAGAAGGCAGAATGATGAGCTCATAGCATTCCCCAATGCATTCCCAATAAGTTCGAGTAAATGCTTATCTGAGTTCAAAAAAGAATAAGGGCTCCACAGTTCTGATTCATAGTACATATTTGCGTGTTAAAGGCTCTGAGGAGTCACATAGCTTAATATAAATAAAGGATGGGTGGCCTGCTTAATACTTACTCATTTATTGGACTAGGAAAAAGCTTTTTCACTGTATACCTGTTAACACTCTACCCCACTCCTAGAGAATATAAAGGAGTACTAACATTTACTGAGTTTTACTTAATATTTTGTTAAAAGATGAGGCACTAAAATAACATGTGTACACCAGATCCATGACATCACGCCAGATTATTTTTAAAACCTAGGCAATATTGAATTCTGCTCCAGTATATTCATTTATTTGAAATAACACAGTGATATTAAAAGACCTTACCTATTTTGTGGCCATGATCAAAACCTTTCAAACTTTCATTTCCCACAGATCTCATGGCATCTCATATACATTTTATTTTGCCACTGAGTCCTGTTCAGTACTCTACAAGCTTACCTAAGGAACGAACTCCATGTATGGAGTACCTATTATGTTAATGATATATTGTCTGTGGCCCGGCGGTTCTTTTTTTTTTTTTTTTTTATTAACTTGTTTTATTTTTTATTTTTTTAAATTTACATCCAAGTTAGTTAGCATATAGTGCAACAATGATTTCAGGAGTAGATTCCTTAGTGCCCTTTACCCATTTAGCCCATCCACCCTCCCACAAGCCCTCCTGTAACCTTCAGTTTGTTCTCCATATTTATGAGTCTCTTCTGTCTTGTCCCCCTCCCTGTTTTTATATTATTTTTGTTTCCCTTCCCTTATGTTCATCTGTTTTGCCTCTTAAAGTCCTCACATGAGTGAAGTCATATGATTTCTGTCTTTCTCTGACTGACCAATTTCACTTAGCATAATACCTTCCAGTTCCATCCATGTAGTTGCAAATGGCAAGATTTCATTCTTTTTGATTGCCGAGTAATACTCCATTGTATATGTATACCACATCTTCTTTATCCATTCATCTATCGATGGACATTTGGGCTCTTTCCATACTCTGGCTATTGTTGATAGTGCTGCTATAAACATGCAGGTGCATGTGTCCCTTCGAAATAGCGCACCTGTATCCCGTGGGTAAATGCCTAGTAGTGCAATTGCTGGGTCGTAGGGTAGTTCTATTTTTAGTTTTTTGAGGAACCTCCATACTGTTTTCCAGAGTGGCTGCCCCAGCTTGCATTCCCACCAACAACCTGCAGTTCTTTTTTGATTTCTTATCAATGAAGAATGTATGAAGCTCTGCTCCTTACTTTATGCCAAGAATTCCATTAGGCACAGTGAAGACACCAGGGGAACAAAACAGGACTAGATCATGGAGCTTGCACTCTGGTATTGCTAGGCAAAGACAAATAAACTTACTAAATAATCAAATGTTAAGATAAGGGTTTTAAAAGAAGAGAGGAAGTAGAATAAGGTGTGTGAAGGTATTTCCTATCTGTGGTGAGGTGACCAGGAGACAAGGATGCTCTGAGGTAAGGACATTTAAATTGAGGTGTAATGATGATAAGGAGCTGGACATGACAAGCTGGGGAAGAAGAACATTTGTTTTAGGCAGAGAGAATGGCAGGACTAATGGCTTAGCCACAGGAAGCAACTTGCTAACAATTGAAAGAAGGTCACATGATTTCCCCCTAGTGTTCATGAGAGTTCATAGTGTTCATGAGAGCCCCCTAGTGTTCATGAGGGGAAGTTGGCAGACAATGTGTAGGGGCAAATCACTCAGGGCTTTTGAAGGCCATGGATTGGACTTTGAGAGAGCAATATGCTCAAAGTTGTATTTTAAGGAACCTTCCTCAAAGCAGAATATACCCCAATAAACTAACATTTTTGCTAAGTGAACAATGGACATTTTAGAATGCTTTTAACAATCTAAAAAAATGCAGATTATATGTTTCTCTTTCTCTTTATTCCAAACACACAATATCCTCCAACCCTATGTGAACCATTGGGTCTTGGTGAAATGTTATTATTCTACTCTGTGTTTTATTTAAAAAAAATTTTTTTTAATTATTCTTAAAAAATTATTTATTTATTTTTTTTTTTTAATTTTTTTTTTCAACGTTTTATTTATTTTTGGGACAGAGAGAGACAGAACATGAACGGGGGAGGGTCAGAGAGAGAGGGAGACACAGAATCGGAAACAGGCTCCAGGCTCTGAGCCATCAGCCCAGAGCCTGATGCGGGGCTCGAACTCACGGACCGCAAGATCGTGACCTGGCTGAAGTCGGACGCTTAACCGACTGCGCCACCCAGGCGCCCCAATTATTTATTTTTTAATTTACATCTAAATTAGTTAACATAGAGTGCTATAATGATTTCAGTAGATTCCAGTGATTCATCCCCTATGTATAATACCCAGTGCTCATCCCAACAAGTGTCCTCCCTAATGCCCCTTACCCATTTAGCCCATCCCCCCACCCACATTCCCTCCAGCAACCCTCAGTTTGTTCTCTGTATTTAAGAGTCTCCTGGGGCGCCTGGGTGGCTCAGTCAGTTGAGCGTCCGACTTCGGCTCAGGTCATGATCTCTCAGTCTGTGAGTTCGAGCCCCGCATCGGGCTCTGTGCTGATGGCTCAGAGCCTGGAGCCTGCTTCGGATTCTGTGTCTCCCTCTCTCTCTGACCCTCCCCCGCTCATGCTCTGTCTCTCTCTCTCTCTGTCAAAAATAAATAAAACATTAAAAAAAAATTTTTTTTTTTTTAAATTTAAGAGTCTCTTACGTTTTGTCACCCTCCTTGTTTTTATATTATTTTTGCTTCCCTTCCCTTATGTTCATCTGTTTTGTATCTCAAATTCCTCATATGAGTGAAGTCGTATGCTATTGGTATTTTCCTAACTAATTTCGCTTAGCATAATACCTTCTAGTTCCATCCACATAGTTGCAAATGGCAAGATTTCATTCTTTTTGATTGCTGAATAATATTCCTTTGCATCTATATACAACATCTTCTTTATCCATTCCTTTGTCGATGGACATTTGGGCTCTTTCCATACTTTGCCTATTGTCGATAGTGCTTCTATAAACATTGGGGTGCATGTACCCCTTCAAAACAGCACACCTGTATCCTTTGGATAAATATCTAGTAGTGCAATTGCTGGGTCGTACGGTAGTTCTATTTTTGAGTTTTTTGAGAAACTTCCATACTGTTTTTCAGAGTGGCTGCACCGGTTTGCATTCCCACCAGCAGTGCAAAAGAGATCCTCTTTCTCCACATCCAACATCTGTTGTTGCCTGAGTTGTTAATGTTAGCCATTCTGACAGGTGTGAGGTGGTATCTCATTGTGGTTTTGATTTGTATTTCCTTGACGATGAATGATGTTGAGCATTTTTTCATGTGTCTGTTAGCCATCTGGATGTCTTCTTTGGAAAAGTGTCTATTCATGTCTTTTGCCCATTTCTTTACCGTATTATTTGATTTTTGGGTGTTGAGTTTGGTAAGTTCTTTATAGATTTTGGATACTAACTCTTTATCTGATATATCATTTGCAAATATCTTCTCCCATTCTGTTGGTTGCTTTTTAGTTTTGCTGATTATTTCCTTCACTATGCAGAGGGTTTTATTTTGATGAGGTCCCAATAGTTGATTTTTGCTTGTTTCCCTTGCCTCTGGAGACATGTTGAGTAAGGAGTTGTTGCGGCTGAGGTCAAAGAGGTTTTTGCTTGCTTTCTCCTTGAGGATTTTGATGGCTTCCGGTCTTAGGTTCAGGTCTTTCATCTATTTTGAGTTTATTTTTGTGTATGGTGTAAGAAAGTGGTCTAGGTTCATTTTTCTGCATGTTGCTGTCTGTTTTTCCCAGCACCATTTGCTGAAGAGACTGTCTTTATTCCACTGGATATTCTTTCCTGCTTTGCCAAAGATGAGTTGGGTATAGATTTGTGGGTCCATTTCTGGGTTCTCTGTTCTGTTCCATTGATCTGAGTGTCTGTTTTATGTGCCAGTACCATACTGTCTTGACTATTACAGCTTTGTAATACATCTTGAAGTCTGGGATTGTGATACCTCCAGCTTTGGTTTTCTTTTTCAGAATTTCTTTGGCTATGCAGGGTCTTTTGTGGTTCCATACAAATTTTAGGATTGTTTGTTCTAACTCTGTGAAGAATGCTGGTATTATTTTGATAGGGATTGCTCTACTCTGTGTTTTGTACATGAGTCTCCACAGCTAGGCTTTCTATGCCTCTCTGCTTTAAAGAACACTGATAGCCTGGAGCATATGTGAGGATTTTTGAGGTCAAAGTCTACCTTCTACAGTCCTGGAGCTTGTTTTGGGGATCTACCTGTACCATGACCTTTCCTTCTTCCAAGTCCCCAAACCTTCCTCAGATCTCCATTCTACCCATTCTTGAGCATAGTTCATGTAGAAATCCGGTTAAAGTGTTAATAGGTAATGATCATGTTAAATGAAGTACACTGAAGTGTGATCTTGACCAAAAGCATTTGTAATTTTGAAGACAATTCTTTAGGGCAGTCTTGGCACCTAAGGCATACAGACAAAAGCCATAGGGTAAGTGGGTGGGGCAAGGGGGACTCCTGCTCTGGGTGCTTTTAGAGGGTTCCCATATTAGAACGACACACAAAATAAATGTATTAAGTCATACACAGGTGTCAATGCCTTGGGATTCTGTGCTCAGTGTTGGCACAGTATGATCCATAATCCTAAAAGTCCACTATCATTACTGACACCATTCAGGCCCCAGGGAGATACTTCTCTGCATTTCTCACCCTGTGTTCCTGAAACATCAGCAGCTAGACCTAATGCTTGTGGGTTATTTCACTGCTGAAGTCAGAGATAGACACTGCTTTCATATGTAGGAAGGATTTGAACAATGGAAGAGCTAAAGTATGGCAAAACAAATTAACCAACTTTTCAGATCTTTGCTCTCAGTAAGCATGAATTCAAGAGGTTCCTGGGTGGCTCAGTCAGTTGAGCATCTGACTTCGGCTTAGCTCATGATCTTGAGGTTCATGAGATCAAGCCCTGCGTCAGGCTCCATGATTACAGTGTGGAGCCTGCTTGGGATTCTCTGTCTCCCTCTCTCTCTCTGCCTGTCCATTGCTCGCATGCACGTGCTCTCTCTCTCTCAAAATAAATAAACATTAAAAAATGAGGTTTTACTTTTCTAAATATTTTGCATTTACTACAATTTATAGAATTTGATGAAAGCCTGTTTAAATTTTATAAACTTTGAATTTTAACTTAAAATATTTTAATCTTCTAGATTATTGAGAATGAGTGCAAATTGCAATTGTGATAAAAATTAAAAATACAAAACTCCAGGGGCACCTGGGTGGCTCAGTTTATTGAGTGTCCAACTTTGGCTTAGGTCATGAACTTATGGTTCCCTTGTTCGTGTGTTTGAGCCCCACGTGGGGCTTTGCACTGACAGCTTGGAGCCTGCTTTGGATTCTCTGTCTCCCTCTCTCTCTGCCCATCCCTGGCTCTCTCTCTCTCTCCTTCAAAAATAAATAAGCATTAAGAAAAATACAAAACTCCACAAAAGCGGAGTTCAGAGAAGAGAAAAGGCTATAAAGGAAAAATAAGTAAATCTACAAAGAGGCCATCTGCTTAAATTTTTAAAAACTGTTAAAAAGTGAGCAGGCTTCTGTTACTCTGACCCACAAAAGATTGGCAAATAGGACATTACAAATTCTTTTTAAGTCAGGTTTTTGAGGTACAATTTACGTGTAGGAGCAGTCACCCTTTTTAAGTGTTCAGTTTTATGTGTTTTGACAAAATGTATCCTATCACGTAACCATGACCCCAATCAAGATATAGTGTTTTCCATCAACCCAGAAAGATCCCTTGTGCCCCTTTCTGGTCAATCCCTTTGCTCTCTTCTCCCAGCTCCCTGCTCCCAGAAACCTTTGATCTGATTTCTGTCCCTATAATTTTGTCTTTTTCAGAATGTCATGTAAATGGAATTCATACAGTATATAATCTTTTGTGTCTGGCTTCTTAGCATAATCCTTTTGAGAGTCATTCATGTTGTTGCAAGTATTGATAGATCATTTTCTTTTATTGCTGAGTATTATTCCATTACATGGAGGAACTACAATTTGTTTAGCCATTCACCAGTTGATGGACATCTGGGTTCTTTCCAGTTGGGGAGATTATGAACAAAACAGCTATAAGCCTTCTACACAGGTCTCTGCGTGGATATTAAGTTTTCATTTCTCTTGGGTAAATACCTAGGAGTGGTTTGCTGGGTCATATGGAAAGTGAATGTTTAACTGTGTGAGAAACTGCCAAAGTATTTTCTAGAGTGGGTGTCCATTTTGCCCTCTGCCAGCAGTGTATGAGAGTTATCCTCACTGTGCATCCTTGTGGGCACTTTGTAGGATAAGATGTTCTCTCTCTCTTTTTCTTTCTCTCTCTCTTTTTCTTTCTTTTCTTTTCTTTTCTTTCTCCCTCCCTTCCACCCTCTCTCATTCTTTCTTTTTCTTTCTCTCTCTCTCCCTCCATCTCTCTCTTTTTCTTTCCTCTTTCTTTCTTTCTTTCTTTCTACTTAGCCATTTTAATAGGAGGAATATTCTCTAATTACTGATCAAAACAGTTAAATTGAGCAAAAAATGATTCTCATCAACAACACAACTCAAATAGGTCAGATGAAATCTTGCAGTTTCATCCTACTGGTTGAAATGATAAGAGAATATGTGCAGGCCTCCACTTGTTTTGTTGCCCAGGGCCCACAAATGGTAGCGGTGAGGCCGTACTCCTTATACCCTTTCCTTTCCTTCCAAAGTTGACCCTTAGAGGAGGTGTGTTGCTCTGGGGTCTGAGACCCTTCCTGGTGAAGGACAGCCACCACCTCACTCTGCAGCACCCCCCGGTGGAGGTGGAGACTTCTGGATTCAACCTATGCTCTCACTGTCCCCTCTACACGAGGGGTGAAAGAGGAGTCACTATGCCACTCTGAGAGGCTGTGCATAAACTTAGACATAATATTTGTCAGTTAGTAACTTACAATTTATCTACCAGAATATTTTATGCAAACCAGGCTTTGAAACAGCCTGAGAAGTATTTGGGAAAAAAAAAAATCGAATTCTTACCATTGTGATGTAAACAAGTAAAACCAGTTTTTGGTCATATTTTTGAGATGTGAAGTAGCAGAGATCTGTAGTTATGTAATGTGACAATCGAAAGAATATTAAAATTAAATTTTTGTGCAAGGTCACAAGTATCACTGGAACTTTAGGTACACATTAACCAGGAACTGCTGTCTTCGGGGTGGCCAACACGCCATGCCGAGAGGCTGCTGGCCCCTTGTCTAGAAGACAGGACTTGTGTTTAGGTAGCTTTCTGTGGGGAATGCAGTGCATGGCTCCATGGGTCACCTAATGGAGTGGTGAGTGATGCTGTGAACAGTCGGCGAGCAGTTGAGCCTCCATTCCCCCAACTGTCATGAGAAGACTTGTGGGATGCAGCAAATGGCAGCATGCTCCATTTTCCCATCACTGGTGAGACCTTGAGTAGAAGCTTCCAGTCAGTGAAGAATTCAGCTTTAGGATCCCCAAATCCTGGAAGCATCGCATTGGAAAAGGCTGGCCTGCAGTGGACATTGGTCGGCCTCTTCTAATACGGGAGAGGAGGGGAGTCTGAGGCTATCTAATTTACCCTGACTCAAGACTTTTTAGTAGATTATAAAGAACAACACTAGGAAAAAAATGTACTTCCTTCATTTTCAGATTCAGCAAAAAAGGCACTCAACAGATCAAGATGTTGTCTCTTCCTGACCGCAAGAATGTGTCCCCACAGGAGCCGTGGTGTTTTGTGATCTACCAGCAGCAGGCTGAAGTATAATATCTCTTGACTTGGCATTTGGGGAACCTTCACATATTTAAGGGCACTCGTCTCTCCTTTCAGTTATTTCTTCCTTTGGGGATCACAAAACCTTGAGAAATGTCAAGCTTTCTTTTCATATTTTCTTTATTGAATGCAAGATCTCAACTATTTTTTAGCCCTTCTAATGCATTTGGGCTATCATCTAATGTCCATTACACTGGCAAGCCAACTTTTCTAAAGGGCACTCTGTGTAAAATATTCTCAGTCGACTAGGAGTTACTTACATATTTTGTATTCATTTAAAATAACTTAGAAGTTGACGGTGCAAGCTGTGGAATCAGACAACGTAAGTCCAAACTGTAAACTCAACTACTTAGCCAGCTGTTATATCCTCTTAAAATTCAAACATGCTGTCAGCCCACTTCCTTATTTATTTATCTTTGGCAGTTCTGTTTGTGTTATTACCTTCCTGTCTACAAGCAGGACTTATAGACAAGTCCTTTGAAAGTTAAGAACTTTCAAACGTTAGTGAATTTACACAATTGGTCTCAAGCAACTTTTTGCTGCATTTTATTCTTGCAATAAAATGCTGCACAACCTTGGGCAAGGAACTTCTCCTCAATGACATTTTTTCTTAAAAACAAAACAAAACAAAACAACTTTTGAATTGAGAGGTAGCAAACATAAAGGGTATCAATCTTCATTGCACAGCTTGGTGAGTTGTTGTATACACCCATGTGATCGCATTAATTATTGTTACGTTTTGTTCTTGGAAAAACAAACATTTAAACCTCAACTGGCTGGGGCTCAATATGCAAAGCACACAAAGAAAGTGTGACTGTAAGTCACATCTAGAATACTTAAGTATAAATGAGAGTGAATATTCAGATACTAACAAAATTCCCTGTGACAAATTTTGTTTGTATGAGTGATAGTGTTACACTAATTTTATGCAATGTTAATCATGTGATCTGGCGACTGAGTGTACTACAAACTTGAAGTAGCTCTCTTCATATTTGTCTGTGTTGTACTGCTCAAATATGTGATCTACAGTCCTAAGTGCTACTACAAAGCCATTGTCGCATCAAATGACTCAACAGCTCATCTTACAATGAAAAAAAATATAAAGGATTGTCTTAAGTCCTCCCCTCCAAACAGCCACTTAATCAGTGGGACTTAGACAACGGTGAAGATCTGGATTTCACAGAATAATGTGAAAATATTCAGGCTGATCTTCTCATTGTTTAGGCAATGAAGGAGGGTGAGAAAATAAAAATTAGCTTGGATGGTAAGATTCTGTCTTTCAACTGACTAGAATAAAAAACACAGATAAAGCTAGTTGCAGAGTTAATAGAAAACCATATTTCCTCCAAGCACATGCTTCAAAGCATCACAATAACTCCTTTCTTTGAGTGACCGCTGCTTTCTTACTTACTAACTTTACTGTGTGAACTAAAACTGGTTAAGAATAGTTTTATTACTCTTGACCAGAGGATTTAAATCACTTTGACACAGAGGAGTAGTCTTGGTTTCCAACCCAGGAGCAGAGCTTGAGATAAGAGGGTTTAGATCCAGCATTTCACATCCATCTTAACTTTGTAGTTGCCAAGGAAACAAGACCCCGCTTTCACTTTGCAGCCCACACTTGATGTTGACTTCTTTGAGTCTACTGCCATACTACTTCGGTTAAATTTTACTTACTTCTACCTTTTCCCCAAACCCTAGAATAAACCTATCTTTTCCTTTGTTTGGTGAGATATCCCATGATTCTCTGGTGTGTGGTTTCCCTCTTTTGAGTGGACCAATAAATCTGCTTTAGTTGGCCTACCTGTTTGCCCTTGGAATGCACAAGCTAATCACGCTAGGACAGTAGGTTTTATTATTCCTGTTTTTCCAGGTGAGGGAGCTGAGGGTCAGGGAGATTAAATAAAATATATACGGGGTCATGGATAAGTGGTCGCAGAATTACAGAATTCAGACCAAGATCTGAATGAAGTGTGACGAAGTCCAGTCGTTTCCCACCATACCACGCTGCCCTCTACGTTTGCTTAACGCCCCCACCCGCTGTGAAGCCACATAACCCACTTATGCCACTTTTCTCTTCCCCATCATAGCTAGTATCCGATTCTGATACACACCTCTGTTCCTCAAAGTATGGCTTCAGCTTTATAGTGTTCCTTTTTGCCAGGAAACTGAATGACCATCCAATACTTAGTTTCAAGTTCCTTACTTTCTCCGCCACACCTATCAGCAAATATTTCTTTTTTTTTTTTAATATATGAAATTTATTGTCAAATTGGTTTCCATACAACACCCAGTGCTCATCCCAACAGGTGCCCTCCTCAATGCCCATCGCCCACCCTCCTCTCCCTCCCACCCCCCATCAGCCCTCAGTTTATTCTCAGTTTTTAAGAGTCTCTTATGCTTTGGCTCTCTCCCACTCTAACCTCTTTTTTTTTTTTCCTTCCCCTCCCCAATGGGTTCCTGTTAAGTTTCTCAGGATCCACATAAGAGTGAAAACCTATGGTATCTGTCTTTCTCTGTAGGACTTATTTCACTTAGCATAACACTCTCCAGTTCCATCCACATTGCTACAAAAGGCCATATTTCATTCTTTCTCATTGTCCTGTAGTACTCCATTGTGTATATAAAACACAATTTCTTTATCCATTCATCAGTTGATGGGCATTTAGGCTCTTTCCATAATTTGGCTATTGTTGAGAGTGCTGCTATAAACTCTGTTGGTGGGAATGCAAACGGGTGCAGCCGTTCTGGAAAACAGTGTGGAGGTTCCTCAAAAAATTAAAAATAGACCTACCCTATGACCCAGCAGTAGCACTGCTAGGAATTTACCCAAGGGATACAGGAGTACTGATGCATAGGGGCACTTGTACCCCAAGGTTTAAATCAGCAAATATTTCTAACAACACACTCTGAGTTTTCACACTTGCATGCCTGCCTGTCCTTGTGCCATTCCCTGACCTTGGAATTCCTTGCCCCCAATTCTCTGCCTGTACAAATCTTTTTAAAAAATGGTATCAAGGCTTTTACTGCAAACATAAGAAACCACACTAGTTTATTTCAGCAGACAAGTAATTTATAAATACTATTAGGCACTTCACAGAAACTTTGGAAGGACCAGCACACCTGACTTGAAGCCTACTCAACAGGGTTGGTCCAGGGTAGCCTCCCTGCCACCACAGGACACAAGGAACAGAATTTCCATCTCTGACATTAGGGAGTGCTAGACCCTCTCTTGCTGCTGTTTCATAAGCTGGGTGTCTGCCAACACCCTCATTGGGACTAGCGAGGTTGGTGCCTTATTTACATCATAAGCCTCCAATTACATGGCTGGATTTTCTAACCATTGTCCATGTATGCTTGCTTTCTCAAACATCAACCATCCAGGAGGGTTGTGGTCCGTTGTGGACACACACTACTGAATGATGCAATTACTCTGGGCCCTTCAGGGTTGAGTGACCTGCCAAGACCAAAGCCCTTGTACAAAATACCTCATGAAGAATGCTGGGCACAACCAAGGGGATCTGCCAAATCCTACAGTGGTCTCCTGCATCTTGGACCCCCAGATTGCATCCATGCCTGAGTGGAGGAATCTCTTTCCTGGCCCCTTTCCTTGTCCCATAAGATGGGCTCCTGATGCATAGGACCAGCTTTCATATGAGTGGTCTTTTGCTTGTTTTATGCTTGAGGTTTTGGTTTTGAAAATAGGCTCAGTGTCTTAGGCCATTGGGTATAATTTCAATGGATTTGATGGATATGACGAATAAAAGGAATGATGAATATTATGTAACAGCTGGCAGACTCCGCATGGTTTTTGCTGTGATTCTGGAAAGAATGAGGAAGGGATGACACGAAAAGGTGAGATCTGAGTGGAGCCATCCTCACTTTCCTTTGGACATCAATTTTCCAGCAGGAGGTTAAAGCAGGATGACATGGAGGCCAATGCAGTACTTCTTCCCCAGGCTCCTGCCTCTAGCACGGTACGGAAGAAATTCTCAGGCTTCAGACATTCTTGCATGTTTCTGGCAGGACATCCCTTCTTCCCTATCCACCAACACCCATCTCAGTGGCATTATCTTCCTCGAGACCCTCTGGATTGACCTCCCTCCATGTAATTCAGTTACCACTAGACACCCAAGACTGCCTGGTCATTCCTCGTCTCCCAGATTCTCATTTCTGAAAAATCTGAATATCTTAAGTGACTCCATCTCTCATCCTTTTTCCAGAAATCAAAACTCTTCCTCTGTGCCCCTGGAACTCCGTGTATACAGACAGGAAACTCTTCTTCCTCATGGCCTTTTCCCTTTCATTTCTAACTGGCTCTTCCCCAAGGACACTGCTCCCACTGCAGTCGCTCATAGAGGTAGCTGGTTTCTCTCCTACATCTCTGGCACCGCTTGGCCTGGCATAGGATTGATGTCCTCTTTGCTTATTGCTGCTCCCAAGCCATTGTCCCATCCTTTTCCAAAAAAATGAGCAGCACTGAAATTCTTAATATTGGACTCTATATCATTTGCCACCTTCCTTTTGACAACGACTAATGACTCCAGTGTCACTTCCCTTCATTCTTGGCTCACTGTCACTTTCTCCGACACCATGTCTACTCTGTTCTTGGTGATTGCAGTATCCACATAGGTGAATCTTCCAGTATACTGGCCTTTCAGCTCCTTTACCTCCTCCCCTCCAAGTATCTCATACTCCATCCTACCTCAGCCGTTCACTTGCATGGTCATGGCACATGACCCTGTCCTTACCAAGAATCTTATCCCCTCTGCAATCTTAATTTTAAGCATCCCAATATTTGAGCACCACTTTTTATTTTATTTTCATCTAACTATGTCTTCCTTCTCTATCCCATTTCCTTGCCTCCTCTACATGAGTATCCATAAGCCCTAATTTTGCATTTTTAATTCCCCTGATATTTATTTATTTATTTATACTTCCCCTGATATTTAAAATGGCTTTATCATATATGCATGTATTCCTAAACAGCATGTTGCTTACTTATTTTTCTTGAATTTTATATATATGATATCATACTGCATGTAGTGATTTGGAGTTTGCAATATATCTACTATTCTATGCATAAAATGTCTCCATATTGTGTGCAATGGCTATGGTGTAGTCTTACTACTGTATAATATTCTGTGGTGTGAATATACCAAAATGTATTCATTCATTCTTCCCAGCTTTTTGATGTCATTATTTCTGCTGCTATAAATAGCTTGTACATATCTTCTGGCAAATATTTGCAAGAGTTTTTGTAGGAGCAGAATCGATGTGTTCAACTTTACATGATGCTATGTTTTTTTCTAACGTAATTGTATATCACTTCCTATTATTCCTCTAGGTCCTAATTTTAAATACTTTTTGCCATTGCTAGGACCTGTAACAATTGAGCATACTATCTTCTTACTTCCTTCAGTCTCTACTTATCCAGGCCATAGTCTGTGGTCTGTCATAATATTCATTCCTTTATATGTACCTTAGTTCCTTTGCCTCCGCTTTCTTTGTCATGCTCATCTGGCAAAACCCTGGCTCTGACCACAGCCAATCCTCTGTACATGTACCCCTGCACGCGAATATGGTTGCAGACAACACAGCTGAGCTGGCTGTTCTTGCTTTACGTTCATACCACTCATCTCAGCCTGTCAGTCATACTGTACTTCCCTGGCCTATTAACTCTCCCATGCTTCTGTTTCATACCTTCTCTTCTCTCCTCAAACCTCAATTATCTCTTGCTGCCTCCTCGCTCTCAGCAGATAACCTTCTTCACTGAGAAAATAGAAGCAATCAGAAAGGACCCGCCATTGGCTCTCACTTCTGCAATGCTCATCTGTGCTCATTGTATTATCCATTGCTAGGTAACAAATCACTCTGAAACTTAGTGGCTAAAACAATGACATTTGTGATTTCATAGTGGGTCAGAAACCAGGCACAGCTTTGCTGGGTCCTCTGGCTGTAAATCTTCTAGTATCCTCCTTTCAAGTGCTAGTATACCTTGATCAGTAAATAAATGGGCCAGTTATACCCTGGCCCTCAATGACAAGTACTTATATTACTAATAACGAGCTGGATGAGAAAGGCCACACACACCTTCCTCTTCCCATAGAACACACACTAGGCAAAATAAATTTTGTACTATTAGTAAATTGTAAAACTCTCCAACATTAAGCCATTTTTTCCCTTAAATTACCTTTATGGTATTAGAATAACTAGCAGACATCTGGAAAAAAGAAGATGGAATTCTTGGCTCACCTAAGACCAAAATAATTCACAGATGGATCAATGATTTAACTGTAAAGAAAATAAAATACCAGAAAAAAAAAAGAAAATAATTTTTCTTATTATCTCACAATAAGAAGGAAAGATCTTGAATGGAGTGCAAAATCCAGCAGTCATATAAAAAAGATGGGGAAATTTGATTCTATAATAATAAAAATGTCTACAGGGTGAGAAAAATAAAATGAAACGACAAATTACAAACTAGGAAAATATCTTCAACTTATATCATAGACAAAGGATATATTATATATATGTGTGTGTGTATGTGTGTGTGTATACACATAACTTAGACTTCAAAAAATGTTTATTTTTCAAAGAGGGAGAGAGCAAGAGCACAAATGGGGGAGGGGCAAAGAGAGAAGGAGACAGAGGATCCAAAGTGGGCTCCACGCTGACAGCAGCAAGCCTAATGTGGGTCTTGAACTCACAAATCATGCGATCATGAACTGAGCTGAAGTTGGACTCTCAGCCAACTGAGCCACCCAGGACCCCCTATAATTTATACTTTTTTTTTTTAATTTTTTTTAACGTTTATTTATTTTGAGACAGAGAGAGACAGAGCATGAACGGGGGAGGGTCAGAGAGAGGGAGACACAGAATCCGAAACAGGCTCCAGGCTCTGAGCTGTCAGCACAGAGCCCGATGCGGGGCTTGAACTCACGGACCGCGAGAACGTGACCTGAGCCGAAGTCGGCCGTTTAACCGACTGAGCCACCCAGGCGCCCCTATAATTTATACTTTTAAAGCACTTGATAAATCAGTAAGTAAAAGATCAACAACTTAGTAACAAAATAGGCTTAATAACAAAAGATTCTCAAATTCACTCGAGAAATGCAAATTATAGCTACAATGAATACACATACGTTGTGTTAGATACCATGCTTTGCACAGATTATATACAAACATGTATTTATATGTTATATATATTTGAGTCTTTTACTCTCTTCTCAACAATCCTATGAACTAGGTACTATTATTATTCTCATACTGTAGATAAAGAAACTGAGGCTCAGCAGTTTGGCCAAAGACAGCTAGAAAGTAGCAAAAGCACGGTGCTTCTGGTTTATTTGCATGTGCAGAAAGTGATACAAGTGCCAGGAGAGTCACGGCAGAGCATGGCACGAGACAATCACTGGGTAAGTGTTGGCTCAATAAGTAAAGAATAGCAAAGACTGGAAACAACCTACCTGCCCCAATAGGAAACTGATTAAATAAACAGGGTACAGTTAAAAGAATGAAACACTAAGCTCATCGATAGGGAATAATCTCCAAAATTGATAACTAAGTGAGAAAAACAAGATACAGAAAAGTATGGTTGGCAGGCATATCAACTACGTAATATAAGGGATAGATTTGTAAATGTGTGATCTATGTCTGGAGATATTCACAAGAAATCATTAAGAAGGTTTGCCTCCAGAGAGAACTAGGTGGCTGGCTGATAGAGGAGAAATGAAGAATACTTTTTATTATATTCCACCTCCTACTACCTTTTTTTTTGTTTTCATGTGTGCATCTGTTACCTATTTAAATGAATGAAAAAGTTAAAAGTGAGGTTGTAACAATTTTAAAAGAAATAAAATAGTCTATAAGCAATGGTATAGAAAAATGTACTATTACCGAATGAGCTGTTACTTACTGAGTATATTTAAAAGAACAGGAAGGAGTGGTTTTATGTGCAAAAAATAGACATGGTCCAGGGATGTTAATATAGTGTAGAAGCCAGATATTCTGGATTCATCTCTTGCTTTTGACTTTGGCTGCTGGTGCTGGAGGCAAGTGAATTAAACCAGTCATATCTGGATAATAGTACTTAATGATCAACCTTACCTATGCATTGTGAAAACCACTTACTTGATGTTGGTGAAACGCTTTGAAGGTGCAACATTCCAGGGTGCAAGGCAGAGCCTGTTCAGACCTGTGTGCTGTCATGGGAACTGAGACTCTATCCAGAGTCAAGTCTTTGAGGAGACTTCCAATCACTATTTAGTTAAACAAATGTTTCTAAAGTGCCAGTGCTTCCAAATGTTTCTTAAATGTGTGTGCCCAGAGAATCAGACTATTTCAGTTGAGTTTTTGTATTCCTGTATTACATTCCTACAACACTGCCAATGGTCCACTAAGTACATTTTGAATATGATGATTTCAGGAAAATGAGTTCTTTTCAGAGAAGGGAAGTACAGCTTAAGACACATCGTGGTGTACAATTCAATAAGGAAATTGCAAAGCCTTTAGAAAACTAAAACGAGTTAGGGGCTAATAATGTTTTTTAACAATGTATATTAATTAATTGAGAAAAATATAACATCCACAAGGAGAAATGTATAGTCTAGGGGAAAAATAACTAATAGGAATGAGAATGTTGGTAGACAGTTCCCCATGGGTCTCTCTCACTTTTCCACACCTTGAAAGCAATGCATGAACTGTCGTTTTGTCTGGAGTATCTTTTCAAGGATGTTTGCATAGTTAACACCCTTGGAAGACAGAGATAGTGTTTTCCCCCAGAGCAAAGGCAGGTTTGCCAACTGTGCTTTATCAAAGATTGAAGTTCTTCAAATTCCAAGTTCCTCTCTGTTAGTGCAATACAGTATCACCTAGCTCTCTTCACATCATCCGTGGTAACTGGGGCTTGGTGAGCTCATGCCAGTATGCTGATACTTTGGTTACTGCTGTCACTGTGAGTAATAAACTATCCTTTGTCTTTGAACCTGGAGTTTCATATCTACCAGCATCCATGAAACTGTGGCCAAATGACTTCTTAGCTTGCAAGTGGAGTAATATCTCAAACTCTTTGCAGTTCTTGAAAAAGAAGTGTTCTCTAGATCACTGCTATACAACAGAAATGCAATGTAAGTCACTCATGTGAGCCACATACATAATTTTAAATTTTACAGAAAGCACATTAAAAAGCTAGAAATAATCCCAATAAAAATTGCACCGGCATTCTTCTCAAAGCTAGAACAAACAATCCTAAAATTCGTATGGAACCACAAAAGGCCCTGAAGAGCCAAAGTAATCCTGAAAAAGAAAACCAAAGTGGGAGGCATCATAATCCCAGACTTTAGCCTCTACTATAAAGCTGTAATCATCAAGGCAGTATGGTATTGCCACAAAAACAGACACATAGACCAATGGAATAGAATAGAGAACCCAGAATTGAACCCACAAATGTATGGCCAACTAATCTTTGACAAAGCAGGAAAGAGTATCCGATGGAAAAAAGACAGTCTCTTTAGCAAGTGGTGCTGGGAGAACTGGACAGCAACATGCAGAAGAATGAAACTAGACCGCTTTCTTACACCATTCACAAAAATAAACTCAAAATGGATAAAGGACCTGAATGTGAGACAGGAAACCATCAAAACCCTTGAGGAGAAAACAGGTAATTACCTCTTTGACCTCAGCCAAAGTAATTTCTTGCTCGACATGTCTCTAAAGACAGGGAATTAAAAGCAAAAATGAACAATTGGGACTGCATCAAGATAAAAAGCTTCTGCAATGCAAAAGAAACAATCAACAAAACTAAAAGGCAACAGACAGAATGGGAAAAGATATTTGCAAATGACATATCAGATAAAGGGCTAGTATCCAAAATCTGTAAAGAACTTACCAAACTCCACACCCGAAAAACAAATAATCCAGTGAAGAAATCTGCAGAAGACATGAATAGACACTTTTCCAAAGAAGACATGAAAAATGCTCAACGTCACTCATCATCAGAGAAATACAAATCAAAACTACACTGAGATATCACCTCACACTGGTCGGAGTGGCTAAAATTAACAACTCAGGAAGCAACAGATGCTGGCGAGGATGTGGAGTAATGGGAACCCTCTTGCAGTGTTGGTGGGAATGCAAACTGGTGCAGCCACTCTGGAAAACAGTGTGGAGGTTCCTTAAAAACAAAACAAAAACACCCCCCCCAAAACAGAACTACCCTACGACCCAGCAATAGTCCTACTAGGAATTTGTCCAAGGGATACAGGAGTGCTGATTCATCATAAGGGCACACGTATCTCAATGTTTATAGCAGCACTTTCAACAGTAGCCAAATTATGGAAAGAGCCTAAATGTCCATCAACTTATGAATGGATAAAGATGTGGTTTATATATACAATGGAATACTACTTGGCAATGAGAAAGAATGAAATCCTGCCATTTGCAGCAACATGGATGGAACTGGAGGGTATTATGCTAAGTGAAATAAGTCAGTCAGAAAAAGACAGATATCATATGTTTTCACTCATATGTAGAACTTGAAAAACTTAACAGAAGACCATGGGGGAAGGGAAGGAGAAAAAAATAGATACAGAAAGGGAGGGAGGCAAACCATAAGAGACTCTTAAAATCTTTTTTGTTTTCAATATATGGAATTTATTGTCAAATTGGTTTCCATACAACACCCAGTGCTCATCCCAAAAGGTGCCCTCCTCAATACCCACCACCCCCCCTCCCCTCCCTCCCACCCCCCATCAACCCTCAGTTTGTTCTCAGTTTTTAAGAGTCTCTTATGCTTTGGCTCTCTCCCACTCTAACCTCTTTTTTTTTTTTTTCCTTCCTTTCCCCCATGGGTTTCTGTTAAGTTTCTCGGGATCCACATAAGAGTGAAACCATATGGTATCTGTCTTTCTCTGTATGGCTTATTTCACTTAGCATCACACTCTCCAGTTCCATTCCCGTTGCTACAAAGGGCCATATTTCGTTCTTTCTCATTGCCCTGTAGTACTCCATTGTGTATATAAACCACAATTTCTTTCTTTCTTTTTTTTTTTTTTTTGATAGGTCTACTTATTTATTTATTTATTTTTTTGCTTTTTAAAAAATTATTTATGTATTTATTTATTTATTTATTTTTATAATATATGAAATTTATTGTCAAATTGGTTTCCATAAAACAACCAGTGCTCATCCCAAAAGGTGCCCTCCTCAATACCCATCACCCACCCTCTCCTCCCTCCCACCCCCCATCAACCCTCAGTTTGTTCTCAGTTTTTAACAGTCTCTTATGCTTTGGCTCTCTCCCACTATAACCTCTTTTTTTTTTTTTTTTTTCTTTTTTCCTCCCCCTCCCCCATGGGTTCCTGTTAAGTTTCTCAGGATCCACATAAGAGTGAAACCATATGGTATCTGTCTTTCTCTGTATGGCTTATTTCACTTAGCATTACACTCTCCAGTTCCATCCACGTTGCTACAAAAGGCCATATTTCATTTTTTCTCATTGCCACGTAGTATTCCATTGTGTATATAAACCACAATTTCTTTATCCATTCATTAGTTGATGGACATTTAGGCTCTTTCCATAATTTGGCTATTGTTGAGAGTGCTGCTATGAACATTGGGGTACAAGTGCCCCTATGCATCAGTACTCCTGTATCCCTTAGGTAAATTCCTAGCAGTGCTATTGCTGGGTCATAGGGTAGGTCTATTTTTAATTTTCTGAGGAACCTCCACACTGCTTTCCAGAGCGGCTGCGCCAATTTGCATTCCTACCAACAGTGCAAGAGGATTCCCGTTTCTCCACATCCTCGCCAGCATCTATAGTCTCCTGATTTGTTCATTTTGGCCATGCTGACTGGCGTGAGGTGATACCTGAGTGTGGTTTTGATTTGTATTTCCCTGATAAGGAGCGACGCTGAACATCTTTTCATGTGCCTGTTGGCCATCCGGATGTCTTCTTTAGAGAAGTGTCTATTCATGTTTTCTGCCCATTTCTTCACTGGGTTATTTGTTTTTCGGGTGTGGAGTTTGGTGAGCTCTTTATAGATTCTGGATACTAGCCCTTTGTCCGATATGTCATTTGCAAATATCTTTTCCCATTCCGTTGGTTGCCTTTTAGTTTTGTTGGTTGTTTCCTTTGCTGTGCAGAAGCTTTTTATCTTCATAAGGTCCCAGTAATTCACTTTTGCTTTTAATTCCCTTGCCTTTGGGGATGTGTCGAGTAAGAGATTGCTACGGCTGAGGTCAGAGAGGTCTTTTCCTGCTTTCTCCTCTAAGGTTTTGATGTAAACCACAATTTCTTTATCCATTCATCAGTTGATGGACATTTAGGCTCTTTCCATAATTTGGCTATTGTTGAGAGTGCTGCTATGAACATTGGGGTACAAGTGCCCCTATGCATCAGTACTCCTGTATCCCTTGGGTAAATTCCTAGCAGTGCTATTGCTGGGTCATAGGGTAGGTCTATTTTTAATTTTCTGAGGAACCTCCACACTGCTTTCCAGAGTGGCTGTACCAATTTGCATTCCCACCAACAGTGCGAGAGGGTTCCCGTTTCTCCACATCCTCTCCAGCATCTATAGTCTCCTGATTTGTTCATTTTGGCCACTCTGACTGGCGTGAGGTGATATCTGAGTGTGGTTTTGATTTGTATTTCCCTGATAAGGAGCGATGTTGAGCATCTTTTCATGTGCCTGTTGGCCATCCGGATGTCTTCTTTAGAGAAGTGTCTGTTCATGTTTTCTGCCCATTTCTTCACTGGGTTATTTGTTTTTCGGGTGTGGAGTTTGGTGAGCTCTTTATAGATTTTGGATACTAGCCCTTTGTCCGATATGTCTTAAAATCTTAAAAACAGAGAACAAACTGAGGGTTGATGGGGGGGGGTGTGGGGGAGAGGGGGAAATGGGTGATGGGCATTGAGGAGGCACTTGTTGGGATGAGCACTGGGTGTTGTATGTAAGCGACAAACCACGGGAATCTACCCCCAAAACCAAGAGCACACTGTACACACTGTATGTTAGTCAATTTGACAATAAATTATATTAAAAAAAAAACTAGAAACAGGTAAAATTAATTTTAATAATATATTTTATTTAACTCAATATATCTGAAATATCATCTCAACATGTCATCAATATAAAGTTATTAATAAGACATTTACATTCTATCTTTAGTACAAAGTCTTTCAGATCTGGAGTGTTTTTAATACAGTATATCTTAATTTTTACTAGCAACATTTCAAATGCTCAGTAGTTATTTAGTGGCTTTCATTTTGGAAATGAAACTCTAGACTGTAAAATATGGCAAAATGAAAGTAAAAGTTTTCAAAACTGAACTAGATTTTTCTTTAAACAAATTAAATCCAGGGTGTGAGTAATCACTTACTGGACCTGTCACTCCAGGGACTCTGAACCATGTCTTGCATGTTCCAAAATTTAAGTCTGACAAATCTGTCAGAAAATCCTTCATGCATTATTTAATCCTCCTGTGCCCTTTAAGCTACATTCAGGATGGTTGATTCTTCTGCAGCTGCATGTAATAAGATAGGAAGTTAGGATAAGAGTCACTAAAGACAAAGTTGCTACCAATCAAGCCATACCTTGTCCTCTTGTTTCCAGAAACTGAAATTTAAATGCGCCTTCGCTTTTTCCTTAATTTTCTCCTTGGAGAAGTTTATCTGCCTAGCTAGAGGAAGGGGAACATCCCTAACCTCAGCCTGTATCATTTTACCATTGGAATAGGAGATGGGCACTTACGCAATTTTGACGAAGGAAAAATGAGTAACTTTAGACAGACCCGCTTCGCCTCAATTTGCTCATCTGCCCTGCCCCGTTCACAGGGTTGCCATGTGATTGCATGGAATAATAGCAGCAATGAGGTGTTGGCAAAGGAAGAGAGAGTGCCTGAGATGTAAGCCGCGTTGATGATGAATATAATGATCTGTCCCTTACTATAAATTTTTACTCTAAACAGCATTCTTCAGACCTCAGAATCTTGCATGGGTTTGATTATGGTGAAATAAAGCAGATAACTGCCAAAACTTTTGATCATTTGGGGCTAAGGAGATTTAACCCAAATAATACTGAGGTTTAAAAACAAGAAATATGAGTTTACAAGACCATGCACACTGTTCTCCATACAGCCTCAAAGCCTCCATGTATGGGAAACTGTAGAAGTTAAATGACTTTGTTTTAATGCTGTAACCTCACAAAATCCAATGTTTGAGAAAAGGACTCGAATAAAAGTATTACAAGATTTCATCTAAAGTATATATGTCAGAATCCTTTTTGGAACAAGGAGAAGACACTTTAGTTCACTAAATCAATCAACCGACCTCTTTGGAAGAGTCCTGTAACATTGGCAGTGGATGAGTTAAAAAATGACATAAAATGGCCCAGTGTGGTCGGGCACCCTAGGGAATAGTGTCCATCCTCAGATCCCAGACCCTAGACAACCCAGGAGAGACATTCTGAATCCCAATGTGAGCACAGGAGGATTCACCTGCACGTAGATTTTCTGTCAACTGATGACCTGTTGTTACTCATGTCATTCTGTTCTATTACGTGAAGCTGGCATTTGGTCTGAGAACTTCACAGAGGTTCTGTGGCTCCTTCATAATGCTATTCAAGAACTGCTACCAAGATGCCTCACTGGCATTGTGCCCTTCTCTTTTGTATACCTCCTTCTCTTTTATCCAGCACCCTGACTTCCCAACCCTCTCCCCAAGAGTCTCCTCATTTCTTCTATTGCTGTGTTTCCCAGTAACACCACACTTTGGGTTTCATACCTCGACTTTGGCCAGATCCTTCCCTGGTTTGGGACCTCACCCATGTTGACACCTGGTTCCTTCCAGACTCCGCTTTCCCTACTTAAAGTTTGGTTTAGTTGCTACATCTTTGGGTAACAGGCATCTCACCCTGCATCACTGCCCAGTTGGGCACTCTTTTAGGCAGCCATTAACTTTGCTGGCAGTCATTTGTTCCTTGTATTAGACAATTGTTTACTCTCTTTTCCCCTTCCTATTCTCTCTTCTCTCCCTCCATTTAAATGACAGTGAGCTATACTAAAAAGTCTATGGAATTTGGAGTTAACAAAAACTCCAGATTGGATTCCCAGTGTAGGATTCCAAGGTGCCACCTTGCTATGCAACCTTGGCAATACTTATATCTAAGCTTGGCTCTTCATCTACAAATTTGGGATGATAACAATCAGTACGTAATTATCTTATGATAAAAAGACGTGTGAAGGCCAGTGTGCAAGAACCGACATAAACTGACACATGGGCATGGCATGTTTGAAGGACAATGAATTGAGTTCTAAAATCAACTGACTTCTTGTTGGCCTGGCTCTTTCTGCATGAATTGGATTTTTTTTTTTTTTTAACACAGATATATATCTTGTAACTCCTGCTATATTACACTACATCTTTGACATGGAACGCTTTATCTTTTGTATTCCTTTCAGTAGTGCCTTGGCCATAACAATTAGGTATTTCTTGGCTTGGGTGAAACAGAGAGCTCCTGCTCAAATCATGGTACATAAACTACCCAAAAGAGGGGCTTCAAATATTGGTAACCCTTGTAGATTTTTGACCGGGAAATCATATCACGAAAGAAAGTTGTAGGAAAGCGTGATACCCAGTGTAACAGAACTGCTTGGAAGCAGGGAGGCTAGTGGTCAGAACATTTGACAGATATGAGACTCTATGTCCTGTTGTCTGTGAGGTGTTGAACAAACTGGCTAGCTTTGAAGCTTTAGTTTCCTTGTAAGTACACTAAGGATAATGATAATATTTTCCCCACAGCATTGATAGGAGAATGTATTCGAGAATCCATGACACTGGATTATCACATGTCTGACATGTAGGACCTACTCAGCACACATTAACTATGATGATTTTGATGTTTCCTTTAAACATCTTCCAAAGCCATTCTCAACCAGAGTGATCCTATTTAAAATGCTGATCAGGTCATGTCATTCTGCTGCTCAGAGCCCTCCAATAGCCCCTTCCATTCAGTGTGAAAGTCATGATCCTTGCAGAGACCTACCCAAATGCACTATTTCCTTTCTCAGCTCTATTTCCCAACCCTCACCCCTCAGCATGTAAAGCCTCTTTCAAAACATTTAATTTACTTATTTGGTATGTTTATTGTCTATTATTTGTCTCTCCTTTCTAGACTCCATGAGACAGCTCATGGGACAGGAAGCTCCATGGGACAGGTCTATTCTGTTCACTGCTATACTGATGCTCTAGAACAGTGCCTGGCCAGTGTAGGTGCCATTTGTTAAAGCAAGCAAGCAAACAAGAAGGAAGGAAAGGAAAGGAAAGGAAAGGAAAGGAAAGGAAAGGAAAGGAAAGGAAAGGAAAGGAAAGGAGGAAGAAAAGAAAAGAAAAGAAAAAAGAAAAGAGGGAATGAATTTCCCACAGTCAAGATAGTCTCTTCTAAGTTCCTATGTTACTTTGATGGCTATTCTCTTATGCTACTTCTTACAGTCTAAATTATGCTCTATACTATTTTGGGATTTGGGGTGGTTCCTTAACCAGAGTATAAGCTTCCTGATTGGGAATGGGGTCTTTTACCATTTTGCATTACCCCGAAACCCTGGCACACAGTCATTAGTGCTCTTACCTGGGGAGAATACCTCTGAAATTCTGGACAATGTTCTCTGTCTTCCCCCCACTCCTCTCTCCCTTTTCTTTACTAATATCAAACTTTACTGCTAAAAATTAATTTGGTAAAGATTTAGCCTTTAAATTTCAAAAGCAAAATGAATCTAATGAATACCACTTAGTAAAATCCCTTAATAAGGGTCAGCTTTACTTTCTGAACATAATCCTCACAGTTTCTTCTCAGGAGAAATAAAGCCCATGCTCCCACCCCCTCTGTAACGACGTGGTCAATATCAGCGTGACGTGGATGTGGTGGCAGAAGGGGCAGTGGACTCTGTCTCCACCTGCTTTCGCTTCCCTCGTGTGGCCACATCGTACAGTAATGGCAATCTGCTGCTTCGCCTTCTCCTTCCTCTGGGCCTCCTTGATGCCACCTCCTATCATAAAACACTGTGGCTTGAGGGCAAAATCAAAGGAAGTAGAAAAGAGCCATTTAAGAAAAGAAGCAGACAAAAATACAATTCTCCCGCTCTCTCTTTTATTACACGGGGAATTACAAAAATGTGCTTAACTGGCCATTTCTCGTTTTTGAATGCTAAACTTCATCAGCTTTTAGCCCAACTCGTGATCCCAGTAACTGATGTCTATTAAAATTCGGGCTTGTGTAAATCTAAGGAAGAAATTCCTGAGCTTGAGATCCCCACACCGATAGTATGAATAAGCCCTCAGTCAGAGCCTGGGGCCTTGAATAAAGGAGAGAAGCCCCGCCCCCAGACTCTGACTTAGGCACCACGGGAAGCCCTGGGGGCCTCCGGGAAGGCGCCTGAGCCCATGACAGTTATTAAGCTGCTGCACGTCTTTATTTCTCCACCTGAAGTCCTGCGACTTTTACTTGATGTTTCTTTTTGAAACTCTTGGGTTCCCTCAGGACCCCAAATGGCACAGGGAGGTCTGCGTGTTTCTCATGGCCCCTCAAGGGTATGCTGCTCTCTGTGACAGGCTCAGGGACCCACATTTGGAGCAACATCTATTTCCCAGGCTGCTGGGCAGACAGACTGGCCAGAGGACTGCAGGCTTCAAAGGCCCGGATGAGTCCCTGTGGCAGGTCAGCCCCTGGAAATGCCTCTGATGTGCACAGACACCTGGACAAACACAAAGGATGCAGGGGGGCTCTTTAGTCCTGCTACACACTTCCCGCAGCAAAACTTGTTAGAACTACCTTCTCATGGCTCACAACATAAAGAGGCTTTTGTGTTGCTGGGGGCTGGGGAAGACGGTGCGTGTTGGATTAGAAGCTTCTTGGAGTGAGGTCTTTCATCTTTCGACATTGAGCCAGCCAGTGCATCTGGCCCTTGCTGTGTCCAGTGGGGGTTGGCACCTCAGTGGTCCCGTGCCCAGTCACCGCTAAGTCTGCCTGTGGTGGGAGATTCGCAGCCAAACAGTCATTGACTGATCTTCCACAGAGTGTGTATGTATAGCTTTTCAGGACTGGGCTCAGCGCCTGATCCCGTAGGGACACAACAAATATTTGTTGAACGAACAAATGAGATACTGAATGAAACCCTGGAACAAAGCTATATTTTTAGGAGCTGAACCATTTGTCTTAGTTTGGATTACTAACCCCTGCCCCCTGACCTCCCAAGAAGCAGACTCTGAAACGTGGGTGTAAGTGGGAATAGTTCATCTGGGAAGTGATTCCGGAAACACCAATAAGAGAATAAGGAAGTGGGGCAGGTGAAGGAAAGCAGCCGACAGGGGTGTCTCGTTTAGCAAATTACCTCTGTGGGCAACGGGGTATAATCCTGCTGGGGAGTGCAGGGAGCCAGGGAGGGACACCTGCCTCCGAGGGACCTCACCCAGACAGTGAAGGAGCCCAGGTGTGTAGGTATTATCCATCAGCTTTATCAGGTATTGAGGAAGCACGACTGTCAGGAGCATCGTTAATTCCAGCCTGCAATGTGCCCGGGGAAAGGGCTGTGGGGGCCACAGAAAACCTTCTAGTGAAGGTGTGCACTACACTTGTAAGTCAGATTGGCCAGTGCACAGATGGTAGGGGGCATTTGCAGTGTCTACGATACCCTTCCGCCCTATTCCAGTTTCCTTTCCCTTTATTTCCTCTGTACAAGTAGCTGTCAGGGGACCCTGAGGGTCACTGGCTCCTGCAGCCCTAAAGACAATAGTAAGTTCCAGAGACTACAGCTACCAGAACAAGTCACCTCCACGGTCTCGTTACTATCAGTGGGGTGGCTAATATGCACGTGCGTTTCAGCAAAGCACAGGCTAATCTTCCTGCAGTGCGTTTGGTTTGTGATGCTCTTGTGCTCATTTCCAAATCTCAATATCTGTGTCTTAGTACTCATAGGATTGAAGAAACAATGCTTGTGTTTAAAATTTAAGGGGTTGGGGAGTTCAAAAAACAGCAGTGTTATAATCCAGAGGGATTGAACATACTTAATAGCATTACATCATTTCTCCCCAAACCTGACATATTGGACCCATGGGAAACCTTAAATATTATTTAAATGAGCTTATTTTATTGACAATGAGACCAATGAGCAGAGAGGTGAAATGATATGTCCAAGGTCACATGGCTGATTATAGGCAGCACAAGGTGACGGCCTCCTAGCCCCTGTCCCTATCCCCTTGCCACAGTCCTGTTCACACTAACCATCCCCAGGGTGTTACTCTTCACAAAATCTCTGAAAAGTAGTTGTCATAGTGTAGTCAAATTCTATATACTACAAACTTTACTCCCCAAAAGTAATTTCTTTGATTTTTTAAAAAAATAACTGATCTCATCTTGGTCCTGGGACTTCATTCCCACTCAGTAGCAGGAAATTAAACACACATGCACAGACACGAACTAAAGTTTCAATGTAGAATAACTGAGCTGCCTAGGGATTGACTCACGAGGCCAATAGTTTTACTTTGTCAACAGCGCAAGATGAATTACAATTCTCATGTTCATGAGGAGACTCCTTCACTGGCCTCTGGTACAGCAGGGCAGCCCTGGACATCTAAATGTTGGCAGCATTTAATCGGAGTGTCTTCCATCCCCATGGATGTTCCAGGTATCTCTTCTGGTTATAACATTGGAGATCTCTTTAGGAGGCAATTATAGCTTTTGAGACAGTATCATGTTAAATGATCATCACCCTGTGACACATCTAAAGAAATAAGTTGATCAGTTTGGGCCAAGTAGAGAGCTGGCTGTGCAAGAAATAGGAGCCAGGGGAAGAGCCAAGGTGTTGGGGGAGGCGGGGAAGAGAGAGCAAAAGGAGGTGTGGAGAGGATGCTCAAAGCATGAGAGACTTCCAAGAAGGGCAGGCATGGCCAGGGCTGAGCAGCAACCCAGTGTGAGGGCCCTGGGAGCTTGGGGAGAGGAGTTTCAAGTAGGATGGTGTCTAAAGGCACGTAGCAGAACCACCTGCTATGCTGTGATAACTGTTGTGTGTGGGGGGGTGATGCTTGGACGGGCAAAGTGAATATTGAGGCTGGTGCTGACCATCTTTAGAGCCAAGGGATGGCCTTCTAATCCTGTCTGCACTCGCATGGGAGCCAGAACCCCATCTCCTGACCCCTGTCCAAAGCTCATAGTGCCAGGCACAGACGGCATTGCCCATCAGTGCCCAAGGGCCAAGGGGTAAGTTTCAGGGCCTGTGCAATCCTCTCTGAGCTGTGATTTCCTTTGATTCTGTTGTTCTTGTTCTATCCGAGTGGGACTTCTGTTCCCATTCTGAAGGCCACTGTTAAGTCCTATTCACGCTCAATGGCTCATTTAGTTCAGTGGGGGTTTGGGTTTTTAGAAGGTTTCCTCTTTTAAATTCTCTTTTTTTCTTTTCCCCTTTTTTTAAAAGGGGTCATAAAGAGCTTTAAGATGCCATGCATGAAAAGCTCTGGATAAATGCAGCTTGTACTGGATTGTAAAATACTGTATTGTTCCAAGCTTAATTCCTTGTGTGAGACTGGAATCGGTAATTTCCTCGTCCTAAGAGCAGCAGGCTGCAGACTGTGGGGATGGGCGCCCCTGGGGGCCGCGAGGGAGAACCACAAATCTCCCAGAGAAATTCTCCTTTTGGTCCAGACTTGCTTTTCCTGACTTTTGCATTAAGGTAATTGAACATTTTTATGAAAAAAAAAAACAAAAACAAAAACAAAAACAAAACACAGCTCTGCTCTCTGAAGTGGCACTTTAGGGGCTGGATCGGCTGCTATCTAGGGTCACACCAAGTTCTAAACCACAGAAACGACCTCCTCCCAACCTTCCTCCTCTGCAAACTCTCCCTGTCTGGTTTATGATCATGTCTGCACGTGTGGGGAGTCCCGCACCTCTGAGTTATGAAGACTGTTGGCCCTGGCCTTGACGTCCAGGTTAAGAGGCTGCCCAGTTGCAGATGAGCAGGGCTAACTTCCCCCACATCTGCCATGCTTACCCCTGCCTCCTTGTCACCTCCTCACTTGGTCCTTGCCTGGAGTCCTCTTCCCAGCTTCCTCTCTGCCTAGATTGTGCCTCTGTGCTTTCAAGCTACCCTCCTCCATAAAACTCTTCTTCCGACTCTACTGGGCTCCCTCTTCTCTGATCTCTGTTGTAATCATAATGATTGCACATTTTAATCCCTTTTGGGCTTCCATTTGGTGCCAAGGTTAGATGGTCAGCTGCTTGGAGGTCATGCCTTTCTCACAGTTTGTATCTGTCATATATGCTAAGGTATGTGTCCAGTGTGAAGCAAGAACTTATTGAATTCCCACTGTTTTTTTCTTTTTTATTAATTGGTTTGTTGGTTGATTGATTGATTGATTGTGGCTCAGACACCTCCTAATCAGATGTTAAGTGTTTTGCTCAGTTGACCCCAGATGTCAGCAAAGGTCTCTGTCGGGCTTTCGTATCCACACAGGCTGACTCACCCCCACTTCTTCTCAGGAGCAAGACTCAGCCTCTGCTCCAGTTTCCAGAAAAAAAAAAAAAAAATCCACTCATACCAAATGTTCTGTGAGTCTTGGTAGACTTTCACTAAGCATTTGGGGATGGTAGGAGGGCTATTTTGGCAGACTTCTGCATTTCACCATCTCCTTGTGTCCATGATACAGAATGACCGGAGAGTCTCTGTGCATGAGTCTGTGCACCAACAGCTGCTATAGAGCTAAAATGTCTACTGGTGACTCCACTATGGAAGATGTCTAGAAGGACAAGAAAAAACTAAAATTTACTGGGAAGATGAAAAGAGACATCATGGATAACATCTAAGTTTATTGATTCATTTTTTGAGGGAGAGAAAGAGAGAGAGTAAGAAGGGGAGGGGCAGAGAGAGAGGAGACAGAGAATGCCAAGCAGGCTCCACACTGTCAGCACGGAGCCCAATGCAGGGTTTGAACTCATGAACTGTGGGATCATGACCTAAGCTGAAACTAAGAGTCGAGTTGGACACTTAAGCAACTGAGCCACCCAGGTGCTCTGAGACAGCATGGATAACTTCTTTTTTTTTTTTTTTTTTTTTTAATTTTTATTTATTTTTGAGAGAGAGAGAGAGAACGAGAGCAAGGGAGGGGCAGAGAGAGAGAGGGAGACACAGAATCTGAAGCAGGCTGCAGGCCCTGAGCTGTCAGCACAGACCCCCATGTGGGGCTTGAACTCACAAGCAGTGAGATCATGACCTGAGCAGAATTTGGATGCTCAGCTGACTGAGCCACCCAGGTGTCCCTGCATGGATGACTTCTAATCATCATACAGGGGATTTTAGCATCTCTACCTCCCATTAGAAGCAGCAAGAATTTCTTCCCCTGGCCCTTGCGTAGCTGCTTATAGAACATCACTTGCGACTTGAGGGTGTCTCGTTTAGGGTCACACTTTCCACCTCAAGTGATATATTAACGTGTTTCTTCTAAACAAATCCCATGCTTTCTCCAAGAATAATCCCAGAAATTCTCTTTACCCTCCTTATTCTCACAGTATCCATACTCAGAACGGTTGAGTTTGTCATCTCTGGATCCAATTATTAAAAGCGTCCATTGGAGAAAGCAGCCACTAGCTCAGGGTCAAAGAGGGTTCAGATCTCTCCTGCCCCCAGCTTTAGCACCATGGGATACCAAGAGTGAGGTCTGGGCCCTCTGGAGGTCTGGGCATGAAAAAGTAAACAGACACAGAGCTCCCGCCGGCCTCCCCATCAGGAGCTGTTCACGTGGGGTGTCGCTGGCCAGGGGCTGCTGCTCTGTCCCAGCTTCCGGCAGCTTGATTCAACTCCTTTCCAGGCCTTCTTCCTGCCTCGTGGAAATAGCAGCTTTATAGTCATGTAATTTTGGCACAGCAGAGATTTCATGTTAAGAAAAAATAGAATTGGTGCTGGGTCATTGCTATTGAAACTACCACACCGGTTTACACTTGCTCTGAAAAAGCCCTCCTCTCAACTCCCGCTCCCAGGCTCCCCTCTCTTGTGTAGCCTTTTGTGCGGCTCCTTTGGTTTTTCTGCTCTTCAGATGTGCACACAGTTTAAATAACATTCCTTCCTGAATTTGTCCCTTCATTTCCCCAGCTTCTGTGCTTGGGGGCTCTCCAGCTCCCATCCTTTTTCTTTCTTGCTAATGTTCTCTTCTCCATCCTTTGTTGACAGGCCAATTTATTCAGCACTAGCCTCCCCCTTCCTCTCCTCACTGTTTTCCATTCCTCGCACTTCTCTTGACAAACACTCCCCAAATAGTGTGTGTGTGTGTGTGTGTGTGTGTGTGTGTGTGTGTGTGTGCCTGGGATCTAGGAAAGTAAAATCTATTTTGTCCCCATATCCCTGAAGAGGTGGGGGGAAGTATCTCTTCCTCCCCTACAAATTCTACTAAATCTCCAGTGTGGCCAGCCTGAAGACAGGCTCAATCCTACGCATAGGTTAAGGGCCGTGTAACTTGCACGGTGCCAGGAAGGCCACTGCAGCAGCCACTCCCGGTTGCCTGCTCATCGGCCATTTCTCCATTTCTCCTTACTAACAGTACCTGGACTTGGTTTGGCATGTGCCTCTGCTCAGCCACGTGCTCCGGAGGAGGTTGGGCTCTAGTCTCATTTCCCAGCTGTGAATCACGATTGGTCTAACTGATCTTGAGAGTTCCGCTTGTCTGTGATTGGTGTAGGCATGGGCATGTGAAACAAATCTATCCAATGAGAATGAAGAAGCAAGCTGGGGGCGGGGGCTTCTGGGAAAGATCATCCTCTATCTTTAAAAGATAACACGGAGAAATGAGAGTCCTGAATGCCGGTAAGTTGTCTGGAAGATGTGATGTTGAGGGCTGCTGCAGCAATCTTGAAAACATGAGTGGACAAGCCCCAGGGAGAAGCCATTCTGCTGAGAATAGCAGAAAAGAAATATGAAAAACAGATGAGTCCTTGACACTCTTGTGCTGCTGAAGCTGTCTTCACTATGGACTTCTTGTTTTTGAGATAATAAACCCCCTCCCTTTAAGCCATTTGTCTTTAGTATTTGCTGTTCCTGGCAACTTAAAGTATTTTTAAAAACCTAGCTTTTCTGACCCCAAATGGTTCCTGTCTATGTATACCATCTCTTCCCAGCTTTGTTTGTGTGTGATACACAGATCATCATAATAGCAATAGCAAGTAATTTCATATGCTTTGTTCATGTGCCAGGCACTGTTCTGAATGTTTAAAATAAAGTAATTCGTTAAACCTTACAAGAGCCTATAAGATAAGCACTCTTATTATTCCTATTATACAGGTAAAGAAACTGAAGCCTAGAGAGACTGAGAAAATTGCCAAAGATCCCACAGCTAGTAAGAGGCAGTGGTGGGGTTGAATCTGGACTAGAGGCTGGTACCAATAACTCCATCGGCTTCCAGGAGTTGAATGGACTGGCAGTTCTGGCCCCCGGTTCTCCTGGGAGGGGGCACATCTAAGTGTCTCTTCTCCAAGGTGAGGAAGCCCATGATAGTTTTGTTAGAGCCGAGATTGGAGGCTGCCTCATCTCTCTACCCTTGAAGGTGGTGAGGCCAGTGCCCATAAGGTGTCTGGGAAATGTGATCCAGAGGCTACCATTATTATGCATACTTCAGTGCTGTCACCAGGATGAGCTGAACTGGACATTGGACAGCCTAAAGGCTAGCCCAGAGCCAGAGCTGGGCAGCCTTCTCACTTTCCCCTGGGCCTCAAGCTCAGATTCTTTCAAGTCCCCTCTGTAACTTGGGGACCCCTAGCTCTTTACCCCACTCAGTGGCCCCACTCTATAGGACTTGGAGATTTGTTATTGAAGGGCCTGTAAAACCCTCCTGGTCCCATCTCCTCCCACCTTCTCCTTATCCCTCAGGATCCAGTTAGGAGGCAGGAGTTACACCAACTATTTTAGAAGAGATAATTTAATATAAATAATTGTTATCTGGGCTTGAAGAATTGAAAAGGCAAAAAGAGAACATGAAGATATCACAGAGCAGCAACTGCAGGAGGCAGCTACCGTCCTTCTGACTGTGGATCAAAGGAAGAGGTTGGAATTACTAAAACTTAGAAACTTAGAGGAGGGAAGGGGCGCCTGGGTGGCTGAATCAGATGAGCTTCCAACTCTTGATTTCGGCTTAGATCATGATCTCAGGGTCGCGAGTTTGAGCCCTACGTTGGATCAAGCCCTATGTTGGGCTCTGTGCTGAGTGCAGAGCCTGCTTAAGATGCTCTCTCGCTGCTCCCCCCCCCCCAGCTCACTTGCTCTCTCTCTTTCTCTCTTAAAAAAAAAAAAAGAAAGAAACCTAGAGGAGGGGGCGTTGCTCTGCAGCAAATGATGAAGCAGGGAAGTGTCTCTAGGGTGCTGAGACAGGACCTTGAGGCCCATTGAAACCAAAAAGCAAATAGGAATGAGTGAATCCCAATCCGTTCTGCCTCCTCCAGCATTGCAGTTGGCCTCCAGTGCTCTCTATGGTGGAATCCAGCCCTGAGCCAGATGACAAAGCAGCACACAGAGTGTAGAAGGGAAGTTTGAGCCTGAAAGACAATAGCTAATTCTCTCTCTCTCTCTCTGTCCATAAGTGTGGTGAACAGCTCAAGGGAGTACAAGGCAGACATTCATCAATGGGAATTCAATACAGTAAGGAATCTTTAATTTCACCTGCATCCCATTTGCATTGGATGTACAAGATATAAGTGAGGGGGCAGCCACATGAAAAAGATAACACTCGAGAAAAGTCAGTGCAAGAGGCTTAAAAGCCACATAGTAGAAGACGCTGGTAGATGGTTTGGTGTAGGAAAATTGACTGTGTACTGATGAGGAGACATTTTCTAAATTTTAGGTAAAACAAAGGAAAGAATTAGATAATTAAGAGTTTTGATACCTTATTAATGTCACAGTGTTAATAGTGTCCTAAAGATCTCTTCTCTCTGGAAAAAAAAAAAAAAAAAAAAAAAAGTTGTCCTCACCTCTTGGATCTCTGAGGAGCCCCCAGCTCTGCTTATGGGGGGGAGGAGTGATGTGTTCCTGGCTTAATGAACACTTATTAAGGACTTCCTATGTGCCAGACTCTTTTGAGTACTTTTACCACTTACCATCTGTGTAACTCTGGTCCAATTATGTTACTTCTTGTAAGCCCCAGGCCCTAGATCTATGAAATGAAAGTAATGCTATTTCATAGAGCTAGGAGGATTAGGAAAATACTGGAAAGCTCTTAGCCTGGTGTTTTTCCTACATCGTTTCTCATTGTTTGTTTATGTACTTTACCCTTATATATACACTTTAGAATCAGCTTGTCGATATTTATAAAATATTCTGGTGGTTTAATCTTAAAAAATTGATTAATATGACAGCATTCTTTCTGATTAACAAACAAACAAACAAACCTCAACAAAATAGGAACAGAAAAGCACTTCTTCAACCTGATAAAGGGCATCTGTGAAAAACCCTCAGCTAGTATCAGACTTAATGGTGAAAGATTGAAGGCTTTTTCCCTTAGATCAGGAACAAGACAAGGATATTTGCTCTTGCTACTTCTATTCAACGTTTTACTGGGCAATTAGGCAAGAAAATGAAATAAAAAGCATTTGGATAAGAAAAAAAGAAGAAAATAACCTTTATTTCCAGTTGGCGTGATCTTACATGTAGAAAATCCTAAGGAACTTATTTAAAAATTTATTAGAACTAATAAACAATTTCAGTGAGACTATAGGATATAAGATTAATAAGCAAAATCAATTGTATTTGTATATACTTTCTGATACAATAGCATCAAAAAGAATAAAATATTTAGGACTAAATTTAACAATAGAAATGCAAGATTTGTATACTAAAAAGTACAAGATGTTTTGGAAACAAAATTTTAAAAATCTGAACAAAGTATATCTCATGTTCATGGACTGAGAGACTTAATGTTGTCAAAAATGACAACACTCTCCAAACTCATCTACAGATTTAACACAATGTCTATCAAACTCCCAGCTGATTTCTTTATAGGAATTGACAAGAGGATCCTAAAATTCATATGGAAATGCAAGAAACTCAGAACAGCCAAAACAACTTTGAGAAAGAATAAATGTGGAGAACTAGCACTACCTGATATCAAGACTTATTATGTAGTTACAGTTATCAAGAGAAGGAGATAAAGATAGATACATAGTTTGATGGAATAAACTAGAGAAATCACCATATATAGTTCTATATATAGAGAGAGAACTGATTTTTAATGAAGGGCAAAGGCAATCTAGGAGCAAAAGGAAAGCCTTGTCAACAAATGGTGCTGAAACACATAGATCCCCTTAAGCAAAACAAAAACAAAACACAAAGTAAAAACTTAGATAGATAATAATTAACAAAAATTAACTCAACATGGATCATGTACCTACATGTAAAATGAAAACTAGAACATGTCTAAAGGAAAGCATAGGAGAAAAATCTTTGTGACTTTGGGTTAGATGGATTTCATAGATATAGATTGCATAATTGATATTAATAAATGAAACTTTATCAAATTAAGAGTTTCTGCTCTTTGACATCAGAGGACAAAAAGACAAGTCCCAGCCTTGTGAGAAAAATATTTACAAATCACATATCTGATATTGGATTTGCATCCAGAATATATAAAAAAACCTCAGAACTCAAATATAAGAAAACAAACAACCCAATTTAAAAATGGGCAAAAGCTTTCAATGGACATTTCACCAGAGAAGATGTACAAATGCCGAATAAGCACATGAGTAGATGCTCTTTATCATTAATCATTAGAGAGGTGCAAATTAAAACCACACAGAGGTAGCACTATGTATGTATTAGAACATCCAAATTTAAAACACTGACCATAGCAGGATTTGGTGAGGATTTAGAGCAGCTGGAGCCCTCATACACTGCTAGTGGGAATATAAAGGGGTCCAACCGCTCTGAAAAACAAATCTGGCAATTTCTTACCTTAAGCATACAGTTACCATGTGATGCAGCTATTTCGCTCCTAGGTATTTACCCAAGAGAAGTTAAGGCATACGTTTCTACAAAAATTTGTAATGAATATTCAAAGTTTTATTTATAACAGCCCCAAACAGCAAACAACCTTGTGGTATAGTTAAAAAAAATACATATATATATGTATATATGTGTATTTTATATAAATATATATACATATATTTATAAATATATATATATAAATATAAATATATATGTACATATGTTTATAAATATAAATAAATATAAATATATATATATAATATATATATGTATATATATACATGTACACATACATCTCTCTATATAGATATCTATATAGATCTATATAGATAGATATATGACTTTGTCCCTGGTTCCTGGCACAGAGATCCTAAAACCCTTGGAATTTCCTGAGTGATAGGAGTCTCTTTTGTTATTTGTAACAAGTCTCTTTAGACCATATCTGAGTTTATGCTAGTGAGGTACATCGCAGTGAGGTCCCTAGATAGCTTCAACATGCAGACAGGCCACCAGGAAGACCAAGCATTAGCACTTTTCAGCCCTCCTCCCTGACCTCCTTCCTGGGAGTGGAGTGGGACTGGAGATTGAGTTCATTCACCAATGGCCAGTAATTTAATCAATCATGCCCGTGTAATCAAACTATCAGAAAACCCCTTAAACAATGGGGTTCGGAAAGCATCCCAGTTGGCAAACACATGGGCGTGCTACAGGGGGCATGGGAGATCTACACCCCTCTCCCACCCATACCTTGCCCTATGCATCTCTTCTGTTTCACTTTCTTTTTTTTTTTTTTAATTTTTTTTTCAACGTTTTATTTATTTTTGGGACAGAGAGAGACAGAGCATGAATGGGGGAGGGGCAGAGAGAGAAGGAGACACAGAATCGGAAACAGGCTCCAGGCTCTGAGCCATCAGCCCAGAGCCTGACGCGGGGCTCGAACTCACGGACCGCGAGATCGTGACCTGGCTGAAGTCGGACGCTCAACCGACTGCGCCACCCAGGCGCCCCCACTTTCTGAGTTGTATTCTTTAGAGTAAATGGAGTTGTATCCTTTATAGTAAACTATAATCATAAATAAACAGCTTTCCTGAATTCTGTGAATCATTCAAGTAAATCATGGAAACTGAAGAAGGGTTGTGGGAAGCTCAGAATTAGTAGTCAGCTGGGCAGAAACATGGGTTGCCCTGGGACTCCACTTCTGACTGGTGTCTGTAGTGAGGATAATCTTTTAGGACTTAACCTGTGGGGCCTGTGCTACCTCTGGGTAGTTAGTGTCAGAATTGAATTGTCAGACACCCAACTGATATCAGAGAATTGGAGAACTGGTTGTTGGTGTTGGAAAAAAAAAGATATCACAAACCCAAATATCCATTGGCAGATGAAAAAATTGCTATATAAGCATTTAATAAAATACTACCAGCAATAAAAACAAATGAGCTATTAATACAGTCTACAATGTGGATGAATCTCAAAATAATTATGCTGAGTGAAAAAAAACAAAAAGAAATATATGTTATACGAGCCCATTTATATGAACTAATAAATGTAACCTAATCTCTTGTGGCAGATATCAGACTGGTGTTGGCTTAGGAGTGGGAGACAGAGAAAGGAATTACAAAGGGGCATGGGGATTCTGGGGTGATGGCAGGCAAGGGACATACTCATGTTGATTGTGGTGATGGTTTCACACACACACATAGACACACATACCTGTGAAACTTCTCAAATTATACATTTTAAATATTGCATTTTATCGTATGTCCATCATGCTTCAATAAATCTGTTAAAATTTTTTAGATGACTGGAATAAGATATTCAAATGGTTATCTCTGGGTGATAGATTTTGAGAGTTCTGTTTACTTTTATACTTTGTTACCCTTATACTTACCTCTAGTTTTAAAGTTTTCTGCAGTGAGCTTGTATGGTAGAGAATGAACGTATACAGGAACAAAAACAAAAACAAAATGATATAAAAATATTACACAGGGCTAAGACAACATGATTAACTTTACAGGAACGTAGTGAGTGAAGTAGTCCTTTGTGGCTCATCTGGGAACCCAGTCACCATTTATAATGAGGCCGCTGTGAAAAAATGTGCTCTCCTTCCCAAACACTGATTTTAAATTGAACTTTCAGAAGAGTTGTATTTTTTTTAAAGCTCTTTCAGCAGTGAACTCCTTTGTTTCAGGTTTTGTTCACAAGAGTTGCTTTTATTTTCTTGAGGATATTTCTTTCACACTAGAGTAAAAAGGTTCTTTAAAAATTGCAGCAATATTTGGTGTGGGAAATGTCCGTGAGGACTAAGGCCGGAGAAGTTTTCTGCTGAACACATCAGGAAAAGCTTTCAGTGTGGTTACGCTCAGAAACAAGTCTATAAATATTGCACCTTGTTATGGCAAAAGCCTGTCTCCTAGTTTATGTGGCCCCTGTGACTGAACTGCTTGGTGAACTGCCTTCTCTCCCTACACACCATCTCCGGCATCCCCCGGGGCCCCCTGCAAATAACAAGCCTTAAGTCGGGCTTCTGTTTCAGGACAGCTTCTGTCCCATCAGTGGCCTCTATTGAGTCTGTCTTACTGTCTCATGAGACCTGAACGAACACTTGTTTTCCAGTGAAGTTCTCACCTTGTGATCTTTTTTGCAGACAATGATGCATAAAGCAAAAAGCAGGCTGAGAACTTCTGAATTGGTGGGACTCATCCCAAGTCTTAGGGGAGGGAGACAAAAATCAGTCCAACTGAATTTAGACTTGTGAGAGCCTAAATAATCACCACTCTTTGGTCTCTTCAAAATAGGAAACTTCAGGAAACACTAAGAAAGCTTTGCACAGAGTTTGGTGGATTTTCAGACTCGCAAAGTAGAAGTCTGTTTCCCACTATTTATCGCCTTGGAAACTTTGCACATTCTCTAAGACACAACCTGACCTCACACCTTGGTCTATTGAAAAGAACTCAATCCAGACATTATACAGTTTTCTTGAACAACCCAGAATAGGCTCAGCTATTCTCCCTTCCATAGGTGCTCTTGTCACACTCAGCATTGTAGCGCTCAAGCAATTTCTTGCTTTTCTCAAAGGGAAAACCACTCTCTCTCTTCTGTGAATCTGCCCTGATGTCTAGCGGAGTTCCTGACACATAGTAGGCACTCAAAAAATGTATATGTGACTTACCCATACTGTTTTATCAACAAATTCCAAACTAATGAGGCTTAAATAAATGCGTTGTTTGAAGGTAACTGATAGAACAGTGTAGGGATAACCCAAGAGGTTTCTTGTGATTTAATTTCACTCTTATTGCTGTTACTTTGTACGTTTCTTAGGGTGTTAAGAGAAGTCCAGTAAATGAGAGGCATTAAGTTGTGTGATTTTGTCATTCTGTTACCCTCTCCCCCAGCACAGCTGACTCTCCAAGAAGTCTCCTCTAAGTCATTTGACCCATTCAAGAGTAGGGTTTGTGTCAGTCAGCATTTTAGTTGCAAGCAACAGAAACCAATTTTAGGTAATTTAATTAGAAAAGGGACCTATTAGAAGATATTGGTAGCTCACAGAATCTTGGGTCAGGTCAAGTAATCAGTCAGCATAATGCTTCAAATGCCACAGTGAACCTGTTTCCTGAAGACACCAGTGTCTCTGTTACTGGGGCATCTCCAGCATCTCCAAGGTAGACCTGGGCACTGCCACTGACATAGTTGACACTGTTGGCTCCAGAGGTGGAGTGGACCTGCTGTCACTGTGGCCTCCCTTACCAGAATGGGTTAGTGGTGCTGTTCCTTTGTGTCATCAGTTTCCGATTGTAAGTGTAGGGCAGAAACGAAACTGAGGTACAGACCCAGACCCTAGATGTGCAGGTGTTGAGATGGTGATTATCTGGTGTGTACTCTGGGAAGAGAAGGTCTTGTCTCTGTCTCAGATTCTGGGGCCATGGATATCCTTTACAAGGCTGTCTTGTCATTACTCTCTCAAGGATAGGAGGCCAGGAAATATCTTTAATATACAGCTGCTGAGAACCATCAAATACTATCTTTGTGACGATGACACAAGAGAAAAATCAGTGAGACTTACATGTGTATAAAGCATTAGACAAGCAAGCAGAGAAATCAGTGGGTGGATATTAGGGGGTCTGTGAATGCTCTGCAATTTTAGGCAAAATTAGGTGTATCTTGAAGGCATGCATTGTGCAAAGAGCTTAAGAACCTAGATCCAGATTATTGTCTAAACCCATCACTTGGTATATGAGACTAATAAATTGAGGCCCAGAAAGTGGCTTATTGGAGGAGGCATAGGGTGTCCTGGCAAAGTAAGGACTAGAACTTATGCCTCAAAAACTTGCCTGAAAAACATCTTCCAAGTGCAAGGTGCAGTTTAAGGTCATAGATGTGTTTGTTTTAGAATAACCGTGTCAATTTGGACTAAAGTTATTACATGTTTTATGGAAACACAGAAGTCTGATCCCAGGCTTCAATTTCAGCTTTGCTCTTCGTTAGGTTGTCTGGTATTGGTATAAATCTCACCTGCTTTCCTTACATTCCCTACCAGTGACCTAGACACATCACTTGCCAGAGGAGGGAGGTGAATCAAGGCAGAGGGTAGAAGCCCCCAGGTCAGGCCACCCCAGCAACTGTACACTCAGGCTTCTGAAGGTCTCTTCTAAGCTGAGACTTTGTGCCAGCTATTCTGGACTTATCACAGGGCTTTCCTGCCTGTGCTGAAACCGCCCAGCCCTCATAGCAAATGGGCTTCCAAAGAGATTCTAATTGCACTGTCCAGCCATTTATCTACTAGTCCTTATGCTGAGCGCTCAAAGTTCTATAGGGGTCAAACAAGTAACAGGAGTGAAGCTGTTCAAGGTAAGCCACTAGGAAGTGGTGGGAACTGTAGTAAACTAGGTACAGTAATGGGAAGAAAAATAAAGTCAGATTCTTCCCTGACTTTTTACATCAAAATAAATGGAGGAGTAACCTCAGTCGATTCACCATATGCCAACCAGATATATGTGTTAGATCTCAATAACTCAGACAAATAACTAAGTCTTTTATAAGGCCTACAAAATGAAGATGCCCACAAGAAGATAAAACTGTATTACATTTTTTTTACCCAGCAATATGTAAAAGATCACCTGCCATACTTCAAGCAATGCAACGGAAGGACAGGGACAACTGTCCAGTCTCCTGGAGCAGATGAAACAAATTTCAAAACAATGAGGGGCTGACCCGACTGATTTATGGATCAGGCAAGATCATTGTTAAGGCACGGTGTCATGATTTTATTGGGATTTTTTTCTTGCTTAGTGAATACAGAATAATGGTGCGCCTTGCGGTTGATGGCATCTTAGAAATACAGCATATATATTTGCTTGTGTGTGCATATAATATTTCTGGAAGAGCACACAAGAACCTGTAGCAGTGGTTGTCTCTGGGGAAGCAGCACTTGGTGTTAGGGGACAGCGTGTGTCTTTTGAACTTTGTAAGCAGGTACAAGTATTATTTGTCAAACAGCAAATAACAATTAAAAAAATAAAATGTAGCTTTTTACATGCTAACGTGGAAGGAAACCCAAGGTATGGTGTCAAATGAATTAAATAAGGAAATGCATAGTGTAGGGAGTTCTCAGATTCAATCCATTTCGCTATATGGGAATGCAGACCCACTGTTCCCAGATCATCTGATTTTTCGAGAAAAGCTTGAAATCTCAATTTTGTGTGAAATTTCCTAATTTTTAAGGTTGAAAAGCAATTTAAATTCTTTCAAACATGATTAGGGCAATAAAACCCATCTGTGAGTAGGCTGGGGTCCACAGACTGTCACTTTGGAATGTCCACGTTGTTCCTGATGGTGGCCCTGCCACACACAGTTATGCACATTACTTTGAGGCACCTGCCAAGGGGTTGAGTGGGGGCTGATATCCAGCCCTGTTCCCTTCCCACTGAGCCATGGGGCCTGGCACAGAGCTGTGTGTTCCTAGAAGGAAGGCCACAAAGGTACCATTTGCTCACTAAGCACAGCGCCAAAGTCACCAAAGTTGCCCATGGGTCACCTTTTTCTAACTCAAGCCAAGGTGGTCTACAGGTTAGCGATGGCCCCACCTGAAGAAAGAAAGATCAGTGGCTTTAGTTTTGTAAGGTGAAACTTAAACTCAGATCTGTTTTTTCTGCCATGAAATTGATTACTTTTTGCCTTCTTGGTTTATGAACTGTTTGAAGTGAAGGATTTGCTAGCTAAGAAGGCCAAGTGGAATGAATTCACATGGTTGCACAGAACTCTGAAGTCCTGTGACTGTCTTGGCCAAGACAGATATGGCAGGTTGTCAAGGATACAGTTCTATTTGCCTTATTTGGTTAAAAAAAAATCATTTGTCAAAGCTTTTTGTAGTTATTCCTCCTTTCTGTAGATGAACACACAGCTCTTGGCTGTAATCAATATTAACCCACCCATAAACCAATACATTATATTGAAGCTGAAGAAAACGATTTCAGTCATTAGGGATGTTTGTTGTCCTGAGCATTAATTGAGATAATACACTCAAGGGCTTAGCACACTGTCCAGCACCCAGTGAATTCTCAGTAAACAATTGCTTTTTTTTTTTTTTAATAAATGGTAATGTAGAATTCATATGTAAAGTCCTAAATATCTTCATACCTTACCACGTTAGAAGCAAAACACCTTTCATAGTAAGATATCCAAGTCCTAGGCAACTATCCTGGACCCCTCTAAAATAATGGTCATTACAAGGTATGAATTCAATGAAATTTGGCTTTCGTCTAAATGCCCCTTGTCAGCACTGGAAAGCAGGAGAAAATGAGGGACAGAAAAGTCATTCCTCCTGCTGGCTTTTTTTCTCTCTGTTCAAAAATGTCGACTCTACCGAAGTGTTGCTGAGGTTGCTAAGAAATTGGCTGTTGTGTACATTGGGACCTTGATTCTGATTTGGGACAAAGCAATCCGCAGATTTTCCACACACTGCCTGCCCCTGTTCCCATTACATTGACAGGGTTAAAACCAATCTGGGATATATTATACTGGTTTCAAGTCTAGGTCTGTTTTTTCATATAAAAATAGTGATGATTAAAACTGATGATGATGATAGTACCTACTCATAAGGCTGTTTTAAAGATCCAATGAGGTAATATCTTTGAAGTGTTTGGCACATTCCCTGGTACACAGAAGTGTTCAGTTAGTTTTGGCTATGATTAGGCTCTGGAAAGCAGGACAATGAAACTTCATTTGTTCATCATGTACTTATCAAGTGCCCTATCTGTCTCTCTGTCTCTGTCTCCCTCTCTATTTGTCTATCTCTGTCTCTTTTTCTTTGCCAGGCACTGTGCCAGAAGCACACTCAGAGACAGGAAGACTGAGCTCTCGAGAGGTTTATGTTCTAATAGAATGATAATTTAGGACTGGATGAAAGAGAGAGGACACAGTCGCAGAGGGATAAGAAGCTACCCAGAGGCAATGGGAGTCTGTCCTTCCGGAAATTTTGTGTTTCGCACAGCATACTTCAATCTTGCCACGGCCTGCACCATAGCTAGAACTTTGTTTTCCATATGGAGACAAACGGGATCAATAATTGGGTAATTTTGACAAAGCCGTGACTCCTAGAATGAAAAGAATCTTGGCTTACCTAATTCATCCCTTGCAACAGTCTGCAAGAAGGTCAATGCCCAAATAATCCAAGATATCCAGGTCTTCCCTTTTCCACATAGGACCTTTAGTGGTAGAGACTTATCAGTCTCTCTGGAGAGGCACCTGTTTAAAAGCCTTCTAATCAAGACTGCTTCTTTCTCATGTACAACTTTGTTTTCTGGCAGTAAATCAAGCAAATTCTCTCTAAATGAAGTTGAGTGAGCCAGGCAGAATTTCTAGGTCATGGGCAGCTCATTACCCTTTCCACTCCTGCTGATATCCATCCTCAAGAGTTGTTCTTGGCCATATTCTGGTTTCTCATTGGAGGAGGCATTAGAATGCCATTCTGCTGCATTCCTCAGGGAAAGTATTCGGTGGAAGGCCTTTCTGAGAACCTATGGTTAAAGTTTAGTAAAACTGGAAGTACCCTATTACTGTTCAAGAAGTTTTAGTAAGTTCCACAACCTGGACTGGAATCTGGAGTATGTTTTTCTTGCTTTTTACAATAGTTTCTGTGACATAATTAGGGCAGCACCTGTAAGAGTTGAGGGCCAAAGGTTAAGGTGGCCCCAACTCACCTGTCTGTATCTCACTGGAGAAGCTCATCTCATTTCAGCAAAAATAAATTGGGCACCTCCTGTGCACGAGTATGATTATTTAGAAGATCATAGAGTCTTGTGGGTCTGTAGATACCACTCAGCACAGCTAAACCTTTCAAATCTACAGATATATCCATCTGCCAAACATAAATTATTTAGCTCAGACTTAAACAAGCTTACAGCTGGAAGAGACTCTAGGAATTTTCTAGTACTCAGAGAAGGATCCCTTCTCTGGGATCCCTAGTATATGACTGTTCTGCTTGAGCCCGCAATCTCTTGGGAGGGGGAAGTCACTCCTTCCAATGAACATTGTTCCATCTGCCACCCAAAGCTTTTTTAGAGGAAGTAAAGTATTGCAAATAAGGAAACCAGAACACAGTATTCCCTTGACTAAATATTCTTTTACTACTAGGTTGGAAAGTTCTTCCCGAAACTGATCTTAATACAACCTCTGTCCCTTCCATTCATTTGGTTCTCACTTCACCTTCTAGGTCAACATGAGACTAGTGTACTTCCTTCTCTGCATGACAGTCCTTGAAGCATTTGGAGATAGCTGCTTTCCATCTCACCCTCTCTGGCCTCATCTCATGCTCCTCAATGTCATGACCTCAGAGCAGCCTCCCTGACAGGTTCAGCCACAACAGATCCTTCTTTCCAGTCACTCCAAAAATCACCTTGTTTGTCTTCTTCAAGCATTTTTCGCAGTCTGAAATTATCTTGCTCCCGCATTTGTTTATTTCTTTATGGCTGACTATAATATAAACATTTTGAGGGCAGGGATCTTGTCTGTCTTACTCATTACCAAATTGAGCGTGCCTAGAACTGTAACTAGCAAGTACTCAGCAAATATTTGCTGTTTATTAGTTGAATGAGTAAGTGAACAGAACTGAAACCAGTCTTTCGATAATTCCCTATAAGATTTTATTCCTTAAAAAAATTTTTTTTAATGTTTGTTTATTTTTGAAAGAGAGAGAGATTGTGTGTGGGGGGGGGGGAGGGGTAGGGGCAGAGAGAGAGACACAGAATCTGAAGCAGGCTCCAGGCTCTGAGCTGTCAGCACAAAGCCCAGTGTGGGGCTTGAACTCACAAACTGAGAGATCATGACCTGAACTGAAGTCAGATGCTTAACAGACTGAGCCACCCACGCCTCTTGATAAGATTTTATTCTATTTATTCAATTTCTTTGGCTTAGGTAACCAAATAGGTCTATCCTATAGACGGGAATGAAAAATAAAGAAGCCACATTAGAGCAAGGAACATCTACAAGCCACTTCCTTTTCTTACTCCTTTGAATATGGTGTAATACTGGGAGAAAAGAAAAAGCTGTCAGGACCTGGATTCTTATTTGATATCTACTGGTATCTTACTGTGTGGCCTTGGAAAAGTCTCTCAATTGTTCTGAACTTTAGTTTTCTCACATGGAAAATCTGGAAGGTGGCCTGGGGCTCAGAAATATTCTCAGTGGAAGTATTAATGCCAAAAAAAGAAGCCTCAGTGTATGTAGTTCAGGTGCACTTAAGACCTGGTCATTCTCCATTAGCAAAGAGTCAGAGGTTCCCAAGCCTGGACGTACGTTCAAATCACCTATGAAGTGTTTGATTAGATCAACTTTATTGAAGTATGATTCATATGCAATTAAGTGCACATAATTTAAAGTATTCCCTATACACACTGTAAGCACCACTCCAATACAATATATAACATTTACTCTGGTACTGGAAAGTTCCTTCATGCCCCTTTGCAGTTAATCTACATAACACCCTGCCCTACGCAACCACCAGCCTGATTTCTATCACCAGAGATTAGTTGTGTTTATTTTAGAACTTTATGCATATGACGTGTGTGTGTATATATATACACACACGCACATAATCATAATCATACATGTGTATTCTTTTGCATTTGGCTTCTTTTGATCAGAATATTGTTGTTGAGATTTCATCCATGTTGTTGCTTATGTCAGTAGTTTGTTCTATTTATATAGCTGAGTAATTGTCCATTCTAAAAAAAAAGCTTTTTAAATGAAGAGTCTTGGGCTCCACTGATCTTCATATTTGGATCTCTGAAGTCGAAGTCCAGAAATCTATGTGTTTAACATGTGCCAGACAGAATACTTTTGCAGAAGCTGGGTTTAGGAAACTTTTAATTAGCAGCTGTTCCCCTCAAGTGCAAACAGTTCCCACAATGCGACTGGTATGGCTGAGAGTAAATTGGTCACAAGTTCTGTGCGGGTCTGAGAACGCTCATTCCTGTCGGACTCTCTCCGCCAGATCTTGTGGCCTTCCATAGCTCATGAAGTTCCTGGTGCTTGTAACAAAGCCCAGAATCAGCCCTGCAAATATTCTTTCAGCTCTAAGGCACCTGTAAACTGAGTTATGAGTCTCAGTGTTCACAGGTAAGTCTATAATCTTAATCTATAAAAGCTCACCCCTGCCACGGAGAACCAGAGGTGCTTATGGCAGCCCTTCTATTTCATCCCAGCTGCTGAATTACTCATGACAGTTTTATGAGTTGTTTTACTGTCTGGTAAACTTTTTTCTTTCCTTTTTTCTTTCTTTTTTTTTTTTTTTTGGTCTTAATTGAGGGAAGCGTTCTTTGACCATAGTACACAAACGCCACCTTCAGGCAGAAATTGTAACATTCTTTTGAAACCACAGGGAACAGTTTTCTTAGAACTTAAAAAAAAGTCTTGAGAGCAACATACAGTTTATATTTTTTCACTTTGGTCCAGACTTTTAAGAATGAGAATTTATTTTTTTAGAGAAGTTTTAGATACACAGGAAAATTGACCAAAAGGTATAGAGATTTTTCCATATATTCCCAGCCTTTTTATCTGCACATCCCACACCAGAGTGGCACATTTGTTATAATAGATGAATCTATATCATTACCTCCCCAAAGCTATTGTTCATATTAGGTTTTAACTCTTGGTATTGTACATGCTGTGGGTTTGGCCAAGTGTATAATGATGTGTGGGTACCATTACAGTCACACAGAGTATTCTCACTACCTTGAAAACCCTCTGTGCTCTGCCTACTCATCCCTCCCTCCCCTCTCACCCCCACCAATTACTGATCCTTTACTATTTCTGTAGTGTTACAGAATGTCATATAGTTGAATCATATAGTATGTGTAGCCTTTTTATATTGGCTTCTTTCGTTTGGTAATATAAATTTAAGGTTTCTCTATGTCTTTTCATGGCTTGACAGCTCATTGCTTTTTAGTGCTGGATAATAGTCCACTGTCTGGATGTACCACAGTTGATTGATCCATTCATCGACTGAAGGACATCTTGGTTGCTTCCAAATTTGGGCAGTTATGAATCAAGCTGCTCTAAGCATCCATGTGCAGGATTTTGTATGGCCATAAGATTTCAACTTCTTTGGATAAACACCAAGGAGAGGGATTCTGGATCATATAATAAGAACAGATTTCATTTTGTAACAAACAGACAAACTGGGGTGTCTGTGTAGCTCAGTCGGTTAAGTGTCTGACTTCAGCTCAGGTCATGATCTCACAGTTCATGAGTTCCAGCCCTGCATCGGGCTCAGCACAGAGCCAGCTTCGGATCTTCTGTCTTCCTCTCTCTGCCCCTTATCCTGCTCGCATTTTTTTTCTCTCTCTCCCTCAAAAATAAATAAACGTTAAAAACAAACAAAAAAAAGAAACAGTCAAAATGTCTTCCTGTTTGTCCACACTCTCGTGAGCATCTGTTGGTGTCATCCTTTTGGAGTTTGGCCATTCTAATAGGTGTGTGGTGATGTTTCATTGTTTTAATTTTCCATTCCCTAATAACATATGATGTAGAGCATTTTTTATACACTTATTTCCATCTTTATATCATGTTTGGTGAGGTGTCCATTCAGGTCTTTTGTCCATTTTTTAATTGGGTTGTTCATTTTCTTATCATTGGGTTTTACAAGTTTGTTGTATGTTTTTGAATAACAGTTCTTTTTCACATATGTCTTTTGCAAATATTTTCTTCCAGTTTGTGTCTTGTCTTTTCATTCTTTTGACAGTGTCTCTTGCAGAGTAGAAGTTTTTATTTTAATGAAGCCTAGTTTATTAATGTTTTCTTTCATGGATCAAGTCTTTTGGTGTTGTATCTAAAAAGTCATTGTGCCCAAGGTCATCTAAATTTTCCCCTATTTTACCTTCTAGGAGTTTTATAATTTTGCATTTTATATTTAGATCTATGACCCATCTTGAGTTAATTTTTGTAAAGGTTGTTAAGTTCTGTATATAGATCCGTTTGTTTTTTGTTTGTTTGTCTTGTATTTTAGTTTTATTTTTTGGTATGTGGTTGTTACTTATTCCAGCACCATTTGTTGAAAGACCATCTTTTCTCCTTTGCATTTTCTTTGCTTCTTTGTCAAAGATGGGTTGACTATGTGTGGGTCTATTCCTGGGCCCTCTTATCTGTTTCATTGATCTATTTATTCTTTCACCAATATCACACTGTTTGGATTATGATAGCTTTATGATAAGTCTTGAAGTTGGGTAGTGTCACTCTTCTGATTTTGTTCTTCTCTGTCAATATTCTGAGTGTTTTGCTCCTCCAAATAAACTTTAAAATCAGTTTGCTAATATCCATGAAATAACTTGCTGGGATTTTGATTGGGATTGTGTTGAATTTATAGATTAAGTTGGGAAGAAGAGACCTCTTGGCATATTGAGTCTTCCTATCAATGAACATGGAATCTCTCTCCATGTATTTAGTTCTTTGATTTCCTTCATCAGAGTTTTGTGGTTTTCCTCATATAGATCTTGTACATATTTTCTTACCTTTATACCTAAGTATTCATTTTCTTGGAGGGCTAATGTAAATGGTATTGTTTTTTTAATTTCAACTTGCATTTGTTTATTGCTGGTATATAGAAAAGTGATTGATTTTTATATATTAAACATGTATCTCATATTCTAGCTATAATTTCTTATTATTTCCCGAGTGTTTTTGTTAATTCTGCCGATTTTCTGCATAGATAATCATGTCATCTGTGAACAAAGACAGTTTTGTTTCTTTCTTCCCAATCTGTATACCTTATCATATTTTATTACATTACCTAGGATTTCCAGGACAACTTTGGGATGCCTGGGTGGCTCCGTTGGTTAAACATCTGACTCTTGATTTTGGCTCAGGTCATGATCTCGCAGTTTGTGAGTTCAAGCCCTGAATCAGGTTCTGCACTGAAAATGCAGAGCCTGCTTGGGGTTCTCTCTCTTTCTCTCCCTCTTTCAACCCCTCTTCTATTCTCTCTCTCTCTCTCTCTCAAAATAAATAAATAAACTTTTAAAAAAGGAACATCCTTGCCTTGTTCCTGATCTTAGTGAGAAAGCTTCTAGTCTCACTATCAAGTGTGATGTTAGCTGTAGGTTTTTGTAGATATTCATCAGTTCATTTAAATCTCTTGCATGTATCTTAAATCTTTTGAGATATTACTAAAAAATGAAAACGGTGGATACTCATGCAACAATTGAACCATGAAAGCAGGTTTATGAGACATTCCTTTTATACTTTAAATTGTTAATTGTGCTTTAAATCAGTTAGCCAAAGAAAATTGTTCATAACTAGTTTCACATTAAAATCCAGAAAACTTGTGTTCCACTGGCTGGTCACTTAATATCTAATCATGTCTCTTGTATTGTAAAGAAATCTATCTGAAAATCAAAACTAATGTGTCAATTTCTCTTTAGGCTATGTATTGGTAAATGAATTCTTTCCTAATTGGCCACAATTAAATATTATGTATTCTACCACTATGGTCTACATTTTGCTGTTAGTTTCATGATGGTTTCTTTCTTTTTTCTTTCTTTTTAGGTTTATTTATTTATTTTGAGACACACACACACACACACACACACACACACACACACGAGAGCAGGGGAGGGGCAAAGAGAGAGAGGGACTCCCAAGCAAGCTCCATGCTGTCAGTATAGAGCCTGATGCAGGGCTCAACCTCATGAACTGTGGGATCATGATCTGAGCTGAAACCAAGAGTTGGATACTTAACTGACTGAGCCACCCAGGCACCCTTCATGATGGTTTCAATCATTTATTACATCTTCAACATCTGTTGGATGGCTAGTACTGTAACAAAAACACAAAGAAGTTTAAGTGACAGTTTCTTCCTTCCGGGGATTTAGGAATCCATTAGGGAGTCAAAATAGGTATTAGAAACAGCCGAGATACAATACAAAGCCAAGTGTACTTATTCAACCAAATGAGTGATGTTGGCTATAAGTATAAAAGGAGCCAGGGATATGGCAGACTATTGCAGATTGGTTGCTGCGGAAGATTTTACAGAGAAGGCAATAACAGGTTAGGCCCGAGTGGGTAGGTTGGATTTGCAATGTGAAAGGGAACAGGCAAGTCATTTCTTCCAGGAATCTGGTCAGCTTGAGCAATGGCTTGGAATTGGGAATGAGCGTGGTATGAGTAAGCATAGTGTAAGCAGACCATGAAAAGAATGGTGTTGGGGCTTAATCTCCTTGAGGTGTGACTGTTCACAATGTTATTTTCTATAATGACAAAGGAGGAAGATTTTAACACTCTACGGAGCAAACAAAGCAGTGATTCAGTTTCACAGTTTATGTTGCTCACATAATTGTAACTTTCAGAAATATGATAGAATGATTAAAATCCACCTCCCCACTCCCACCGATGTTGGGATACAGCATGCCCTTCCCCTCCCCACCCCTACATTTTTGGGAGGCAGTGTAGGAACTAGCCTGGCTGGCTGGAGCCATGGGCTGTTACATTGTAGGTAGGATGGGGGCTGATCTTAGAGCCCATTAATAATGGCTGGCTTCCATTATTTGACTCTCTGTCCTGGACCCCTCTCCCCCAAAGTAAGGGGCTATTCACCCAGAGAATGAAACCCCTTTACTATCGCTATAAAGACAGTGATCTTTTGCAGTGATCTATTGGTTGCTGCAACCATAGAAAAAAATGTCTAGTATGCCTAGCATGAATAGCTTTGGATTTCCTGTTGCTTTCATTTGAGCCCCAGTTCTCCATTTCCCTAATCACAGATTTCCTGTGCATATGGCTAGAGGGAGCCTGCACTGTAGAGCCTTGTGGTATTAAGGCTAGAGATTGCCTCCGCTACCCCTCTGAGGAGTAAGGTGGTAGGTTGCAAATATTAATGTTGCTCTTTGGGGGCATAGGTCACAGGGGTATGGATCATCTTCCTAATTCCTATCCTACCCTCAAGAAGCGTAAGAGTCACGGCAGCAATTACAAAAGCCATATAAGATTTCAATGTCAACTTTCCAAAGCCAGGTATTATGAGTTTCAAAAAAAAGGGCACAGTGAATTTCTCTTTTTCTCTTCAGAGTATCAACCACTTATAAAATCCCCCACTCTGAAAGACAGTGGTGTATGTATATTTTCTCTTGAAGAGCTTTGTTGGTTAATGTGGAATACGGCTGTTATCCATTAATATATTCAGCAAGTGTTTATTGAACACTCACTTTGCAAAATGCCCATGCTTGGGGATAGGGATACGGTGGTGAACAAAACAGCTAGTCATTGCTCTTAGGGTATTTAGAGTCTTGTAGGAAAGGCAAAGAATAAACGATAGCAATGAAATGCATTGAATGCTCACAGGAGAAGCATACACGGGAGCATATAGCAATAGAACCTAACCAAGTTGATAAATTAGAAATTAGCCGGGCACCGGGAAGAGGAAGAGTGTTTCAGGAGGAGTGACAGCCTGGCAAGGGCTGGTGGTACTGGAGGAGAGAATGGTACGTACTGAGACCAGAGGCAGAGGCAGGGGTCTGACTGTGATGATTTCTGAAAGTCCTCTTCAGGAGTCTGGATTTTATGAAAAGTGCATGGGAAACCAATAAAGAACTTAAAGCAGAGGAGCAAAGAGTGCATATGAAAAAAAAAATGTGCCTCGTACCCCCTATTGAAATACAGAGATTCAGACAAAGGCTTGTTTATAAACACTAAGCAACAGGAACCCTCAAAATTTACCCCCAACTCGGCTACCTATTCAAATAGCCAGCTGTTAGCATTATTTTTCATTTTGGGTGAGGGTGAAATATGGGAAAGAAAATGAAGGATAGTGCTGGTACTTTAGGTTCTCTAGGATGCAGAGGTTTTCGTGAGCTAGGATGATTCAGAGATTTTCATGAGCCAGGATGATTCAGGATAGGACTGACATTTCAAAATGATGGAGGAAACTGTTTCCTTAGTGTCAGGATCAGAAAGTGTGAAAGGAAATAGTCAAAACATTGACAGTGGTTATCTCTATTATGAGTGATTTTATTTTATGACATTTTTCAGTAGTCTCCAAATTTCTGTATTTATTTTAAAATCTGAGGAAACATTATTTTCAGTTTAGAATATAATAACAAAGTTAAACTTTACAGAATTTTCTCTTCTTTTCTTTAATTGTCCTTCCATCTTTGTGTGTCCTAAAGGTCACAGAGAGCATGTTTTGATTCATTATTCATTATTCAGGATCCTGGGGACATGGAGGAAAAGGCTTAGGAGGTCAGACTTGCACGGAAGTGATAAATTCCATTTCACCATTGATTTTTACAGCTACTGTGTTTCTTTCAGCCTCTTCTTGCCCTAAGCAGTGTTAATAATGGATTTCATGTCTTCTTCCAAATTTAATGTTCAGCCCTAGTCTGTCACTGAAGCAGGCTCATGCAATGAACACTACTTTCCTTCTGAAATCTGGAATGTCTTGAAATATCTCAGAAAGCACATGTAGAGGTGAGGAGATGTGTCATCAGATGTGCAGCTCAACGGAAGGACTTGGATGATCCGGTAAAGGGCTTACATGAAATTAGTGATGGGCTCTCTCATTTTACTAGAAAAGAAACAGGCCCAGAGACATTAAGCAACTTGACCAACGCCATGTAGCTAGTTAGTGGCAGAATTGGGACAAGATTTACATTTTCCTATTCTTAGGATGTTGTTCTCACTCCGTCCCTTTGCCTGACCATTAATGGTGTCACCTTGGAAGAAGGAGCGGGAGAGATGAATGCATAGTGAGCTATCAGAGCAGGGGCAAAAAAAGATTGGGGAAGGGGAAGGATGGAAATCAACAGGACGGGAAAACAGGGGGTATGCCAACCTCAGGGCAAGGCTCAAACAATCCAGTCCGATCCAAATCAGGCTGGCAAGCTGTCTTTGATTGGTCCATCCGGCTGAGTCCTTCAAGCTGTTATTCCCTGAACTGTGCCCAGCTGGCAGGATGAAAATCATTTGAAAAATATCCGGAAATCGCTACTCACCAGGGAGCATCTGTGAAAAATACTGACCACAAATGAGCTGGCAGGGGCTCGGTGACTGCCCAGTCACCACGGCGAGTTTGTCTGAAGGGGTTCCGGAGTTATTTCCCAGATGGGCCGCGCAGCTGCCATAAGTGGCTGGGCCTTGTGAAGTGTTTCTCATAATGCAGGAGCTGTTTTCTTGAAGAGCTGTGAGCAGATCACAGTTTTGTACCTGGAATCGTGCTTTTCAAAGGCGCTCATTAAAAATCCTGTGACGACTCTCTAAAGTGAAGGAGTTTTTCACAAATAATTTGCCATTTTGTATATCTGGATTTCTTAGTGTAGAATCTACCCGGGGTCATCCTAATGAAGAAATTCTAGAGCACTGGGACATAATCTGTATTTTTGCACATTGTTGCTGTGAATGGCAAGCAAGAAACAGAGTTAGACCCTCTTCCTCGTAGCCAGAGATCCTGGGACCTGGCCCGCCCTGCTGGAAGTTTGCCCAGCCTCTGATACCAATGCCTCCATAAGAAATCAAAGTTAGAAAAACCTAGTCCAACATTTGAGCTCATCCTTTCCTATCGCAGGTTGTTTCTAACATAATTCAATGAATGATTTTTCTTGTCTCCTATACATTACTGTCCTTCTCAAAAATGCTGATGTTCTCAGCAAGATATCATGTAAATATGTTAGTTTGAGCTCAGAGTCCAGGCTGTTTGATCTCATTTGGGAATGGGACCACTTGCTGACACCTACTGACTGTTTGCTATCTCCTGTGGTCTTTTCACCTGTGGGGTAGGATCAGTAGTTCACCCAAAAAGGGTACTCTGAATTTCAACGAAGCAGTTGAAAGTAAGAGAATAAGATGTTTGCTTATCATGTGTATTAGTCCATGTTCTCCTGAGAAAAAGAATAGATATGTAAAGGAAATTTATTACAAGAATTGGCTCACACAATTGTGGAGGCTGAGAAGTCTCACAATCTGCCATTTGCAAACTGGAGAACCAAGAAAGCCAGTGGTGTAATTCAGTCTGCGTCCAAAGTTGAGGAAAGCCAATGGTATAAGTCTGGTATAAAACCAAAGCCAATGGTCTTTGGACCCAAGAAGACCCAAGAAGCCAGAGTGCTGACGTCCAAGGGCAGGAGAAGATAGATGTCCCAGCTCAAGCAAAGACAGCAAATTTTCTTTTCCGCTACCTTTTGTTCTCTTCAGGTCCTCCACAGATTGGGTGATGCCTACCTTCATTGTTGAGGGAAATCTTTATTTAGGGTGCCAATTCAAATACTAATCTCTTCCAGAGACACTCCCACAGACATACCTGGAAATAATGTTTTACCAGCTGTCTGGGCATCTCCTAGCCCAGTCAAGTTGACATATAAAATTAACCATCACACCTTCCAAATCAAATACACAAACTGTTCTGTTTATGAACTTCTGCCCCCTTGGCCAGTCACGTCACTTCTATCTATTCAAATACATGCAAGCCACTACATGCTGAAAAGGAAGAAAACAATGGTGAAAATTACCTCACAAAGAATAAGACCCATTCTAGAGAACTTGGAAACGCCTCAGAGAGGTCACACAACAGCTCTCAGAGCAGAATTCCCAGGAATTCAGGACATGAGTTTTTCAAAGGCTTTTGTCTTGTGGACTCCCTTCTCCTGCACTTGACCTTTCAGCTCCAGAAACACAGAGGCTCTCTGGAGAGAGAAGTGAGAAGCAGGGTGAGGAAAAAGAAACTTTGGGCAGCTAAGAAGCATGAGGGAAAGAACAATTAGAAAAGTGATTTTAAACAGAATCCTATCTTCCCTGGATTCCATCTGCTGGTACAGGTGACCACCTATGTTATCTAGGCCAGCCCTGTTAACTAGAGGGCCCTACCTTTTTTTTTTTATCATGATTTGATATGTGGTCGCTGCTAAACTCCCTTGGCAGATGCCTTTGCTTTTCTCATATTATATAAATATTGACAGCCTCACTTAAAAAATATTCCTTATCTATGTGGCTGCCGTCCACCAACAGGGACTGCACTAAAAGGCAACTTCCGTGTCACTTAGACATGGTGTTACTTTGGTCCGAGGCTTTAGGCTTGGGTATGTATTGGAATCACCTGAGGGAGGGAAGGCTCATTAAGAAGTAAGGATTCTGGGTCTTATCCTAGGAATTCTGATCTAGGGGCTCTGGAGTAGGCCCAGGAGTCTGCATTTTAACACAGACTTCCAGTGATTCTGTTGTAGATGGGTCCTGACTGCACTTTGAGAGAAGCCGATAAATGTACTTTCCACAGAGCCCATTCAGAGGCATCTAGTGAGTCACCAGCCTCCCCTAGGCCTGGTACACCCTGTGGTTGCTAGCCTAAGTGAGCATTTGCAGAGAATATGCAAGAGCCAGGGAATTTCACTGCCATGTCTTGATACATAAAAGAGTGCCGGGTCTAGATGGTCAGGAGCCCAAAAGTCTTCTGGCTAGATAAGGCCAAACGCTTCTCCGGAAAGGATCCATAACTGAAAGATTAAAAGAGGGCTTGCTTTCTGCTTCTTGCAGTATTTGGTCATTAAAGCATGGGAAGAGAACTATTTGTTGAAGGGGGAGACACAGTGATTGTGTTCGTAAGTTAAGGATTTGATTTTGTGGAAAGGAGATTACAGTTTTCCCGTGTGGCTCCAGAAAAGAACCAGGAGTAGTACGTGGAAGTGTAGGAGGCTGAGTTTAGTTCAATAAAAGGAAGTTAATAATTAGGGATCTGGAAAATAAAGTAGGTTCTGTTGTGTGGCAGTGAGAGCTCTACCATTTGAGAGTCATGATGAAGAGGCTAGGTTAATTAATCAACAAATTTATGTGTTCTACATTTTTTAATATAATTTAAAGTAGTGGAAAGAGTCCTGGATTTGGAATCAAGCCTAGATTGAAATGCCAAATCCCTCATTTGCTGTGTGACCTTGGGAATATAATTTAACTTTCACAGGATTAACGTGATGTACGAGTAAGATAGGGCAAGTGCCTGGCACAGAGTAGGTGTTCACATGTATTTTCTCCCTGTCCCCTTCTGCTGTGTCTGCCATTGTTCTAGATATCAGAAAAGCAGACAAGTAAGAACCCATGTCTTTCCTGCAGGAGCTCCCTAACTAATAGTGGGAGACAACGAGAATCATAAACATGATGCCCGCTGTAATAGTGACAAGTGAAGGCTAATGGAGGCCCAGATAGGAGAGAGACTTCCATCTCTCTACAGGAGTTGATACTTCCTATGATCTCAGGTTCTGGATGTTGTCCTTTGAATTCTATTGGACACAGAGAGTGGTCTTCCATCTTGAAATAAGTACTCATTCCTGGGAAATGCTAAGGGGCAATGAGAAATTATGCTATGAACCAAAGGTCAAAATTCCCCTTAGTGCTTTGATTTCTTTGGATCCATTAATCCAGAAAACATTTTTTTGAGCTCCTACCAATTCTAGGTAGGGGGCTGTCAGCTGAGGATATAGAGCTAATAGGAGTGGTCCTTGTCCACACGAGGTTCGCAGTCTGTGGAGACAGGCAGAGATGAATAAATACACTACACAATACCCAATATCCATTTCAACCAACAACGTCTTTTTTTCTCATTTTTATATATTACAGTTATGTTTATTTTGGGCCAGTAAAACTTACTGTGGCCAACACGGCCCTCCATTCTGTAGTGACTGAACTCACAATAGAATTTTTTTCAAATTTCAATTCAAAAGTTTAATTTTTAGAACTTCAAAATAGTGATATTCAAACTCTTTTGATCACATATTTTTATTAGTAAATCATTTTTGAACTTATATGTATATAAATTATGTACAGTTACCACTATTATTAACTAATTTCTCAAGGCACAATCTACCTTATGGACAAGGCTATCATTAATAACAGTGTTTACAGACCCATACATTAAGTCATCTTGGTAATTTCAATTTGGGGGGATCCAATTCATTATCAGATGTGATGAGACAGTAATTTTTCCCCCTTGTATTATTCTTGAAGGGTCATATTGGATAACTGCCATTGTGTTTGTATAGATTTTTTTGTTTGTATTATTGCAAATATTATCTTCAACACACAGCTCATGTGGAAGTCCATTTTGTGAGGGCAAGTTTAGTTAAAACTAGATAATGTCATTCATGAAGCCATTTAACTGGGCACCCAAACACTGTAAATGTCCCTGCCCTAAACAGAGGGAGATGGGCCCCACTGCTTTGTGGAACTTCCTCACCTCTCTGAGGACACCTCCTGTCCTTCATGTGAAACTGACCTTCTGACATACAGACAGAATGGCAGTGCCTGGGAAATATTGGTGAAGTTCATCTCTTTTCAACTTTCTGCTTTCCACTGGATCACTTCGTGTTCCTTTGAAGTGTATACCATGCACTCAGAAGCCATGCAGACTTGACAACCAGGGCTCCAGTCCACTCTGTTCCAGTGAATGGCCCCACACAGCCTGCAGTACTGGGCCGTGACTCCTTTCCTTGATCCAGGGGTGTTCTTAAGGCTCTTGATATAGAAGCATTTCAATGAACAATTGAAAATTTGCTACAGTATGTTCTACTTACTCTCTTTTTAGTTGCAATTCAGCGTTCAGAACACATGGCCTGATACAAAAATTAAAACAAATTTTATAGTTTTAGAGAACTAAACACACACACCACTGTGTGTGTGTGTGTGTGTGTGTGTGTGTGGTTTGAGGGAGGAAAATAAAGGGAGAGGCAGGGTTTTTTTTCACCACAGTCTTAGAGTCCAGTCTCATGAGAAGAAAAAGAAAACACAAGTTTTTTACACTGATGATTAATACGATGTCAAAATGGTCTTTTGTTAAAAAGGAAACTCTTGTCATTTAATTCTATGCATAAGAAACCAAAAATCATTATTTTAGTGAAAGAGAGGAGTTGTTCTCATGTTTTAATCCTTCTCTATCCCTTCTAGAATGCATCTAGAACATTCTCTTTTTTTAATATAGTTGACAGTGTTACATTAGTTTCAAGGGTACAACACAGTGATTCAATGATTCTATACATTACAGAGTGCTCACCACGATAAGTGTCATCACCATCTGTCACCATACAACATTATACAGTGTTATTGACAATATTCCCTCTGCTGTACTTTTCATATCCATGACTTATTTATTTTATAACTAGAATTTTGTTCCTCTTTACCTATTTCTCCAACATCCTCCCCCCAAGCCTGGCAGCCACTAACTAATTTGTTCTCTGTATTTATGAGTTTGTTTCTTGTTTGTTTTGTTTTTTAGATTCTACATATAAGTGACATCATACGGCATTTTCTCTTTCGGTCTTGACTTATTTCACTTATCATAACACCTCGTATGGTGTTATGGACCTGTAGGTCCATCCATGTTGTCATGAACGACAAGATTTCACTCTTCTTTTATGGCTAACATTCCATTGTGTATATACACCACCTCTTCTTTACCCATTAATTTATTGATGGGCACTCAGGTTACTTCCATATCTTGGCTGTTATAAATAATGCTGCAATAAACATAGGGGTGCATATGTCTTTTTTAATTAGTGTTTTTGTTTTGTTTGAGTAAATATCCATAAATAACTGGATCATGTGATATTTCTATTTTTAATTTTTTGAGGAATCTTCATACTGTTTTCATAATGGCTGCACCACTTTACATTCCCACCAACGGTGCATGAGAGTTCCCTTTTCTCCACATCCTTGCCAACAGTTGTTCTTAGAACAGGCATTCTTTTTTTTAATTAAAAAAATTGGGGGGGGCACCTGGGTGAGTCAGTCGGTTAAGTGTCTGACTTCGGCTCAGGTCATTATCTTGCAGTTCGTGAGTTCGAGCCTTGGGTCGGCTCTGTGCTGACAGCTCAGAGCCTGGAGCCTGCTTCAGAATCTGTGTCTCCCTCTTTCTCTGCCACTCCCTCACTCATGCTCTCTCTCCATATCTTAAAAATGAATAAACATTAAAAAAATTTAAAACATTTTTTTTATTTTAGAGAGAGAGAATGAGTAGGGGAGAGGGGCAGAGGGAGAGAGAGAGAGAGGGAGAATCTTAAGCAGGCTCCACATTCAGTGCAGAGCCTGAGGTGGGACTCGATCCCATGAACCTGGGGTCATGACCTGAGCTGAAATCAAGAATGAGACCCTCAACCAACTAAGCCACCCAGATGCCCCAAAAGAGGCATTCTTAATATCTTTTATGCCATAAACTGTTAGCTGTTTGGTGCAAACTATAAACACTTTTCTCAAAATAGTCTATAAAGGTATAAAATAAAATACATGGAATTTCATGGGAAACCAATCATATTCAAAAATCAAAATTTAAAAAGCGAATGTATGAGATAGTAACACATGTGTTTATTTACTAACACATTGAATAACAAGATCTGGTGACAAGTCTATTGTGATTTCAAAGTAATGATGAGTGTAAACAGTACTTTGAGGCATCTGTAATAACTTGAATGTGATTCAAAAAATACCTGTAATTTCTCCTGTTGACAACTTACTAGTAACACTAATAGAGCTCATTACATATATTCATATCCGAAGAAAGTGCTAAATTGAAAATATCAATTAATGGAAATAGAGATGCAAGGTTTCCCCCATCCAATTTCATGCAGCGCTGAATCCTATCCAGGGATCCTATCCTGGGACCCACCCTACTGCCTCTGACAAGGGAAATACCTGTGGGTGTAATGGTCACATGCTGTCCAGAAGGTGTCAGGCTTGCATTTCTGAAGACTGAAATCTGGTTGCTGCTATCCTCTCCCCAAACCAGTCTCCTGACTCAACTTTTACGGCAGATAATCCACCAAAAGTGCTGATTTCAAAAGAAACAAAGAGCTTCAAGGGAACAAATTCTACAAGGACTAACAAAGTGCTGTCTGAATTAAGAAATTTTATGGCAAAAAAAAAAAAAAATCTGAAGAAAGCGAATTGCTTTCCTGTCTTTTCAGTATGAAGACAAGATTTATGTTGTCAGCAAGGATCAAACACTGTGAAATTTTTGAAAATACATCACAGTAGACGCTTGGTTGAAGTTGGATAATTTATATCCTCACAGAGGATTCCATAAAGAGGAGGATTATAGAACAGAAGAGATACCGAAAATCCAGCCTATAAACAGAGTCTTCTGGGTACAAAGCAAGGATTAGACTATAATTCTTCCTTTCATCTGAGTTGTACCCTTAGAATTCTTCAAAGTCTCCCAGAAAACAAAGAATTTGTTGGAAATCTAGTGCACTGAATAAAAGATGTTTCCTAGAGAAGTCATTGTTCACATAGGGACTATATGGGCTTCTCCACATCTAACACATAAGTGTTTCATTATTTAGTGGATTTTGTTATGTGAATGTTTCATTAATGGATCGATTCAACTTGTATTCATTGAATTTTGGGGGATTACTTCTCTTCCCCCCTGATTTTCATATAATTTCTCATTGATCACCATTAGAAAATAACCCCCTGTAATAGTCTGCATTATTTTCCCCAATTGTTTGTCCTCCCTAGAAAGGACTAATGTCAAATTTGGCCAAGTGACTTACTTGTATTAATGAAATATTAGCAGACATGATATATATCGGGTCCAAACAGAAATTTTAATAGCCACTGAGTGGTTCCACATCTTTTTCTCTTTCTTTTGCCTCAAGAATGATATGTCCTAGATCAGAACTCTTCCTAAAGCTTGTATTGCAGAAGAAAAAGACATGTGGAAAAGAGTGTCAGCCTACTGTGGCTGAAGTAACAGAAGTAAGGAAAAAGTCTTTATTGCTGCAAGCTATTGCTATTTGGAGGTTGGTTGTCACAGCAAAACTCAGTGAAAGCTGACCAACCCAAATTCTAGGTCTTTAAATTTTCAATTTTCTTTTTCCCTGCTGGCTTAAGTAGTTATTGATCTATAAGCAAACTAAAATAAGTTTACCATGGATGCTTCTATTTAATGACCACTCCTAAAATAATTGAGAAAGGAGACAAAACCTTATCTGTTTCTATCTTTAATCTATTCCTCCTCCACTTCCTCCTCCTCCTCGTCTCTTCCTTCTCTTCCTTCTTCTTTTTGTCTTCAACCAAATCTCATTTATCGGTATCTGCCGGCTACGGAACCTTTCTAGATTCTTGCCAAGAAAACACAACTATTGTATTTGAGGACAAGTTGCTAGTTCCCAGGAAAAGCTTCTGGGTCTCTTGGGCTGGTCAATCACGGCTTTGATCTTTCTTCTGATGGAGAAAGTATGGAATCCAAAGATAAACTTTGTCCATAAAGAGACAATGTTACATTGACCATATGTCATGGATTTTGAGGTAGTCCCTATTTCAAATATTTACTCTCATTAACTCAGTGGTATGCAAAAGTACCCAAATTCTGCTTCTAAAAATAGTTATCTTAAGAGAATGTGTGATTTTATTTGTATAAAGTTCTAAATAGACAAAACCAAACTACATTGTTAAGTCAGGACAGTGTTTATCTCTTGGGGGAAAAATGGAGTGGCAGTTAGGTAGAGGCATGAGTGGGGCCTCTTTGAGGTCATAGTGTCCTGTCTCTTGTCCTTGATACACAGATGAGTATTCACTTTATGATTATTTGTTTAAGATTTGTATATTTTTCTCTATATATGGCACTTCATGATAGAATGATTTAAAAAATCCTATTGCTGTAGCCATAGCCTATTCAAAACACATATGACATTAAAAGCTTAAAAATTAACAAACTTAGAAGACCCACTTTGTTGTGTAACTAAGAAAAAACACTCTCCCCATTCATTCTGGCTTTCCTGGGCTAGGAACCAAGGGCAGTTCAATTTAGCACTTTTTTTTTCTCTATTGAGTGTTCTTGTGCGTGTGTGTGTGTGTGTGTGTGTTTGACATATTTTTTTATAGCTATCAGGGGAAAATGATATTAATTAAGTAATTGTACAATAGGTAATTATATATTACAACAGTAATTATATAATTAAGTAATTATATAAGTAATAAACTACACTGCCATAAATACTGTTAAAAAGTACAGGATGCTAGGAATATTAAACTTTATCTCTGCCATGCTGTTATCAGCCAAGAGAGGAAATACTGTATCAGATACAACTCTCCAATCTAGAAGAGAAAAGCAAATGATAATAAATTAGCTCAGCAGGTAACAATTTCAGAGACAAAGCCAGTGATGTGGAATAAGAGTGTGCAAAAGTAGATACTTCACTTGCCTCCAGCTGCTCCCACCATTGCTATCAGAAGTCATCCAGTTCCAGGCAGCATATCTGACTCTTCAGGGCTCCCTTTGATCTTTGATCCTCTTGTATCTATCTTTTCACACAAGCCTCTTTAAACACAGCTTCAGACACATTCCTAGAGCCTTCAACAGTGACATACTCCTCTCTACAACTAAGAAACTGAGAGCTGATCCTCAGATTGGTGTCTCCCTTGATATGACCTCAACCACCTCTCGACTTTATGGCCAGATCTGCAAGGCTTCTGGAATTCTCTGACCCAGAGAGCTCGGCCTTGGGGGCTCTAAGATCAGAGGAGAAGATGAAAATAAAGACCATCGAGGGAACTGAATTCTGCTTCCCACCTCCCGAAGACAGCTCAGGATACATTTCCCAAACTCTGCTCCCCACTAACCAAAAGTTAAAAAAGAAAAAGAAAAGAAAAAAAAAAAAAAGGAGAAGAACCGTCAGACCTTGATTTTAAATGACTTCAACTTGGGCCCATGACAGCCCATAAGAAAAACTATATTTGCCAGTCTCCCTTGCAGTTAGTTATGGCCTTGTGACTAAATTCTGGCCAATAGGATGAGCACAGTACAAATGCAACTTCTCATTTCTATCCTCTTTCTTCCATCCTGCTGACTGGAATGTTAGGTGCGATGGCAGACCAACTTGTCTCTGACATAGGGAACATCCTACGGACAGCAAGTTAAGAGGAGGCCAGGTGTTTGCTAACTTGGCAGAAATACCTTAGCAGCTCTGACTTTCATATGAGAACAAGACATTCCTATCTTGTATCAGCCTTGTTATTTTCACTCTGAAACGTGAAGCCAAGCCTGTATCTCAACTGTGGCAGAGGCCGTCTATCCCAGGGGTTCTCCAAAGAAGCGTTGGGATTCTTCCCCCACCTGGGAAGCAGTTGGCGACGTCTGCACACATTTTTTGGCTGTCACATTTGTGGGTGTGGGGAGGAGGTTGCTGCTGATATCTAATGAGTAGAGGCCAGGGATGCCGCTAAACACCGTACAATGCACGAGAAAGTATTATGCAGCCAAAATATCAATGTGCTGAAGTTGATAATCCACAAAGCACTTAGCAGTGAAGAGAATCAAAGGCACAGGTTGGCACCACACAAGTTTGTAATTGGGCTAAGGCAGCTGCCTAGTTCCGATGCTCCGCTCATTGCTTTTTTATTTTTAATTGTAACTATACCATTTCACCACCCCAAAAACCAGATCCATCTTATTCCCTGTCTTCCCTATCTATTTATTGGGAGAATAAAAAGGGAGACATGGAGTGTGAAACACTAACAAAAGAGGCACACCCTTTTTCTACCTAGAGTCAACAATGTCTTATCACAAACTTTTATTGAACAGCTATTTGCTGTAAATCCCTAGGCTGGATGCCAGTTTAAAAAAAATTTTTTTTCAACGTTTATTTATTTTTGGGACAGAGAGAGACAGAGCATGAACGGGGGAGGGGCAGAGAGAGAGAGGGAGACACAGAATCGGAAACAGGCTCCAGGCTCTGAGCCATCAGCCCAGAGCCCGACGCGGGGCTCGAACTCACGGACCGCGAGATCGTGACCTGGCTGAAGTCGGACGCTTAACCGACTGTGCCACCCAGGCACCCCTGGATGCCAGTTTTAAATCTAGGTAGGGAATTAGGGCATATGTAAAAAGAGAGGCCAAGCAATGCAACGGAACACATGGCAGAACCCAAGAGGGGCCCCTGCAACACGTGGGTGGAGATGGGGAAGGGACATTACAGTGGACTGTGCTGGCAGTGTGGGTGACAGAGCCAGGCCTTCCAGCCCTACAGACTTCCACCCGGATGTGACGGGTTTGGGACATTACAGTCCTCACCCAGGTTGTAAAATGATCTCTGCACAGCCCCTGGGCACACGTTCCTTCCCTAGGAGTTGGTAAAAGACATTGGTTATGTTGGACTACTCAGCACCCCTCTTCTCCTTTCTCATGGTAGCAGCCTCCTGCTTTTCCTTTGCAAAACTGCTCTGCTCCCATTCTGTGTGATCCTGGCAGGGATTCCAGTTACAGTACTCTACTGGCTATATTCTAGTTATCTCTTCAGATCCTCTCTCTACCTATCCTTCTCTGTGTCCCAGAAGCCTAGTGACGGTAGCTTAGGCTGACATAATGCTTCGAATGCCCCATGACCAAAAAGTGTCTCCTCCCTGCTTATCCACAATCCGCCCGAGACACAACAGCTGACCTGACGGGTATGATGAGAGTGATGAGAGCTGCCCTGGGGAGCAGGAAAAAAAAGAAACAAAACACAACAGAAACAAAACACTAACACCCAGGTTGAAAATCCACATTCGAGTTCTGCTTTTTTTACCGGGTCACTTAACCTCTCTGACCTTCATTTTTTTTTTCCCCTCTGGAAAACTGAGATCAAGTTAACTCCTGGAAATGGGTCTGGAAGGGGAAGGATTTAGGTTTACCTGGGCGGTGGCAGTGGTGGTGGGGGGTGAATAGTTTTTTCCTTCGGTGGTGAAGGGAGGTCTGGGGTTGTCTCAGAAAGGTTAATATGCTGGCCCGCTGACAATTCCAGAACACAGGCATTTCCCGTCCTCCAGCAGATGAGTCTGATTCGATTTTGAGGAAAGCGTGAAGCCCAGTGGTGACAGAATCTGGAGCACTCACTCCCCCAGGGCCCTTCTTGCTCAGTCAACTTCTCTAGCTACTGCCTCTCACCCTGGGACGTGCTCACATCCTGAATGTGCTTCCAGGGAGGCGCCCTTGTTGTGACCCTGCAAAGTTGGCCTCGGGAAGGCCCCCTCCACCAGGAAGGCTTCTGGCCTCCCCTCGGACTGCAGGGAGTCTTGTCACAAGCACAGTGAAGCTTTGAGAGGCGGAAGGAGCCCAGCGACTGCCTGACATAATCGTGTGTGGTGTTGTAAATAAAAAGCCTGAGTGAAAGGGTCCAGAAGATGTTTCAGGTAACACTTGCCCAGAGAGAAAAGCAGAAAGTCTCTGGACACTGCAAGGAATTCCCGCAGAGATCAAGACAGTCGCACCAGCAGGGCAAGCAGGCGTCTTCCCGCCCCTCCCTTTGTCTCTCTTTCTCCCGTTAGCCAAATCTCTCCACCCCAGATTGATCCCTGGGTTAGCCCTCGACAGACCAGCCCTTGCCGTTTCAGGATGTGCCATCTGTCCACTCTCTGCCGTGCCCACACACCTGCAATTTAGCTGTTCAGCCTCCCCTGGCCTGTAGAAGAAGGGCGGACACTCAGCGAGGCGTCCCAATTCTTCTCACCCACACTTATTTTGATATTTAAGTTCTGCAATGTTTGTTTTAGTGATGCTGCTTCACGAAGAGAATTTAAATGTGCCATATTGGTATTCCTACTTCCCAAACATGACTCTCCAAGCAGAGGGGTCATGCTGTTTCTTAATTGCAGGCCATGACCACTCTATTTCTATCCTTTATGTGGTTGACCATACATTGTTAGTCCTAAAGCCAGACTTTGTAATTAGTTTTGAGGCTTTGGGAGCATTGCTTCTTTTCTCTGTGCCTCAATTATGTCATCTTTAACCCCAAAACTGGGGGAGGTTGACTTAAAGGTTTTTTTTTAATTTTTGAGAGAGGAAGTGTAACCGAGGGAGGGGAAGAGAGAGAGGGGGACAGAGGATCCAAAGCGGGCTCTGCACTGCTGACAGCAGTGAGCCATTTGTGGGGTTCAAACTCCCCAACTGTGAGATCACGACCTGAGCCAAGGTCGGACGCTCAGCCGACTGAATCACCCAGGCGCCCTGACTTAGATGTTATTTTAAATCCCTTTCTGCTCTAAGGGAGCTTCTGTCATTCTTCATAACCTCTCAAATGTCCTGGGTTAATACTTCCTTTGTTTACATGCATCAGTATATATTTTATTGTGTCTTTATTTTTTTTTTTTTAATTAAAAATTTTTAACGTTTATTCAGTTTTTGAGAGACAAAGCACGAGCAGGGGAGGGGCAGAGAGAGAGGGAGACACAGACAGGCTCCAGGCTCTGAGCTGTCAGCACAGAGCCCGATGCAGGGCTCGAAGTCATGAACTGAGAGATCGTAACCTGACCTGAAGTTGGATGCTTAACCGACTGAGCCGCCCAGGCGCCCCACTTTTATTGTGCTTTTCTAAATAACTATTTCATTAACAAGGATCACTGATAATGTCTTTGCAACAGGAATGTTAATAGGTCAGATAGTGGGGGCAAGGCCACGTACAGCAGGACACTGGTTATACAATGAACAAACCAGGAGAGGGCCCTCTGGTGACTCCAGAATGCTGGAAGACAAAGAAAGCTGGAAGGAAAACAGAACATGACATAGCACTGCAAAGGATTTATGAAGAGCAACACACACACACACACACACACACACACACACACACACGTGGAGACAGCTCTTCTCCATGTATAGCCCTTTCCACGGCCAACAAAACAGGCAGTGGAAATTTCCAGCACAACAGACAAGCAGGTTCCAGTCATTAATTCTCTGCTTCCTGAACTTTTGCAAGGCTTCATGGTATTTGTAGGCTACCTCTGACCTTTGCTTTAGAAATTGTAAATTTTCCATGCCCCTTTCTCAGCTGAGTGTTCTTTCTCTTTGTTAAATGATGGAAAACTTCCCAATATTTAAGTTCAATTGTTCATTTCTTTTCGAGACCATAATGAGCTAATTGGACAGATTTTTCAAAAATAACATTTTGAGAATACTAATGGACGGTACCAAATAGCAAATAAAAACATGTGCCCTGTGGCTCCCCATATTGCTGTCAGTTTAGAAATGAGAATGTTTACTTTTGAACCAATGAATAGACTTGGATAAAACATGCACAATTATCATTCAGCCTGCTTCCCCAGTGGGAAAGGAAGGCTCCCTGAGGTTTCACTGATGGCTTTTTTTTATTTCCCTCTTTCCAAGCAAATAGCAGCTTGGGAGTAGAAGTGGTCTGAGCCTTGGTTCAAAGAGCTTCTGACTTCAGCTGATACTGTCAAAGCCTCATGACAAGAAATAGATGACAGTGACAGTTGCCCCAATACAAACTATTAAAAATGGCAATGACTGAATACTTCCTGTCTGCCAGGTGCTGTGCTAAGTCCCTCATAAAGGAAATACTATTATTCTCATCCTTGTTCTACATTTGAGGAAACCAGTTTAGAAAGGTCAAGTAGCTCGCTTGAGGTCTTGTGGCTAACAAGCACAGAATCTGGATTGCATTCAGGTGATGCCAACGCCAGAGTCTGAACTCTTTTTTTAAAAAATTTCTTTTTTTTTTTTTTAAGTTTATATATTTTTGTGTGAGAGAGAGCATGCGCAAGTAGGGAAGGGACAGAGAGAGAGAGTGTATGCATGACAATCCCAAGCAGGCTCTGCACTGTCAGCATGGAGCCCAGCACAGGGCGTGAACCCACAAACTGTGAGATCATGATCTGAGCTGAAACCAAGAGTCAAACGCCTAACTGAGCCACCCAGGAGTCCCCAGAGATTGAATTCTTTTTTTTTTTTTTAATTTTTTTTAATGTTTATTTATTTTTGAGACAGAGAGAGACAGAGCATGAACGGGGGAGGGGCAGAGAGAGAGGGAGACACAGAATTTGAAGCAGGCTCCAGGCTCTGAGCCATCAGCCCAGAGCTCGATGCGGGGCTCCAACTCACGGACCGCGAGATCGTGACCTGAGTTGAAGTCGGACACTCAACCGACTGAGCCACCCAGGCGCCCCCAGAGATTGAATTCTTAACCATTCTGCTATATTACCTACTTGGAAAGCTTTTTTTTTTTTTTTTAAACCTATCAGTAAGAGATTTTCAGCACTACCCCCTCTCCTCCTACACCCCATAATACCATTCAATTGGGCTATGAATGAGGGTTAAACCAAACAAACAATTCAGTTCTGTTTAATAAATATTTATGGAGATCCTACAATTTTGGGGGCACCATGCTAAGCTATGCCATGGGGACTACAGAGATAAATAACCAAGGTTACAAAATTTATGAGGAAAATGTATTTATAATTATAGCTGGAATGACAGCTCTAAGCTGAATGTGATTATATGATAGAAACACCAATAAGGGATCAAGGAGAGCAAGAAATACATTTAAATGGAAAGTCTGTGTTGTTTTCAGGGGATTTTTGAACTGGATTTTAAAGAATGGGTGGGACTTTAAAAATTAGGATAGCATATGGGGCACCCTGGTGGTTCAGTTGGTTAAGCGTCCAAGTTCAGCTCAGGCCATGATCTCACGGTTCAATGAGTTCAAGCCCCACATTGGGTTCTGTACTGACAGTGCAGAGCCTGCTTGGGATTCTCTCTCTCTCTCTCTCTCTCTCTCTCTCTCTCTCTGCCTCTCCCCAACTTGCATGCTTTCTCTCTCTCTCAAAATAAATAAATAAACTTTACAAAAAATTCGGATCGCATAGAGAGGATATTCCAAGGACAAGAAACAGCAGGGACAAACGTGGTGGGACACAGCTAGGTCCCTGTGCCTACAGCTGGGCTATCCTTGCCTGGGTTGGTCTCCTGAGTAGGTAAACGAGGCACTAACCTACAAAACTATATGGTGGACTGTCATAGCCCCCCCATGCAATGATTATGCAGCAAAATGCCCGACTGATGGAGTCAGGAGGATCTATGAAACTCTCACATAAAGGTATCCTCAGAAGGGTGGGGCTCAGAGCACAGTTCCCTCTTCCCATCAAGAGCCACGGCGATGTAGGGGAGCCTGGGTGGCTCAGTCAGCTAAGCATCCAACTTCAGCTCAGGTCTTTATCTCAAGATTCATGAGTTCCAGTCCCATGTCGGGCTCTGCGACGACAGCTCAGAGCCTGGAGCCTGCTTCGGATTCTCTGTCTCCCTCTCTCTCTGCCCCTCTTTCCCGCTTGCTCTCTCTCTCTCTCTCTCTCAAAAATAAATAAAAATATTAACATTAAAAAAAAAAAAAAGAGCCACAGCGATCTATGAATACTACCCCTGTGTGTGGTGGGCAAAGCCACAGAGCCCGCCAAGGTGGTAAATCACCTTGGTCCCCAGCGTCACACAGACCAACTCAGGGGCAAACAGGCTGCTACTTGTCACGACACACCTGTCCGATAGGCCAGGTACACCTGCTTCAGTTATACTGCTGGCGGCTATTTTGATTGGTCCAGCCCTGGAGATACTGAGTTTTAAATACTTTTAAAAAGGAGAGGTCCCTTTTAAGGGGTCACAATATCGTGAAGCAAAGGAATCTCATGTAATTAAATTTGTTTATTATTTGTGGCTTTTGTATACATATTTATGCTGAGTTTACTGCTCTTAAACTGCTTGTAGTTAATTCCATTAATGCATATTTTGCTTTTTGAAATAGTTCTTCTTGTTGTCTTCATAGAGTCCCAAGTTAAAGAATCCCTTGTGGGGGAAGAATAGGAATTGTATTATATGTTCCTTTAAAAGGTCTGGAATGGGGCGCCTGGGTGGCGCAGTCGGTTAAGCGTCCGACTTCAGCCAGGTCACATCTCGCGGTCCGTGAGTTCGAGCCCCGTGTCAGGCTCTGGGCTGATGGCTCAGAGCCTGGAGCCTGTTTCCGATTCTGTGTCTCCCTCTCTCTCTGCCCCTCCCCCGTTCATGCTCTGTCTCTCTCTGTCCCAAAAATAAATAAACGTTGAAAAAAAAAATTTAAAAGGTCTGGAATAATTCATAAGAACATAACAAAAGGCAGTTAGTTGATGGGGTTTGGGGAAGGGGTGATGTAGAGGGGGAAAATCCATGGAGATGGCAGAGAACAGGGTTGGATGTGTGACTTTTCACTGCTTATCTTTTATGATTACTATTTTTTGACCCATGTGAATGTGACATCTCTGACAAAAATAAGCAAATAAATCGATAAAAGGACTTCAAATAACCATGTATTTTTGAAAATGAATAGACTGTCTCTGGAAGGAGGACACTGAAGAAACTGATCACAAAAGTCACCTCCAGGGAGGACGGAGTGGCCAGGGGCAGGAAAAGGAAGGAGGCTTACTTTACTGCCTCACACGTGAATACTTTGAATTCTGTGCTGTGTATAAAGATGATCTGTTCATGAACAAATAGCCCGAAACTAGAATGACCCTTCTGATGACCCACGTGAAGGATTCAGAGCAGAAAGCCCAACAAGGAGTGACCTGGACCTTGGCAAAGCCTACTCCTCACACTGGAGAGACCTCTTGGCCTAGAGCAACAGTGTCCCCTCTGAATGGCTAATGCCTAAACCCTCAGAATTTGAGTTTCACTTATTTTAGAAATGGTTTTCTCCCTGTTTTTCTAGGAAGGATCACAGCTTTGGGGACCATTCCCAGCCTAGCAAACATGTAAATGTCATAGTGAGAAAATCCAAGGAAAATAGAAGTAACAACAAGAAATCCCTCCCCCCCACCCCTCCCCCCCCACCCCCCATCCTTTTAAAAAAAATTAGGGAGAAGAAGAAAAGAAAAGGTCTTAGGAAGGGGGTTACATTGTATTCAGTTTCCCAGCTTTCTCCTTCCTCCCAGGTAAACAGCTGCAAGCATTGACATGAAATAGTTTGTTAGGTCCTTTTCGGGATAGGGTTTAAAGCAGTAGGGAAAGAACAGAGGCCACGGGGGGGGGGGGGGGGGGGGGGGGGGGGAGGGCTCCTGGGTGGGGAAGGGGCCCTCTGGAGACACAAAATACGAAAGGGGGAGGGGTTTACCTTGGGGCAGATCAATTGTGCTGTTCTGAGAACACTGTAACTAGAGAACAAGTACACTCCCTTCTTTGGGCCAGTAATACAGGAAAAGCCTGTGTGTGTTGGGGGCAGCGGGAGGGCAGCAGGGTGCAGGGGTTGCTGTGCTTAATGGCAGGTAGAGACTGCTGCTGTTAAGAAGCCCCTGGCTGGGGAGGAAAGAAGTGGCTGTCGGAGAATTAGTAATGATCACAGTTGACCGGGAACATCCTTGTGCCTGAGATGAAGTTGACATAGCCTTGAGTATCTAAGAACGTACGTTTTTCTCAAATACTAGATGGTCTCATTCTTTAGTCCAGGAACTAAAGAATTTAGCTAGGAAGAGTGAATTCTTCTAAAGGCTTGGACTTCCTAGCGGGCAGAGGGGTGCACGCCTTCAACAAAATATGCTGGGTTTCTCTTTAAGTGACTTAATTTTACACAAGGGAATGATAAAGGGAAATGTAAAAAACAAGCCTAGGTTGAGTGATCTGACATGTTTTGTTTCTGGATTGCAAAGTTTAATAGCTCTAAAAACAGTTTTAACTTCAGTTTTGTGCGTATGCCTGGTTTTGTGATTTCTCTCTCTATGGCTGAAGCAATCAGCAGTATGAAAATGTGGCTTTCATCTGGTCACTCATCCTGAGCAGGAAGCTTGAAAGATGCTCTCATTCCTACCTAAATCAGATTTACTGCCCTTCCTTGCTGGCAGTGTCTTCTGCAATAGGGTCCTGAATTTACTCAGCCTCATTCCCATGACTCCACAGCAAGCCACCCCTGCTTTATTTGGGCTTGGTCTCCTCACAGTCTCCAGAAAACATACTTTCTCCCATCTCCTCTTGCCTTCTGACCTATTCACTTCCTTCCTTCAAGAACCAAGCCAGGGACGCCTGGGTGGCTTAGTCAGTTAGGCGTCCGACTTCGGTTAGGTCATGATCTCACAGTCCGTGAGTTCTAGCCCGGCATCGGGCTCTGTGCTGACAGCTCAGAGCCCAGAGCCTGTTTCAGATTCTGTGTCTCCCTCTCTCTGTGCCCCTCCCCCCCCCACTCTGTCTCCCTCTGTCTCAAAAATAAATAAACATTAAAAAAAATTAAAAAGAAAAAAAAAAAAAGAACCAAGCCAAATTCTAATTTCTATGAAGACTTCCTTAAGTGGTGAAGCCTTTATTGATATCTCCTCTGAATAGCACATGGCTTGTGTGGCACTTATGGGACTAAGTCATGTCTACTTCTGGAATTCTGACACATCTGTGTAGACAAGTGAATAGATCTATTTGCATGAACTGAAAAGCTGTTGCCCACGACAATAGGGCTGGAGCCTCCTGGTAAAGACACATCCAAGCTAGAGTCAAGGTGGGCAGACAAAGTTGGGCAAACTTTGGCTTCAGAGGGAAGGGGCAATGCTGGGTGCATCATAGTGTCTGTTATTCACATTATCTTCTTCTACCCACAGTGCCACTTTCTTTGAGATTCCATTAATAGAGTGTAAATGAAAGGTGAAGACAGGCATTCAGGCAAAGTATCTCATTTAACATCCCGGTGATGCTTTGGCACTTTGAGGACTCGAGGCCATTAATTATGAATTCCTTAGGGAGATATTAGTACCTGGTGAAAGCTGTGGCAGTGCCCATAAAGAAGGGTTGGATGCCCAGGTAAATGTAAATTTCAGATAAATAGCAAATAACTTTTTAGCATATCTCATATAACATTTGGAACATATTTATACTAAAAATTATCTGTCATTTATCAAATTCAATTTTAATGGGGTGTCCTATATTTTCCTTGGCAAATGTAGCAGCCCTACTATGAGGGACAATGGTGCCTGAAAGAGGGTAAAACGTCCACTAGGGTTCAATAGAGCCTACAGGAGGGAGTTCAGATATGATAACTAGGCGGTTGGCAGGCTTCCCTTTCTGAATAAAAAGACAAAGCGTTGAGAAGAGAAAGCCTTTTGAACCCTTCCACTTGCTTCATATCTTTGAATGACTCATGAGGCCTGGAGTGGTGACAGCCATCTAGAGGTCATGAGCTATAGGCAGAAGGATGAAAAGCCAAGGTACCATGAAGAGTGAAGCAAAAGGTTGCAAAGAGCATATGTCTTTTAAGACACTGTTGAGATCCATCCAGGGAGGAGTAACCTTCCCTGAGACAAATCTGGGTTGGTTCAGTACTTGAATAACATTCGAGTTATGTTAGGAAGGAAGAAGGAGGAAATGGATGCTGGGTAGGCCATCAACACTGTCACTAACAATGTTTCCAGCAACTGCATGGCTAGTAGTCCATCTATAGACATTGTTATTTTAGGCCTCCATTACTGTCCACAGCATACTAGGATTCTGAATATAGGTACAGAAATTAGAAGTCTAGCGGGCGCCTGGGCGTCGGTTGAGTGTCCGACTTCAGCTCAGGTCTCATGGTTCGTGAGTTCGAGTCCCGCTTTTGGCTCTGTGCTAACAGCTCAGAACCTGGAACTGTTTCAGGTTCTGCAGCTCCCTCTCTCTCTGCCCCTCCCCTGCTCATGCCCTGTCTCTCTGTCTCTCTCAAAAATAAATAAACATTAAAAAAATTCTTTTAAAAAGTCTAGGAAGAAAATGAAGATAGAAAGTATACTGCAGTAAGTGTGCTGGTATCTCCCTTTGCTGTGTGTGCGTGTGTGTGTGTGTGTGTGTGTGTGTGTGTGTGTGTGTTCAATAGACTACCTGCATGGTTGAATGTCAAGCATAGTTGACATGTTTAAAAAAATTATATGACTTGGTAATGCAAGCTGGTGTAGCCACTCTGGAAAACAGTCTGGAGGTTCCTCAAATAACTAAAAATAGAACTACCCTACGACCCAGCAATTGCACTACTAGGCATTTATCCAAGGGATACAGGTGTGCTGTTTCAAAGGGGCACATGCACCCCAACGTTTATAGCATCACTATCAACAATAGCCAAAGTATGGAAAGAGCCCAAATGTCCATTGATGGATGAATGCATAAAGAAGATGTGGTATAAATATACAATGGAGTATTATTCGGCAATCAAAAAGAATGAACTCTTGCCATTTGCAACTATGTGGATGGAATTGGAGGGTATTATGCTAAGGAAAATTAGGCAGTCAGAGAAAGACAAATATCATATGACTTCATTCATATGAGGACTTTAAGACACAGAACAGATGAACATAAAGGAAGGGAAACAAAAATAATATAAAAACAGGGAGGGGGACAAAACATTAGAGACTCTTAAATATGGAGAACAAACAGAGGGTTACTGGAGGGGTTGTGGGAGGGAGGATGGGTTAAACTGGTAAGGGGCATTAAGGAATCTACTCCTGAAATCATTGTTGCACCTATACGCTAACTAATTCAGATGTAAATTAAAAAAAATAAAATTAAAAAAATTATATGACTAGCTTATTCCCTATGAGATCCCTTCACATGTAGTCTTCTTTCATCCACATGGGGCCACTCAATCCCTTACCACCATTACTCCCATATCCTCTTACATGTACGTCCCTACCTCAGTCACTAGAAAATGTCTTTTCAGTACTCATGGAGAATTTAAGGAGCCATAACTCAAAAACACAAGTGTAGCAAACTTTGCCATTTATCATTCTCTGAACTCATACTAAGCTTCACATCTGACTGCCTACCTCTAGATTTCTCAGCGTTGTGAAACACTCATTGTTTTTGTTGCCTAAGACACTGTCAGGTGTTCTGTTACCTGCAGACAGAAGCATCCCTAATCGTTAGAAAAGCTGAGGTGTTCTTATTCATGAGCACATGTGAATCATCCTTTACCAACTTCCAGAAATATTTAGGGGAAGCTTTCCAGGAAAGTGGAGTCCTAAATTATCAGGTCATGTAACCAAACATGGGTTACATTTAGCATCTCTGTTGAAAAGTTGGTATTGGCTACGAGTGAGCATAAAGCCTCCATGTGGACGTCAACTCTTGAGAGCCCAGAGACTTTCCTTTATATTCCCATTCCTCAACTGCATGACTCAATACACATTTATTAATTGACTAATTAAAGTATTTAACTGATTTATGGAGGATTTCTAACTTAATCTAAACCTGGAAGGGAGTATTTGAAAGATGGTGTGGAGAAAGAGTATTGAGGGTTAGGAGATATAAGAACAGAGGTCCTGGAATAAGTCGTTAGAATAGCATTTTTGGTACACAAGGATTAGATCCCCCAAAAAGGATTAGTAAGAGTTTTTTTTTTTAAGTTTATTTATTTATTTTGAGAGCGAGAGAGTGGGGGAGGGGGAGAGAGAGATAGAGAGAGGAAGAGAGAACCCCAAGCAGGTTCCACATTGTCAGTGCACAGAACCCAATGTGGGGTTCGAACTCACAAACCGTGAAATTATGACCTGAGCCAAAATCAAGAGTCAGATGTTTAACCAACTGAGCCACCCAGGTGCCCCAGGTTAATAAGAGTTTTATGACTAGGAGGAACAAATGCTACCTCTAGGTATATTGGTAGGTGTTTGGGGCTGGGGCAGTAGGTCACTAGGGACCAGAGCAGTCCTTGAGCAGTGGAGGAACACAAGGAAGAAATATCATAGGGAAGTTCATTAGTCAGCAGCCTGTAGGATCTATTAAGAGAAAGACATTGGTGACATAGAAAGGCAGTTAGGAAGCTCTTATGGTAATTGAGGGATAAATTACAATGGTGATAAGGAAGGGGAAAAGTGAATCCTAGAAACAGTTTGGTTGAAGAACTGATGGAAGGCAAGAGAAAAAAAGTGCTAACATTTGCTTGGTGCCTACTCCATGCCAAACACTTCACATACACTGCCCCATTTAGTCATTGTGAGTTATATTATTGTACTCTCCACCCGGTGGGGGGACCCAATCTGTAAACATGTAATGATTTTACAGAGTAACAATTGTTCTAATAGAAGTATATATAAGAGAGCTATTGGGTATCCAGGAAAGAGGCATGGACCCAAGGAATGTCTAGAAAGATGCATGGAAATTTAACAGAAAAAGTCCGTGGAGAACATTCCAGACGGATGGTATGTGCATAGGCATACTTTTGGCAAAATCTGTGTCTGCGGTGTCTTCTGGAGAATTCATTAGTACCAAGGAGTTTCTCTGAGATATTCGAGTGAGATATTTGCAGGCCAGGGCAGGGGGGGCTTTGGGGGCCCTTAAATAATACCATGTAGTTAACTGCCAATTTAGCATCTTAGGAAAACTATAGCTATAGCCAGTAGTGGAAACACCTCCAGAGATTTCTGCTGGAAGTAATGCTCCATGATGTGGTGATGGAAAAAGGTGGGAAAGTATTGAAGTTCTTCCATGTGTTCATCTCTCCACCATTCCTGGATTCTCCAGGGCCACCGGCCTCTCCCCCTGATCCCCACCCCTATTTGTTCTCCTGTCCATGCTAGAGACTATACATATTCTGAACACAGGGAGCTAGACAGCATCTTCTACGTCCCTCAGCGATTTGCTCTTGGAGCTGATTTTACACCCTCCTCCTCTGCTCCCTTCCTGAATATTGCAGACCATCCTTCTCATAACATGCTGTGGCAGTGGCTTTCTGATATTTGGCTTGTAACCCCTGGGGCATGACAGCAGAGACCTCCTGCTCAAACCTTCCAGTGTTCAGGACATTATTTGCTTGCTTGTTTGTTTTTTGTTTTCTTTTCCTCTGATGCCCTTGGAGGTAGGCAGGAGACCTCAGATAACCCTAATATCAGGAGGGATCATTGCAGTCTCAGAAAGCAAATGCTCTAGCTCTGGGAGGGGTGGGTTGTCTACAGATGCACTCCCTGTCATGTCCCCTTGCTTGACCAGTTGGAACCTCGCTCTGTGGCATTTTGGGAAGATAAGGAGTCTTCTACAGCTTGTCCAAAATGTTAGCAAAGACTTCCATGTTTCTACTCTAATTCTGCGGCCACTTCAAACCTATATTTCAAAGCATCACGAATATTAACATTCTCGTCATATTACTCTTCCTTCAAATAATTTCTAAGGAATGTGTCCAAATGGCACAGGAGTAGGAGTCAAGAGAACCAGCAGTCTGCAGACCTAACTTTTGGGTTGAATTGAGCCTCTATCTGTCCATTCTATACCCTCGAGCAAGACATCACTTTTTCAAGCCTAATTTTCCCCATTTGTTAAAGGGGTGCAACAGAGTTTGCTCCCTCTCCTTAGCACTTCTGTGAGGACTGGATCTGGTTATATACGTTATAGTGATATAGGAAGTATAAAGTATGATAGGTGTGCATTATCACCCTACAGCAGGACAAAATAGCTAACGGCAGCAACTCTGGAGCCAGACTTTCTTTAAAGCCAGTTTTTTCCTCTGGCAAATGAGGATAATGATGCAGCCCAAAGCTCTGAAATCTCCGAAGCTCGGAAACCTAAAATTTCTTATGAGCGAGGCACCTGCCCTTACTGGGTGGCAAGATTGACCTGAGGGTTTTTTTTGTTTTTGTTTTTTTTTTTAATTTTTTTTTCAACGTTTATTTATTTTTTGGGACAGAGAGAGACAGAGCATGAACGGGGGAGGGGCAGAGAGAGAGGGAGACACAGAATCGGAAACAGGCTCCAGGCTCTGAGCCATCAGCCCAGAGCCCGACGCGGGGCTTGAACTCACGGACCGCGAGATCGTGACCTGGCTGAAGTCGGACGCTTAACCGACTGCGCCACCCAGGCGCCCCTGACCTGAGGGTTTTGATGGTCTTTGTCCAGCCTATTTGCTGCAGAAAACTCAATGTGCTTGTTTATTGGGTGCGGGAATCATTACATAGCATGCAGTACATCCACTGCGCTATGTTTTCTAAAATATGGAAAATTCTGAACTGGAAACACATTTGGTCTCAAGGTTGGTACCAAACTCATAGGGCTGCCATGATGATTAAGTAAACAGATTCAGGTAAAGTTCTCAGCATAGTGCCTGGTCTGCAGTAGGTGCTCAGCAAATGTTAGCTTCCGTTGCTCTTCCCTCTGTTACTGCAGTCCTCAACATCCTTGAACTATTTCCACCATTGCTCTAGACCTATTTCCCAATTTGTGCCTGTAACTACTAATGTCTAAAATTATTTCCATTCAAACACTCAGCACTTGCCTTTCCTGAAGCTCCTGTCTTCCCAGCTCTCTGCCCAAATGCTCTTCTCATTTAGGACAGAAAGCTCTCCCTGTAGCCACCTGATGTCCTCTCCCTCTGCCTTCTCGGTAATTGGTAGCATGGTCTGCTTGCAGGTGAAGGAGGCTGGGAGAGGGTTCTGGGAAGCATCCCACTGGTTCAGACCCCTAGCTCGCCCTGACATCCTTCCCGGGGGCTGTGTGGCTGGGATCCTATTTGGGTATATGCAGCTCCTCCCCTTTTGGAAAATTTACTTCCACCTTTCTGGACTTGAGTTTCTCATGGGTAAAGCGCAACAGGCAGCCTAGATGAAAGCTACAAGCCTCATAGCTCCCCTGAATCCTACCTCCTGTGACGCTGCCCTGGAGCTGTTATCTCTACACGCGGGGGAACCACATCCTCCACACTCTTTCGGTAGTCAGGTGATGTCAGAGGGGGAATAAAGGCTGCTTCCCTCCAGCTCCAAGTACATCCAACCTCAAGAAGGGCCAAACGCAAAGCATTTGCAAACTTTGTGACCATGGAAACTAGATCCTCTTTTTCCAGCTTTCTGGGCACTGAAATTAACCTGACTGTAGGAATGGGCTCTGGCTCATCTGGACAAGGGTAGACATGACTTGGACAGTCTCAAGTTCAAGGAGGTCCAGCCTGGTAGTGAGGGGACTGCACGCAAGGTTGCCATCCATTGACCGATGCCAGAGGCCGAGCAGCACAGTGACCAGCACTGGTCAATAGACAGAAGGACTCTGCTAGCGGTGAGAGAGGCTGATGGAGAAGCGGGAAAGTGATGTTGGGAAGTGGTGAGGCTTCAGGTCAAGACTCTAGTGCCGGAGGGAGACTGAGGGAGGAGGGAGGATGGGTGATAATGGAAGCCTGGTGCTGTGGACTGGGCCACCCAAGGGTGGAGGTGACATGCCATAACCCTCAGGGCTCTTCCCTGGAGCACCATATGCTGTCACTCTGCAGCAAGACACTGTTAACTGCAGCCAGACATTATTCCATTTATCATTTTTCATTTTATCATTAGGAAGGGGGCCCCAATTTTTGTTTCAGAAACAGCGTGATCACCTAGAAATACTAATATCGCAGGGTCCCAGTTGTGTTTTGGTGAGATATCAGCAGAAATCGCTGGGAGGAGCTGTGGGAGAGCCTGTGCAAGGGGTCACTTCAGCTGGCACATGGCATTTGCCCATCACCCTTTTCCCCTTTTTCTGCCTGAAACTCAGACAGGACTCTGGAAGAGAAACAGCCCTCTGATGACCAGTAAGCACAAAGCCACAGGCGAAGCTGGGTGGGACTGGAAGCTGAAGGAAGCCTCAGAGCTGACAGCATGGGGAGCCCCCGGAGAGCCCTGAATGGTACTGCAGCCTCTTGTCATGTGAGAAAAATCAGCTCTTGTTTGGCTCATCAGCTGTTGTTGGGCTCTGCTTTGTGCACACAGACCCAGTCCTAACAGGCACACGTATCTGCCTTCCTGGGTGGCTGGGAGGATGAGATGAGACGCTTCAGGAGACTCTGAGGGTTAAGGTGAACCCAGGGGATAGAGCTGAGCACTCGGAATCCAACTTTGGGACCTTGTCCTATTCTTAAGCCCCTGTAAGTGGTGGATACCTAAGCCACTGATATACTTCCTGTCCCCAACTTGATTAACTCCAGACGTAGTAGGCAGATTACTGAAAGTCCATCTGCATTTCTAGAAAGAATTTCTCTGCTTATGTGTTATCAATGGTGGTTCAATAGCACCTTCTTCACATTTAGAGTAGCATTCATTCATTTGCCACATTCTTCCTGGGAGCTTACATTGTGTCAGGCACTGTATTCAGTCCTGGAGGTACAGAAGCGAGTAAGATATAATCCTTGGACTCCAACATCTCAAGGATCTTCTCTGGGTACCAATTTTTTTTTTTTTTTTTTTTTTTTTTTTTTTTTTTAGAAAAACGGGGCCAATGGGGCGCCTGGGTGGCGCAGTTGGTTAAGCGTCCGACTTCAGCCAGGTCACGATCTCGCGGTCCGTGAGTTCGAGCCCCGCGTCGGGCTCTGGGCTGATGGCTCAGAGCCTGGAGCCTGTTTCCGATTCTGTGTCTCCCTCTCTCTCTGCCCCTCCCCCGTTCATGCTCTGTCTCTCTCTGTCCCAAAAATAAATAAACGTTGAAAAAAAAAATTAAAAAAAAAAAAGAAAAACGGGGCCAAAGATGAACGGTATGTTTGGGCTAAATATGAGGGAAGAGAAAGCTCTGAATACTGATGTTGTTATCATTTTGTATCCTCTGACCGATGCTACAAGAATAATGCACACTGGGTTTTGGGAGGTGGGGGATATTTCCAATCCAGCTTGAAGTGGAAAGTTACTGGTATGCTCAGAAGTAAGCTTCCATAATTATGGGCTGAGGTCAGACAAAATATAGAGAGTCCTTAATTTCAAGCATTTCCTTGGGCTGTGAGTAAACTACCACCCAGGTAAGATATGCTATCTCCTTAAATGGAAAATACCCAGATGGTGGAAATTTTATGTTATTTACAAATGGGAAACCATTGGGTCTTCAGTGATAACCCCTGCTCCACACTCTGACCAGCTGAATGGCTGTACCAGCCCACCATTTTTCGTTTTTAGCTGCTCCTAACCAGACAGATGTTAGGGTATGCAGTATAAACCATGCATCAGAATGCAGGTTCTGGGGTGAGAGCACCCGACTTTGAATCCCAACTGCTCCTTATCAGCTGGTGAGTATCCACGTAGTTACTTGACATCACTGAGTCAATAATTCCTGCCACTTAGGGTTGTCATGAAGATTAAAAATAACATACAAAGGTTGGAGAGTGCTTGGCACTGAGTTAGAGCTCAACACACGGTAACTATAGGGGAAATGAGATGGGGAAGGGGAGAGAGGATCTCTGTCCAGACACAGCCCATCCTCATCAGACCCCAGAGCCAGGTCAACCCTATGCTGCAGAATTCTGCTCCAATCACCTTCAAGCTGCTGGGGACTGGGGGGTTGGGCGGGGGGGCTTTCCAATTATTTAAATGAAAGCTACATTTTGGTGGGTCTGCGAAATGAGTAGGTTCTGATAGTCCACTGGACGATTCTGCTTTGTGAGGCTAGATGAGGGTTTTCATGAAAGCCTTCCCCGTGTAAAGACGTTCATTTCCTCATCTCTTCAATGGAGGTAGTTGTCCTGACCTCATGTAATGGTGGGGGGGAATTAAACCAAATGACAAGCACCTAGCATGATAACAGGAGGAAGTAGGAACTCCAGAAAGATTGCTCCACCCTCCTCCATGACCCCACCCTGCCCTCATACTGTCCTAAACTGAGAGTACGACTGACAGAGAGCTGAGGACACGTGGCGGGACGAATATAGGAATCCACTCTTAGCACCCTATACTTTAGTTGCAATTTGTTTATCAGACCAGCTAGGCCACTCCCTAGGCCAGTTCTGTTCAGCCCCAGGGCGCACGAGAATTGCTGGGCAGCATTGTAAAATTTATTGATGTCAAGCATGAGTTTCCTCCCCCAAGAGATTCTGTCTTAATTAATAGCTCCTTGAAAGAATGAGCACCTCTCTGGTTTCGGTTTGTTCCTCTGCAAATTGAGAGGCAGGGAAGTGGAGTAATTCACTGGGTGTTGCATAGCTAGAGAAGGCCCCAGGTCTGCTGAAGCCTGGCCAAGGGCAATCACCCCAATAAATACTGTCTTTAGTTAAAATTATGATATTCTGTCCATCATGAATTGTTTTCAATAATTTTAAGTTTTAAAATATTGTATTAAAATAGTATCTTGATTACTGAGGGGTGGCTTTTTTTTTTTAACACCCTCTTAAATTTTGTACTCGAGGCCATAGCCAAATGATGGGGAGTGTTTAAGAAAACCTCACGTCACTTCCCTGGGTCGAGAAATTGCATCTATAAAGGAACATGAACTGGGCATCCTGTCCTTTTTCCTTGCAAGGTCATGCTCAGCTCTGGTTTTGTGCTGTGTTTCCAGGAGTTGTGACAGTCAGTCACGAGGATAGGGATGAGCTGCTGGTCTGTGGCACAGCTGGACAGAGGCCAGTGAATTTCTGAGGCTTCTGTACAAGAAATCAGTTGAAAGTCATTTTAAGACTGGTTAGAATTTGGGGGCACCTGGGTGGCTCAGTCGGTTAAATGTCTGACTTCGGCTCAGGTCATGATCTCACAGCTGGTGGGTTCAAGCCCAGCGTCGGGCTCTGTGCTGACAGCTCAGAACCTGGAGCCTGCTTTGGATTCTGTGTCTCCCTCTCTCTCTGCCCCTCCCTGGCTCACTCTCTCTCTCTCTCTCAAATATAAATGAACATTAACGACAACAAAAGACTGGTTAGATTTTGGCTGTGTCTCTTTTGCAGCCTAAGCAGCAGATGAAATTCCTCCAGGAAGGAGTATACATTATTTAACATGCCCCTAGCTTATAGTTAAGCTTTTGACTTTGGCTAGCTTGACATTTTCAGCCCATTCTAATCTGATTTAGGTAATAAACGAGTGACAAGACCTGAACTATGCCCTCAGATACCATTAGACCAAAAGATAGTTGATTTGCCTGGAGGGAGCTCTGTGTTAATCAGGTCAGGAAACACGTGAATGGTTTGCAAAGGAAACATTTAGACAAGGTGGAGCCGGAGATCCAGGTGAAAAGTCTTTTCCTGAGATGGTAGGCAGAGACTGCTGCTCACAGGTAGTCTTACCTGTCTGGCTGCATCTGCCTCTGGGAGGTCTGCAGTCATCTTAAGGGACAACACTGAAATCTCAACAGTTTCTCCAAACTCAACTTTACTCTTATATCAATTCCCATCAGAACAGAAGCTCCATAAAGACAAGGGTTGGTGTAGGGTTTGTTCCATGCTATATCCTCGGCAATTAGAATGGTGCTTTACCTAAATAAGTGCTGATGATCACGTCACCCTCTTGATTACAGTTCTTCAATCTCTCTATTTCTGTTAGAATAAACACTGAAGGAAGCCCTTATGTGGCCTACTTGATCCGCCCCCTGATTACCTCCTTAATTTCAGGTCAAGCCACCTTTTCTTCATTCACTATGCTCCAAGATCTGCCCTACCAGGCTTTTGCAAATGTTTTCTTCAGCATGGTGAACACACACACACACATGCACACACACACACACACACACACACACACACACACACACTTCCCAGAAACAACTCCTTCCCAATCTTCATATTACCTCAGTAGAAAGGTCCTTTCTTCAACTATTCTCAAGGTCCTTCTCTGTTCTTATCCATGGAGAACCTTCTTTTGCACACTCATCTCCATGTCATGTTTTCCTCATAGTGCTTTTCTCAACTGGTAATTAAATATTTTAAAAAAATGTATTCCACTGCTTATTGTCTGTTTCTATATTAGACTTCAAAATCCATAAGGGACTGAATATGACTCTGTTCCAATATATCCATATTCCTCTGAAAGACATAGAAGAGGTGCTTACAAATTACTTGTTGAATGAACGAATGAATGTCTTTAATATATATGACCCTGTCCTAGAGCAAAATATAAAAATGATGTTTTCCATCTCTCTTTTGTCTGCTCTCTTCCCTTTCGGTGCTTTCTTTGCTTGTCCCAGTGGCTAAATATAGCCTGTTAGCTGCCCAGGCTGCCTTATATACCCGAAGCTCAGGTCTGACAGTCTAAACAATACTCCACTAGGAAGTTAAAGACTGGAATGTCATGATGTGCTGTGCATAATATTTAGTTGTTAACAGAAATGCATCCCATTCTAAATATTATGGGAGTTTAGGACATTATAGACAGCTTACGGGGAGGAAATTTATGCGGGGACAGGAGGGCCATTCACTCCACAGAGGCAGCCAGCTGGCCCGTTGTCTATGCAGACAGATCTTGACATAGCTACCATAATCAGTTAAAACCAAGTTCATCTGGGATTTTCATGCTATTCTTTTGATCATTCTAATTACATATTGGCTACCTTGCATTATTTTCTGTCTTTACATAAAACTGAAGAGAAATCATAGAGTATCATACACCACAATGTTAACAATACTTATATTTAGATATTGCAATATGAGTAATTTTAGGGTTTTTCCCCATGTTTGTCCATTTAAAATTTTTTTTAAGTTTATTTATTTATTTATTTAGAGAGAGAGAGAGAGAGAGAGAGTACAAGTAGGGGAGGGCCAGAGAGAGAGGGAGAGAATCCCAAGCAGGCTCTGCACTGACAGCATGGAGACTGATGTGGGGCTTGAACTCGTGAACCGTGAGATCCTGACCTGAGCTGAAACCAAGAGTCAGACGCTTAACCGACTGAGCCACCTAGGCATCCCTAACACTTTTTATTTATTGGCATTTTGTTACTTCTATAATTTTAGAATACGTATTTCATGTGCTCTACTCTGTGTTCATATATATAGTATCTCAGTTGTATAGAGCTATGCTGTCTAATATGGTAGCCATTAATGTCATGTGAATATTCAAATTTAAATTAATCAAAATTAAAGTTGATTAAAAACTCAGTTCCTCACTAGCCATATTTCAAGAGCTTAGTAGTCACATGTAGCTAGTGGCTGTTGTTTTGAATAGCACAGCCCAGCTATAGAACATTTCCATTATCACAGAAAGTTCATTTGGAAAATACTGGTATAGTGTATGTAGGTCTTAAATGTTTGAATATAGGGGCGCCTGGGTGGCGCAGTCGGTTAAGCGTCCGACTTCAGCCAGGTCACGATCTCGCGGTCCGTGAGTTCGAGCCCCGCGTCGGGCTCTGGGCTGATGGCTCAGAGCCTGGAGCCTGTTTCCGATTCTGTGTCTCCCTCTCTCTCTGCCCCTCCCCCGTTCATGCTCTGTCTCTCTCTGTCCCCAAAATAAATAAACGTTGAAAAAAAAAAATAAATGTTTGAATATAAAGAGTCTTACAGGTGTTGAAGAGTATTGTTGAGGCACACAAAAGTTTGAAAAGATTGACCGTCTGGGTTCCTTGTGATCCAAATGCAGTAGTATTGATTCTTCTCTGAGAAAACACCCTGGTTTGTTCACCAGGGTCCTTCAACTTTTATAGCTGCGGAAGACAGCTGAGTTTAGCCATCTGAGAATTTTTCCAAGGTAATCTGAAAAGGCTGGACAAAATGCCCACCATGATGTTTCAGTCTCTGAGGCTGTTCCTAGAAACTACCTTCTTATGGTAAATTTTCATAAGCGTACTTGAGATCAGATGCCTTATTTCCCTAATTTCTATTCCCATTAAAAGGCCTTTAGTATCTTTTCTTGACTGACTCCTCTTTAATGAACTATAAAGCAACCTAATGCTGAGGTAAATTTATTATGCAACCAGCCCAGGAAGTCATGCTCAGCAAGTGGCCAGGCTCTTCCTTGAAAGGGCAGGGACTAAGTGACCTTTGACACAACAGCGCAAGATGTGAGCAGCTACTCTTTCTCTGTAATTGCCAAAATTTGTCTGGTGCCAAGATGAATTCCCAAACTCACACTCCTGGTGGCCTAAGCAATGTGTCATGTCTTACTCAGCCACCATTAGCAAGAAAGACCTAGGTTATTAGCTGAGAGGTGTAAGGATGTAGTCATTCATAGATTTTTTTTTAAAAACAAACCTTCAGTGAGCATCTACCATGTGCTACACACTGAGAATAGAACAGTAATTAAGGCAGACCTGGATACTGCCTTACAGAGTACCACCTCAAATTATTATAACACCAACCTTATTAAAGGCAAGGATAATCTTAAATAACCAGAAATGAGCTGACACCAAAGAGTCAGGGGTGTCTCCAATGTGCAGTAAAGGTAAAACTCTAGCTACGTGTGTAAATCAGGAAAGATACCGAATGTAGGAGTGTGTTTTATATCAGTTAGCTTCTCAAGAGACCCCTTAAATGTCATTTAGCTGTGCAAGAGGAAAGAGACAAAATGTTTCTGTAATCGGGTCCTACAGGAGACATTAATCACCATAGGAAACAGTGCTAGGTAGTAAACTGCCAAGACCTGTAATGTAGTTCACTGGCCTTTCTCTAAGCACCCCGGGTTAACACGGAAAAAGGAAGATCTACCAAAATGTTGGTTAAAGTCCATGATAAAAGGTCATTGCCTTAAATAACTAAGATGTGGAGCATGTGTGGCAATGTGGAAACAGAAGTACAGAATAAAAAGGGAAAATGTCTTCTTAAAGTGTCTTTTTGCAAGAAAAAAAAAGGAAAGAAAGATTTGGATATAATCCTAAGAAAGAGGCACTCAGCTGACACCCCTGCAGAGCATGCCTAATTGCCCAGAAAGGGTAGACTAGTAAATCTTACTGTAAATCGCTCTTCTCTCATGGCACAAACTTCTAGATCTCACACTAAGATGTTGTAAACATATCTGATTGAAGTTCAAGGGTAGGAGAAGAAGGGAAGGGCATGTAAAGGCCTCCATGCTCCTGAAATAAAATTATCTGAGGAAAGAAAACTTAGAGTGATGGTCAGAAATCAACATAAGGAATTGTGGTGGAGAATTATAGCATAACATGTGGGTGTTGCTAGATGCCTTTTCAGACCAGTTCACATTAGCACTGTGGTTGTGTTTTGGAAAATATTTGTTGAGTACAAGAGTGCATAACATTTGAGCCCAAAAACACGTAGGAATCATCAGTAGTTGTTGATTGTTAAAGAACATGAATGAAAATACTGGACAATGTAACATGAGGAGTGTGGGGGCCAAGCATGAACACTTGGGTATCCCCAAAGTTTAAGGTCAGGACAAGAGATAAGGAATCTATTAAAGGGATAGAAAATGAACGGTCAAAAGGAACCAGCACATCGTTGCCAGAGAAGTCAAGGAAGTAAAGAATTCAGAGAAGAGATACCTGCTTACACACAGTTGGAAGTACAGCCAGCTAAGGATTGTAAACTGTCCATTGATTTAGCAAGATTTGCCAGAGAAGTCTGAGTGGAATGGGGTGAGCATAACACAGGTTGTAAGAGACTGAGAAGTGACAGGGAGGAGAGGAAATGTGGATGGGACCAGCCATTATTTTGAAGGATCCTAACATGAAGACCCACGTAGACATTGCTCATAAGCTTTTATTCCCAAAGAGTCTGGCTTGTTAAATTGCTGAGGTTTAATCTCCAGAACTGACCTGCCTGGCTACAAGGATGGGAAACAATCATATCTGAACTTTTGATCGGAGGAAGAATCCACATAACAGAGCATTCTAAACCTGATTCTTCTCTGATTATTGTAAACATTATTTAGCCCTTAGAGAAATAATGCTTTTGAACATTTTCTCCCCAGCAATTTTTCTTGCCCTTCTCTATAGTATAGAGATTGCCTATAAGATTTAAGTCTGTGGAGTTCAAGAAAAATCCATTGGCATCCCTTCTTTTGAAAAGTGAGCTGTGGGGGTTAGTCACACTGAGCCCTGCAAAGCACTCACCATAGAGGCAAAGAAAGGGTCTCCTGGTGTGCTATGCACAGACACTAGGTCTATGCAGCCTTTGGGTAAACAGAGATGATTTATGTGCTTCAGATCCACCATGTGGTCAGTAGACTTTGCATAGAGAAATTCCCTAGAAGTGTTGGAAGGCAGACCCTGCCTCTTACTAACAATCATAGCCTCAAAGTTGTTCGTATAGATCAGCCATAAAAATGCCAAGAAAAATATTTCAATGATTATTTGTTCTACTTCACAAAGCCAAGAGTCCTAGGTTGTCACAACATACTAGTGTTTTCAAACTTTAACTCAACATCAAGTCCTTTTCATGAACTAAATTGTTCACTATATGTATCAGATAAAAATGCTGGACTACTATGGTTGAAGCTGAGTGACATAGGGCAAAGCTACCTCCTTGGAATTCAAGACACAGGTTGAAAGCATTAGCCCTAGAAAAGTGGCTCATGACACTGGCTGCCTATTAGAATCACCTATGGACAAATCCTAATGCATTTAGAAATCCTGATGTAATTAATCTAGGGGGAAGACCTCTGGCATGGTATTTTTTAAAGCACTCCAGATGATTCTATTATGCAGTGAGGGCTAAGAACTGGTACCCTGAAGGGGTAATGGGAGGCTCCATTCTACCACAGAAGATAGTATTTATGGGAAAACTGCTATCAAAGCAATAGTTAGGGAATACTCTGCTGTTGGTTAACCAGATGTCTTAGTCGGTGAGTGTCAACCAGTTTACCAATAGAAATCAATTTTATGTGAAAGTAGAATAAAAGGATGTATACATTACAAAAGTCAGACTGAGTAGCCCATATACCAACATTTAACCAGAAATCATTTCTGGAGTGCCTATTATGTGGTAGACTCTATGTAAGAGGCTTAGAGAGATATTTAAATTATTCTTCTCCAGACCTTACTCTCAAAGAACTGTAAGTCTTCTGTGGAAGATATAATGTTTGATAAGCCCTGGACTTGCTAGGTTGGGAAATTTCTAGCCTTTCCATGTGTTAAAAGACTTTCCAAGTTAGAAATGGACTCGCGGTAAAGGTCAAATCCAGAATGCTGCTGGTAAAACCTGGACCCAAGTTAAGGACAAATCAAGGTTGTATGACCTTGATTTGTGCTTGTGAGACCTTTTGTTGACCTCAGAAAGATGCAAGAATCTTAAGAGCATTGCTTCGCAGCATCCTGACTTGCAGTCTAAAGGAAAGAGGAGCCTGCCTTGAAGAATTTTATGCGTGTGAATTTTATTTAATGAACTGAATTTGTAATGTGATGCATAGAAAGCATAAAAAATTTAAAGAGAATTGCATTGGCAAAAGTATCACCAGATTGGACTAAAAAAGATAGGGTAATACAAAATAAAATGAGATTCTGGGCTCCTAAATTTATATAGACAGAAACTCATTGGGGGCACCTGGGTGGTTGGTTAAGTGTCCGATTTCAGCTCAGGTCATGATCTCACAGTTCGTGGGTTGGAGCCCTGTGTCAGGCTCTGTGCTGACAGCTCAGAGCCTGGAGCCTGCTTCGGATTCTGTGTCTCCCCTCTGCCCCTCCTTTGCTCGCGCTCTGTCTCTGACTCTCAAAATTAAATAAACATTGAAAAAAACCCCAAACAACTCAGTTGTAAACTGGACACTTATCTTACAGAAAAGAAAGGAGTTCTCAGGTGAGAGAGCCAGGATGCAGAGGGTAGAAACAAGAGCCACCAAGGACAGTAGGCTGGATAAAGACTCTGAGAGGGCAGAACTGGACCCTAATCAAGGAACATTCCCTGCACTGTAGTAGGAGACCCTACTGCCCAGGTGGATTTCAAAATTACTATGAATCAGGGAAGCTATGTACTCCTGTTTTCTCCCCTTTTGAATGGGAGTGTCCAATATTGTTATTCTTTCCTTGTCTCACTTTTGTGTGTTGGGTGTTTAGGGAGGCAGACAACTTGTCTGTTTAATTAACAGATCTTTGCATAGATAGGAGCCATACTGATTGTCTATATTCAGGGGACTGTAACTTAGGAGGCTCATTCATATCTGGACCTGATTTAGATGACAAAATCCTGGATCTCAAGTCTGGGCCTGATCCCATAATGGAATGAGAATTTTGTAGGTTTTTGGAAAGGATTAGTATATTTTGCATATGGGAGGAAAATAAATAATTTAGAGATTATTAAGGATAGCCACAGATTCTCTGCTCTCCTTCCATCAAGAGATGGAATTTATTTTCCCTCCCGCCAAATCTGGGTTGGCATTGTGTGTTGCTTTGTTCAACGTAATGTGGCAGAAGTGATGCTAGTCTAGTCTAGGCTACACTTTAAAAATTGGGGGGCTTTGCTTTATTAGTGTCTTGAGACATCATGTCAAAAAGTCCAGCTACCTTGCTGAAGAGACCACATGGCCAGCCCCCAGCTAGTCCAGCCATCTCAACCAAAGTGCCAGACATGTCATAAAGTCATCTTGGAATGCTGCCTTAAGACTACCATGCTGTGAGGAAGCTCAAGCTCCCCTATGGAGGGAACACATGGAGGAGAATTAAGGCATGACAGTTCATAGCTCCAGCCTGGCTGCCATCTGAATGTTGTTATAGGACTGACTCAACATAAGACTAAAAGAAAAACTGTTCTTTAACCCACAAATCATGAAAAATAATAAATCATTATCATATAAACCATTAACTTTGGGAAGGTTTGTTTTAGAGAAATAACTAATTGACACCATTGTGGGATACAAATGGGACATTTAGTTATGCCAAAGAATTTTCAGATAGAGAATCTTAGGTAGAAGTTCCGTTAAACTTGCTATTTTGTATCAGCAATTTTCAAAAACTGCATCTTAGGGTGACATCAACTAAAGCAATCCTAGAATGCTTACAAATAAGTAAACTAGAGTGTAATGCAGCCTTGATTCCACTTGATTCCACATCTAGTTGGGCAAAGTGTTGGGAAAATTCCTCAACAGATAATTATCAAGAACCTCCTATGAATGTCAGACAACCTAAGGAGAAAAGTCTTATTGCCAGTTTCTAAGGAAAGACAGGATGTGAACACCTAAATATCCAAATAGCAGCCAATTTCAGACCTTAATTAACTCTGAACATTAGGGAGGTATTTCTTTTTCTTCTACTATTTTTCTAGAAGAGATTATGTAGGATTGTATTGTTGTTAATTATTTATTATATATTTGGTAGAATTCTCCAGTGAAACCATCTGGACCTAGAGATTTTTTGTTGTTGGATTTTTTGAAATTATGAATTCAATTCCCTTAATAGTTATAGGACCATTCAAATTATACCTTTCATGTTGAATGAGCTATAGTAATTTGTGCTTTTCAAGAAATTGGTGTATTTCATCTAAGTTGTCAAATTTGTGTGTAGATTTGTTCACAGTATTCCCTTATTACCCTTTTGATGTCTGCAGGGTCTGTAGTGACAAAACCTACTGCATTTTTTATATTGGTAATTTGTCTTTGCTTTTTCTTTGTCAGTCTTGCCAGCATTGTTCAGTTTTATTGATCTTTTCAAAGCACCAACTTTTGGATTCATTGATTTTCTGGTTTCAGTTTTAGTGATTTCTGCTCTTAACTTTACTATTGCCTTCCTTCTGCTTGCTTGAAATAATTTTGCCCTTATTTTTCTAGATTCTTGAGGCTTTTTATTCTACGGGAAAATACTATTTCAGTTTATTGTATATGTTTCTGGTTCACTAATACAGTATATTTGTTAGATATGACTATTTAGTAGCTGTTACTTTCATAGAGCATATATAACATGCTTCCTTCATGTTCATGCGGTGCCACCAAGGTACATCGGAAAACAATAGCAAAATTCACAAAATGTGTGTCAGTTTAAAAAAAAAAAAAAGCCATCAAACAATCAGTACTAGCTGATATATCCCCTAGTGTGCTTAGAGAGGCCAATCAAGATAAATTATACCAGTAAAAGGAGCAGACCATCAATGTTTTTTCCTGCTGCTCTAAAATTTTCCCCTAAGCAGTAACCTAGCAGTGGAAAATCCCCAGCACGAAGGTTAGAGGAAGTGTGGTAAACATGTGCTGGTCACTAGATTTATCTTTCATGGTATTTCCAATAATAAATGGCTCTCTGAACAAGAAAGAATCCGAGTGTGAAAGGCTCAGGTTAGCAGCCGAGCTAAATAAAGAACAAACTGTGGCTCAAAAGAGATAATTTGCATATTTTCTTGCATTTGTATTGGTGGCCATTTGGAATTACTTAGTATATTCTTAAGAGGCAAACAATAAACCACCCAACTGAATTTTAAAATCACACAATTATTCTTAGAGATGTATGGACCCAAGGAGGAAATAGGCACCCAGACTGATTAACTGATTTGCCCAAAATTGTTCAGTCAGTCCCAGGAGAACCTGAGCTCAGACTGCCCACCCTGTTCCATTCTTTATTTAGTTAACAAATATTTATTGACTGTCTACAATATGTCAGGAGCTGTTCCGGGTGCTTGGATGCAAAGGAGGCAAGAGTCCTTGACCCCATAGAGCTGGCAGAGGGACAGAGATAATAAACAACTAATGAATTAACAAAGTGAATTACATAGTGCGTTATGCGTGATGAGTGCAATAAAAAAAGAAAGTAGAGCAAGGGAAGCAGAGTCAGGAGTGCTAGCAGAGGTGACAGCAGGTGCAATTTTAAATAGTGTGGTCAGGGAGGCCTGATTGAAAACACTGGGAGAAGACAAGGAAATTAGCCACGGAGGCAATTGTCTGGGAGAGAGCATTTCAGTGGGGAAGAGTGGGTACAGAATAGTTTCTAAGATGCTCCTGCCACGCTTGAGGAATTCAAGTCCTCTGTTAACCATCTGCATCATGTCCTCTAAAAATCATGGAACCTATAGACTTTCAGAGTTGGGAGAGACTGAAAAATTGTGCAGTCTGACCTCCTAGCCATGCGGGAATGTTCAGCACAGTGGACCAGATCTACGGTTATCCATGCTCCAAACAAATCTCTCCGATCCAAGATCTTACTGGGTCACAAAGCAGCTTGTGCCATTTTTTTAGCCACTTCCAATGGTTAGGAAGTCTTGTTTTTGTTGAGCTGAAATCTGCCTCCCTGTGGCTTTACCTTGTGATTCCACTGCTCCCTTTGGAGCAACACAAGCCCCCTCCCCCATCTCTCAGCCATGACATATTTGTCTTCTGTCTTCTTCCTTTCAACTGTCTTCTATTCCTGGCCAGCTTTAATGTTCTTCTCCAGACCACTGCTTTCTAAACATTTTCATTACTCATTTTTATCAGAAAAAAAAAAAAAAAAGATGGACATTTATTTCCCATATATATCTATTAACTTCTTTATTTTTTTTAATGTTTATTTATTTTTGACAGAGAGAGACAGAGCATGAGCGGGGGAGGGGCAGAGTGAGAGGGAGACACAGAATTGGAAGCAGGCTCCAGGCTCTGAGCTGTCAGCACAGAGCCCAACGCGGGGCTCAAACTCACAGACCGAGACATGGTGACCTGAGCCAAAGTCTGACACTCAACCGAGTCACCCAGGCGCCCCTATTAACTTCTTTATTTTCTATCATGTGTATGTACTTCTGTACCAACACATCATATATATTATAAAACAGACAAAAAGAAACTAAACAGTGATAAATTAAAAAATAGAATTTGAAATATTTTCTCCCCACACCTCATGAATCATCTTGCTCACTTTGGACATCTACTCTAGGAAAATTTTAGTTTCTTTCTGTCCCCCCTAAGTGGTGAATGGAAAACCACAGTCTCGGGAGAATATTTACATATAACATAGTGACAAAGCTCAGGCTGAAGAACAGAGAAAACACTGTTCCATCTGAGTTCTATCATTGTCAGTTGCATGGTTCCATACAAGTTACTTAACCTACCTATGCCTTAGTTTCCTCACCTCTAAAAATTCAGTGAATAGTGTTGTTACGTAGGGGGTCTAATGCCTTGCAATGTTGTGGGATACAAATGGGATAATCAACAGAAAGTACTTAATACAGTATCTAGTACAAAGTAAGCATGGAATAACTGTTAAGTAGTTATTGTTATATGGTTTTCAGAAATGGCATCTAGGTCATACATGTCAGTCATTGGGTAAAAACTTCACCTCCGGTAACCCGAATTACTTGATTCTTACTTTAGTAGTAATTTGAAAGTCCTTAATGTCACAAGTGAGTGGTGCTATCCAGATGCTTTTTGCCATTTCATTCCAATCATAGCAGCTTTCTTTTAATCCTTTGTGTACTGTGTTTCCTCATACTACCCCAGGGCCTTTGCCCATACAGTTTCTCTGCCTGGGGTGATGTTCTGAGCTATTTTTCACTTTGTTGACTCCTACTTTTCTCAAGGATCCTTCCTCTATCATCCTCAACCAACTCATATTCCTTTGTTGTTTTGGATAACTTAACGAAGGCAGACTGCTTGAGTGAACAGATATCCTTCTTTCAACCAATGTGCGTTATTTCTTTGGCCAAGGACACCTCTCAGACAGTTTGGCACAGAGGAAAGAATGTGGGCTCTGAAGGCAGTAGGGGCTGCAATTCAAATCCAATTACTAGCTGTGTGACCATGAATAAATTACCTCATCTCCTCAAACTTTAAGGTAAAATTGGGAAAATACCTTGTCCCAGAGGACTGTTTGGGACATGGGAGACTACATACATGTGTTCAGTAAATGGTAGTTGTTGGTATATTTTTATCTGAAGGGTGAGTTATCTTTCATTTATACTCTATCTCCCCTGCTAAACCGGCTCAGAGTATACAGAGTATACAGCTTACAGAGTAAGCAAAATTTGAATTCAAAATTCCCTGAACTCTTTCTACCTGGGCTTTTGATGTATTTGCTGGCCTTAAGGAAAGTCATGTGCTGGAAGTTGATTATCGGTGATGAGAAGCACATAAAACCAGCCATTAACTTGTTTCAGGAGTTCTGAAATGAGGAAACAAAAACCAGTGAGGAAGAAAAAAGCCTTGTGAATAAAAATGCTGAAAAGTAAGCTGCTTTGTTACTAGTATACACTTGCATATAGTATATGGTACGTTACCCCTAGAGAATTCCCTAGGGGTAACATGTAGGCAGCGCTACTGGGCACCCCCAAACACAGACAATGAGTCAGAAGCATGAGGTGTCTACCCAGATGCCCAGGGCAATTCCCTGCACACTAGAAGGTCTCCTAGCCACCCTTGCTACCTAATTTCTTCCAGAAACTCAGTTATGAAGTCCACTGAGGCATTTGAAGAGACAATATCTTAGTCAGGATGAAGTAATGAAAGATGATGCATCTGCAAATAACAAAGTTAATAGCCATTTCCTGGGTGTTGGACACTGTATTTATAAATATTGCCTCTCCTGAAAAAAATAATATGTTCGATAATAATATGGTCAAACCGTCCCTCCAGGAAGTAGAAGCCAGTAGTGTTAAGACAAAGTTACTGGTCAGCACTGCATCTTCTTCTTTTCTTCCTAAATCCCCTCCAATCATCTCAACTTGTCTCTCCGTTGGGAAGATTATCAAAATGAGTAGAGCAAGGCTGAATTCAGGCAGGATTAAATCAGCACATGTAGAACCACGTGGCAAAAACAGACATGGCAAACACTTGCCATACTTACATATGCGCCTTGAAAGACAGCACTGAATTTAAGTGACTACTCATTCTAAAACTTTCCATGTGTCAGGTATGAATTGGAAAATCACAAAACAGTGATGTGCAAATATGGATCTCATTCTATTTTTATACCTTTGACTAGCCATATTCCTTTGACTAGCCCCCATATTTCCCTGGCAACTGGAGAACTAAATTGAGGACAATTTAGAGAAGTCAGACCAATCCTCTAAGTTTTTTAGCCTCTTTTAACTGAAACATAATCTCCCTTCAGTATATATTCAGTCAAATACAATCATTATTATCTCTATTATCATGATCGGTTTTCGTCTAGTTCAATACTCTCTCCAAGCTTCTGCTCGTCCCTTCTTCCTGTCAGACTATTCCTGGCAGTCACAGCCTAGCAAAGAGAAGGAAGAGGCCTCAGGGCACCTGGCTGAGTGTTGGTGATGGAAGGCTCTGCATTGGGTTTGTGGGGACTCCTTAGTTGGCTCCAGCCATTTGTATCATTGCCTACTGAGAGTCCTCACGTATGGTGCATTCGAAGTGACCTTCTGCGTAGCTCTAAGTGTAGATATTCCCACAAGGATGTGCTTTCTTCCTTTCACCCGGAGGCCCATCTCTAGTCTCCCATGACACTGATCCTTCTTCAGGCTACATAGATCTGGATGGCAAGTCAACTTCTGTGCTCACAAACTTCCAGAACTCCTGCTGAGCCCATGGAAAACTCATACACCTTTGTCACACCACAGAATGGTGACTTGGGCTATCCCCAGACACCTTCTCCTTGTCTCACCTGTACTGGCTGTCGTGGAGCACCTCTGTGCATTACTGACCCTCCAGAGGGCTCCAGATGAGACATCAGCCCTATCTTTCAGAGTGATTCTTTCAAGAGTCACTGGGTGGATTCTCTGACCGTCTTCTTCCATAGCACTGGAAGGTTCCACAAACTCTCACTTCTCCAAAAAGAGCCAGTCTCACTTCCCCCAGCCCTTTTAATGTCTCCTCGTGGCAAAGATCACAAATCAGGTCTGGTTTGCTCAAATCAGTTTCATCTAACACCTGGCAAATTCCCCACCGACCTGGCTATGGGCAATCTATTCTCTTTGTTCTTGGCAGTCATGATGGAATGGCAGGGTGGGGCTGGGGAGTGATGACAATGAAAGAAAAAGAACAGAACCCAGATTCTGGTGTCATTGCCATATGTGATATGTGGTATGCTGCCCCATTTCATGTACCTGCACTTTCCTTTTCCTACTACAGTCATTATGGTCATAGACTCATCATGGTTATGGACAGCATTTTAAAAATATTTTAGAGATAATTTAGCCCAATCCCTTTAATTTGCAGATAAGGAGATTGAAATCTACATGCATGCAAAGATGAAACTTTTATTTTCTCCCATAGCTTGTTCTTTGTGCCAGAAATTCTGGGAATTTCAAGTAGAAAAAAATAGGTGCCAGCTATTTCAATACAACCTACAAATGCAAGATGATTAGAATTGCAGTCTGAAATATTTTAAGCGGTGCTTTTAAACTCATTATTTCCAAGTTCCTTAAAAAAAAAAAACTCTTAAATTCAAAGAATTTTTCTGACTGCTACATTTCCTTTTGAGGAAAATCTTAATTTGTCTGATCGAAGTAGCAAAAAGTACTTGGAAACTCAGACAGACACAGACACCTCTGTCTTCCTATTTGGAGAAGGCTAGGAAAGGGAGGTGTGGTTCATTATTAAAGGAGTGTGGTTAACGTGGTGGTTAACGTTATGTGTCCACTTGGCTAGGCTACGGTACCCAGATATTTGGTTAAACACCAGTGTAGATGTTGCTATGAAGGTATATTTTTAGATCTTATTGACATTTAAATCTATAGACTGAATAAAGCAAAGTGGCCTTCATAACGTGAGTGGTCCACATCAAGACAGTTGAATATCTTAAGAAAAAGAGTGAAATCTCCCTAGGAAGAAGGAATTCTGCCTCAGAGTTGAATTGCAACATCAGTTCTCCCTGGGGTCTCTCAGCTGAGGGCCTTGTCTGCAGAATTCTGACTTGCAAGCCTCCGCTGTTGCATGTGCCAATTCCTTAAAATAAATCTCTCACTCTCTCCCTTCCTTCGTCTTTCTCTACCTCTCTCTATATATTATATTTTATATATTATATATGTTATATTTTAATTTGTCATATTTTATTTTATTTTAAAGTTGATTTGTTTATTTTGAGAGACAGAAAGAGAGAGAGAGAGAGAATGAGCAAGGGAGGGGGAGAGAGAGGGAGAGAGAGAGAGATAGAGAATCCCAAGCAGACTCCATACTGTCAGCACAGAGCCCAATGCAGGGCTCAAACTCACAAACCGTAAGGTCATGACCTGAGCTGAAACCAAGAGTCAGATGCTTAACCGACAGAGCCACCCAGGTGCCCCTAAAATATGTCATATTTTAAAATATATATATTTTATATTTAATAAATTACATATAGATATAGAACATAAATGTGTGTGTGCATATATATATATATGTGTGTGTGTATATATATGCATATATATATATAGAGAGAGAGAGAGAGAGAGGAAGAGAGTGAAGGAGGGAGGAAGTAAGTACACACACACACACATACACACGCACACCCTATTGGTTTTGTTTCTCTAAAGAATCCTGATTAATACAGGTGGTGTCATAGCAGCCGATCAATCTGCAGTGATTCACACTGATTCACACTGAGCCTGACAGTGGCCCAGATAATGGTTCAGCCCTGACAATTATCTTCACCCAGAGAGACTCTGACCTTCTTACCAAGGCCAGCAATGAGAGATGCAAAAGACCAAGCCTGAGACGTACTGCCTGGCCAGGGTTCGCTGGGGAACCCGAATACCATGTCTCATCTGCTTCTCTTAGTGCCAATGGGACCTTCAGGGCCACGGGGGTTTTTCTGCCAAGCCACCAATCCTGAGGGGGGAAAGCAGAGGGAGCAATAATGACAGGCCTGGAGTTAAGATTTTCTCTCTTCAGGGTTACTCTGTCCTCTCAAAAGGAAGAAGAGGCCCAGAGCCACAGCAGCAGGACAACAAATACCCTCCAAATATCCCAGCAGGTAGTTACTTATGTCTCATTGGCCAGAACTTAGCTGTCTGGCCACCTAGCCACAAGCGAGGCTATAAGCGAGGCTATAAACAAGCCTATAAGTAAGGCTGGAAAATATTTGGCTCTTTCTGTCTCTGCGGTAGAAGGAAGAACATCACAGTATAGCTGTGTTTGATATGAATCTGAATTCTGTGTTTTTAAAGCAGTGCAATAAAACATGCTTGCGTATTGTGGGAAATTGTTGATATACCGCGACTCCCCCCGAGATGAATGTTACTTTGAGAGTCACCTTACAGGTCAGTGTTCTCCAAATTGTGAGTTATGGGATTTATTTAGTGGGACTCAACTAGGTGGAGGAAGAAGAGGAAGAGTAAAGGAGGAGGAGGAAAGATGGTGGGAGAGGAGAGAAGGATGAAAAATAGAAGACAATAGAATAGAAAATATTGGGGTGAAACTTTTGTTTCAGTTAGATATATTTTTCTCACTCTTGCTTGTAGTCAAAAAGTTTGAAAGTTACTGTCGGAGAGCATGTGATTGACACGTGTGCATGGCTTTGTACGACCCTGACCAGAGCAAGCTTATGAGTAGTGCACTGCCTCTGCTCTCATTTAGCATCTTTATTCTTGGTGTCTTCCCCACCCCCCTTCCCAGCCTCCAAGCGTGTCTCTCCTGCATAATAAGCTCTGCTTGTGTCTGCCACTCCTTCTCCACTTCTCTATCCTTGAGTTCCACCTGGACCCAAGTAGACTCCATTTACAACATCCATTTTTGCTTTCATCCCCCTAAGAAATTTGCTTCAATTTCCCGCACTCCCAATCCTCCAATACGCACCTTTAAAAGGTCAAAATTGGTATCTTTAATGTCAAATTCAGCTTTTCTTGCTGACCGGCCAAAGTTTGTCATCACTCTATGGAAGTGGGTGTTTTTGCAGGTGCTCTTCCTTTCCCTCTCTGAGAACTTACGTCTCTATCATAGATGCAGTTAGCATCACCTTTATGTCAAAGGTTAGACCACTGTATTTCCAGTCCATCCTGTCACTCCTGTCCAGTACTCCACTCTTCCGAGTCTTGAACTCAGCGTATCTGAAATGAGATGAAGCACATCCCCGCTCAAAGGTGCTTTTTCCTCCCAATTTCTCTATCTCTATAAATCGTGCAATCTTCCAGTGACCCAGGCAGGCATTATAGAAGCCATCTTTTCTTCTTTGCCCTCTTTATCTTTCACATCTTCTTAAAGAACAATCCCATGCCCTGGGGCATGGAGTAAGTCCTACTCCAGACTTGTCCCACCCACTGGTAGGGTGCAATCAACTGAAAGGACACTTAATTCCTGGGATTTGCTTCTTCAAAAAGAATCATTATTTTTAAAGTTCCGGATGTAAAGTCAATTTTTTTTTTAATGAAGAAAGCATCAATTTGTATTTTTTTAACATTTATTTTTGAAATTTAAAACAATGCTGAGAGGTAGTTAACATGTTAATTATTACTCTCCATTTAAGCAACTATTTGGCAAAGCATCTAAAGAGTCATGAAAACACTTGTCCCATATAACATAATAATCAAAATTCTAAGAAAAGGCTAGAATCCAAAGGTGTTCACTCTAAGTCTATGGAAAAATAGAAAGTAACCTAACTTACTTTAGGAGAATGGCTTGGTAAATTATGCTTAAGAAAATATCAATTTCAGGGGCACCTGGGTGGCTCAGTTGGTTAAGCGTCTGACTTCCACTCAGGTCATGATCTCGCAGTTCATGGATTCAAGCCTCCTGTTGGGCTCTTTGCTGGCAGCTCAGAGCCTGGAGCCTGCTTCGGATTCTGTCTCCCTTTCTCTCTGCCCCTCCCCCACTTGGGCTCTGTCTCTCTCTCAAGAATAAATAAACATTAAAAATTTTTTCACAAAAAAATTATCGGTTTCATTAGATGTGATGCAGTCATTAAAATGATAATGTAGCAACCTGGAAAGACACAGAAAAGAAGCAGCTATGGTTACAGCTAAGTTAAAATCAGGGACGTATTTGGCAAAAACTGGAAAGAAGTATGGAAAAATAATTTAAGATGGTTGAATCTGAACCATTTTTAAAATTTTATTTTCGTTTCTTCGTTTATTTCCAAAGGCATCATGGTATAGGTAGGTAGTGGCTTTTAAACTGTTTTGACTATGACTCGTGGTGAAAACTACATTATATATTATCAACTAGTATGTGTGCCCACCCACAGACACACTTACACACTCGTGTAAAAACTATCTTACTGTATTATCTTTGTAAGATACATAATTTTTCACATTTTAACATCCTTAGATTGAGATGTGCGTTACAGCTGATGAGATCTGGAGTTTATAATTGTAAGCATTTTTTTTTCTTTCTTGGAGGTACATAAATTAAAGGTGCATCTCATAATTAGTGTTTTTAGGTGTGATAACATATGGTAACAAACCGAAGTTTCACGACACAACTACCACATGTGATGTATTGTGATATTTTTTTCTTTTCTATTTTGTAACGTTTTAATTTTTTTTAATGGTGGAAGCAACTCACTAAATTGAGTCTTACAATTCCTTAATGCAGAAGCCGACAAACTGGTCATGTTTTTGTGTGGCTCATGAGCTGAGAATGGTTTCTACATGTTTAAGTACTTAGATAAGACAAAAAGAATATTTCATGATACGCAACAATGAAAAGAAATTCACATTTCAGTCTCATAAATTTTTCTTGGAACCCAGCCACCCACTGTGTATTATTTACAACTACTTTTACACTGCAAGGGCAGACTCAAGTAGTTGTGACAGAGACCATATGGTCACAAAGCCTGAAATATTGATCATGCAGCCCTTAACAAAAACGTTTGCAGCCCCTGTGCTAATGGTTTGCAATTCGCTGTTTAAAACGCTTCTAACGTCATGGCAGGAACACAGAAATGGTAAATCTGGGTCCAAATTCTGGCTCCGCCATTGCCACTGCCTCCGCATTTATAAATGGATACAATGCCTAGCTGATAGTGCTACTGGGAATTTTGTGTGATCATTTATCTAAAATGCTTGGTCCCTGGTGGGTGCTTGAACAAATGTTAGGGGTTTTTTCTGCTTCTCTTTACATTCTGCTTAAGCTATGGCCCCCACTCTTCTCCATTAAGGTCACCGATGAATACTAACATGCCACCAGGGCACTCTTAAGGGCAAAGTCCAAAGCGGTCCTCCACAAATGTGAAATTTTTGATGTTTCACATTTATCCTAAAAATCTGGGGGGATGTTAAAATTCTATTCCGAAGTATGCTTATATTTGACTCAACATAAAATTAGTTTTTAGGTGGAGCGAAATGGATATTCCTGGAAGACTGTCTTTGTCTGGTGGCTTTGCATCTGTGCTTTCTCAGTTTGAGAAGCGCGGGTTTATGCAATGGCGTTTGTTGTTGCCGTTGTTGCCATTGTTTAAAAAAGAGCTTTCTTTTCCAGGACTCACCTTTGTCATTTGGTTGTAGTTATACAGGACTGGAGAGGAGCTATTTTTAAAGGAGGACATTTGGGTTTGGCCTTAGAATGGAAAGTATGAGTATTTAGGAAGAATCATTAAAACCCAAGATCAGTCCTGAGCTTGCAAGTGCAAAGCTGATTTTTTTCCAGAGTTCCCTGAAGTGGTTAGGATTAGCTGGACTTCCTCAGCTGATGAAGCTCATAAGAGACTCATGCCAGAAGCTAATTTAATAATTTGCAGAGATAAATTATCAGGTGCATTGGAAGATTGTCATCGCTTTTTTCCCCTACAGATAAAGTTATATAAAAAGCCAAATCATAGCCACCAGTCTGCCTGCTGAGCATAGAATCGTAGGAGTACAGGCAAAACTCACAGATCTTGTGGACTTGGTTCAGACCACTGCAATAAAGTGAATGTTTCAATAAAATGAGTTAAATGAAGTTTTGATTTCCTGGTGCATATGAAAGTTATCAAGGGTGTAATAGCATTGTGTCTGAAGGAATAACATTCATACCTTAATTAAAAAGTACTTTACTGTTAAAAAATGCTAACCATTGGGGTGCCTGGGTGGCTTGGTCGGTTAAGCATCCGACTTCGGCTCAGGTCATGATCTCACGGTCCGTGAGTTCGAGCCCCGCGTCGGGCTCTATGCTGATAGCTCAGAGCCTGGAGCCTGTTTCGGATTCTGTGTCTCCCTCTCTCTCTGCTCCTCCCCTGTTCATGCTCTGTCTCTCTCTGTCTCAAAAAAATAAATAAACGTTAAAAAAAAATTTAAAAAAAAATGCTAACCATCATCTGAGCTTTCAGTGAGTTGCAATCTTTTTGTTGATGGAAGGTCTTGATTTGATGTTCAATGTTGCTGACCGATCAGGTGGTGGTTGCTGACGGTTGAGGTGGCTGGAGCAATTTCTTAAAAATAAGACAACAGTGAAGTTTGCCACATTGATTGGCTCTTCCTTTCTCGAACAATTTTGCTGTACTATGAGATGCTGTTTGATAGCATTTTACCCACAATAGAACTTCTTTCAAAATTGGAATCAATCCTCTCAAACCACTTTATCAACTAGGTTTACGTAAATCCTTTGTTGTCATTTCAACAGTTTTCACAGCATCCCCACCAGTAGATTCCATCTCAAGAAACCATTTCCTTTGTTAATCGGTGAGAAGCAACTCTTCAGCCGTTAAAGTTTTGTCATGAGATTGCAGCAACTCAGTCCCATCTTCAGGCTCCACTTCTAATTCTAGTTCTCTTGCTATTTTTTTCTCTGCTGTTTTTTCTCCGCTGAAGCCTTGAACCCCTCAAAGTCATACATGAGGGTTGTAATCAGCTTCTTCCAAACTCCTGTTCATGGTGATATTTTGAATCTCTTCCCATGCATGATGAATTTTCTTAATGGCATCTAGAACGGTGAATCCTTTCCAGAAGGGTTTCAATTGACTAAGCCCAGATCCGTCAGAGGAATTACTATCTGCGGGAGGGGTAGATTTTCAAAATGTATTTCTTAAATAATAAAACTTGAAAATTGAGGGGCACCTGGGTGGCCCGGTTGGTTGAGTGTCCGACTTCGGCTCACATCGTGATCTCTCAGTTTGTGAGTTCAAGCCCCACATCGGGCTCACTACTGTCAGCCTGTCAGTGCAAAGCCCACTTTGGATCTTCTGTCTCCTTCTCATTGCCCTTCCCCCACTTGCGCTCTCCCCCAAAATAAAATAAATATTTAAAAAAAAAACAAAAAACAAACCTTGAAAGTTGAGATTACTCCTCGATCCATGGACTACAGAATGGATGTTGTGTTGGCGGGCATGAAAACAGCATTTATCTCATTGTATATCTCCATCAGAGCTCTTAGTTGACCAGGTACATCACCAATGAGCAGTAATATTTTGAAAGGAATCTTTTTTTCTGAACGGTAGGTCTTAACAATAGGCTTAAGATATTCAGTAAACTATGTCACTAATAGATGTGCTGTTATCTGGACTTTGTTGTTCCATTTATAGAGCACAGGCAGAGTAGACGTGACATAATTCTTAAGGGCCCTAGGATTTTTGGAATCATAAATGAGCACTGGCTTCAATTTAAAGTCAGCAGCTGCACCAGCCCTTAACAAGAGAGTCAGCCTGTCTTTTGAAGCTTTGAAGTCGGCCATTGGCTTCTCTTCTCCAGCTATGATTAGTCCTAGATGGCATCTTCTTCCAACATAAAGCTGTTTCATCTACAATGCAAATCTATTTTTTAGTGTGGCACCCTCATTAATAATCTTAGTTGGATCTTCTAGATAACATGCTGCAGCTTCTATATTGGCTCTTGCTGCTTCATCTTGCACTTTTATGTTATGAAGACAGGTTCTTTCCTTAAAAACTCATGAACCAACTTCTGCTAGCTTCATACCGTTCCTCTGCATCTTTGTTACCTCTCCCAGACTTCACGGAATTGAAGAGAGTCAGAGCCTTGCTCTGTACTAGGCTTTGGCTTAAGGGAATGTTGTGGCTTCTTTGATCTTCCATCCAGACCACTGAAACTTTCTCTGTATCGGCAGAAAGCCTGTTTCACTTTCTTATTCATGTGTTCACTGGACTAGCACTTTTAACTTCCTTCAAAAACTTTTCCTTTGCATGCACAACTTGGTTAACCGTTTGGCACAAGAGGCCTAGCTTTCAACCTACGTCAGCTTTCAACATGCCTTCCTCACTAGGCTTGATCATTTCTATCTTTTGATTTAAAGTGAGAGACGTGTGACTCTTCCTTTCCCTTGAGCACTTAGAGGACATTGCAGGATTATTAATTGGCCTAATTTCAATATTGTCGTTTCTCAGGGAACGAGGATGCCTGAGGAGAAGGAGAGAGACCAAGGAATCACCGGTTGGCACAACACGGGACACCAGAACACACACATTTATTAAGTTTCCAAACACACACAACATTTATTAAGTTTGCCATCTTATATGGGCATGGTGCATGGTGCCCTAAACAATTATAATAGTAACATCAAAGATCAGTGATTACAATTGTCAAGTCACTATGTTTCACACCTGAAACCTATATAACATTATATGTCAAGGGTACCTCAATAAAAATAAATCACTGATTACAGGTCATCATAACAAATATAATAATGAAAAAGTTAGAAATATTGTGAGAATTACCAAAATGTGACGCAGGGAATGAAGTGAGCAGATGCTGTTGGAAAAATGGCACCGATAGACTTGCTCAACGCAAGGTTGCCATAGACCTTCAATTTGTATATTAAAAAAAAGCAATATCGGGGCACCTGGGTGGCTCAGTCGGTTGAGCATCCGACTTCGGCTCAGGTCATGATCTCGCGGCCTGTGAGTTGGAACCCCGCGTCGGGCTCTGTGCTGACAGCTCAGAGCCTGGAGCCTGCTTCCGATTCTGTGTCTCCCTCTCTCTCTGCCCCTCCCCCGCTCATGCTCTGTCTTTCTCTGTCTCAAAAATAAATAAACGTTAAAAAAAAAAAATTTAAAAAAATTAAAAAATTAAAAAAAAGTTAAAAAAAGCAACATCTTCAAAGTGCAATAAAACAAAATATGCCTATATGTGTATGATCTTAATGGCTATTGTATCAAACGAGAAAGGAAGGGCATTTCCACCTCTATCAGGTGGTCTACCAATCAAACCGAGATTCATCAGTCTGAGTCTCTTCTATCCAGTGCTAAGCGTAGCTGACACATTCTGAATCTTGGGGAGTTTCCCTTTTCTTGATTTCGTGTCAACCTCTTTCTTCCCTCTCCACATAGTTGTGCTTACTCATTCTTTCTTCAGATGTTAAAGCCATTTATTAGCGTTTTTTTCAAAGTATATCCTATAAAATAACAAGTTTGCTGGGAAACTTTTGGATTAAGTTAGACTATTTCTCCCTGTAGGACTTCTCAGAGGCTTTATGTATTGATGTGAATCATGAGCCTCCAAGAAGGGAATCTACTATGTGGCGTATCTCAGACTTATTTGAGTACTTTTTATTTCTCAGAACGTCTCTCAGGACTAATAGAAGTGGAAAATGCTGGACTCCAGTTCTCTTACCTTCACACTTATTCAAATCTTAATAACATTATAGGTCCTATTTCTACATTCAGCCTAGGAAATGCCACCTCGTTACAGTGACTTCTGCAGAAAGATAATCTTATCTGTTTCCTCTGGACTCCATTTGCTTGAATTTCCCAATTGTGATAGGGTGTGATAGGCTCAGATAATGTATCTATGTACCAGCTATACATTATCTATAATTTTATTTTATCTTTATATTATATATTTAAAAAATGTTTTTTACTAAAAAGGTAATAATCACTTTTGAAAAGTCAATGAACTAAAGAAAGGATTACCTATATCCCCACCATCCAAATTCAACCATGTACAAAAAATCTAAGGACTTATTTTGTATGCTCTTATAGTTCTCCTGGATAAATCATTCAAAAAAAAAAATACCTTACTTCAATTATTCACTTAAAAAAATGAAGATCAAAGTTATTATTGTTTTGATATCCAATTTGTAACTGAACTGAAGTCAGTTTGCTCCTTGGTGAGTCAGAAACTACCAGGTTTAGCTGTCACACAAAGAAAACTTTATTTGCAGCAAATAAGATCACAGGGAATGGCTTCCAAAGTGGTGACTCCCCAAGAGAGAGTGAACAGGTTCCTTTCATTTAGGATAGGATAAATATTTAGATAGGGAAGCCTTGTCATCCTATGTAGTGGCAGGCCTAAAAGGAAACATGTCTATACACCTGTTGTATGTTATGTAAATGAGGCTGAGTCTCCTCCTTGGGCAGAGATTTTAGCACTATAATGAAGTAAAGGTGGTTGTACAACATTCCACAGGTCACTCCATGGCATAGGCCTGAGTCAGATTTAGCACAAATGGTCTGGATGGTCTGGGCCTACTGGAGGTGTCAGGGCAGTCACCTGACAGTCACCTGAAGAGGTGGTTTCAGGTTTCATTGCCTGAGTTAAGAGGAAAGCCTGAAAGAAGAGCTTAAGGAAAAATGTAAGACAAAGGTTAGTGAGTACAAGCAGGTGGGCAGTAAAGTCTAGGTCTTGGGGTCTAGCTGGTGACAATGTCTTGCTTTAAAATCATCCATTTAACAGGTGCCTGGGTGGCTCAGTCGGTTAAGCGTCCAACTTCGGCTCAGGTCATGATCTCGCGGTCCGTGAGTTCGAGCCCTGTGTCAGGCTCTGTGCTGATGGCTCAGAGCCTGGAGCCTGTTTCAGATTCTGTGTCTCCCTCTCTCTCTGACCCTCCCCCGTTCATGCTCTGTCTCTCTCTGTCTCAAAAATAAATAAACGTTAAAAAAAAATTTTTAAAAAATCATCCATTTAAGAGGTGCCTGGGTGGCTCAGTCAGTTAAGCATCCAACTTTGGCTCGAGTCATGATCTCGCTGTTTGTGGGTTCGAGCCCCGCAATGGGCTCTGTGCTGACAACTCAGAGACTGGAGCCTGCTTTGGATTCTGTGTCTCCTTCTCTCTCTGCCCCTCCCCCACTTGTGCTGTGTCTCTATCAAAAATAAATAAATGTAAAAAAAAAAAATCATCCATTTAAATCCAGTGAAGAACATGGGCAGAAGACATGAATAGACTTTTCTGAAGAAGACATCCAGATGGCTAACAGACACATGAAAAGATGCTCAACACTGCTCATCATCAGGGAAATACAAAATCAAATCCACACTGAGATACCATCTCATGCTGGTCAGAGTGGCTAACATGAACAACTCAGGAAAAAACGGGTGCGGGAGGACGGGAAAATGGGAGATGGACCTTGAGGAGGGCACTTGTTGGGATGAGCAGCTGGTGTTGTATGTAAGCAATGAATCATGAGAATCTACTCCCGAAACCAAGAGCACACTGTATACACTGTATGTTAGCTAACTTGACAATAAATTATATTTTAAAAAGTCATCCATTTAAAATTCCAAGAGGTTGTCTAATCTTTTCCCATACATGCAGAAAGTATAATGATCAATCTATCTGAAATATGATCACCTGCTAATATATTCAAAGACATTTACATGAAAGAGAAAGACACAATTTATTGCCATCAGTTATCCTTTCTTGTATCTGCCTATCTCCTCCCCCGCAATGGTTATCTTCCTTCCTGTAGTATTTGGGGGAGAGAGGAGTGTGTCTCCAGTCTACATCTGAGTAACTCAGTGCAGCTTGTCTATTGTTCTCTGGCTCCTACTCACAGCTCCTAGGGTGAACTTGGGCCTCCATTCATTTCACTATTGGTCACCGCCTAGAAATCTGGTAGGCGGTATCAGCTGATTTCACCAAGGGGTCAGGTGGCGGAGGCTACAATCCCCTCCATAGAATCTTATTAAATGTTTGTGAGTTTAAAAAGGAAAAAGAAGAGAAATTTTGGTTCAGCATAAAGCAGGAAACAATTTGAAATTTACAGTTTTATTAGACATTACTCTTCTTATGTAAACAATCACTGGGAATTTCTCAAGCCAGGCCTGCTGCCATGGTGCTGGGAGCTGCGTCTCCTTTTTCTCTTTCCCTAGATGCCAGCACCATCTCCAAATTTCTGTTAGTTTCCAGTGCAGAGCAGTTTATCCATCTAACTCAGTGGTTCTCAACTGGGGTCAATTTTGCCTCCCTTTCCCCAGGGGACATTTGTCAACCTCTACAGACATTTCTGATTGTCCTGACTAGGCAGGGAGGTGCTGCTAAAGGTCCTACACTGTATAGAACAGCCTCATAACAAAGAATTATCCAGCCTAAAATGTCAGTAGCGTAGATGTTGAGAAACAGAGAAAGTCTGATCAACTCCCACCCATCCAACCAAACTAGAATAAGGGCACACGTCTGCAAATCTGGATACTGACTAAGGTATTCTGCTGAACGGTGGGCCATTTACTCCAAGACTCCACTCCTAGCAACACAAAGAATCAACAAACCTTACAAACCTATAGTGCTTTCTTGAGCATATCTTTGAGTTTTGAGCAGAATTCTATCCCTACTAACATTTTAGAAGTAAGAGGAGCAGTAAAAACATTTATGCTTCCCCTGTTAGGAGAAGTCCCTTAAGGTTAGGGATATTTTATCCCAGTTATAATTATGTCTAAACTGCTTTTCTTCTGTATAAGTGTGAATATTCCTTTTTCTGAAGCCTTACTCATAGAGATACTGAGTTGAGCACCAGGTGAGCTGGTGACAGAAAAACCACACACCGTGCCCATGACCGCGGGGCTCTACAACTGCAGAAGACGGGAGTTTAGTTCTGTGGTTAGGAACTGGCTTGCTTTTGTAGTTTATTTCACTTGGGTATTGTGCATATCTCACCAGGATGCTTGCCTTGTACTAGAACTTTCTAGGTACCTGTAAGACTCCAAAACTGCCCCCACCACACTTCTTTTAATGTATGAGATCCTTAAAGTCATCTCCCATCTCAGAGCCGTGACTGGCCCACAGAAGACCCTCAACAGTTGTTTCCTAAATAAATACATGAATATTGGCTCAATGGAATCAGGTAGAAATGAAATAACATAGTCCAGATTAAGGCTGAGGTATAAAGAAGGACTTGCATTAATTATGCAAATGTGGACAAGATCCATCATTAAAGCTCCTGTCACATGAACGTAAAGTTTCAAAATACTAATTCCTTTAGGGGTGTCTGGGTGGTTCAGTCAGTTAAGCGTCCGACTTCAGCTCAGATCATGATCTTTTGTTTGTGGGCTCAAGCCCTGTGTCAGGCTCTGTGCTGATAGGTTGGAGCCTGGAGTCTGCTTCATATTCTGTGTCTCCCTCTCTCTCTCTGCCCTTCCACCACTCCCTACTCCCTCTCTGTCTCTGTCTCTCTCTCTCTCTCCAAAATAGATAAACATTAAAAAGAATTTTCAAAGTATGAATTCCTTTAGGGAGTAGTTTTTTAAAAAGGGATTTCCTTTTAACTAGTTTCTCTCATTCCATGTACTCAGAGAAACAAAAGAATAATTCTTTAAAAAAAAATGTGTGGTTACACATACATACATACATACATACATACAAATGTATTTTAACCAGATTTGAGACCTATAAGAATCTCAAACTTTAGTGTGTATCAGAACTGGGGAGCCATCAAATTACAGAGTTCCAGGTCTCAGCAATAATAGTAATGCACATTCCTAGACTTCAGCCTAGTTCATTCTCATTCACTAGTAAAACATGACTTTTAGGAGGGCTGTGGCTAGAGTTTCTGAAATCTTGTCCACCCGTGGCCTGAATTGGCCCCATTCTGGACTGGAGAGGGGATAAGTGCATCCACAGGTTAGTTTAAGTGGCTCAGCTTAGGGCCAAGGAAGCAGCAACAGAGGTACAGAGAAGCAGAATTAAGTACAACAAGATGAGAAGGCAGATGGGGGCTTCCTAGAGGAGAATTCCAAGTGTCTTCAAGGGCTTTGTAGAGAAGTTGCTGTCAACTGGGTATTAATTTTAGCTCATTTTATTTTAAAACACAGGGTTTTACTTGGACTTAATGAGATGTTTTATTCATATTACTCTTATGTACAAAAGTCATCAATAGGCTTATTTTTTTAAGTTTATTTATTTATTTTGAGAGAGAGAGAAAGAGAGAGAGAGCCCAAGTGAGGAAGGGCAGAGAAAGAGACGGAATCCCAAGCAGGTTCTACACCACCAGTGCAGAGCCAGATGCAGGTCTCGGGCTGCAAGATCATGACCTGAGCCGAGGTCAGACCCTTAACCAACTGACCCACCCACCCAGGCACACCCAATAGGCTTATTGAGATGAAACGAAGAGGGAAGTGAAGAATAAAAGAGAAAGGAGCCAAGTTTTTGTCCAGGAATGAGGCAGGGGCTAGTAGATGGAAAGGGAGGTGAGACACGATGAAAGAGAGTCTGCCTGGAGCAAGAGAGCGGGAGCCATGTTGTGACTTCTACCCACCAAGTGAAACAGCATCAGAGAAGGTGGGACACCACCCAGGCCCAACTCACTAGCAGTTTATCTGTCAGCCTCCCTGGGTCCCGTCCTTTACAAGGCTCCCCAGGGTAGGCGGGGAGTTCCTGAGGACCTTTCCTAGCCTATGCTCATTACTTTTTCTTTCACTTCACGCTCCTCACCTGGCATAAGCTCTGAAGAGCAGGGGCTGTTCTGCTCACTGCTATCTCCTTGTTTTTTTCTAAATGCTCAAAGACATAGTTCTTGATGTTTGGAATAAAAGAACATATAAACAAACACCAAATCCAACATCTCAGGATCCCACAGGCAGGAAGAAAAATGTTGTTCCAAGCTACAGGCAGTAAGTTCTAAGAGGGGCAGCTGGAAAAATAGTAAAAAGACCATGGTCTTCTGGTAAGTTTTATTTTTCTTATTTCTGGTATAAGCACACTTACTTCGATAAAAACTGAATCCTGGTAACTCTAGGTAAATAATATGAATGCACGTACAAACTTAAAGGGACAAAAGTTGGGGCACCTGGGTGCCTCAGTCAATTGAGTGCCAGACTCTTGATTTCAGCTCAGGTCATAATCTCAAGGTTGTGGGTTCAAGCCCTACATCAGGCTCTGCACTGAAAACATGAAGCCTCCTTGGAATTCCCTCTCTCTTCTTTTCTCTCTGCACCTTACCCACTCTCTCTCTTTCTGTCTCACAATAAATAAATAAACATTAAAAAAAATAAAGGGACAAAAGTTGTCATATATGTATATGTAATATGTAATATGTAACATACATATGTAATATATGTTAAGGTAAAGGCAAAAGAGAATAGCAAATCATTTCATTAGAATGTTTTCATGTCTTTGAATTTGGAAAAGCTGAAAATCAAAATAATACTTGAAAAGTGAACTTCATAAAACAAAAGACAGAAAACAATGACTCCTTCAAATACCTCATCCTCAGAGATTATTTATAATTGAGGATATTGATATTACCCCTCCTAGAATGGATTTATAAGCCGTCTTTGAGAAGTTGTGTGGGAAAGCTTTCCCAATGAAACGAGAATTTATTTGGTCAAATATATTTGAGTAGCCCCCTTTCTTCAGCACTAGAAATCCATTAATTTTTAAAAATTTGCTCATGTATCTCTGTATTTCTTGGTTCTGGTTAGGAGCCAGAGAAAGATGGCAAAGAAGAGACAGTCCCATCTGAAGCAGAGGATGATGGGTGTGTCAAACTGTGTAAAATTGCATGCTTCACCCAACAGTATTTCTTAATTTATTATTTAGAATCCGTTTCATTGAATTTTGCAATATTATGCAGGCTTGCCCTTAATCTTATTAAAACAAGACAAAGGCAAATATGTTTATTTTTCAAGGACAAGAAAAGATCTGGAGAAAGTATACTTAAAGATTTTAAAGATATGATGAAAAAGCCTTAACTGGACCCGGGAATCGAAATTCAGCAAGTGATGCTAAGACATGAACATATATATTTAGTATTTTTAAACAAGGTGAAAAGAACTTAATATTCTAAAACTTATTCTTTCCAGTAGAATCAACGATGTTGCATGAGGGTTCCTTCATAGATTTGGTATTGTTTTAACATACAAAGTAGCCAAGATCTAAGTGTTGTCTTAAACTTCTGGAACTCTGTACATTTCCATTTCTTCTTTTGGGAGAATTTGACCCTGTTTCAACCAGAAATGCTTCAAACTTGAGTCCAATAGCTTGCTGCACCTGGCGAGCCCCTGCTGAGATTCACAAGCATGATCGTGTGTGAATCCCTTGAAGCTTCATCAGTTTAAAACATTTGATGGAGGGCTTAAAAAGTTCTTGTGTCATTTAAGAGCGTAGGAGAAACAGGTCCCCTCTGGACCACTTAATCCATTAACTGAAGACCGCAACTCATCACAGATACCCTAAGCAGTCAGAAGTTCTAGCTAGAGGATTAAATTTTGACTTCTTAGTTCATAGCATATGATTTCTCTCTCTCTCTCTCTCTCTCTCTCTCTCTCTATATATATATATATAAGATATATATGTATATATAATATATTATATATGTATTATATATGCATAATATATACATATATAAAATACATACATATATACATATGATACAAATGACATGCATATTTGGATTGCCGTAGGTTTTTTATTCTTAATATATGTGATCACTATAAAGTACTATAGAACTGCCCGTTTTATTTTACTGAGTAACTACATATTTCTTTATTTAGTTTTAATTCCAGTTCTAGATGTTATATATCTATCTTCTGTAGCCACAGTGTTTGAAAGTTGAGGAAGAGTTTATTTGACAAAAATTCTAGTTCCAAATTTTGTCTTTTCCTAACGACTCATTAAAAAAAAGCCTTATTTTGCAAAATTGAAATTAATCCTAAAACGATAAAAATTGACTTGTTTACTTGTTATTAAACTTTAAGAGTTCCTTGTTATATTCTGGATACAAGTCCTTTATCAGATATTTTCTCCCAGTATGTAGTTTGTCTTTTTATTTTCTTAACAGTGTCTTTTGAGGAGCAGATGTTTTTAATTTTGACAGAATTCATTATATCACATTTTTCTTTTATGACTCATGTCTATGACCATATCATATATCATTTATTAATGGCTCATGCCTATAAACCACTCATATGCTATCTATGAAATCTGTATCTAATCCAGGTCACAAAGATTTTTCCCTATATGTTCCTCCATAAGTTTTAAAGTTTTGAGTTTTACATGTAGGTCTATGATCCGTTTTGAGTTCATGTTTGTATATGATGGAAGGTATAGATAAATCCAAAGTTCAATTTTTTTGCCCATGGATATTCGAATGTCCCAGTACCATTTGTTGAAAAGATTATCCTTTCCCCCACTAAATTGCTTTTGTACATTTGTCAAGAATCAGTTGTATAGATGTGTGTTCGCCTATTTGGGGGCTCTTTATTCTTTTCCATTGATCTATTTGTCTATCTTGATGCCAATATCTCAGTGTCTTGATTAATATAGTTTTATAGTAAGTCTTGATGCAAGTAGTGTTAGTCCTCTAATTTTGTTCTTCATTGTCGAAGTTATTTGGGCTAGTCTAGATCCTATGCATTTCCATGTACATTTTAGAATCAGTTGATCAATTTTTATTTAAAAGTCTGCTAAAATTTTGATTGGGATTGTGTTCAATCTATAGATCAATTCAGAGAGAACTGAGATCTTAACAATATTGAGTCTTCTAACCCATGAACCCAGTAATATATCTCTATTAATATTGGCCTTCAATTTTTCTAAGCAAATTGTTTTTAGTTTTCAGATTTAAGTTTTTCACATATTTTGTCAGATTGATCCCTGAATATTTCATATTTCTTGATGCTATTATAAATGGTATTGTTGTCTTATTTCTGTTTCTGATGGTTTTTTGCTGCTATATAAGAATACGATTTAATTTGTTTATCAATTTTATATTCTGCCACTTTGCTAAACTCACTTATTCATTTGGTTTATTTTGTAAATCCAGTAAGATTTTCCATTTAAATGATGATGTCATCTGAGAAAAAATAGTTCTATCTTTTCAGTCTGGATGGATTTTGCTTGCCTTATTGCACTGACTAGAAAATCCAATACAATATTGAATAGAACTGGTAAGAGTGGATATCCTTTTCTTGTTCCTGATCTTAGAGAGATTCATTGATTTTTTACCTGTAAGTATGATGTTAGTTGTAGGTTTTTTACTGATGCCCTTTATAGGGTTCAGGAAGTTCTTTTTATTTCTAATTTACTAAGAAGTTTTTAATCAGTATAAATGAAAGTTGGATTTTATAAAATGCTTTTTATGGGTATGTTGGGATGCTCACATGGTTTTTCTTCTTTGTTTAATATAGTGAATTACATTAATTGCTTTTCAAATAATAAAACAACTTTGTTTCTCTGGGATAAATCCAACCAGATCATGATGTATTATCCTTCTTACATATTTTTGGATTTGATCTACAATTTTTTTACTTAGAATTTTGGCATTTATTTTCATGAGAAATATTAATCTGTCATTTTCTTTTCTTGTAATATCTTTGGTTTCGGAATCAAGGTACTGCTGGCTTCATAGAATGAGTTGGGAAATAGTCCTTCCTACGTAAATTTCTGGAAAAGTTTTTATCTAATTGCTATCATTTCTTCCTTTAACGTATGGTAAAATTCACCAACAAAGCCTTATAAGATTTTTTTTTTATGCGTGAAAGGTGCTTAACTTCAATTTTAACTTATTTAATAGATATAGGGCTATTCAGGTTATTTATTTCTTCTTAATTGAGCTTAGTGGTTTGTGTTTTTCAAGGAATTTGCCAATTACCTGTAAGTTATTAAAGATTTTGGCATAAAATTGTTCATAGAATTTCCCTATTATCCTTTCAATATCCATCTATTTGTATTGATGTCACCTTTCTCATTACTGATATTGGTAATTTATATTTTCTTTCTTTCCTGATCAGTGTGCCAAGGGTTAATAAACATTATTAATTTTTCTCAAAGAAAAAAACAGCTTTTGGTTTCACTTTTGTTTTTGTTTTTTTCTTTTGTTTTGTCTTCTATTGTTTTTTAATTTCTTTTCCGATTTTTGTTATTTATTTCCTTCTATTTACTCAGGGTTTCACTCTCTGTTTAAAAATCAAAGGGGTGCCTGGGTGGCTCAGTCGGTTGAGTGTCCGACTTTGGCTCAGGTCATGATCTCGCGGTCCGTGAGTTCGAGCCCTGCGTCAGGCTCTGTGCTGACAGCTCGGAGCCTGGAGCCTGTTTCAGATTCTGTGTCTCCCTCTCTCTCTGATCCTCCCCTGTTCATGCTCTGTCTCTCTCTGTCTCAAAAATAAACATTAAAAAAAATTTTTTTAAATAATAAAATAAAAATCATAACTTTAGGTAGACTTAGAGGTCATTCATTTGAGACTTTCTTCCTTTCTAATGTAGACATTTGCTGCTATAAATTTTCCCCAATATATTGATTTAGTGGCATTCCACAATTTTTGAAGTGTTGTGTTTTCATTTGCATTTAGTTCAAAATACATTCTAATTTCCTTTTGGTTTCTCTAGGGCCATAGGTTATGTACAAGTTTGTTTCTTAGTTTCCAAATACTTGAGTATTTTTCAGATATCTTTATGTTATTGATTTCTAATTTATTTCCTTTGTGGTTACAGAAATACTTTGTATAAGTTGAATAATTTTAAATGTATGCATATTTATTTGATGTTCAGAATATGATCTTTCTTGGTAAATGTTCTATGTACTCTTGAAAGGAATATGTTCTGGGTTGTTGAATTCTGTAAATGAATCAGGTCAAATTGTGTGATAGTGTTGTTTAGGTCCTTTATATCCTTACTGATTTCTGTTTACTTATTTTATTAACTATTGAGAGAGAGGTATTGAAATCTCTGACTATAATTGTCTATCCTTGAGATTCTATCAGTTTTTTCTTCATATATTTTGAAGATCTATAATTATGTGCATAAATATTTAAGATTATTATGTTGTCTTTGTGAACTCACCCCTTTAACATTATGAAAGGCTCTTCTTTATTCCTGGTAATAGTTTTTTATCTGAAATGTAATTTGATAGTAATATCACCACTCAAGCTTGCTTGCTTGCTTTTTTTTTTCTTTCAGTTTATTTATTTATTTTGAGAGAGAGAGAGCGTGAACACGAGTACAGGAGAGGCAGAGAGAGAGGGAGAGAGAATCCCAAGGAGGCTCCACACAGTCAGTGCAGTGCCTGACATGGGGCTCGATCTCAGGAACCATGAAATCATGACCTGAACCTAAATCCAGTTGGAAGCTTAACCAACCGAGCCACCCAGGCACCCTTCAAGCTGTCTTTTGAACAGTGTTAGCATGGTATACCTGTTATATTGTTTTACTTTTAATTTGTTTGTGTATTTACATTTAAAGTGGGTCTGTTGGAAGCAGCAGAGAGTTAGTACTACTTTTTAATTTAATCTACAATCTCTGACAGGGTATTAGACCATTTATATTTAGTGTGATCATTGATATGATTAGGTTCAAATCTATCATCTTGCTAGTTTTTCCTCTGTGTCCTATCTGGTCTTTGTTGTCTTTCATTTTTTTCTGCCTTCTTTTGCATTGAGCATTGTTTTTACTGTTTGTTTTACTTTTATTTTTTTATTATTTTTAAAAATTTTTATTATTTTTTTTTCACATTTATTTATTTTTGAGACAGAGAGAGACAGAGCATGAACAGGGGAGGGACAGAGAGAGAGGGAGACACAGAATCTGAAACAGGCTCCAGGCTCTGAGCTGTCAGCACAGAGCCCGATGCGGGGCTCAAACTCGCGGATGTGAGATCATGACCTGAGCCGAAGTCGGACGCTTAACCGACCAAGCCACCCAGGCGCCCCTTGTTTTACTTTTAAATAGACTATATATTTTAGAGAAGTTTTAGATTCACATCAAAATTGAGTGGAAGGTAAAGAGATATCTTATATACCCCTGCCCCCACACATGCACAGCCTCTCTAACTATCAACATCCTGCACCAGGGTGATATATTTTTTAAAGTTGATGAACCTATATGGATACACATTATCACCCAAGATCAATAGTTTACATTAGGCTTTACTCTTGTAAATTCTATGGGTTTTGACAAGCGTATAATGACAGGTATCAACCATTATAGTTTCATACAGAATAGTTTCACTATCCTAAAAATCCTTTGTGTTCCACCTATTCATCCCTTTTTCCCCTTTAACCTATGTGGCAACAAGTGATTCTTTTACTGCCTCCAGAGTTTTGCCTTTTCCAGAATGTCATCATAGTATGTGGTCTTTTCAAATTGGCTCTTTTCACTTAGTAATATGCATTTAAGTTTCCTCCATGTCATGGCTTGATAGCTCATTTTAAAAACACCAAATAATATTCCATTGGTTAGATGTACCACAGTTTATTTATCCATTCACCTACTGGAGAAACATCTTGGTTGCTTTCAAGTGTTGGAAATTATGAATAAATTTTCAATAAACACCTTTGTGTAGGTTTTTGTGTGGATATAATTTGCAACTCCTTTGGGTAAATACCTGGGAGTGAAATTGCTAGAACATATGGTAAAAATATGTTTAGTTTTGTAATCAACTGCCAAACTGTTTTCCAAAGTGACTGTACCACTTTGTATTTCCCCCAGCAGTGAATGAGATTTCCTGGTACTCCACATCTTCATCAGCATTTTGTGTTGTCAGTGTTTTAGTTTGGCTATTCGATAGGTATGAGTGGTATCTCATTATTCTAATTTACAATTCTGTTCAACAATTTTGATGTTGAACATCTTTCCATACATTTTCTTGTCATCTGTACATCTTCTTTGATGAGGTGTCTGTTCAGGTTTTTGTCAATTTTCAAATCATATTGGTCATTTTATTATTGTTGAGTTTTTAAAAGTTATTTGTATATTCTGGATAACAACTGTCTTTTATCAGGTATGTCTTAGGCAAATATTTTCTCCCAGTCTTCAACTTGTTTACTCATTCTCTCAAAGTATTTTTTATTTTTTTATTTAAAAAAAAATTTTTTTTTTTCAACGTTTATTTATTTTTGGGACAGAGAGAGACAGAGCATGAACGGGGGAGGGGCAGAGAGAGAGGGAGACACAGAATCGGAAACAGGCTCCAGGCTCTGAGCCATCAGCCCAGAGCCCGACGCGGGGCTCGAACTCACGAACCGCGAGATCGTGACCTGGCTGAAGTCGGACGCTTAACCGACTGCGCCACCCAGGCGCCCCTCAAAGTATTTTTTAAATTATAATCCTTTGTTGTCTTATTAGCTCTAACTTTTTGTTTTCTTGTTTCAAGGGTTTAAGTTACACCTTTCACTTATCACAGCTTACCTTGAAGTACCTTGTAGCACTTTATGCATAGTCTAAGAACCTTAGAACAGCATACTTTTATTTCTTCCCTTTTGATCTTTGTGTTATTGTTGCCACAGATTTTATTTTTGCAAATGTTATAAATCTCACACACCATTGTTAATATTTTTGTTTAAACAGTTGTCCTCTAAATGTATTTAAATAATAAGAAAACATCTTATATACTTACCTATGTAGTTACCATTTCCAGTGATATTCATTCCTTTGTATAGATCAACATTTCCAACTGATATAATTTTCCTTTTGCCTGAAGGACCGCCTTTAGCATTTCTTATAGTGAGGGTCTTATAGTGATTAGGTTTTTTTCAGCTTTTTGTGTGTAAAGAAATTATTTATTTTGCCTTCATATTTGAAAGATATTTTTGCTTGGAGTAGAAGTCTGGATTGACAGTACTGTTCTTTCCATACTTTCGAAGATGTTGCTCTACTGTCCTCACTTGCATTGCTTCTAATCTGGAATCTGCTCCTAACCTTAGTTTTCTTATGCTGTATATCACATGTGTTAGACACATGTTTTCACTAACTGCTTTTAAATTTTTTTTATCATTGGTTTTGAACAAATTGATGTGACTTGGTGTAGTTTTCTTTATCTTTCTTGTGCTTGAATTTATGGGCTTATCATTTTCATCAAACTGGGAAAAATTTGGGCTATTATTTAAAAAAATTTTTTTCCTGCCTTCTCAACTCTCTTATCTCTTTTGGTGACTCGAATTATACATATATTAGTTCACCTGAGGTTGCCTAACAGCTCATTGATGCTCTGTTCATTTTTTAAAAATCTCTTTTCTCTATATATCACATTATTATTTATTTAATTATTTTTTTCATTTTATTTACTTTAGAGATAGAGTGAGCAAGAGTTAGGGAGGCGGCAGAGGGAGAAAGAGAGAGAATCTTAAGCAGGCTCCACCCTCAGCATAGAGCCTGTTGTGGGGCTTGAACCCACAACCCTGGGATAATGAACTGAGCTGAAAATGAGTCTATTTTTTATATCTTTCACGTCTCTATTTAACTTTTTGAACACAAGGAATATACTTATAATCACAGTTTTAATATTTTTTGTCTTCTAATTCTAACATTTATTTTGTTCTGAGTTTATTTTGATTATTTCCCTTACTATGGGTTGTATTTTCCCTCATCCCTCGTAATAAGTTGCATACCTGGTAATTTTTTTTTTCAATATATGAAATTTATTGTCAGATTGGTTTCCAAGTGCTCATCCCAAAAGGTGCCCTCCTCAATACCCATCACCCACCCGCCCTTCCCTCCCACCCCCCATCGACCCTCAGTTTGTTCTCAGTTTTTAAGAGTCTCTTGTGCTTTGGTTCTCTCTCCCACTCTAACCTCTTTTTTTTTTTTTTCCTTCCCCTCCCCCATGGGTTTCTGTTAAGTTTCTCAGGATCCACATAAAAGTGAAAACATATGGTATCTGTCTTTCTCTGTATGGCTTATTTCACTTAGCATCACACTCTCCAGTTCCATCCACGTTGCTACAAAGGGCCATATTTCATTCTTTCTCATTGCCACGTAGTACTCCATTGTGTGTATAAACCACAATTTCTTTATCCATTCATCAATTGATGGACATTTCGGCTCTTTCCATAATTTGGCTATTGTTGAGAGTGCTGCTGTAAACACTGGGGTACAAGTGCCCCTATGCATCAGTACTCCTGTATCCCTTGGGTAAATTCCTAGCAGTGCTATTGCTGGGTCATAGGGTAGGTCTATTTTTAATTTTTTGAGGAACCTCCACACTGTTTTCCAGAGTGGCTGCACCAGTTTGCATTCCCACCAACAGTGCAAGAGGGTTCCCGTTTCTCCACATCCTCTCCAGCATCTATAGTCTCCTGATTTGTTCATTTTGGCCACTCTGACTGGCGTGAGGTGATATCTGAGTGTGGTTTTGATTTGTATTTCCCTGATGAGGAGCGATGTTGATCATCTTTTCATGTGCCTGTTGGCCATCCGGATGTCTTCTTTAGAGAAGTGTCTATTCATGTTTTCTGCCCATTTCTTCACTGGATTATTTGTTTTTCAGGTGTGGAGTTTGGTGAGCTCTTTATAGATTTTGGATACTAGCCCTTTGTCTGATATGTCATTTGCAAATATCTTTTCCCATTCCGTTGGTTGCCTTTTAGTTTTGTTGGTTGTTTCCTTTGCTGTGCAGAAGCTTTTTATCTTTATAAGGTCCCAGTAGTTCATTTTTGCTTTTAATTCCCTTGCCTTTGGGGATGTGTCAAGTAAGAGATTGCTACAGCTGAGGTCAGAGAGGTCTTTTCCTGTTTTCTCCTCTAGGGTTTTGATGGTTTCCTATCTCACATTCAGGTCCTTTATCCATTTTGAGTTTATTTTTATGAATGGTGTAAGAAGGTGGTCTAGTTTCAACCTTCTGCATGTTGCTGTCCAGTTCTCCCAGCACCATTTGTTAAAGAGACTTTTTTCCATTGAATGTTCTTTCCTGCTTTGTCAAAGATGAGTTGGCCATATGTTTGTGGGTCTAGTTCTGGGGTTTCTATTCTATTCCATTGGTCTATATGTCTGTTTTTGTGCCAATACCATGCTGTCTTGGTGATGACAGCTTTGTAGTCGAGGCTAAAGTCTGGGATTGTGATGCCTCCTGCTTTGGTCTTCTTCAAAATTACTTTGGCTATTCAGGGCCTTTTGTGGTTCCATATGAATTTTAGGATTGTTTGTTCTAGCTTCGAGAAGAATGCTGGTAAAATTTTGATTGGGATTGCATTGAATGTGTAGATAGCTTTGGGTAGTATTGACATTTTGACAATATTTATTCTTCCAATCCATGAGCATGGAATGTTTTTCCATTTCTTTATATCTTCTTCAATTTCCTTCATAAGCTTTCTATAGTTTTCAGCATACAGATCTTGTACATCTTTGGTTAGATTTATCCCTAGGTATTTTATGCTTCTTGGTGCAATTGTGAATGGGATCAGTTTCTTTATTTGTCTTTCTGTTGCTTCATTATTAGTGTATAAGAATGCAACTGATTTCTGTACATTGATTTTGTATCCTGCAACTTTGCTAAATTCATGTATCGGTTCTAGCAGACTTTTGGTGGAGTCTATTGGATTTTCCATGTATAATATCATGTCATCTGCAAAAAGTGAAAGCTTGACTTCATCTTTGCCAATTTTGATGCCTTTGATTTCCTTTTGTTGTCTGCTGATGCTAGCACTTCCAACACTATGTTAAACAACAGTGGTGAGAGTGGACATTAATTTTTTTTTTAAGTTTATATATTTACTGAGAGAGAGAGAGCAAGTGTGATTGGGGAAGAGTCAGAGACGGGGGAGACAGAGAAGCCCAAGCAGGCTTTGCACTGTCAGTGCAGAGCCCCATGCAGGGCTCTATCCCACGAACTGTGAGATCATGACCTGAGCTCAGATCAAGAGTCAAATGCTTACCTGACTGAGTGACCCAGGTACTCCCCTGGTAATTTTTTATTGGATGCCAGTCATTGTGAGTTTTACCTTGATATGTCCTCTACATTTCTTTTTTTTTTTAATATATGAAATTTATTGTCAAATTGGTTTCCATACAACACCCAGTGCTCATCCCAAAAGGTGCCCTCCTCAATACCCATCACCCACCCTCTTCTCCCTCCCACCCCCCATCAACCCTCAGTTTGTTCTCAGTTTTTAAGAGTCTTTTATGATTGGCTCTCTCCCACTCTAACCTCTTTTTTTTTTCCTTCCCCTCCCCCATGGGTTCCTGTTAAGTTTCTCAGGATCCACTTAAGAGTGAAAAAAAAAAAAAATATGGAACACTTCACGAATTTGCACGTGCGCAGGAGCCATGCTAATCTTCTCTGTATCGTTCCAATTTTAGTATATGTGATGCCGAAGCGTGTGCTCTGCATTTCTATAAATATTTTTGTACTTTGTTCCAGGGCACAGTTACATTTTGTGAAAACAGTTTGATTTTGGGGGGTCTTGCTTTTATGATTCATTAAGATCAGAACGGTCCTCAGTATAGGGCTGATTATTCCCCACTACCAAGATGACACCTTTCTGAGTACTCTACCTACTGCTTTGTGAATCATGAGGTTCCCAGTGTGAATTCTGGGTGCAAACACTATTCTGTCTCTGTATGGGTGCTTGGTACTCTTTCTCTACCTTTCCAGGAGATTCTGTCCCTGGTCTAAGGCAGTTTCCTCAAATGAATTTGCTAGCTAGTACTCAAGTGAAAATTCAAGGGAAACTCTGCAGATCATCAGGTATCTCTGTCTAGAAAGCTCTTTTTCTCTCCAGTATTTTTTCCTGTGACCTCTAGCCATCTTGTTCACTGCACACTTACAGCTCCGCCTCAAGTCAGGGAATCACCCAGGCTCCACCTGTGTTCCCCTTTCTTGCACTACAGCCTGGAATCCCTCGTAAGACAGTATGCTGGGATAATCATAGGACTCACCTCATTTGTCTCCTTTCTTTCAGAAGTTGATATTCTTGATTTCATGATATCCCGTGTCTTGAAAACCATTGTTTCATATATTTTCTTCACTTATTGATTGTTTAATGTGGAAATGTAAATCTGGTCCTGTTACCCCACCTCGGCCAGAAGTGTAATTCAGTTTCCAGCATATTTATTTGGAGAAGAATGTACTTCTTCATAGGTACTATTCGCTATTAGGAAAGAAAGGTGGGGGGGGGGGGGAAGGAAAGAGGGAAGGAAGGAAGGAAAGAAAGAAAGAAAAAGAAAGAAATAAAGAAAGGAAAACTTGGTTTTAAATAAATCTTATAGAAAGAGATTATTGGGGAGCCCCTGGGTGGCTCAGTCAGTTAAGCATCTGACTTTAGCTCAGGTTGTGCTCTCATGGTTCGTGGGCCCGAGCCCTGTGTCAGGCTCTGTGCTGACAGCTCAGAGCCTAGACCTGGCTTCCCATTCTGTGTGTGTGTCTCTCTCTGCCCCTGCCCTGCTCATGCTCTGTCTCTGTCTCAAAAATAAATAAACATTTAACAAAAAGAGAGAGAGATTGTTGGGAGGTAGTAACAATCTTCAGCAAGAATGTCGAGTTCTTGATGAAGCTAATTTTTTTCATTTAAATGTCAGTTCCTTATGCTAAGGTATATATTTGCTACTTTTGTGTGTTAAAAAGACTTTCATCTGGTTTTGTTTTTTACCTTGTAAAATTAAAACTTGCTTATCTTCCAACTAAAAAACATACTGGCTTATCTAAAGTCTGGAAAGGAGTGGTAAATTTTGGGACTAAAAACAGGTGAACTTCAGATGGCTGGGAAATAATTGATTTTTTAAAAATGTTTATTTATTTTGCATGCACACAGGCAAGCAGGGGAGGGGCAGAGAGCAAGGAAGAGAGAGAATCCCAAGCAGGCTCCACAGTGTCGCACTGTTAGCACAAAGCCCAAAAAGATCTTGGCTTGATCTCAAGAACCATGAGATCATGACCTGAGCGGAAATCAAGAGTCAGATGCTTAACCAACTGAGCCACCCAGGTGCCCCTTGATTTCTAAGGTGGCAAATAAAAAACTGTGAGCTCTTTGAATGTTGAGCGTGTATCTTCATTAAACATTTTGTTTCCAGTATCCAGAACATAGCTGCTGCTCAGTATATGCTTATTGAATGAATGAATGAATGAATGAATGAATTTAATGTCTAACCACATAGTACCTAAGGACTGCTGGTCTGGCTGGCCCAGGAATTTTCCAGTGTAGCCCTCTTCTTAATTGATCTGGTTCATTAAAGTGGAAACAGTGAGACTAATTGGCTTTGACACAGGCTAATTTCCCCAAGTCAGTGATGTGGCTGTCACACACACTGTAAATAAGCTGATACGCAAGGCACCTGAGGCACGGGACCTAATCAGTTGGCAGGATCTTGGACTATGACAACCTAGACAGGGATAGAAGAAACAGTATAGCATTAACTGGTGAATCTGCCAAGATTTGGGAACAAAGACACAAAGAACTGCCCTATGGAATATAGCCCTGGCTGCTCTCTAGAATCACTTGAGTTGTGTTTTTTTTTTTCTTTTTAATATTTATTTATTTATTGGGAGAGTGCAAGAGGAGGGACAGGGGGGTGCAGAGGATCTGAAGTGGGCTGTCTGCTGACAGGCCGACAGCAGCGACCCTGATATGGGGCTAGAACTCACAAACCTCAAGATCATGACTTGAGCCGAAGTCGGATGCTCCACCAACTGAGCCACCCAGGTGCTCCTTTGAGTTGTTTTTGTAATATACAGATACTAAACCCTATACCCAGAAATTCAGCCTCAATTACTCTGAAGTGGGGAGGGAAATTTGAATATTTGTAAAGCTCTTCAGGAATTTCATCATATAGCTAGGGTTACAAATTCCTGTGTCAAGCCAAGAAATTAATAATCCCCATCTTTTTACCTTTGTTAGTCTCTCCCATTCAAAAGGTGTCCTATTCTCCAGCAAGATGCTACCAGTAAGAGTTATGCATTAGAAAAATGCCAAGTCAGATGTTAGCAGATGTGAAACTCCCTTTATTTTGGTATTGGTGCCCGTTTTCCTTTTCCAAGCCTCTATTTCTGTTCTGCAGGAGGAGAATATAATTCAGTGTAATTAGGTAAGCATCTGTCTAATTTAGTATATCTGTAATCATATTCAGGTCAAACCATTTCAATCACTATCCAGTTCAAAATCCTTTCTCCAAACTGCCTTTTCTCCCTACTCTTACCGAATTTCCAGGGAAGAAATCTCATGCTTGACTTTTATGAAAGCAGCAGGGAGATGAAGTCAGGGCGAGTGAGCTGACTGGTAACAGACCGGTGGGGCAGACAACTGAAGAGCTAATTCCAACTGCCAATGTCATCACCCCATCTGGTTGTGGGCATCTTCTTGTTGGCTTCGCAATCCCTGAATATTCCTAGCTTTATCCCCAGATTCACTTCTGCTTTATCCCCAGAGTGCTGGTCTACGCTGAATCTCTGCTTGTGGGGTTCCTTCATGACTACCCAACCTTTTTTTTTTTTTAATGTTTATTTACTTTTGAGATGGAGGGAGACAGTGTGTGAGTGGGGATGGGCAGAAAGAGAGGGAGACACAGAATCTGAAGCAGGCTCCAGGCTCCAAGCTGTCAGCACAGGGCCCGATGCAGGGCTGAATTCATGAACAGTGAGATCATGACCTGAGCCAAAGTTGGATGCCCAATGAACTGAGCCACCCAGGCACCCCAACTACCCAACCTTTTTAAGGCTCGAGGCAAATGGAGGTCCACATATCTTAAGTCTATATATTTAAAAGTTATAAATCAGATCAATAAATTGCTAAATGAAATATGTTCTATCCTCCTAACTTGAAATATATACTTTGTAAGGACACATCAGAAAAATATATATAAAGCTGAGAGTTAGCAAAATATCACTTGACTACAACTGAGTTTAATTTGTATTGCACACGCCAGAGCATTCTCTTGATGGGATGGCAATGTTTGGATGAGTACGGACAGTATATATTGGTTTCCTGGAATCCAAATTTTTGGCCATCATTTCAAGTAAAGTCACTAATTATGGTGATATAATCAAAATTTTCACATATAACTTGTTTTCTTGTGTTCACTAATGAACACATGGATTAAAAAGTAAAATGTAACTATATCCAAACTATAAAATTTGGGTAAGGTTTTAAGAAAATTTAAAGTAAGTGTAAACAAATAAAATTGTTTTGCCTAGATTGTTAAGTAAGTAAGATTTCTTCTAAAATATTTAAAATCATTGGGACGCCTGGGTGGCTCAGTGGGTTAGGCGTCCAACTCTTGGTTTCGGCTCAGGTCATGATCTCGTGGTTTGTGTGTTTGAGCACCACATAGGCTCCATGCTGACAGTGCAGAGCCTGCTTGGGATTCCCTCCCTCCCTCTCTCTCTGCCCCTGCCCCGCTCACTCTCTCTGTCTCTCTTGCAAAAATAAGTCAACTTAAACAATTTTTTTTTAATATTTAAAATCATCTATTAAGATTAAAAGGCAAACTACACAGTACAATGAATATCAATTCATTTTTTCACAAAATTTTATATCAAAGTGATTCATCGACACTATAAATTTCAAAATTTTAATTCTTAGGAAATATTTTTATAGAAACAGAACTATTTGTAATTCTAGCCTTGAATGCCCATGAAATTGCCAATATAAAGGAAAGTGATTGCGCTTCATGCCTGTTACACTAGACCTACACTATACGTGCACGTAAGGATAATATGAATAATACTGTAGCTAATTCTCAGATACCAGGTTAACTGTTGAAAATCGTGAGCAGTGGGTAGTGTATGGAAACCAATTTGACAATAATTATATACAAAAATAATAATAAAAATTAAATAAATAAAAATGGGATACTTAAATAAGCCAGTTATTATATCTCTTTGGTTTTTCTGGGTCATTGTGACTTAACTGAATGTAGTATTTTCAGGAAACATGATCCATTAACTGTATATGCTTATATATATATATATATATATATATATATATATGTATTTATTTTATTTTTCATTCAAAAAAAAATAGTGGGCAAATGCATGAGCACCTCTGCAAGTACAAAAAATAAAATAAAGAGAACAAAGAAAACGGACAGTTGGCACCATAAGGGAATTGCTATTTCATTATAAAGGACACTTCTGAATTCACACTATTTGAGAGGAAGGATTTACAAGTTAATTAATTTGGTTTTTTCCTCCCCAAAGTGTTGTCACCAAATGCATGGCTGAAATCCTCCCCATGCTCCCAAGCAGCATCGACACAAGTGCAGTCCACAAAACTCTGGGCTTTGGACACAATTGCCTTTTGTTTAGAGGATCTAAGGGAGTGGAGAAGCTTTCCCTGGGGCCTGAATAGTGTCAGTCGGAGAGCAAATATTTAGGGTTTTACGTTGGTCTGTGCCGCCTCTGACCTTGGATCCTGAGTGGCAGCAGCACCATGTATTCTAGAGCAAATGCACTTGTTGGTGATCAGCAGAGCCCTGTAAAGATGGGGTCCAGGACAGGGGTCCCTCTTGCCGAGACTAAGCGTGGTCCTGGAACCTCTGCTTCCTGTGTGTCTGGGCAAAGAGGATTTGCGGAGCCAGCTGACCTGTGCTTCCAACCATTTTATTGGACGTCTGGGGCCCTGGGAAGCTTAGACTCCCTGTTAGAACCGTCTTGGCTCTGTGGAACACTGGGGGGTAATGTGCGACCATTCCTGGCTTGTTCTGCCCTCTTTCTGATCCCACTGCTTGTGTCCAAAGCCCGCTGGTGTCTTCTGCCCGTGCCCTGGCAGCTCTGGACGCGCCCACAGGTTCTGCTGGTACCAGTCTCTATGTTCAGATGTATCCCTGAACTTCACAGGCTATTCTCTGGGGATCCTCTTTATAGGAAACCATGGCAAGTGCTCCCCTTTCTCAAGAGTGTGAGGATGTGGAAAGAACAAGGCTTCCGACTCTAACACTCCAAGATCTCTTTAAGAAGTCTCCCCAGTCTTTCTCTTGTATCACTCTGCACACCACCCTCTAGCGGCGGAGTGAGGCATCTAGTTCACTTCTGAGTCACTCCGTTGTTTTTGTCTCGCGCCTGACTGGTCCTCACTGAGCCTACACATCTGTCCTTATGTCCGGTCTCTGACCCAGGAAGGAGTTCATAGCAAGGGGAAGAAAGTAAGACGTGTAGATTGCCATTTTGAAATCATCCCAGGACTGTTCACCAGCTGGCTGTGGTGAACTAGGCTTTATGCCACATTGCAGGTTGGAGGACATCACTTTTTTCATGACTTTAATGACTTCTTTTTGCCCGCGGGTATAACACCAGGTTGACTCCAGGCTGTGAACCAGCTTCCCAAACCACACAAAGACTTTCAGAAATCTCTGCCGTGTACTGCTAGACAATTCAGGTATCTTAATTTTCTGTCAGTCTTAGTGTCTTTAAACTACAAAATGCTTGCCTCCTTTTAAACTCAAAATGAAGTTTATAAAGTTTGTTTCAAATGAGCTTCAAAGAGGGAAAACCAAGTATTTTTATAAAATAATTTTTAGACAGCTCCCACTTACATACTTAACTCTATTTCATAATACTAATTCCCTTAAATGAAATATTATTTCTTATCCCAAGCACAGCTGGCCCCCTGAAATGCATTGTAGATAATTCCACTTGGTATCTGCTATGTAATTTACTGGGTCTGCCAAATGCTGACAAAATAAATCATGTTAGCTGACTCCCAGTGGGGTGCTCTTCAGTTCAGACTGGGCAGCTATCTCCATCTTCCCATCATATCTAGTTAACATCTTCTGTGCTTTGTGCATTTGTAAACAGTATTTTATTTAGAACTTTATAAATCATAAGAATGATGTAATTTTAAACATTGCAGTTCACAACCCATAATAACAGAGTCGGGAAAAAGAGAAAGAAAAATATCTGTTTTTGTTTGTTTGTTGGCTTGTTGGTTTGCTTATTGGTTTGTGTTTCGGGGGTTTTTTGAGGGCGAGAGTGGAGAAGGTTTCTAATGAAGCTCTCGCATGCATCTGGAAAATTCTTACCGCTGAAAGGTTGGCTGTTTCTCAGCCATGGAGCTGAAAACGGTTTCCTTGCACTGAGAGAAAATGGCAATGCGAGGAAAGTCAAGGAAGAATGAAACCCTACTTCTTTTCTGTTTGATGTTATGCAGGTTTTAAAAACATGTTACAAAGAAAGATCCTGCCAGGAGTTCTGGGATCTTACGTTGATACAAATTTTAGCAATATGGCTCAGATGAGACCTTGAGAGTGATTTCATGAATTCGTTCTTCCAATGAAACTTATTGCCATCTAGGGTGTGCCAGGCTCTGTGCTCCATTCTTTGGACCCAAAGTTGAACTAGACATGTTCCCTGTCCACGGAACATCTTGATGTTCTCTTGTTGAGACCCCTGCATTCCACAGGCCTCAAATTAGGTAACTCAAATTTATCAATTTGTCCAAGAATGGTCATTCTATAGAGAGTTGACTCATCCTAAACAAACCAGAACAGTATGTATATATTCATGGTAAGAAATATATATATTCTAGTCAGTACTTGCCATGTATAAAAAGATGCTGACATCTAAACATCTAATTGGCTTGTGCCCAGCATTGAGCTAGGTACAGTTATCTCATTTAATGCAAACTGCATATTAATCATATAAGATCGGTGTTATTGTACTCATTTTGTATGATGCAGAACTGGAAGCTAGAAGATGGGAAGTTGCTCAAGGTCATACGGTTAGCACAGGGTGAAGCCCAGATTCCAGCAGGCCTGCCTGATTTCAGAGACCTTTCAATGTTATGATCTTGATCTCATTTAATGGTATAAAAGCCTGTCTTTGGTTCTTAGGTCAGTAGCACTTTATTCTTTCTATTTATTATGGATGTCAATCACTTAATGAATCTATATTTCCCAAATAAATATTTTTTTTAATTTTTTTTAACGTTTATTTATTTTTGAGACAGAGAGAGACAGAGCATGAATGGGGGAGGGGCAGAGAGAGAGGGAGACACAGAATCTGAAACAGGCTCCAGGCTCTGAGCCATCAGCCCAGAGCCTGACATGGGGCTTGAACTCACGGACCGCGAGATCATGACCTGAGCTGAAGTCGGACGCTTAACCAACTGCGCCACCCAGGCACCCCCCAAATAAATATTTTTAAAAATTGGCTGCAATGTTTTCCATTTTGTTTCTTAACCATGAATGGAGAAGAAATTTTCCCAGTTTGGGGAACCATCTGCTAGGATCTAAACATGACACAAGTTGATTATTTCATCATGGTCTCATTGAGAAAAAAGAAAGAAACCATAACACTTCTCTTTCTTCCCTTCCTCCATCTTTCCCTCTCTTTTTTCTTATCATCTCCTTTCCTTTCTGCCTTTTATTCCTATTTAAAAGTACCATATATTCAGCCCAATTCACTCATATCTTAGTGGGAAGGAACATATGTGTATGGAGAATTATCAGGAAATATGCATTATACAATAAGAGAAATATAGCCAAAATATAGGTCCAGCCCAGAAGAGACTATGGTTGACTCTATCCTGAAGACGGTGGGGCCACGGAATCTTTCACCCAGAAGACGCTTGATGTTGATGGTTGAAAAATGAAGAGGCAAGAGGAAGAGCGGCTCAGGGAGAGAGCACAGAGTATGAAAAGCCCTGATGTGTCTTTGTTGGCTACAGATTCCTGTACCAGTGACTACTCAGTGCAATATTAAGAAGAGGAAGGGAGATGCAGAAAGGTGGAGCCGAGCAAGTATTGTGTTGATATTGGCAAAGTGTGGTTTCCAAAGACAAGTGTCCTGCTGCTCCGAGCATTGTTAGAGTGGAAGGTGAGGCAGCTGCAGGGATGGCACCAAGCCAGTCAGTGTTGATGGAATGACTTCTCTCTCTCCTGGAAATTATGATACTAAATACTTCATTTTTTTTAATGTTTATTTTTTTTGACAGAGAGAAAGAGAGAGTGTGTGTGCGTGTGCAACTGGGGAAGGGACAGAGAGAGAGGGAGACAGAGGATCCGAAGGGGGCTCTGTGCTGACAGCAGAGAGCCAGATGTGGGGGCTCCAACTCATGAACCACAAGATCATGACCGGAGCTGAAGTCAGATGCTGAACCGACTGAGCCACCCAGGCGGTTTTTCTCAGTACTTTTCCTGTTTGTTGTAAAAGCCATGTGACATGATACAAATTATTTTCTTGGAAATCTTTAATGCAAGGAGAGTGGGGTCTATGTGATGATTTAGACCAATCCGTGATGACAGGGATGAGGCCTGCCTCTCCTGAAGCACATAGCTGCACAATGTCAGAGTTCTGTCAACATCAAGGAGGGAGGAAATCGCTGCTGGGCAGGCATTCAACTATGTCTGCTACAGAGAGAATGAAAAATGAAAGGACAAGGTGATTGACTTTGCAGTTAAGTACAGATACTTAATTGGTACTCCTGTACTAATGAAGAAGGAGCATTGCATATTTTCTCTCTTTGTTAGTACCATCCACATCATTATAGGTCATGTATAATGGTCTGTAGAGAAGTTTTGTTAGTTTTTGTTTTGTTTTGTCACATCTTTATGATTTTCAAAACAGTGCTTTATAAAAGTGCTTTGAAATATCTATCCATCATCTGCAAGGTGCAGGAGATTTTAAATTGGCCTTGATTCATTCGATATCGGAATACGTATAGAAGGCAAGGGATTTGTTTTCTTGCGAAAGTAGTCTTTTCTAAAATCAAAGATGGTAAATGAAAATGTTTCTTCTGGAACAACAAAATAGAAGCCACCAGAGATCCTGGATGATCTCAGGGAAAGCCACCTACCTAGTCTGGACCTCTTGATCATCACTGGACTATTATAAAAGAAAGAATTCTATCTTCTTTGAGGCACTGCATTTTAGAGTCTATTTATTATTATTTAAATTTTTTTTAATGTTTATTTTTTTTGAGAGACAGAGAGACAGAGCACAAGTGAGGGAGGGGCAGAGAGAGAGTGGAAGACGTGGAATCCAAAGCAGGCTCCAGGTCTGAGCTGTCAGCACAGAGCACGACGTGGGGCTCGAACTCACAAACCGTGAGATTATGACCTGTGCCGGTTAGAGGTTTAACTGACTGAGCCACCCAGGCGCCCTTAGAGGCTAGTTATTACAACAGTCTATCCTAACTAACACACTCGTTACCTTTTTTGAAGAGGGACCAAATCTTCCAGTTTTGTCACAAGAACCTGAAATTTAGAATTTTGTATAAAATCTACAGGTCTCTCTTTTTTTTTTTTTTAAAGGTTGCTTGTTAATTCAATATAATTTGAAGCCCTGTTTAGGGAAAAACCACATGTCCACACATCACCACTACCTCTTTGGCATGGCTTCTTGCCTCCAACACTTCTTGGCTTTATGACTGGCTGCTTGTGTGTTTTGACTCTACCACAGATGCAACAATATTTGCAGGGAGGCAGAGAGGGGATCCCTGGCCAATATTTCAAAAGAGAGGATGAATGGTAGGTTGTGGACTCTCTATGTCCCTTATTTGGTACTTTATAAAGAAATTAATTTATCAGGTGAAAGTACTACAGAACATCCAGCTCCTCAAATCAAGAATGTAGGAGTAGATGATGGCAAATGGAAGGACAGCCTACAGAGGACTGCCGAGGGGATTAGATGGGTTAACATGTGTAAGGACTTAAAACAGTGCTGGAAAACAGTAAACACACACTTAACACTGGGTGTTAGTGTCATGCAACTTGCCCAAGGTCACAGCTAGTCAGCTGAGGAGTATACATGGACCTCCTAGACAGACTTTTCATGTTTCAACTTGTTCAAAATTTTTGTCATTTTGCTCTGGGTTCTCGAAATTTCCATTACTTTATCTTCTATATGACTAATTCTATCTTTAATCAGGTTCATTATTTAGTTCACTTTTTAATTGAGGTGTGAGGTTTTTTGGGCAATCATATTTCTAATTACCAAGAATTTTTCTAGTGTCCTGGCAACTCAGTTTGTGATGGCAACCTGTTCATATATTATGGACGTAATATCCTTTCTGTTCTAAGGACACTAACAAATTATTTTTTTAAGTTCTCTTTCATTTCCTGCATTATTTCTATTTCGTTTTTCCAAGGTCATCTATTCTGTTGGCTCATCTGGTCCTTTTCCTTACTTGTATTGGTTTTCCTCAAATATCTAATGATCTTACATTGGTCATTCACATTTATGAGTGAAGGTTTAGGTTGACTTGTATGGAGACTTAGCATGATTTTCCTCTGTAGGTGTGTGAGTCTTTTTTCCCCCAGCAGATTCTCCTAGGGGTTGACTGCATGTTTTGTATAAGTGCCCTGGTTGTATTGACAGTCTTTTGGGTTCATGGATATAAAGCAGACAGGCAGCCTGAAGATATCCTCCAATTACCACAAAGGAGGACTTTGGGTATGGAAGGCTTCAGTACATTTCTTTCCAGTCTCTTTCTGGGTGGAAGGGGAAAGGGGACGGTCTTAGGTTACTTTCAGCTCTACTTCTCTTTCTGGGCCCTGCTTAGAAGACTTTTCCAAGCAGATAACCTACATTCTTAAATTATCAGGATTTATCCTGTGGATAAACATTACTCTTCCACATGCAGTTTTCTCGTTAATACATGCTCGTTGTCCGTGTTACTCATCTTTATTGATGCCAAATTTCTCTTACTATGGTTTATTCCACTCTATTGTTCAGATTCCACCCCCCCCCCTTTTTAAATCTTCTTAGAAGTCCTCGTAATTTTTCATCCAATGATGGCATGTACATAAAGGTGACACTTTAATGAGCATCACCTATATTTTTTACATACCCCTTTGTATGACTTTTCATATTTTCTGAATGGATTTTGAAGTGTGTGCTCAGCTTGTTATTTTAATTAGTCTTTTTTTGTAAGTAAGTTTGAAAGTTCCTTTCTCTATTGTCTTCTTTAAATGTTTTTTAGGATTGACTATCTACATGGGCTTACTTTGGAAAGCTGACAGTGAAGAAGTGTATGTTTGCTGACAGCTGATGTATGTAATATACAAGAAAACATACCAGGAGTTTTATTTCATTGTACCAATAACACTTAAGTCTAGGTAGACTGCAGAGTTCCTGGGAGAGCTTCAAGCTCCTCTGAATTGAGAAACAATTTAAAAGATCAGAAGTAGAAGGTTGATTCTTTCTTGATTTACCCAACTGGACCCCTGAGACAATGAGCAGGATCCTGTATTCTGACCCTTCCATCTTCTTCAACCTCAGTCGCTTTGGGTCCTCACTGTGCAACAAAGGAGTGGCTTTGGTGGCCCTGGTTCTGACACAACTGTTCAGGGAGTCCCCACCCTACAGCTCACTAGGTGCTGTTGTTATTTGAAGCTACATATCAATGTCTGAGCTACAAAACCTGATCCTCACATGCCAGTCATGAATGCCAGAGAGATAAGGAGTGTGTGTGTGTGTGTGTGTGTGTGTGTGTGTGTGGTTTGGGAGGCAAGAAGTGGTTGTAGTCCAACAGTCAATATTTATTGACTATCATGAGCAGGCCTCTGAAGTCATATATGTGGGAATATAACGAGTTCCTAGATACCTTTTCTCCAATGCCCCGCCAAGGAGCTGGATTTATATTAAAACCTCTCCCATTCTTGAAAATACAACCTGTTCCGGACTGAATGTCTGTGTCCTCCCCAACCCCAAATTCAAATATTGAAATCGTAACCTCCAATATGATGGTGCTAGGTGGAGCCTCTAGGAGGTGATTAGGTCATGAGGAAGGAATCCTCCTGAATGGAATTCGTGCCCTCATAAAAGGGACTCCAGAGAGGTCTCTCACCTTCTTCCCACTGTGTGAGGACACAGTGAGAAGTCAGCAGCCTGCAGGCCAGAAGAGAGCCCTCACCAGAACCCCACCATGCTGGCACCCTGATCTTGGACTTCCAGGCTCCAGAACTGTGAGAAATGAATTTCAGTTGTTTATAAGCCATCAGTTTATGATACTTTGTTACAGCAGCCCCATAACACACAACCCAATTGCTTTTTTAATCGAAAGTTTAAAAATAAAATAGTAATAAAATTTTTTAAGTGGTGTAGAAGGGAACATCTGTACGGTTGAGAAGTAGTGAGTAAAATGACCATCTGGTCCTATTTAAAAATGAGTGTGGCATCTTCACGTAAGGCCCAGCCTTTTGTGGCTCTCCTCTGCCACAGAGGTCTCTCTGAGCTTAATGATCGTGCCCCTTTGTCAATAGCAGATGTTTCCGAGTGTAGCCCGATGTGGGTTTGTTTGCTTATAAATGGTATTCATATGCTGCTCCACAAATACAGTATGAATGTTAACATTTCCCATCTTTGTATGTTTTATAATATAGAGAGTAAAAAGTTAAATAGGAAAAGAAATGTGGAGAGCTTCTCTCCACGTCCTAATAAATCACATTGCCCATTCCTTGTATTCTTTCAATCAGGTTCATTAAAAGTAACTATATTTAAAAGTTTTAATCATGGAAATTAAAAAAAAAAATATATATATATGTAGGAATACATAAACGAAGGAATAATATGTCTCATGTGTTCACTTAGTTTTAATAAATATCAATTTATGGCAAGTCTTTTTTATGAGCGGGGGGGGGGGGGGGGAATTCCAATAGGCTTTTATTGAGATAAATTGACAAAAACCAAGATTTTATCAACCATTTTTTCCTGAACCTTATAGACTCAGCAGAGACTCTGGTCCATATATGTGTACACACAACATAATACATCCCAACAAAAACAGAGTCCCACTGGAACACTTGCCAATTAACAGAAAGCCAATTTTCCCTGTCCCCAAATGTTTTTAAAACTTTGAGTCCCCACTGTACACTTTTCAGTGGAACTGATCCCTTATGGCTTAGGACATTGGGATTCTATTCCTATTTTTACTGAACAAAAAATACATTTTTCAAATTTTAGCCTTATTTGAAGAAAGGGAAGTGACTTTGTTTTCTCCAGGCACCTCTCCCCTACAACCACTAGTTAAAATACAGTAGAATTTATGGCAAGTCTTATTTTGTCTATACCCTCCATATCTCCCTCACTCAAATTATTTTGAAGCAGATTCCAGATGTATATTATGGAATATAATGCATTATACTCCATTTAATTAACATAAAAGAAAATGAGTGAAAGAAGAAATAGAGAGAAGGAAAAAGAAGAATGGAAGGAAGGAACCAATAAACAAACTAATGGAAGAAGGAAGGTATGAAGGAGGTAGGGAGGGAAAAACATAGTTCGGTGATTACTTTATTCCTGTGAATGTAAATTCATATCAAGTAACAAAAGTTTGGTCTGGTGCAAGTTAATTTGCTTTATTTTGGAAATGATCCCAGTTAATGAGTGTTTACCTTCAAAGAGTTCAGTTCTGCTGCAAACCCATTGACCTCATGCCCATGTACTTCAAACATTTTTAGGTGGAGTTCAGATTCTGTAGAATCATTTGATCCTACCCAGATGGTGGACATTATGGAACCAGAACCACCGTACTCCAGTTTCCTTGCCACTGAAAACAAACAAAATAAAACTCTGCATTTTTCTGCCCTTTGGTTTTATTTTGTCTTGTTTTCACTTTGGCTATAAAGACAGAAAAAATGTACAGCTACAGAGATTAAATACCAGCACATAGCAACAATCACATTTCACCCGTAGGAAAATAATCAGGTAACTTTCCTACAACTTCAGACGCAGATAAGCATTTCCTGAGCTCACTAATACAAGACCCCATTCTGAAGACATGGGTTTATTTTGTGCTGAGGCCAAGGCTATTTTGCTAACTGACCTTGGACTCTGCTGACCTCCAGAGGGAGCCCTGTTGCAGCCAGATAGGAGGCTCATCTGTGAAAGGGCCAAAATTAATTTTGCTTCAAATGCCAAGGCAATGTTTATGGAGTGAGGCAATATTTCTGATAACCAAGACCCGAATGTTGATGTTCAATGGATTAAAGATCAATGGTGGCAATTTCAGAGTGTGAGCACCTTGAATAGGTAAGCAGTTTGGTGCTATGCCAGTGTCGCCTCCTCAATTCGTAGAGAGGAAGGAACAAGCGTTCAAGCAGAACAACCTCTAATACAACCATTTGCATCTCCCATGTTTTAACAAATAGCAATTATGGGAATCCAGCCAACTGTGCTACCCGAGAAATTCTTTGAGCTAAAAACATACAGTGACTTAGAGTAACACAACTCTAGACAGTCACAAAAGCCTGCCTTGATGAGCTTTATGATAAGCATGTTACATAAGCCATTGTGAGAGCCTGAAACTCGACATTCTCGTCCACAATGTCTTTGATGGAAGGAAGCGTGATCTTACAAAAAAAATCTACCAGGGAATGTTATAAAGGAGCAGAGGATCTGTTATTTAAAATCAATAGAAATTCTAAAGTCTTAACACTAGTTCATGAGTATTGAACTAAAATGGCCATGTAATAATCGCTGCAGTGCTTTAGGGGTTGTAGTGAGGCTCTGGCCAGGGCTTCATGTTTTCATGTTTGCATGTTAGGGGTCTTTTATCCTATTCTTTGAGGATAAGAGTGATAAATGTAATACTGCTGCTTTTTACTTATACTTGTCATTCAAAGCACTCTGAACACTTTCGAAGAGTAGATATACACTATCATAAACACTTTTGAAACAAGGCAGGTTATTAATTAAATAACTCACTTGCATACTAATGTCCAAGGCATATGTTCCTGCTTCTTAAACATGGTTCAACTGAAAAAAGAAAACTCGCCTATAAACTTAGTACCATTCATATTATTTAACCAAGCACTATGCTTTCTGAGCTATAAGTTCTAATCATAAAATATCATTTTTCCCATATCCATCCCAAACGCAGTCGTTGAGAAGATCAATTATTTACCTGTAACATGCCATTCAACAGTGGCATCTTTTTGACATCACAGCGAGTTGGTAAGGGAATAAGCTCGAGTTTCATAAAAATTCTAACTCATCTTTAATCAAATTGCAAGTAAAAAATGCCAAATATTATTCACTTGTTTTTTGACCCAACCAGACTTCACTTTCTATACTCTGACTCTTTGCTTTTATTTACAAGCAAAAAGGAAAGTATAATATGCCCATTATGAGCTACTAACTTGGTAGTGTTTCTGAAAAATAAGGGTATGGCTTATTATAACTGATTCTAACTATGGCTGATAGAGCTGATATTATTTTACATATTCCTATTACATATTACTTTCAGCTATCCTGGCTTTTTTCCAGTGGAAATTGGTGAGTCAAAACAGAGTCTCCTCCCAGAGCAGAAATGTGACTCGATATGCTGTGTAAGAACCCAGGAGTCTCTGTAACTCAAGTAATCAACCACAGGGTCACTGCCCAGGGCTGACTCAATAATGCACGACAGTGGGACATAGAGGAACCAGGCAGTAAGTCTCCCCGGGGATTATCCCTATTCCCTAATGTTGTGGCACTGGAAACTAAGTTTAAAGCATTCTTGTTTTTGGTGTCATCAGCCCTCAGGAGAGATACAATGAATGAAAGAATGAGCAAAGCAGACTATTTAAGCAGGTTATGCATGTTTACCTGGACAAGAGGACTTTATAAATATTCCATCTAAAAAAAATCATATACTTATATAAAATATAAACCATGTTTAAATATATATATGTATGCATATATATATTTCAGACACCACCCGTACCTCCAACACTGCAGCTGGGAGTCAGGAATCTCTATGACATTCCCAGAGTAATTACAGTGCTCAGCCAGGTTGGAAAATCAAGGGCCTAGATTTTCAGATACACTCCCAAATCCTACTCATATTTTTTGTTTTAAATCTATTTCTTTCTCCTCAGGCTATAGCCAAAGACAAAACAGGAATCTCCTTATTTTCTCAAGTCTTTATATTCACAGAATAAGTATTGAATAACCTCTTGCATTGTTTACCAAACATTTGTTTCATTTGACAAATGAAGACACAAACTCAGAGATGTTAAGTACCTTGTTCAAGGTTACACAGTCCACTAATGGAGCACCAGGGCTAGAAGGCTGGCTGTTTTAGCCTCTGTGGTCAGCTGACCATTCCTTTTCCCCCTTCTCCCCAGCTTTACATCCAAGCGTAAGAAGAATGGAGGCGTCTAGGGGCTTCCTTGAAAAATCAGACATAAATCAGGGTAAATGTAAGATATTAATCCCCATGCAATATTTTCTCTCAGAGGGAATCCTACACAGTGAAAAAGACTTATGAGACATATCAACCAAAGACCATGTGTAGACCTTTGGGTCCAGTTTGAACAAAATGTAAAAATGTTTTGAAATTATTGATAATGACTAAATCCAAGTGATGGGCACATAGGGCTTATTATGCTATTCTTTCCACCTATTCATATGTATATATATATATATATATATATATATATATATATATATATACACACACACACACACATATATATATACACATATATATACACACATATATATATATATTTAAATTTCTCACTATAAAACTTTTTTTTAAAAGAATTATTTCTCTCAAGGGCTGACTTACAGTTTTATGGGTTATTTGACTTACCTATATAATAATATGCTTATCAGTGAGGTCCATAACTTGATAGAATGTTGATAGCTTTATGTCACTCTGGAAGAAAATGCTTCAGCCTTCTGCCATGACTGCTGTGAAGCAGGAGATAAATGCCAACCGTTAAAGCAGAAACTATGTTTCTCTAACAATTGGAATCTCTTTCAAAGTAGCTAGATACTTCTATAACCTGTTGTACTGTGAGGGGCCCAAAACAGGTAGACTATTAAAATAATAAACGTGGTTTAATAAGTCATGGCAATTATGAAAGAACAATCACACATATCACAAGGGTTTTTATAAGTCAGAGTATGTTTGGGGAATTGTTCATCGCCTCAAAGTGGAAGAACACCCATCCAGATCCGGCAAAGAGGTAACCTTCTAGTTAGGGTTTCAAGCTTAGCACCAATTTCCAAGTGCGCCCAGGAAGCTGTGGAGCTCAGACTTTGAGGCTAAGCACTCTGCCTTTCTCCTTCATCCTGGCCCACCACCTCCGTTCAGAATCTACAAAGAGCTGTGGAATCTTGAAGGGCAGCATCTAGTAACGTTCATTACAATTTCAGGGATAACAGCTTCTGAGTTAAATAAAAGGTGTTTAGGGTTTGTTCTTAAACAGTAATTAACTATGCTATTATTTCAATGAATATTTCAATGAAATATGCTATTTCAACATAAGAAACCACTGGAAATCTCTTTGTTTTGTGACCTAGAAGTAGACATGGAGAGTCTAAAGGGAATCAGAGGTAGATTTCTGGGAAGATAATGTTTTATGTGTTTATTTGTCTTCCAGAACTCCAAATAGTTGCGTTGGCAGGCAGGCTGCTCTATAACTGCCCCCTTCTGAAGACTCAGAGGTGTTTACAGAAACTGAAAGTCCCAGCAGTATATTTCCATGAGCTCATTACCAGTTCCGCTTATACCCTTCAGATGTTGCATGTGCAAATGAACATCCATGCAGTATAAACCCCTGCCTTGAGCTTTTGTTCTAATTACAAAGTAGCACAGGTCAGAAACGTGGTGACTATAACATCAGGGCATCTTTTTAGAATCCCTGCTTTGGTCACTATTATTCAAAGCAACTCCAATGCCATTTCTTGCCTGCCTCTTTATGCTAATCAGCCTAGCTCCCTCGGCCCCTCCTCCTTCAGCTTCCTTTAAGAACTGTTCACTTTCAGCTGTCACAGAGGGTAACTCAGACCAGGCTTGGAAATCACTGGATTTAACTCAGCAGCACTTTTTAAATTTTGTGTATCTTATTCTAGCAGTCCTCTCGAAATACTAGAGGCATTAGGTTTCGTGTCAGCAGATGGGTCAAAACATTGCCAAAACTGTAATTGGTTAGAAATAGTTACTTTGTAGGATTTTACACTGTAAAGGGGAAAGCTTCAAAGTACTTTGAAATGAAAGACGAATTAAGCTGTGCTTTTATCCAAATGAATTGGCATCTTTGTATGTAGGGGAAGTTATATTGGTCAATATTTATTTCAAGAACCATGACTAGAAAGCACTTGGAAGTTTATTAGAGAAGTAAATGTTTTACACTCAAGGACAGGATCTGCATGTACCTCTGTGGCTCTGGGTGTCTGGTGAAGACCATTTTAGGTGACTAACCAGGGGAAGGAAATGTCCTAGTGATACTGGAACCACAGCCGTATTGCCAGCACCATGTCTACTGCACAGAGAAAAGACAGCAGGCACCTGTTTAACAGTTTTTATACCTGTAAACTGAAGCTTCCAGAAGACCAGCGACAGCAAGGTGAGTCAGCCAGGCTAACGCGTTCTGTGACCTGGCCATTTGCATTCCAGGAGGAATGGTAGGCTGGGGAAGTGCCTGGGGAATCTCTGGTTGGAAGATGCTTTATAATCTTTGATTTTTTTTTTTTTTTTTAACTCTGAGAATAGACATAATAGTGATGCATAAGGGTGAGTTAACTTGGGTTCACTCCTGGTTTTTAAAGGACTATAGGAGACTGTCAAGAATGCTATTCCTTGGACTTGTCCTTCTCAGGCTTATGTGCTGAGACTTCCAGCCACTGTTGTTTTTCTAGAGTATGCTATATTTGTGTAATTCAAAACACCCATCCAGGGAAGGCTAAATCAGCTACAAGGGGAATTTGCTGAGATAAGCTTTATGTTACACTGGAACTATCTTCCCTGTCCTGCCACTAATGGCACACTTTTGGATTTAAAGTTGAAGCCTAATTTTGCCTGGATCTCTGACTCACTCATTTGTGGGAAAAATAAATATATTCTTGGCTCTTTCCCTGTTACGATGTAGGAACAGCTGGAGAAAGACAGTGAAAAGTGTCACATTTCACATGATGGGCACTCATTCAGACTAAGCTATCTACCTGGCAGCCATTTTCACCATCAGTCTTTTTTAAAATTTCAAATCCACTACCCAGCCAGCTGCATCAATTAGTGGCAGATGGCTGACATGAATAGACAAGATGATCTTTCCAACCCATTCTGGCACGGACAGCAAAGGACACTTGAAAAAAAGGCAGGGTGCTGTCACAGATGACATCATCACTCCCCAGAGGTTAAGGATTGGCCCCGGACATTTCTAACTTGCCCTTAATAACCACTGATGGATCTGTCTATGTAGGGATCTAGGCTGCAAGCTCTTTATTTACTTTTCCACAGACACGGTTTTAGATTTTAGTGGCATAGACAGAGCTGGCTAACGGGCTGAAACTCCCATTTCCAAGGTGGCACCTGTGTGCTAACGTTTGCATGAAGGTGTCAGGCCACTTTCTTGCATTAGTTCCTGGACTTCACGCTGTACAAGGCTTACCATAGTGGGGGTAGAAAATACTTTATAATAAATGGAAACAGCAAAAACTTTTGAGACCGTTTGGTATCATCAGGGCTGAAATAAGTCATTTTAAACTAACTCCTTTAGCATGTAAAGTCCTGGAATGTGCCAGAGTTTAATCATAGCACTATAAAAGTTGTGCTCTTCTGTTAGTAAACGCTAGTCCATCATAGGTTTTTGTTGGCTGTTCATTTTGTTTGAAATGTTTAAAGCTACTTCCCCACTCCAATTGCTAATGTAATATTTATTATATAAAATTTGCCAGGGGGAGCATAGAGGAGATGGTTAAAAATCACCATCCAGAGAGTGTTGTTCTTAACCCTTTAGTGCATAGTCTTCCAGCCTTTTCTTCTGTGCCCATGTACAACGTACTTTTTTGCTTGATTTTTAAACAAAATAGAGTTATTTTATATATAACATTGTATGAACTGCTTTTTAATTTAATATTTGATTATGAACAAATTTCCATGTCATCATTCATGCGCATATATTCTTCTACAACCTTATTTTAGCTATTTATTTATTCATTCATTCATTCATTCATTCATTTAAATTTATTTTTGAGAAAGAGAGAGAGCATGAGTGCATAAGCAGAGAAGGGGCAAAGAGAGAGGGAGAGAGAGAATCCCAAGAAGGCTCCACATTCAGCATGGAGACCGACACTGGGCTCGATCCCATGACCCTGAAATCATGACCTGAGCCCAAATCAAGAGTCCGGTGCTCGACCGAGTCACCCAGGTGCCCCTCTGCAGCCTTGTTTTTAGCAGTTGTATGCTCTTCCTTAAATGGATGTAGTAAAATTCCTTTAGGCAATTCTCTATGATTAGACATGTATTTTATTTCTATTTTTTCCCTTTTACAAACAACATTGTGTTTAACCTAAGCAAATGGATAAATCATTGCAGAGGTAAGATTATTTTCTTGGGATACATTCTAAGTGGTGGAATTGAGAGGTCAAAGGATATATATGTTTAAAAAAAAATTTTTTTTTTTAACGTTTATTTATTTTTGGGACAGAGAGAGACAGAGCATGAACGGGGGAGGGGCAGAGAGAGAGGGAGACACAGAATCGGAAGCAGGCTCCAGGCTCTGAGCCATCAGCCCAGAGCCTGACGTGGGGCTCGAACTCACGGACCGTGAGATCGTGACCTGAACCGAAGTCGGACGCCCAACCGACTGAGCCACCCAGGCGCCCCTTTAAGATTTTTGTTGTTGTGGGGTTTTTTTTGTTGGTTTGTTTGCTTATTTTTTGACAGTTGGCCCTCCAATCAGCAGTATAGGGGTATATTCTCAGTAATATTGGATATTATTTTTATTTTTCCCCAGTTTTCAAAGTGGAAAATACTATGCTGCTGTGGTTTTAATTTAAGGCAGGCTGTCTTAATGTTCTCTTCCTTTATTGGCCATACCCAGAGGAGACTGGAAAAATCATTATGATGACATACTTCCCAAAATACCAAGAAGACTAGAAGTCTAGTCTTTTTTTCTCAGACTGAAGTTTTGCCTAGAATATTTTGAAAGCAACCATATTCTTCCACAACTGAGTCTCAAAATATCAGTCCCCAGAAACCACAATCCATAAGGTTGTAAAGCATGTGAATGCAATTGAGAACAGCGTTCAACAGCATTGACTGCTACAAGAACTGTCATCTAGAGATCTGAATTGACAAGTGACACTGGGCAGTGTTTGCTATGCTGCTGAGTAGCATTCAGTTACTCTTCTGGAGTTTAAAAGTATTCATTGAGTATAGTGGCCTTGATTTTTTTTCCTCCAAGCTACATTGGCACCTTGCTGTTATGCAAAGTTCAGCAGAGGTCCAAGAAAGCAAAGCGATTGGTTTCAGAGAGTGAGGTCTGGCTATGGATTTGTTTATGGAGGCATTCTGAGTTTGTGGCTTTGGCCTACCCTCCCCCCCACCCCCCCAACCACACCAAAGTTCCAGCTTTTTAATATACAGACCATGATTAATTGGCATTTAACTCTTCAGAGGGCATAACCAGATTCAACACATAGGTACTTTCTAACCCTCCCTGCTATATGCTGAAGTGCTTTATGTTATAAAATTGTACTTTTTGGGTGATCATTTAGATAAAAGTCACTTATTGTTTAGCAACTATCTGAACAACGACTATGCAAAGCACTGTGCCAGACATGGTACATCAGTTGAACCAAGCCAACTAAACTATGGTTTCCAGTCCCCATAGTATTTACATTCTACAGCAGCAGATGCTAAACAGTCCAGCACAGGAATCCAGTAGGCTTCTCTCCCTACTTGTTGCTGTCTTTATAGATTCTTCTGTGATAGTTCAAATCCATTTATCTGTAACATTGATCTGAGATCACATTTATAAACATTAACTTATATGTCTACAAAGCCTCAACAAAGTTCAGTTCACATTACATGTAGACTTAACCATACTTATGTTTTATAAACCATATTTATGTTTATATGCTTTAAAATTCACAAAGTAAATTTTTAGAATGCTTTAAAAATTACACAATTCTCAATACATTATCTTATTTAATTCTTACAATAGTCAGGTCAAGGTTCTCCAGAAAAACAGAATCTCTAGGATGTGTGTGTGTGTGTGTGTGTGTATAGATAGATAGAGAGAGATCAAAATTTATTTTAAGAGATTGCCTCACACAATTAGGGAAGATGGAAAGTCCAAAATGCACTGTGTGGGCCACCAGGCTGGAGTCCCAGGCAAATTGCTGACCAACATTACAGTTGAAATCTGAAAGTGGTCTGCTGGCAGAATTCCCTCTTGCTCAGGGCAGGTCAGTCTTTTTTATATCCAGGCCTTTAGCTGAGGATGAGACCCACCAACATTCTGGAGGGCAATCTGCTTTACTCACAGTCCACCAGTTTAAATGTAAATCTCATCCAGGGGCACCTGAGTGACTCAGTTGGTGAAGTGTCCAACTTCAGCTCAGGTCACGATCTCACAGCTTGTGAGTTTGAGCCCTGCATTGGGCTCTACACTGACAACTCAGAGCCTGGAGCCTGCTTTGGATTCTGTGTCTCCCTCTCTCTCTTTGCCCCTCCCTTGCTCATGCTCATATATAGCTATCTCATAAAATCCATGATTTTTGAGATGCAATGTTTAATTTTTTTTTATTGATCCATATCAGAGAAACTTCTCTGCAGATATTCAAGATGCATTAATGGGGCGCCTGGGTGGCGCAGTCGGTTAAGCGTCCGACTTCAGCCAGGTCACGATCTCGCGGTCCGTGAGTTCGAGCCCCGCGTCAGGCTCTGGGCTGATGGCTCAGAGCCTGGAGCCTGTTTCCAATTCTGTGTCTCCCTCTCTCTCTGCCCCTCCCCCGTTCATGCTCTGTCTCTCTCTGTCCCCAAAATAAATAAACGTTGAAAAAAAATTAAAAAAAAAAAAAAAAAAAAAGATGCATTAGTGTTCCTTCTGATTTTTCTTGTTCTGACACCAACTGGGTGTACTACAATTTAATTAAATTCTGTCATTATCCAGAGTTAATGAAGACTCCAGAAGTTAGGGGCTCAGTCTCAAGAGACCGATCCACTTAAATGCTAGCTACAAATTTCAGGTGTCTCCAAGCCACCTCCATTTCTGCCTGGATGACTACAAATTTAAGGCTTCCCACAACTCTCCCAGGTTTGAAAATTTGCTAGAATGACTCACAGAACTCAAGAAAGCCCTATACTTATGATCACCATTTTATTATAAAGGATACAAATGAACAGCCAGCTGAACAGATACATAAGGCAGTGTCGGGGGTTTCTGAGCACATGGAGTCAGGGTATCCCACTCTCTCAGGACATCAGTAAGATCATCAGCCAGGAAGCTCCAGTAAGCATGGCGTCCAGAGTTTCCACATGGGATCTCGCTACATTTGCATGATTGATTAAATCAGTGACTATGATTGAACTCTGGCTTCAATCTCTCTTCCCTCTCTGGAGGTTGGAAATGGAAAGTAGGGCTAGAAGGCCCAACCCTATACAACCTTGTTCTTTTTGGTGTGGCCAGCCTCTCCCTTGAGTTTCCTCGTTAGCATGACAAAGACAAATGGCCATCAGTTAGGAAATTCAGAGGGTTTTTCAAGCTCGGTGCAAGGAATGGAGAGCTAAAACCAAATCTATTCTTTATTACATCACATTTTGGCTGTCATTTTCAGGATGAATTCTTTTCTTAATGTTAAGACAGTTTCCTGCAAGTCAAGGAACACAGATTAACGCCCTCAACCACTTATTTATTCAGTACAGTTTTTACCAAGAGCTGGGAGCTATATTAGACACCAGAAATGCAAGTTTTTCTGCCCAAGTTTATTTTCTGTCATGTGCTTTTTTGAGGAATTCAGTAATAAGAACTCAGCTAATGGTAGTTTTTCAACTTTTTGGGTGAAAGAAAAAGTGATTTGACTCCATAATATTGTGACCCTGCTGCATTAATCCTCATTCTGTGTATTTTGGCCACACTCCTCTTGAGGGTTTCAGAAGGCACTTAATTTAGCTTTGAACTTAGTAAATATAAATATAAAGGCTAAGTGGGGCATGTTTACTGTGAGACCAAATTTGCTCTGAGTCTAAACCATAAAACACAAATTATATTTAGATTGCCGCAAATGCACTATTTCCCTTGAAAATACTCTGTGAACATTTATGAATATATTTAGAACACTTAAAACATTTAAGTGCTAAGGAATGAAGATACAACCATGAGAAAGGAAACCCAGCGGTGGCAAACAATGAAATAATGCCTTTTATATGAAAAGATAATGTGAGATACGCACATTATGCTTCTCAAAATAGATTTGTATTAGCTTTCCTTCTTTGTGATTCTAAAACAGTGAAATGGCATAGACAACATGACATCTTTTGGGTGATGCATGGCTAAATAAACGAGGATCAGAGGAAGGAACCCTGCACATATTTCTGTTTTTCTTCCACCAAAAGGGAACCTCAAAGTGGCTCAAATGAGTTTTGTTCTATCTACAAAACCATTACTCACATTTAAAAAAAAATTTTTTTTTTAACGTTTATTTATTTTTGAGACAGAGAGAGACAGGGCATGAACGGGGGAAGGTCAGAGAGAGGGAGACACAGAATCTGAAACAGGCTCCAGGATCTGAGCTGTCAGCACAGAGCCCGACTCGGGGCTCGAACTCATGGACCGCGAAATCATGACCTGAGCCAAAGTCGGCCGCTTAACCGACTGAGCCACCCAGGCACCCCCCCATTACTCACATTTAAAGGCATAAATTGGTGGAAACAAATATAAACCATTTAAAAATAACTAGAAAGGAGAGAACTCATATTCTATTAGATTTGATCGTATTCAAGCTCCCACTCAGTGCAGGAATTCTTTCCACTAAGCTTTCTTAATAGATGGCACATTTATGAGGATCTGAAATATATATATATATATATATATATATATATATATATATATATAATGGTTTAAACTCCATTTTCCCACTTCACACTCATTAGGATGGCTACTATCAAAAGAAAAAAAATAGAAAATAACAAGTGTTGGCAAGAATGTGGAGAAATTAGAACTCTTATACACTGCTGGTGGGAATGGAAAATAGTGCATCTGCTGGAAAATAGTATGGAAATTCCTCAAAAACTACAAATAGAATTACCATGTGATCCCGCAATTCTACTTCTAGGTATATCCCCCAAAAAAGTGACAGCAGGGAATCAAACAGGTACTTGCACACCAATGCTCATAGTAGCATTATTTACAATAGCCAAAAGGTTAAAGCACATCTTTCCATTGACAAGTGAATAAACAAAATGTGGTATGTATATATATATATATATATACACACGAAAATATTATTCAGCCTTAAAAAGAAAGTAAATTCTGATACATGCTACACCATGGATGAATCTTGAGGACATTATGCTAAATGAAACAAGCAAGTCACAAAGAGATGAATACTATATGATTCCCCTCATATGAAATTGCTAGAGTAGTCATTTTCAGAGACATAGAGCAGAATGGGGGTTGCCAAGGGCTGGGAGGGGGAATAGGGAGTTATTATTTAATGGTATAGAGTTTCAGTTTTGCAAGATGAATACGTTCTAGAGATTGCACAATAGTGTGAATCAGTTAGCACTATTGAACTATGTGCTTAAAAATGATTAAGATGGTAAATTTTAATGGTATGAAAAAAAATTTTAAGCCATTACTGGCCAAAGCCATCCCTAATTATGTTTCTGAATTTGGGCTTAAAAAAACAAAAACAAAACAAACCTTCATTTTTCCTATTCCTAAAACCAAAACTAGAAGGAAATATTCTGCTCATCTCTGATTCCCAAAAGCTATTTCTTTGAAAACATTAATAAAATTAATAAGCTCCTAATTTTTACAAAAAAAGAAACAAAACATTACCAATATCAGGAATGATATAGCGTGTCATTATAGATCCTACAGCTATTAGAGTGATAATAAAGGAATATTATGAATAACACTGTGCTAGAAAGACACCAAAAAAAAAAAAAATTCAACAGCCACTCACATAAAAACTCCAAAAGGATTTAGAATAGAAAGGAACTTCTTCAACCCAAAAAGAACATTTTCAAAAAACTGACAGCTAGTATAGTGCCTTCATTGTCAATGAAAGACTTAATACTTCCCTACGAAGATTGGGAAGCAAGCAAGGATGTCCACTATAGTCACTTCTATTCAACATTATGGAATAGGACTGAAGGTCTTAGCCAATGTACTAGGTTAAGAAAAAGAAATAGGGGTGCCTGGGTGGCTCAGTTGGTTGAGCATCTGACTTCGGCTCAGGTCATGATCTCATGGTTTGTGAGTTCGAGCCCCGTGTTGGGCTCTGTGCTGACAGCTCAGAGCCTGGAGCCTGCCTCAGATTCTGTCTCCCTCTCTCTCTACCCCTCCCCCACTCATGCTTTGTCTCTGTCTCAGAAATAAATATTAAAAAAAAAAAAATTTTTTTTAAAGAAAAAGAAAAAAAATAAAAGTTTTATATTTTGGAAATAAAGAGGTAAAACTATATTCACAGATGAACGATAGCTGGTATAGGAAAAACTTTAGGAATCAATTAAAAGAAAAAAAATACTACAACTAATAAGTGAGTTACCAAGATCACAGATAACAGCATACAAAGTCAGTATACTAAAAACAACTATATTTCTATATATTAGCAAAGAATAATTGGAAGTTGAAAACTTTTAAGTATTCTTTTAGTAGTACATTTTTTATAAAAAAATAGTAAAGGAGTTATTAACAAAAGATGTGCAAGACCTGTACACTTAAAACAAACATTGTAGAGAAAAGCTAGAGAAGATTGAACTAAATACATAAATTGGAAGGTTCATTTATTAAGATATTAACCCTCCCCAAATTGATCTAGAGAGTCAAGGCCATCTCAATCAAAATTCCCGCAGACTCTTTCTTCATTGACAAGCGAATCTTTAATTTATAAGGAAATGCAAAGGACCTAAAATAGCTAAAATCTGGAAAAAGAAGAACAAATTTGATAACTTATGCTTTGGATTTCAACTTATAATAATCAAGATGGTATAATATTGGTATAAGCATAGAAAATTTATTATTGAAACAGAAGAGGGAGCCCAGAAATTGACTCACTCATTTTTGGCCAGTTTTTGACAAAGATATCGAGATAGTTCAAAGAAGGAAAAGATACTATTTTTTGTAATACCTCTGGAACAAATAGCCCTCATTACCCACCTCACACAAAAATTAATTTGAGATGAAATATGAAAATACAGAATCTTAATCTGTAAAACTTCTGGAGGAAAAACACGGGAAAATATTTTCATAAATTGGAACAGGTAATTTTTACAGACACAGAAAGTACTAACCATAAAAAATAGATAAACTAGACTACCAACATTAAAAATATTTGTTTTTTAAAAGATTACATTAATACAAGAAAAGAGAAACTGGGAGATGAGTGCCTGGGTGGCTCAATTGGTTAAGCCTCTGACTTTGGCTCAGGTCATGATCTCACAACTCGTGAGTTCAAGCCCCATGTAGGGCTCTGTGCTGAGAGCTCAGAGCCTGGAGCCTGCTTCAGATTCTGTGTTTCTTCTCTCTCTGCCCATCCCCCTGCTTGTGCTTTGTCTGCCCCTCTCTCAAAATAATAAATAAACATTAAAAAAAATTTTTTTAAAGAGAAACTGGGAGAAAACATTTGTGATATATAGATCGGGAAAAAAAGTTTGTAATCAGAATATGTAAAGAACTCAATATAAACAATTTGATTAAAAAATAAGCAATCTGTCAGACACTTTAGAAAAAGGACATATAAATGTCTAAGAATCACATCAAAAAATGCTCAACATAATTAGTCATCAGGGAAATGTAAATTAAAACCTCTGTCAGATATCACTTCCCATTCACTAGAATAGCTAAAATTAAGAATGCCAATGATACTGTGTTGCAGAGACTGTAGAGCAATCAGAACTCCTATTTATTGCTGTAAAGTGATACGACCACTTCGGAAAATAGTCCGGCAATTTCTTTTATCGTTAAATCTACGCCTACCCTATGATAACCGATCACATTCTTAGTTATTTTCCCAAGAGGGATGAAAAGCAAAAAGCTTAGAGAAGAATGTTCATGGCAGATTTTATACCTATGAGCTCCAACATGTGAACCACTCAAATGTACCTAAGCCCGTAAATGGATAAGCCAACTGTGGTATGTCCGTAGACTGGAATGTTATCCAGAAGTAGAAAGCAGTAAGTTGCGGTTACACATAACCACATAGATGAATCTGAAACTGTACGACATTTGGGGGGTGAGGCCAAGAGGCTGGTCTATGGGGGTGAAGGACCAAGGGCTTGGCACATGTGCAGCTCATACAGCAGTATGCTGCCGCGCACGGACTGGTAAGCTCTGGCAGTAGCATAGATTCTAACCCTTATGCTGTGTGATGGAAGGCCATCTCCTAAGGATGCTGTAGACATCTCAGATGGAAAATTCTGCTAGGGCAACTGCAAGATCCCTTTCAAAACCAAGATTCTGTGGTTTGCCCCCAATTCTTTCATTCATTTTGATGTTGTCTCCTCAACGGCGTTGTGCAAGTTCTTTGGGAACAATAAACTGGGTTTATACTGGGAACTACTCACAGCACTACATGTCACCTGTAAACAAATCATATTTTGTCATATGTCATCCTAACCCAAAAACTCCAGAGCCTGTGCTATAGCCCAGAGTTTCCTTCCTCTCATGTGGGCTCATTTAAGTACCTGGAAACGATCTGAGTGATGGCTGGCCCTTGAACTCAGTTTGTCATTCAGTTTTAAATGTGTTGCTATTCGAGTCACCAGTTGATCTGTATGTAAACCGCTCACCACATCCAAATGTCTCCCAAAAGGGGTATTTAACTCTAAAACAATAGGTAAGAAAATGCAGCAGTATCAGTGCAGACACATCAGAGCAGGTGGCCTGCTTACTGGGCTAGCAGCTTTCACTGAAATTTAAATATTTGCATGATATATGTTTCTTAAACTGCACGAAGTGTGAAAGATTGCAATGTACCACTTTTGGAACTGGGCCAATATGGCCTTGGAGAGATGATTTAGATTTTAACAAAATAAATAAGAAGTATCAAAAACTCCAAATTAAACAGAGGCTAAGCAATAGTCATTATTATAACTCACTTTTTTATTTAAACTGGGGACTCTATTCAGAATAAAGTGCTGGCTCAAAGTGCTCATTATATTAAATCATTAACTTGACTTGAAATCTTAACATGTAGGCCAGGTAAATTTCACACCTGACTTGCTTTTTAATGAAATCTATTGGTAAAGCTAGCATAATAACCAAAGGCAGGATTCAAAATACAGTAAATACTCATATCCAGTAAAAAGCTGCATTCCTTCTACCCAATGATCAGATATCTCACCCTGTGTAGATGGTCAATAACTAAGCACGAGGTCATAAGAGTGAGATCTAGATTACTGACAAGAGATGATGATAGTCGGAAGATATCTTTTGATACTAAACCAACATCAAAGAGCATGAAACATGCATCTGTGAATTGAGCCAGAAGGAGACAGAGGCTAAACTGTAACTGATGAAATGGAAACTGACCTATACACTCGAACGGGAGAGCGAAAAGATTTTTGTAAGTCTCCCGTATCACTGCAGAATGGGCTTCAGGTCCTAAAAGAACCCACAGCTAACAGAACACAAGTTCCTTTCCCTCAGCAGATGCAGAGAAACGACCAAGTCTCCAGACATGACAGCTTAGTAACTGGATTGTCCCTCTTGAGTAGGAATCTGTAATGACTGGTTTCAGTAATTGGCTCCAAATCCTTTCTTGTTCTGATAAAAGGAAGTAGTTCATAACAAGAAGGTATGTTACCATCTGGAGAAAAAAGAGTAAAGCAGGGAGACTTGATGGAAAAGGACCATTTTGGTCTAGGCCTGTCTGTGTTAAACTGTAGTTGACTTGCAGAGAAATGAAGTCACAGATAAGGATTTATGTGTATGTGTGTTTTTATAAATTGAGTGTGGGTAAGACATATACCAGAGCTACAGATTATGAGGGTCTGTTCGTTCAACAAGACCGACTTTGTCATAAGGAACTTGATGTATGAAGTATGGATTCAAGTGTGGATTAGTTTTGGTATTAGTTGCCATTTTTCTTTCTGAAAATTGAATACGCTAAAATTAATTGGTAGAGGTGATTGTTTTGATCTTAGGATGAAGCAAAGTAGATTTTGAGGGACTAGCTACAAATAAAAAGAGAAAAAAAGCATAAAGATTTAGAAAACAAATCTTCAAAAAACACCCATAATAGATGTGCCGATGTCTTTCTAATTTTGTAAACATTTCTTATATTTTAAGGTTTAAATTCACAATATTGTTATTGTCTTTAATTTTGCTCGTAGCAGGCTATTAATGTTTATTTAGTAAATCAATACTTTTTCCCCAAAAGTTCATCCAAGTGATTAATATTCCCAAATTACTGAGTGTTCGAGCTTTAAACTCCACTTAGGGCAATGGATCTTCACATACTAGAAAACTGAAAGCAGAGGAGAGAAGTGACTTACTCAAAGTTAATAGCTAATGCAAAGAGCCGGTACTATACTTCTACATTTGTTTGAGAATGTTATGAAGAAAGGGCCAGCATAATAAAAAGTATCTACAATGCATTAAAAAATTAAGACAAAATAAACTTGAGTTGTACCTTATTTAAAAATACCCACAGAAAGAGTATTTACTTGTGTAATAATCTTAGTATTAAGCAGGTAGAGAAAATGATGAGTATATGAGGGAGGGGAAGGAGAAACAGGAAGAGGGAGGAAGGGAAAACCACGGAGAAGCAAGGAACCAGGCGCTAGAGAGAAATATGCAGCCAATTGAGAGCAAAGAGGGGAGAAGAAGCAAATGAAGAAAAGCTGATTAAAAAAAAAAAAAAGGTCCAAAATGTGCTACATACATACATCGGGATATTATTCAGCCTTAGAAAGGAATGAGATTCTTCATACATGCTGCAGCATGGATGAACCTTGAAGATACGCTAAGTGAAGTAAGTCAGGTACAAAAAGACACAGATTGCATGATTCCACTTCTACAAAGTGTCCTAGGGCAGGTGGATCCACAGAGTCAGAAAGCAGAGCGTAGTTTGGTGGGAATGCAAGCTGGTGCAGCCGCTCTGGAAAACAATATGGAGGTTCCTCAAAAAACTAAAAATAGAACTACTCTACGACCCAGCAACTGCACTACAAGGCATTTATCCATGGGATGCAGGTGTGCTACATATGCACCCTCATGTTTACAGCAGCACTATCAACAATAGCCAAAGTATGGAAAGAGCCCAAATGTCCATCGATGGATGAATGGATAAAGAAGATGTGGTATATGTATACAATGGAGTATTACTCGGCAATCAAAAAGAATGAAATCTTGCCATTTGCAACTACGTGGATGGAACTGGCAGGTATTATGCTAGGTGAAATTAGTCAGTCAGAGAAAGACAAAAATCATATGACTTCACTCATATGAGGACTTTAAGAGACAAAACAGATGAACATAAGGGAAGGGAAAAAATAATATAAAAACAGGGAGGGAGACAAAACAGAAGAGACTCATAAATATGGAGAACTGAAGGTTAGTGGAGGGGTTGTGGGAGGGGGGATGGGCTAAATGGGTAAGGGGCACTAAGAAATCTACTTCTGAAATCATTGTTGCACTGTATGCTAACTAATTTGGATGTAAATTAAAAAAATAAAAAATAAAATTAAAAAAAAAAAGAAAGTAGAGTGTGGTGACACAGGCTCTGGGGAGAGAGACATGGGGAAATAGCACTTCGTGGATACAGAGTTTCAGTTTAGGATGATGGAAAAGTTCTCAAGATGGACGGTGGTGATAGTTACACATCAGTGTGAATATACGTAATGTCACTGAACCGTACATTTTAAATGGTTAAAATGGTAAAATGTTATGTATATTTTCCCACGATAAAAAAAAAAAAACTTAAAAGAAATGAATTGATTACAGGATCTCCTCTAATCCTTTCTTTTGGACTTATCACAATAGTTCACTGATCATGAAAACTTGAAGGAAAGAAAATGAATAGATTTAAAGACTTTTCTCAGTTTTCTTGAGAATTCTTCAAGTCGTATACATTTGAAAAGTGAAAGTTTTTCTCTTATAGTTTTCTTTAGCATGATGAACAAAATGTTTCTGGTAAGGCTTACAAATTGCTACCTGGCCTTGACTTCTGCCAAACTAGCTCTAAATCAATGCAATAAGGTATCTGCGGCCGGCATTGCTGTATTCCTGCTCATTTCTGTGCCCGAGGGCCAGCAGGGCATTTCAGTGACGATGAATGGCCGCCTGCCGGCTTCTGTGAATTCCCAAGAAGAGAATGAGGTCTGGGCCTTCTGGGCTTGTGAGCGCCTTGGGTGGGCGGTTCTTGCTCCTTTCTTCTGGCCTAGGCCTCCAACATCTTGTTCTCGGGGGAACAACATCCATTTAGTCTTGTGGAAACGAGAAAACAAGAAGCCTTTTTTTTCCTGCTTGCTCAAAGCCTCAGGACAAAGAGGAATAAGGAAAAGAGATTTGGAATTAGAAGAAGCTGCAATCAAACTTCTCCATCCGGCCTGTGTCCTTGGAATCTGGGAAGGAATTTAAAAATAGTGTGTTTCTTTAGTGAAGAGGAAGAGCTTAAATTTATCTGAATTCAATGTATGAAGCTATGCTTCAGCCATATTGATTTATTAATAGTCTATGTGAAGAGTGACTTCTTACTAATATGGTATTTCGTGTCAGAATCACCTCTTTAATTTTAGCAGTACAGAAATGCTAGAGAATTACTTAAAATAAAGAGATACCATTTTAAACCTGTGCATGTGCCTGGTCAATATTAATCTTCAACATGTCATAAAACCTTGACTATATTTCTGTTCCCCCTCCCTCAGCAAAATGGAGAGACCCATTTCTAACATATGGAAGCAGTTTCACACTGCAAGTTATTCCGAGGGGAAAATATGTGATTCATAAATGCTGTCAAATGAAATATGTATTTCCAAATGGTACCAAGTTGACCAAGCACATCCTACGACAGATTCCACATCTTTATTACCCCATATGCATAAATGAAAGAACAGTTTAGAGAAGGGCAAACAGCCCCTTTTAGCATCCTCCATCCGAAAGTCCCATGTTTGTTGCTGGGACACATATTCAAGTAATCAAAGATTGCAAGTAACCTTATCACAACATAGCTTTATTTATAAACAAAATAGCACCTTCAAATTATGGAGAAATGGGTATGCTCTGTCCAAAGTAAAACATTCGTCTGGGTTATTTTTGTCAGTGGCTGAATATATATATATATATATATATTGACAAGAAGATTTTAGATGGCAAGGTTCACCATGCCATTTGCCTGCCGACATTCCAAAACAAACCTCTTTGGTCAGAATACGAAGAGAAAATGGTGAGACCAAGTGAAGCATCTTACAGTGTTTACAGAGGGCAAAACCAAAGTGCAGCTAGACTGACGCAGTCTGTGGCCACATCTCAACGAGGCTTTTACAAACCATGGAAGCAGGAGAACCCTCAGAGCCCAGGCACATCACAACTTCAGAAGAGAGGAAGCTGTCAAGTGGTCATTTAACTCACAGTGGAAGCCAGGAGGGACTCTTTCTTACAGGAAAAATCTCTCCCGTGCTTTAGTCCCTAAATATTAGCTGTCTGGTCTCAGGCACATCCTGTAATTTTAGAGGCTTTCTTTTCTCAAAAGCACAAGGGTCTAATAACCTACTTTTTGGGAATCCTATAATGCAGTAAGAGTGGCAGCTTACTGAGCATTTCGTACGTGCCAGGTGTTTTACCTCCGTTACCTTGCAACTCTGTGAAGTATGTTTTATTATCTCCATCTCACAGACAGGGAAACCTGGGCTCAGAAGCATCAAATGCCCTGCCCTGGCTTATTATTAGTAAACTCAGGAGATGGAATTTGAATCCAGGTCTCTTTTCCACCAAAGCTTGGATTTTTTTAAAACCACGCATTCTGGACCTTAGTAAGCATTCATTGAGTCACCAAAAACTAATATATTTAAATCTGTCTTACAATAGGTAAAGTAGGATGGAAATGGAAGTCTTTAAATTACCCCAGTGCATAAAAGAAGCATCATGGGAGGTCACCAAGGTCCAACATTTTATACTACTTCTTAAGGTCATATTAAGTTAAACAAAAGGCAAAAGGATAAAGATTAGTTGTGACATGCATAAGCATATCATATAGTAGCTACTGTCTTTAAGAATGAAAAAAAGAAATAATTTAAAAAGTCGGGGTGCCTGGGTGGCTCAGTCGGTTGAGCATCCGACTTCGGGTCAGGGCATGATCTCGCAGTCTATGGGTTTGAGCCCCGCATCAGGCTCTGTGCTGACAGCTCCGAGCCTGGAGCCTGCTTCGGATTCTGTGTCTCCCTCTCTCTGCCCCTTCCCCGCTCATGCTCTGGCTCTCTCTTTGTCAAAAATAAATAAAATGTTAACAATTTTTTTTAATTAAAAAAAAAGAATTTAAAAAGAAATGAAAAAAGAAATTTCTTAAATTTAATAATTTAAGAAGGAAATTCCAGTTTTGACACTGGAATAATAGTAAAATTTAATGGCGTATGCTATGATACCTATTGAAAAGGTCACCACTCACCCCCAAATATAAAGCATACTATGCATGATGACCCTATCTTTTGGGGTCAATTACAGAACACTCTCAAAATTATAAAGCCATTTTTTCCCCTCACCATTGTGTTTTGATTGACAGAGTGATTTTGCCAGATGTTCTATACCACATGACTTAATTAAAATTATTTGTTTTTTAATCTGTCAACCTCTCTATTTACACAGGCATTAGTGAAGTGATTTGGGAAAATAAGAAATATTCTTCAGTTGAATTACTGCTGCTATAAATCTCCAGATTCTAAAATGCAAGTGAAATTAATTCGCTGGCTATCGCCCACTACCACACATAACTGGATTATAAATTAAGCAGCACAGTTTAGAGGTGAGGTTGGGTGAATGCATTCAACACGGAATTCTGAGGGCTTGGTCCTACCTCCTGAATGGTAGCAAGGGCCATGTTTGACACAGAGTCTGAGTCTTTTTGCTTCTTGCTCACATCAAAGACTTTTATTATCTCTATGCCTTGATTTTCCAAAGTTGGTCTGTGTATACATCTAGACCGATGTACAAACCAAGGGAGGAAAGTGTCTAGACTCTTTAGAACTTACGATGAACAGATCCCTTGAACACTATAAGTATGAGAAGGAGATGGTTCAGAAAATAGGATGGATTGGGCAAACTCTGGGTGATGATGGTTGTGTTCAGTGGGTTGAGAGAGAGTTTTCTCATCTTCTCCGATTTCCTATTATGAAATGATTCCCATTCTGAAAATGAGTGATTTCTTTATCAGCGTGGTATTGACGAGAAGAGGAGTAGCTTTCTTCTTCTGTTCTAATGTTGATTTTTTTGTCTCTAGTGTGGGCTTCTCATAAAGAATCAAAACTAGAAATGCTCGATTTCTTAGAGTTGGCAGTTTAATAACTTCATTTTCAACAAGAACTTAAAGCAGCTCAAAAAAATTAGACATTAGTTGAAAGGCTGTGTTTTTCCCTTCTACTTCATATACTGTACTTACTATAACAGTTTTATATTTATAGTACACAGAATTGGTTATTACTTCAGCAGCAATGACCAGTACTGGAATGCTTCCAGCAGGATCCATTCATTCTGTGTCTCAAGTTGAGCTAGTAGCTTTGTGAATCAGCCTGGAAACTTCCTGTGTAAACTGCCTCTATTTTCCTCTGGGGTCCTGGTTATTTTACTTCAACTCAGTTCCAAACATCTCATAAAATAGAACCAAGAGTGTTCCGTCACAGTTAATAGTGTCACTCTGTGGCCCTACCACCCCCTCTGTAAAGACATAGTTTTTTATGTGATGGTGGGTAATTTGTTATTTCATTCTTCTTGCATTTTTATTGAGCTCCTCCGTGTAGGGCTAGAAATAAGTACAGAATATCTCATGCTAGAGCTTCCCTCATAAATTGGCAGATTCCTTTTTCTTCTGGGGCTGCCACTTGCCCTTATTAAAACTGTCTTGGAGGGGTTCCTGGGTGGCTCAGTTGGTTAAGCCTCTGACATTGGCTCAGGTCATGATCTCGCGGTTCATGGGTTTGAGCCCTGCGTCTGGCTCTGTGTTGACAGCTCGGAGTCTGGAGCCTGCTTTGGATTCTGTGTCTCCCTTTCTCTCTGCTCCTTCCCTGCTTCTGCTCTCTCTTTCTCTCTCTCAAAAATAAATAAACATGAAAAAAAAAAAAAAGAAAATGTCTTGGAATATTTTAATATAATGTTGAGGTTTGTTTTTTCTTTTTACAAAAATCAAGATTATGATTCAGACCCTCTGTGTCTCTTCTTTCTGGGGTTCCATACAGAGACTAAGGTCACTTGCTATGATTTACCTATTTTTTCTACAGAAGATCTCATTTTTAGAGTTGAAACTTCAGAGGTTTCAAATTTTTGGTGAGGAATCCTAGTACCATGGCAATGTTTTTGATGTAGTTTATGCTTCCAGCCTAATTTTTTGCCTCGCAGAAATGAACATTTTAATGAACATTTAATAATCTCAAGCCAAGACATTTTCCAAAAACATTTTTTTTTTCAGGGACACCAAGGTCAGATTTCAGACATATCAAAACAGCAAACAAACTTTTGCATTTGAGAGGAAATCATTAATGGCTTCAAGCAAAATATCTGAATGACTGATTTCAGCATCAGTGTCAATATTTTAATATCCTTACTACAGAGATTTCTTTTGAAGTCTTCTGAGTAGCCCTTAACTTCACCTTACACTGAATCATAAGCATAGTATGGGGTTTGAGTAGCAATCCTTTTCTCATTAATTGTCAGGTTACTCAGAACATCTGGAGAGTTAGTCACTGACTCCAGGAGTCTCCACTGCCATCTTCCTAAATGTGGTATCAGGTGACAGACACCTGGAGGTGCTCTCTAGGACTACCTCTTAACCATATGTACACATCACCTAGGGATCGTGTCAAATACGATCATTCTGTAGGTATGGGGTGGGCCTGAGAGTTTCTGTTTCTAACAAACACCCAGTAATGCTTCTGGTCTACCTGGACCACACTTGGACCAACAATCTCTAAAACTCTGTATGGACCACAGCCTGAATTCAGAAACTTCCTGACATTAAAAGAAGAAGAAGAAAGATAGGGGCTCGATGAAGAGAAATGAGGAAGAAAACTAGGGATAAGAATATGGTAATGAGTGAAAGGAAAAAGAAAGATCTTTGAGGAACAATGAGGCATTTCCCTCAGACTAACAAGAGTCACAGGGTACCCACAGGTTATATCGGACTGGAGGGGAAGAGGACAGGGAATCTCACTTTTATTGAATGTCTCCTGTGCAACCTGTGGTCTGATATATTGCTATATGTTTATGTGTGTGTGGATAGATGATGCTAGATAAATAGATGATAGGCAAATAGATACTGGAATGTACTGTAAATATCTGGATATATAGAGAGATGTGTGCAAATATAGAGAATAGATGATAGATGGTTCTGCTTTGTTCCAAATGGGTTTGAGGAGGAAGCTGTACGAGATGCTTCTATATGCATACATTGCTTCAAGCCTCATGACAAGCTTTTAAAATATATACACAGAGACATAGATCATAAAACTGAGGCTTGGATTAATTAAAAAAAAAATCAGTTCTAGGACTATTTGACTTCCGAGCTCCCAAATCCATGCTTTGACCAGTTAGAGAGCTGGACACAAGTCAAAGAGGGTGGAGAGGACAGGGGCATAATGAACAATGTTGGAGCCTGGACTAAGACAGTGCACAAGGAGAAGAAATTAGAGAAGAGGATGTGGCGGACATGTGGATAGGTCCAGGAAGAAAGGGAGAGGAAAAGGCAGGACCTGCCAGGGCTGCGGCCCAAGTGGATAATTCCAGTCCTGGTAGCAATTAAGAGGTGACCCATTTGGCATCACCTGCCTCTCAGTGGGAGGGGTTGTTGCCACTCTCTTTCCTGCCAAGTCCGTTTCCACAACCTTTCTGGCCCCGGCTAGGGCAGCCTGGTTCTATCCAGTGTGGAGGATTCAGTGTTCACCTTTCCCCAAATCCCAACGCAGCAAGAGGCGGTCCGCAGGACTCTGCTGTGTAGTAGAAATTTGGGGCCCCTAAGGGTGCCGGTCCTGTCCCCGCTGGGACTCTGAGTTGGGGGTGCTCCGTGCTCAGTGTCTTTCTCCTCTTCTGGATCTGCTTTTGGCTCTGCAGATCCTTTTGAACCTCCTTCTCTGAGATGATTCATTGGGAAAATCCTCCAGTTACGTTTTGATGAAACATATGAAAATAAAGGATAGGGACAAGGCCTTATGACCCACCTAAAACTGGAGGAGAGGGGAATTATGGTACATATTAGAAGGAGGAAAAGTTTATATTTACCCACCTTCAGCCTCATCTTGTACCACTGATCCTCTCTCTCTTGCCTTGCAAGGTGGCTTGTACATGGTCAACCCTCAATACATATATTTTTTTAAATAAATGGATTGATTAATTAATACATTATACACTTGATCTTAGACAAAAGGCCGAGAAGCGATTAATGAATACATTATAAAGCAAAAAAGCATAAACTTAAAATTAGAAAATCATAAGAACCTTGCTTTTATTTTGAAAATTTCCTACTGGGTTAAGTAAAAAAACTGTTATGGACCCGATGGCTGGATAAATGCTTACCTTTGGCTTTGGCTTTGGAGCCAAAAGAACTGCTTGGAAGAGGGGAACAGAATCCAGATGGAAGAGGAGGTATGGAGATTATCTGCTTTGCAACTTATGTGCTGGGCGGAGTCAGGGAGAGAGGGTGGCTATGCTGAGGCTAATAAACCTTCAATCAGACAATGTATCCTTACATCCCAGCACAATGCCTGGCACAGAAAGGATGCCCAACGAATATTTGTTGAATTAATGAATAAAAGTGACATTCTTTTTTTTTTATTTTTTATTTTTTTATTTTTTTTTCAACGTTTATTTATTTTTGGGACAGAGAGAGACAGAGCATGAACGGGGGAGGGGCAGAGAGAGAGGGAGACACAGAATCGGAAACGGGCTCCAGGCTCTGAGCCATCAGCCCAGAGCCCGACGCGGGGCTCGAACTCACGGACCGCGAGATCGTGACCTGGCTGAAGTCGGACGCTTAACCGACTGCGCCACCCAGGCGCCCCTAAAAGTGACATTCTTACTTTATCATATGTTCTCCAAGCTGCAAGTAACCCTTTATGATTTCCTCCTTAATGCTGCATTGAAGAGTGCTTTTGCCTGTGTTTAGCTGAATGTTTTGATTGAGGGAAAGTCAACGTGTTATTTGTCTAGAATTAGGCCTCGTCATGCTATTTTAGGCATAACTATCCTAAGTTTGGTTTAGAAGAGGCTGATTTATACTTCCATTGCGTAAGTATTCCCCTACACATTCACGAAGCCTATTTTCTTTCAAAGTCACTGGAGTTCTCATTTCTTAACTCTAATGTAATTGCTGAACAGGAGCTTGTTTGAGAAGGAATAAAGAATTGAACCATAGTTTCATGTGGATGGGACTGCCAGTATGTTCTTGAGTATTTTCTGCTGGGACTCACTTGGCTCCAAGGGCAGACAGTGCAGTAAAAAACTTGCATGAAAAACTGAGCAGGTTATCTCCGTGGACCACAAGAAGTACCCCCAGGTCATAGGGCCCCAGGAGCTTGGCAAGAGTGGCCTGGCAGAGTTTTGACACTCTCTTACGGGGATTCGAATATGGGGAACTAGAGAACCCCTTTCTGACATATAACAAAATGTAATTGGTGGTTCCTTGAAACTCCTCAGTGAGAGTTTTATTTATTCATCCCAGGGATGGCAAACCACCTTGGCTTGTATGCCAGGACAATATACTGGTAATGGCTATTGAAAACCTTTAATGAGAAAAATTCTGAGATCATATTTGGGCTCATTAAGAAAGTGTCATTTTTACTTCAATTTAAAAAAGAAAGTGTTGTCTTAAGTGGTCAATGTCAGCTAAGGATTGGTGGCATGCCATATACTTAATATTCTTTCTTTAAAGCTTTTTTTTTTGTCTTGTAAAAATCTAAGCAATTATATCTAAAAATCCATTGCCACATACACTCTGAGAGGTAAGTACTGTTATAATCTTCATCTTGTTTTCAGATGAAGAAACTAAAGATACAAACACATTATTTCCCCGAGAATTAGCACTACACAAGCCTCCCTAACTACAGAGCCCAAGCTCTTAACAAACGTCATTTTCCCTAAGAATTCTGGAGTGCTGGTATTTAAATCTGTTATCCCTCATTTACACCCTAGAATAAATGAGTTTCTCTCCATTGTCTTACCTAAAATAGGAAAATATAAAAGATTAATAAGGTCAATGGGGCTGAAGACAAAGTTTATCTACTTTACAACACTGTTTTAGACTGATTTTTAGGGGCACCTTGGGTGGCTCAGTCGGTTGAACATCTGACTCTTGATTTTGGCTCAGTCACGATCTCACTGTTTATGAGTTCCAGCCCCACATTGGGCTACATGCTGACAGTACAGAGTCTGTTTGGGATTCTCTCTCTCTCTCCCTCTGCCCCTCCCCTACTCTCTCTCTCTCTCAAAATGTAGAAACATTTTTTTTAACAAGACTGATTCTTACTTTAAATATTTAAAACATGGCAAGTATTTTCCTCTAATCAAGGAAGTGTGAGTTATTTCTAGATTATTCTAAGGATCTACTTGAGATCCAACCCAAGTAGAAGAACTGTTCTTAGATGAGATTTTTCAGCCCTTTGTGGTTTTTCATTCTAAAAGTAAACATGTTAATCATTATGTCCTAATGATATTCTAAATGCAGGTAATTATACTTTGTTTTCCTTAAACACTTAAAGTGTGTTCTTTAATGGGATGAGCTCACTATTTGTGGAAACACATTATTATCACTTTCCCCAACTATTTATATCTGTAAATAACTGAAAATCATTTGTAAATATGCAAGTTCTAGTGTCCATGTAAACACAGTTTGGATTTTACCTAAAGGCAGGGAAAAACACAAAACAAAACAAAAAATCTTCAAATACTCGTAGTTGGTATTAGAAATGTCAGAATATGATTTGACTTTTTGCCTGTTCTTTTCCTTTTACAGAAAAATCTGTCATTGCTCAGCCAATATTTGTTTTTGCAAAGAGAGAACAAACTTTTAAGGTAAGACCAAGCTACTTTTCTTTGTTTGATTATCACTTTGACCAAGAAAATTATCTCTCAAGAAGCTGCTGTTACTAAATATCATTGCTGCCTTAGTTTAGGCTCTTGTTCTTTACTTAGCAGAGTAGTGCCTCCAGAATATTTATATAGTCGGTTTTTACTGGCAGCAATTTGGCTGAAATGGGAGGCCAGAGGCCTTGTCTTGAAGCTATGAATAACATACCATTTTTACCAAAATTATAGGGTTTTTTGGAGTGACTTGGAAAGGGGCAGGACTGAAAGAGGTCAAGAGGACTGAGACTCCTTGTGGGTCTCCACCACTGACCTAGCTTAAAACTGGGTATCAGATAAGTTCTAAACTCTGATACTTGATTTAAAAGGGATCTTGAAGAATTTATCTGCCTTTTCAGCCTCGTAACTAAAAGCCACTGCTTTGAAAGACGAACGATAAGATTCATGGCATTTCTCTTTAGCTTGATTAGGATTTTCTTGTTATTCGTTCTTGCTTATGCCAGGTCATTTACCCTACCACCCACAAAACTAACTAAAGAAAAGCTCAACCCCAAGCCCTTGTCGAAAAGTCCGTTTCCTGGGCCCCACCCCAGGCCAACCGCTTCAGAATCTTGAGAGTCGGTGTTTCAAAACCAACCAACTTTTAAATCAGTTCCCGCAAGCAATTCTGCAGTCACTGAAATACAAAACCGCTCTACGAAGACTTTGCTTTTTCTTGAATACATACCTAGTGAGCAAAGGCGAATGGCTTTAACCTGGCCCATCTGAATAGACCTGGCTTTTGAGAATTCTCTGATCAAGTGACAGGGTGGAATTCTGACCTAAAATCAACAAGTACTCAGCTCTCATTGACAGCTTTGCTTCTTTCCAGAGACCTGCAGAAGACACCCTGTACGAAGCAGCAGAACATGGTAATGACTTACATCCTTATTTCAAAATCAATCTTCATACAAAGAAAATAAGCAGGCACAAGCATGTAGACATGTGGCAACAACTGTGTAAAATGTAATGGTTTTTCTTGTGTTTAAACCTGAAAGGAAAGTGGCTTTTGTTTTGACAGATGACACGTAGGTCCTGAGAACCTGACCCTAGTGACACTAAACTCCCTTGTTTCCCCATTGCCTGTGTCTCAACCTGCCAAAAACATTCTCTGTACGATCTCAAAATTCGTCTGCAGTTTCTCGCTGAAGCCGCTTGTTTCTAATTGTTCTTACTAGGATGATATGCCTACTGCTTTATAATCACCAAGCTGTTACCCCCAGTATTTAAACTTGTGCTTCAGGAGTTAACATGTTATCAGATGATGATCTATGTAGGCAAGAGGTAATTCTATTTACTTTTCCATATCTTTGCTTGAGGATAATTTGTTATCCAAGCAATTTTACCCTTCACATTGAATTTCTTACAGAGTCTAATGGTTTTCTGAGAAAGCGCGTACGGTCTTCATCTTTTACTTTGCATACTACACATCTTCAGTCTCAAGGAGGTAGGTATAAACCTGACTGTTGGCCGTTCACTGTTATGTTTACTCCGAGTGTGAAATTACTGAGAAACCTTCCAGATGGAAAATGTTTTAAAAGTCTACGCGTCAGATAATGTTTATAATAAATTGCTGTATGCGGGGCCCCTGGGTGGCTCAGTCGGTTAAGTGCACAACTTCGGCTCAGGTCATGATCCCATGGTTCATGAGTTCAAGCCCTGAGTCAGGCTCCGTGCTGATAGCTCAGAGCCTGCAGCTGCTTCAGATTCTGTGTCTCCCTCTCTCTCTCTGCCCCTCCCCAACTCATGCTTTGTCTCTCAAAAATAAACATGAAAAAAAAATGTAATAAATTGCTGTATGAAAACAGCAGTCTAAAAATGGATTGTATAGTGAGTCACTATGTACAAATTCAATTTATCAACATTGGATGAAAGATGGAAAGGACATAAGCCACAATGTCAGCAGTGGTTGTCTTAGGTAATGGGATTACAGGTGATTTGGGGTTTTCTACCCACTCTTTATATTTTGTTGTGTTTCCAAAGTGTCTGCATTAAGTATGCATTAGCTTTGTAATTAGAGGAAACTGCCATTTCTCCCTAAGTAACCACCTACTTAAACAAACAGATGTTTGCCTTCAAAAGAACACTTTAAGAACTTCATCGTGTACGTATTCGGAGTAAATCCATAACTTAGTTTGCCTCTCTTCTCCACTCAAAGCTCATTGGTGATCCCTTTTATAAATGACCGCATTGCCCCCTGCCTTGTACTACAGCTATTTGTGTGCGTGTCTGCTTCCCACTGTGAGTTCCTGGGGGTCATCTTCTTGCCTGATAGAGTGTCTTACACGTGCTGAGCACTCTGATATTTATTGGTCCGAATAGAAATTAATTTATAATTCTCACCACAACCACATTTTATTTCTACAGATAAACATACAAAATCTTGTCTAAATTAGTGATTTAGAAATTTTTCTGAAACAGCAAAAGTTCAAATAAAAAGACACACAAAAACCAACCTCCTTACTGACTGTAGTTTGCAATTTGCTTCTAGCATCAACCTTGTCTCAGAATCGAATGAGATCATCATCCTTCACTGACCTCCCGACCTTTCCTCCTTCTGGACCAGGTAATAAACAGCTTCTGGAACTTCAAGCCTGACACTCTGGTTTTTCAAAATCCATTCTCGTTGATGGTGAACTTCCTTACTCAGCTATTATAAAATGCTGGCATTTTAGTGGAAAATAAAATAGAGGCCTTAGCCAAGTATGATTAGAAGAATGTCTTATGAATCCCAACTCCACAAATCCTGTTTGTTTCTGGTAGAAAGTTTGAACTTGAATTTTTTTAGGACTTCATGTTTATGATAAAAATATTTTCTGTAAGGTAGCCATACAGAGTAACTTGTTTTATTTCACTTATTATTGTCCATCTGTATGGTTCATGGTACCTATGGTACTCAAAATATACAGCTATGCTTCAGATTCTTATTCTAAAGTTTATGCTTTAGATGATATTCTAAGGTTTAGAATATGATTCCTTTTAAACTTTTCACTAATTAAAACATTACTTCTTTTGATTTGGAATTTGTAGTGCTTTGCTAAGTAGATCTATTTTATCATTACAAAATATTTGAGATGGTTGGAACATTCTCTACATAAAAATCATGATTTATATTCTTTTTGTGTTTGTTTCTACTGAACAACCAGCTGCCTTTTCCAAGTTAATCTTGCCACTAAGAAACTAAAAAAAAATACAAACTATTCACTTCCTTTCAACTGATCCCTCTCTACCTGGGAGCCACAGAGTTCTCAAACTAACGAATTTATATTCTTATTAATAATTCCAAGCATGGCTGAGCAACATATATGTCAGATACCTTTCAGATACAGAAGAAATACTTTCTAGCTCAATATACCCCATTTAAACCTCACTGACAAGTTACAGACATTAAGAGGAATTGGGGTCCTAGCCTAGAGAATTTGTTTTATTGTATTTGTGCATAAAATAAAGGGATGGCTGTAAGTATCTGAATAACTGTTTCAATTTATTAGTATCTTAAGTTAGACATACATACACAAAAAGACTAAAGAACATTGATATCAGTAAGCATCATTCCATTTTATGTTGTGCAGTATGTTGGTGGTGTTGGAATGGAGAAAAATAGTACAACTTTATACGGCCCTTTGGTGCTTGTTTTCAATAATAAAGATCATAAACCATTTAGTTGCACTTTGAATTAGAGAAGCAATTCTACCCCAACATTTATAATATGTTATAATACTTAGAAGAAGCAATTCTTATTCTTTTCTCATTTCCACTAATCAAATGCTCGAAGGTTGCTGTTTCTGCAGTTTGCAACCAAGAGATGATCTCTTTGACATGTACAGTAATTCTGTATTTGCAACTACCACCACATTCTTCATACTATGAACACACCTTATAGAAAAATCACCTAGCATAACAGTCATCTTCTGTCTGTAGGTATCACCAGGGTAGAGAAAGGGGCAGAATTTGCTAATAGGTTCATAACATTTTATAAGAAATACATATTAACGTACACATAGGGATCACTATCATCAGATTTCATTATATGTACTCATTTCAGTACTCATTTTTATTATTCTAGAGAAGACCGCCTATTCCATTAGTGGCCCAATTTTCACTTATATTTCTGAAGGTAAACAGAACTATGTGGCAAAACTCACTGCCATCAGTCATTGTTAGCCCACCTGCCTTCTCAGCACACTGCCAACAGTGACATCTACTGGTGAGCTTAAGACAGGACTGTTAAAACCCAAATGATGTAGAAACTGACATTCTCTTAGATTTAAATTTTTCTAAATTGTTTTTCTTACAGTGAAGAAAAACAATGTTTTTATGACATCAACTCATGTGCAAAGGAATGTTGATATGAACAGTGCAGAACAAGGTATGTAGTTTATTACAAGAACCTCTGAAATTTTACATTTTACCATTTATATTTTAATTTGTTGTGTGTGTGTGTGTTGGGGTATGGAGGTAGGACCCAGTGACAAAACATGAAAAAATATATTTGGTAAGCCAAGTCCCATGGTCAAAATGACTGGTTATTGGGTAAAATCTAGGCCAAAAGTAAGCACTAACCAATTCATTGGCTATTTTGACTTTGGTTAGTTAACATTAACCCCTCATTTAATGATGACTTTAGAAAATAAGCGTTACATTGGTCAAAATATGGAGGAAGAAGTATTTCCCTAAAGATATATTGACTCTTGAATCCTGTTCTTTTAAGATCCCGTGAAACATTCCGAACATGTTCTAAGACCTGCTATTTTGCAACCACCTCAAGTTCAAAGGTGTGAAAAAGCAAGAAAAACATTTGGACACGATACCTTGGAATCCTGCAAGATTAAAGACAAAACAAAAAATAAGGTAAGGAACCTCCAATGGCAGGACTGACACAAATTCTCCGTCTTTCATTTAGTAGATTGCTGTGGGCCCTACATCCAAAGTTAGGGGCTGCCTGACTTTTGTTCTGTTGCTGAGGTCACTGCCAGGCTGGAGAAACACCCCAGACTATAGCAAAAAGCCCTCAGTAACCTTATTCAACTTGTCCTCTTAAACTGGAGAGTAGTTTCTAGGAACTAGTTTTGTGGTCTCCCCTAAGCTGAAAAACTGAGTCCCTTGGGGTAGAAACTTCTGGGGTCTTATTCCAGTGCACTGATCCCACATGAGAATAGGGGGAGCAATGAGGTGGCCAGCTCCAGGAGTCAGAAGTCAAAAAAGGAACATGGGCTTCCAGCATCTCCAGCTGGTTGACATCCTAGTGTGGCTTTGCCAGTTGAGGTCACACCAGGTATCCATCCAGACCCACCTTCATGGATAATGGGAGCAGGGAACTACCCCCACAGGGTAGGGAGTTGGGAGGGCTGGGGAAGCTTCTGAAGACAGAGAAGAAGTCTCTCTTCCAGTTGTTGTGGCTGACTGAATTCCTCAGTGTGGGCCTTTCTAGGGAGATTGTCATTTTGCTCAAGCCATGCAGATATGGGTTTGGGGATATTCTGTTGCTGTGTCTTCCAGAAGCCAATAGTTGAGAGGAATGGTACCAAAATCAGTAGGTTGGAATTTGAGAGTAATGCCATCCTTCATTCATCTCCAGCTAAACTGTTGAGGGTTGGTCACTTGTTTTGTTTTGTTTTGTTTTGTTTTGTTTTGTTTTCCATACTGAACATAAAGAGAGTGACACATGGAAGCTGATAATACCAGCCATTTCATCAATGCAAAGAAAAAAACATCAGATGGGTAGTAATCCTACCTCTGCCACTAACTATGTTTACATTCTTGGACAAAGCACCCAATCTTCTCTATCAGTGAAGTGAGAGAGTTGAACTTGGTCAGCACTTGACAATATTTTTATAATTTCAAATCCTTTTTTTGTAAGATATGACTTCATGAGACCAATTTTGAATTTTAAAAATCATTTAATCATTTCTGCATGGTATATGGTATGAGTTTTAAGTAAACCATGTTTTAAATTTCAAACCAGGGTGCCTGGGTGGCTCAGTCGGTTAACCTTCTGACTTCGGCTCAGGTCATGATCTCACGGTTTGTAAGCTCGTGCCCTGCTTTGGGTAAAAACATGAGCCCCACTTGGGAGAGTTCTGCTTCTCTCTCCCTCTGTCCTTCCCTCTCTCTCTGCCCCTCGTGGGATTCTCTCTCTCTCTCTTGCCCCTCGTTTACTTGCACCCTCTCTCTCAAAAAACTTTCAAATCAGTAGATTGTTAAAAGTTTTCATTGAAAGATAATCTAATAATCATTACCATATTACATAAATTCTTACTTTTATCCATTTAAGAAATGATGCATGTTGTTTAATTTGTGTTAAAGTATGTAAAAAAGGTATGATATGTTGACTAATTTCTAAATGTTATTACATTGCATATGATTTTGGAACAGTATATTATACTATAAATTATAGATTAAAATTTTTGTTACATGTTATAAATCAATATTTCTTATTTGGCATGGCTTATTGAAATTTTGCATTATGTATTTTATTTTTTTATTTTTATTTTTTTGCACTATATATTTTAAAAATAAAGTTTATTAATATTTTTCTTGTATTTTCTTCCTAAATGATAAAGAATAAGAGAAATTTGCAGGCTATTGTTTGCAAGCATTTCTTCTTGAATAAATGTATTAAGCATAATGATGCAATGTAAGAATTCTGACAAAATGTAATTTATAGATCTAGTGAAAATTATCTCTCGGTGGATTTCATAGAACTATTATTTTCATGTTTCTTATTAACTTGTGTATAAAATCAGAGCAATTTTTATTCATTCTGTCATTAATCAATGGTCACTTGTGCACTACACATATAATATAGCATATGTACTGTTTTACATATGAGTATATTTTAAGTACATAAGAATAAAAGTACATTTTGGCTGAGAGATAAGTCATTTGAGTGACTCGAGTCACGAGGCATGCACTTTGATCTTTGCTTACCAACAGCATGTATTCTCTTCATACATATTTCTCAGCTCTCAAATTCTGTTATAAAGGGAAAAATGCTCAAAATTATTTTTATTGATATGAAATTGAAGTGGAAACAGACCCTATCTACCTTTAAAGATATGAACTCCTTGCAACATCTTTGCAAATCCCTGCTGGGGGAAGGGTGAGGTGTAGAAAACATTGGGCACACTCTATCAGATAATTTATAGGGCTCCTTCTGGTTCTAAAATTGTTCATACCTGGGGGCACCTGGGTGGCTCAGTCAGTTAAGCCTCTGACTTTGACTCAGATCATGATGTCATGGTTGCTGAGTTTGAGCCCCATATCGGGCTCTCCTGCTCTCAGTGCAGAGCCTGCTTCAGACCTTCCATCTCCCTTTCTCTCTGCTCCTCCCCCACTGGCAGGCTCACTGGCACGCTCTCTCTCTTTCAAAAATAAACATTTAATAAAAAAAATTGCTCGCACCTTCATCTATACATTAGTCAGGTAATGTGCATATGTATATACATCAGACAAACTAGTTGATTAAGTTACCAGTCAAAAATTTCTAGATGAAGAGATGAACGGGATTCCCTCCAACGTCTGGTGGCTGTGCTGGTAAAGCTCTTAGGGTGTTTTGGGGGGTTAAACAGTCCTGAAGGATATATCTGCTAAATTAGAAATGAGAATTAACTCCATGTGGCTAAAAAGATAAAAGTAACAAAAGGAGGTGGGATTTCTGAATATGATGGCTAAGTATACAGTCTCTGGTGTCAGACAGACCCTGGCTCTAAGGTCAACCCCATTCCTGGTTGCCCAAGCCTAGCCACGTTATTTAAACTCATTAGGTCAGTTTACTCATCTGTAAACTGTAAAATGTGGATAATAGACATACAACCTATAGAGAGATGTTGTGAGGAGTAAATGAGATAATGTACATAAAATGCTTAGAGTTGGGGCGCCTGGGTGGCTCAGTAGGTTAAGCGTCCGACCTCGGCTCAGGTCATGATCTCACAGTCCGTGAGTTTGAGCCCCACGTCGGGCTCTGTGCTGACAGCTCAGAGCCTGGAGCCTGCTTCGGATTCTGTGTCTCCCTCTCTCTCTGACCCTCCCCCGTTCATGCTCTGTCTCTCTCTGTCTCAAAAATAAATAAACCTTAAAAAAAAAAGAAAAAAAAAAGAAAAAAATGCTTAGAGTAGTACTTGAACACAGTAAACTTTCAATACATTTAACTGTAACTATTGTTTCCTTGTCTGATGCTCCTTTTAAGGCAACTTAAAGGAACTTTCTGATGGATTGTCTTTCAGATTTCTGAGGGGAGCTCCTGTTTGCTAGGTGAAAAATTACCCAGCACCAGAATTTCAGTCCTGCTGACTACGAAACAGAATTGTTTAGGTGCTACATCAGTAGGGTAAGTTAACGCTGAGGACACAGAGAGGATATCCTTTTATTCTTGCTTTCTTTTACCATTATAATCATTTGTGGAAAAATAACTTTCTGATACTGCGCAGAAAAATTGTCAAGATTTCTGTTTGAGATTTTATAAAGAACACAAGTTTAAAATGCTTTTCAAATAAGATAAAAAGAGAGAGGGAGACAAACCATAAGAGACTCTTAAATACAGAGAACAAACTGAGGGTTGCTGGAGGGGAGGTCGGTGGGGGGGATGGGCTAAATAGGTGATGGGCATTAAGGAGGGCACTTGTTGGGATGAGCCCTGGGTGTTATATGTAAGTGATGAACCATTAAATTCTACTCAGAGATCATTATTACGCCATATGTTAACTAACTTGGATTAAATAAAATAAAATTAAAAATAAAATGCTTTTCCCAATATCTCTAATATATAAAGATTATCCTATTAATATTGGATTATTTCCACTTTTTCATTGACTTGGGTGAGAATATTTCAAAACTGTGTAGCTAAATTTTTATTTAGTTGGGAATTAATTATCTGACTGCTAGCTTAGCCTTTTCTACCTTTTCTCTGATGTTCCTCTTTTTAAAATTACTTTGAATATTAAATTATTATTCATTATTTATTGACATACATTGGATGGACAACAAAAGAAAGCAGTATAAATGTGCACAATGAAAGTAAGTATTTCTTGGTATCATCAAGCATGAAGGCAGGTTTGAGTTGAGAGGAGATTAAGACAAGCCATGGACATAAACAGACTCACATGGTTAGGGCCCGTGTGGGTCCCACAGAGCTCACCTACAGCGCATACTAGGGATGCAATGTGGACCCCGGAGTACATCGGCCTACAGATAGACAGCTGTATGTCTGAGTTTCTCATCATGCAGGACACTTTTAACATTAAAAAAAAAAAAAAAAGTTCCAGGACGAAAAACCCAAATTAGACAAATGCACATTCAAGTATCACTGACAAGATGCATTGGTCATGCCTTTGCTCTGGAGGTCTCTGGTGGCTAAGAGCATTGGCCACTTGCGGAGGAGGAGAGTAGAAATTAGAGACTGACAGTGGCTGTGCTGGAAAAGCAAGAAGATAAGGGCTGGGCAGCCCCTGGTTGATCACACGGCCTGAAGAGTGATGGGCATGACACGTGTTTGGACTGGTTTCAACTAGCACTGTCACAGCTGTGAAATATTTTAAATATTATCCCTGGAAGTACCTATCTCAGTTTTCCCTTCATTTCTCAATATCTGCAGATGAGTAAGAGTTAACAGATGTTTTTATGCTTTACATAAATCTACTAAACCATTTGACTATTTCATGTGCTAAGGTTTAACATGGCTTTATCCATATATTTTAAATAGCAAATGCTTATTTCTTTTCCTTAGATGTCAACCAAATGAAGAGAAGTATTCTTTTAAAAGCTGCAGTTCTGATTTCGTGTTTGGAGAAAACATGGTAGAAAGAGTTTTGGTAAGAATTTGGCAAAGGTGTCTATTATATAAAAAGCTGTCACTTCAAGTTTCTGGAGGCAAATTAATTAAAACAATGTTAAATTGGATCATACTTTAACTCCTGAGTTCAAAGGCACATTTTCTTTCTTTAATGGAAATGTTCTCCTGGGGAGCAAGTTCTAGTTGTTAGAATAATAGACAGGAACCCGCAGAGGAAGGGGATTGTATAATTATAACATTATGACCGATGAGAAATATTAAATAGTTCTTTCACGTGTGTTAAACTGAAGGTATGCATGGAAATCCCAGAATCATCTGCAATAGACTAGCTCAACTGGTAAAGATACTTTAATGTAGGTTTTTGATAGCCTTTTTCATAACACAGTGCATTTAAAGCTATTTACTTATTTTTTCTTATTAACTACAACCCTCCCCTTAGAGCTTTTATGGTGAAAAACATCATTATAACTTTTTTTTTTTTTGCTAGCTTTAAGAGGAAAATAATAAGACTTTAACTTGCCTAGGGAAACATCCTTGTCAAGTGGAAACGCCTAACTAGTATTACTATCATCCTTATCTAATATCGAGCATCCTCCTCCAAGAGGCCATTGCTGCCCCATCCTCCACAGAGCATGTTTGTAAAGCACAGCAGGGAAGTAGACAGCAAAGTGCAGGCTGTGCACCTGGTCCATCACACCTTCATGCTGCTTTCACCCAGACCAGGGTCTTGGTTGACATAGGCCAAGGTGACCAGTTTATCTTGTGGCTACTAGTCCTATGGAGGATCCAGAGGAGGCTACAAAGGTTTTAAAACCTGTGTAAAGGCTCAGAATAACAAAAGGACCAAGTCATGAGGTCAGTCTATTCTAAGTTTCTTAGGGCTTTCACAAATCAATCACTTTGAAGACCTTGTTTATGCCATACCTGCCTCAGGCCGAACCCCAATCCCAAGAGTAGTATCGTAGCTTTTCAGCTCAGAGGCACCATCCTTCACTCTCAAGATGAAAGTCAACTCCACAGTTCTAGAGCTATTGACTCACCTCTTTGGATCTGAACCAGAATGGACCAACTTCTAGAGGGAAGTCCTGGGCAATACATTTAGGCACATTTCTTCCAAACCATTTATTCCCAAATTTGGCACTAGATTAGTCACAGCTTCTATAAGATGTCACAGACACAAATAAAACATTTCCCAAACCTCACAGGATCAACTTTAACATTCAATTCAATTCAACAAACATGTTTTGTGTTCTCATGACATCTAAAGCATTGGCATTGGTCTCAGCTTTGGCTGCGTGTTAACAATCATCTGGTGAGCCACTAAAGGATTTCTTAGGGCATCTCCACAAACACATTAGATCAGAGTCTCTGTGGGTGAGGGTAGGTGTTAGGTGACTTGAATGTACAACCAGGATTGAAAAACATCTGGGTAAGTGGTTATACAAAGCTAAGGGAGCCACTGTGCTCTAAAGGTGTTTATAATCTAAGGGGAGACAGAGAGATCCCTGAACAAATGAACTACAGTTGGGATTGTAAATTTGGTTTAGGGAGGTACTTGCATATATTTCCTATGGGCACTTTAAATCTGGCTTGTGAAGGAAACTGTACTTCCTGTCTCTTTAAGTTGATAACATCTGAGGACAGCAGGAGCTATCGAGATCACTTGTATTTGTCCTCTAGTTAATCCTGTAATCCTGTGGCCTTGTGATTTGGTGGTCAGAATGCCTTCCTGATTTGTTTGCTGACCATGTGCTTTTCAAGGGGGTCATTAAACTTTCTGAGCCTTAGTGTTTATTTTCTTCAAATGGAAATAATCACACCCGTCTTGGGTGCCTGGGTGGCTCAGTCGGTTAAGCATCTGGCCTCGGCTCAGGTCATGATCTCGCAGTGTCTGAGTTAGAGCCCCACATCAGGCTCTGTGCTGACAACTCAGAGCCTGGAGCCTGCTTTGGATTCTGTGTCTCCCTCTCTCTCTGCCCCTCTCCCGCTCACCTCTGTCTCTCTCTCTCTCTCTCTCTCTCTCTCTCTCTTAAAAATAAACATTAAAAAATTTTAAAAAAAAATCACACCCAACTCTACCGATTTTAACAGAATATCTTAATGTCCAGTTAAATAATGTGGAAGAATTTTGAGTTCATAAAGGAAAAGATAGAAACCTAAATTCTGAAGTACTGTTCCAATTCTCCCTGTTCTCCAGGGGGCTCTCCAGTATCAGAAATGGCATGGCTGACTCAGTTTTTTTTCACAGGCCTTGATTATAGCACATGCACAAAGCCCCATGTGTGCAGCCTTAAAAGCAATTGTTGGCAGAAATTGTCTTGGGAAAGGGGCCCCTGGGTGGCTCAGTCGGTTGAGCATCCAACTTTGGCTAGGTCATGATCTCACAGTTGGTGAGTTTGAGCCCCATATTGGGCTCTCTGCTCTCAGTGTAGAGCCTACTTCGGATCCTCTGTCTCCCTCTCTCTCTGCCCCTCCCCTGCTCATGCTCTCTCTCTCTTAAAGATAAATCATTTTAAAAAAGAATATCCTTAAAAAAAAAATAAATTGTCTTGGGAGAAAAATTACAATTCTTTCTGTAAAGATGAGCTCTGAGACAGCTAGTGTGTTCTTTGGACAACTTTATTTATTTATTAATTCATTCATATGAAGTGGGTATAAAGTGAAGTGCTGGGAATACTGAAATACCTTGAAACAGAAATAAGGGACACCTGGGTGGCTCAGCTGGTTAAGCGTTCGACTTTGACTCAAGTCATGATCTCATGGTTCATGAGTTCGAGCCCCACACCGAGCTCTCTGCTGTCAGCACAGAGCCTTGTTCAGATCCTCTGCCCCACCCCTCTCTCTGCCCCTCCCTTGCTCTTTCTCTCTCTCTGTCTCTCAAAAATAAGTAAGTAAACATTAAAACAAAAAGAAAAGAAATGATAGTTACGTCTCCTTGTAGGCATCAGGTTAGTCTGGTGGGAGCATGGAACAGCTGCTACCTCCTTCTTGGTCTCTAAACCTTCTCCCTTTGTCCCTGGAACTAGATCCCACCTGAAATAAGCTGGTGGTAACTAGATTATGCTTCCTGAGGATGAGAACCAGGGTCCTCTGACGATAGGAAGAATTTCCCCATTCAGCACACAGTCCAAAACAAAAACAGAGCAGTTGAGTTCATTTGCCCTGTTGAAGTGGAACAAAGGTATCTTTTGGCTTACTGCAGATATATGGGGATACAATTAAGTAATACATCGTTTTCCTTCACCTAGGATATTCAACATCTCACCCAATCTCAACCTGAAAATGATTCATACACCAAGGAACAACCATTCAAATCCATACTAGAATTTCCTGTCAACTCTCTAAATTCAAGTAAGAATTATTTGATTTGTAAAAAATTTGATTCAACTATTATATTTCCTGTGTTTCCATGTCATCTGTTCAATAGCTATAAAATACAAAAACAGTAATGCAACACTTTAAAACTTTTTGGCGAAGACTAAAGCATAGAAAATATTGTTGTATGATACATAAGCATTAAAATTTTTTTTACTTAAGGATATGAGGAATCATTAAAGAGATTTATCTAAACTCAAGTAGTTTCATATTTTTGGTAACACTCATTATTATAAAAAGCTAAGGAGACATGTATATTAATGGGGACAACAAGGAACTTTTACAGTAGAGAAAATTGAGTCTTTACGTGTCTTTTCCCATTTTTTCTTACAAACAGACTCTATTAAAAATATATCCCTAATCGAATCAGCTGCTGCTTTCTCTTCTAAGCCATCACCCAAATGCTTGCTGCAGAAAATTGATGTTGTAACAGGGGAGGAAGCTGAACATAATGTGTTGAAGGTCTGTATATCACACATTGCTCTTTCTGAGAGCACTTACATACACGAAACCAAGTTTCTATCAGCAGAAGCACCTTTAAAAATAAAGGCAGAAGTATAGTTTTCATGAAGACTGAGCTGCTTAACTAAACATGCTAGACACTTCCAAAGATTAAGCCAATATTTTGTTGTATTCTTATTTTTGTATGGGTAATTTTCAGGAAAATGTGTTACTGGGTTTACAACCATTCACATTAGTTTCTTAGAAAGAAGACAGTCAGGGACCCTGTCTTAAAAGAACTTCAGACCTACATTTTATACTTTACATGCCTGTGTTTATAATCAGTGCTCTTATTGTGTGATTTAAAAGTTCTACTTACACTGGACATTTTTAAATGATAAGATGAATAGATTTCAGTTCAAGATAAAAAAATTCTGGTTTCCTTTGAAAAGTTCTTTTAAATAAGTTTTGAATTTCATATAAAGCAAGAATTTCACACACGTAGTATATAGTATCATGCATAGGATTTGAATGTTGAGTGACGTAGCCATCAGCGTAGGCACATGAAATAAGGTCATTTCCCAACAAGGAACAGATTTCCCTTTCTTTTTATCCATCTGTTTTTACCCCCAAATCTCTCCATTTCCCTTCTCTTCTCCCATGGTTTACTGATACATTTAATATACAAGTGTGCTTCAAAGCATAATTCTCAGATCGGGTTTAATCACAATTCATTGAAGTAACTGCTAGCAGTGAGGCCCTGGAATGCTATATTTTTAACAAGTCATGTGGGATTCTTTACCACAGTAATATTTAATGCTGGCAAGCATTAAATTATAGTATGGTGCTACGTGGTACCACATCCTACTTCTGATGCTGCATTCTTTGAAAAATTTTAGGCATACAAATACTTGCACTATTCCTTTACTTACAAATAAAGTTACTTAACTTGAATAACATTAAATTTCATTTAAAACGTGGGACATATAAATATATTTGTTAAGTGGAAAAGCAAGATGCAGAAAGTATGTATGATATTCTACTGTTTATAGAAAAAATAGGGGACATGGGCATTGGCATGTATATAAACACAAATATCTCTGGAAGGATAAACAAAATATTAGCAATAGCGATCACCTGATCACAGGGGGTAGAAATCGACAGACGAAGAACAAAGGTTGGGAAGGACTTTTCATTTTGTACATCTTTTTGCTTTTTGATATTTGAACTATTCAAAAATTGTATGTTTTAAAAGTTAAATAAATTTTTTAAGGTGGTTTACAAATCATTAACCAAGGTTATTCTGGTAAAAATCAGGCAAATAAAAGTGTTGTAGCATAGAAAGAAATCATTTTAAAATAAATTTTTATATATTTGACATTTCAAAAAATTGTCCTTTAGATCAACTGCAAGCTTTTTATATTCAACAAAACAACACAGTCCTGGACTGAAAGGGGCAGAGGAGCTTTGAGGCTGAATGACACAGCAAGCAGTGACTGTGGAACATTCCAGTCGAGACTAAGTAAGGAATCATTTTGTAAAGCAACCTGCCATTTCTCAGGGTAAAATTTCCAATAGGCACACATCATTTTCTGGAGATGTGTTATAAAATAGTCAACAAATCACTGTTGAAAACAATATTGTTTCTAATGTGCTGTAGGATCTTCCTGTTTAGAGCAGGCTCTGATGTCAAACTACACAGGTTCGGTTCTGCCTCTATCACTGACTAATTGGTGACCTTGGGCAAGTTAATCTCCCCACAGCCTAGTTACATCAGCTTAAAATGGGGATAGTAGTACTCCATGACTTATTGAGCAATTGTGAGAATTCAGTGAGATAATGCACCTATGACACAGCCCAGCACACCCCTAAATAGTAATCTCGGTAATATTGAAAGCAATATGATGATATTTTTGAAGGGAAAATGGTTTTTCCTAAAAAGGACATTTGCCCTATATTTCATTCTTGGCATTCTAAGCATGTTGTGTGGGGCGAGATGAAGTCAGTTTCCAAGGAAATTAAGGTGTGTGGTTATTGAATCCTGTGTGTGTTTACTGACATCCGTAGTGATGGTAGGAATCTGGAGTCAGTCAGACTGAGAGGCTCTCAAAGTTTTTGGCATCTGAAAAGACACACTGGGCATTGTTCAGAGGCCCAAACCGAAAGTGAGCATAGGCAGAGATCTGGGCGGCATGTGTAGGTTTACTGGCCAACATTGGGCAATCAGAGCTGTGGAAGGAACCACTGGAAGAAGTGGGATCCATGTATATGGATTTTTATTGAGTTTCAGATATCAAGCTCAAGAAACCAGTAAGGAATAGAATTCACACTGAGAGAATAGGAACCGTGTTTTCAGTTCTATAACTGGCAAACAGGTTTCTAAATAACACAACAAAGTATTATTCCCAAGGCAGGTGCTAGTTGTTTTCTACTCTTGTTCAATGCCACTCTGGCCACTGCCTGCCAAAATTTACAATGCATGGTATTTACACTGTTGTGTAACCTGATTTTACTTTTTACATAGTATATACCATGACCACCTTTCTACATCAGTAATGATCTTTCTTTAATATTCTTAATGGGTTTGTAATATTATCTTGAATAGCCATGTCATCATTTATTTAGCTAATTCCATTTTTTGAAGGCTTAAGGTTTTGCTTCTGTTTTCTCCATTTTGGATAAATATTCTTCAGACCACTAAGTCCTCAAAGGAATTCTAAAATTGTAATCATTGTTTATTATAGTAAAAAAACAATTCCAGCTTTTAAGCTAAAAACGGTCTTCCAACCTAGTAAAGCCAATTTGAAAACCAACTTATAATCAAGCCAAATTACAATTTAATAGTGAAAATACAGTCTGAAAAACAACTAGAGGATTTACTTCACTTTCAAAAATGGCAAGTTCCCCGGGGAAGGTTAAGGAATCAACTATTCTGTAGTCTTATATATTCACCTTCCTGTTTTAGTTATGCGCAATCAAGGCAGCCTGAGGCTGATTCTCAATAGCAAACTCTGGGCTCAAATGGAGATTCAAAGAGCGAACCACAAAAATTTACGAATAACAGCTACTGATTTAGAAGACTATAACATCAAAGTGTTTTTAATTCAGGTAAGTAACAAATTTCAGTGATAGAGGATTATCCTACTATATTTATAGATCTCTGCAATTGCTAATTTTTTTTCACTGTATTATAATAACTTGCACCATTGGCCAAAAACCAAAACAAACAAACAAACAAACAAAAAAAAAAAACCAGCCATTTATTTTGGTTGTTTACAGTTTAACATGAGACCTAAATTTTAAATGAAATTTACAGATTAACACCAAAATCTGTAGTAACCAATTGGCATGTGTCCCAAGACATTTGTATTGATATATGCTTCAAACCTTCACATTTTTTTTTTCCATTGAAATTATGTCAACAATCTTACAAAGTTACCAAAGGGACCGTTGTCAAGATTGGCTCCTAGGAGTCCAGTGGAATACATAGCCCAGTGCTTACACTGAATGCTGAAACTGAGAAGGCTTTGAGATCACTGGAAAGGACCCCCTGAGAAATGGAAAAACACAGGGCTAGTAAGTTAAAACAACCAGTCCAACAGCAAATTCCAATTCTGGACATGTGTCAGTCGCCAAGGTAACAGGATGGGAGCACAGCTTTAGCTCTTCCTGGCAGCAGGAATGCTTGACCTCAAATACAAAATCCAGGCACAAGAGAGAGAGAGCTGGCAGGGATCAGGCTAGAAAAAAAGGCTAGGTTTCCCACATGAGCTGAGACCCAGAAGACTAGAGAAGACTGGGTACTTACGTGACTCAGGCGGAAAGTAACAATGCAAGTAAATAAACTTCCATACAGTAATGGAAAAAAAGTTGGCAAGTGCCCAGTGATGAAAAACCAAAAGTTTTATTAACTACCAATAAGTACACTGTTAGGTATAAGTGATACTGAGTATTAAGATGTTAGGGTAAGATAATGCCCAAACCCTGTTTACCATTTAGGGAGACAGACAATACCTGATATCCCGCCAGGCTGGATCTCCTGGTTTTGAGTGAGTAAAGCAGCCCGCTGCCACTGTCACTGAGATTGAGACTATTAGTTATGATGAGATTCTGCTGCTCAATGTCTGACCCGCACTGACCTTGTAAACTGTAGGATATTTGCTAAATAAACCAAATTTAGTTTGCTAAATGCAAATAAAAAGCACCCCAAATTCCATTCCCAGAGATGGTCACTATTAACATTTTTGTCATTTCAGCATACGTGTGTGTGTACATATGTATATAATGTGCCAACTGTATGATCTTCAGGCAGGTTATATAGATTCCTTAACTTGATTTTACTCATCTGCCCAATAAAGATTATAATGATACACTTTATAAAATGGTTGGGTAGATTCGATTGCTAATACTTGATTATGAAGTACACATGTGTAACCTTTTCACTCATCAATGAAAATGAGTGTTTTCATGTCATTAAATAGTCATTAAAGGTGAAAAGAATTCTATTCTGCACCATAATTTATTCCATTAATCTTGCTTTGTTAAATACTTATGTAATTTGCTGTCTTTCACTATTATAAATTCCACAAGAAAGATGTGAGGAATTCTCTTTGTACACGTGTTAATTTTCTTGGGAAAAGGCTTGACTTGTCTTGACAAATTTCTCTTCAGAAAGACTGAACCAGTTTTCATTCTTGCCAGCATTTTCTTATGGTACTTCCTGGGAATTATAATTTTTTTAAGCATTGAGAATTTGTTATCCGAAAAATATGTCATTGTGATTTTATTTTTAACTTCTTGTTCTGAATTTCTTGAATGAATATATCTAAATGAATTTAGCCAAAGGCAATATATTGACTAATGAAAGGCATATTTAAATTTTAATATTAGAAAGTGAAGGTGGCAGAGTAGCATTTATATTTTAAATACTTTCAATATTTATTAACGTACTAAAGAAAAATGACATCTTTGCACATAATGTAAAAAATTAAATCAGTCAAGAGTCAACATTTATTTACTCAACACCCTCTATAGATTATTTAGCACAATATGAGAAACAAAAATACTTTATTTAATTTATAGTTATTTTTTGCCCCAAAGTAATTAAAGGAACTTAAGAACATGCAAATGAAAAAAATATAATTGAAGACCCTTCTCCCAAACAGTTGGCATGTAGTTTGTTCTTGCTTTGAAAAGTTTGATAGCTTTCTGGAGGGTTAGCAAAGAGAATAATTTACCTACCTTCTCTTTGATACTGTGAAAAGATACAAAAATGTAAACCACTGCCACGTTACCTTAAAAGAGCACTGACTCTGATGACAAAGGTCTGGGATTTGAGCCCAGCAGATTTGCTGACTAGCTATGTAAATGCAGGCAAATCATTGTACCTTTCTGAGCCATATCTCCTCATCTGTAAAGGGACGTGGGAAGTAAGTATAGATTGAATACTTGTGCTAAGTGCTTTTGCTAATATAAATGGAATAAATGACTAACTCATAGTTTTGTTGTAAGTGTTGAATAAAAAAAGAACGTAGTAACCGTAAATGTTATACAAATGTGATTGTTACCACCATTTTTTATATTAACAGCAACTATTAAAAATAGCATAGAAAAGTACTGAAAGCAAAGACTTATGACGTGTTTATGATACAATATCATAAGGATGGCTCTGTGGCACAATGGACAGCGCATTGACTTCTATGATGCAACATTAGACTGCTTTAATGAGCTCTGCTTTTCCACAGAGCTGTGAGGCTTGTTGGGATGTCTAAACAAAGTGATGTAAAGGAAGTGGAGGTCTGTTATTCACTGAACCCTCTAATTTTCTATTAGAAATAGAAAAATAGTAAAAAAATAGAAAAATAGTAAAATAGCGGAGGAGGGATAGTCTTGAATTCAAGTAGAAATTTTACATCAAAAATTTCATTTCTTAGTTTAAAACGCACAAATAGGGACCTGTTATAAAATTATTCACTTTTGGATTTAATTTGTTTGGTTCAGGATGTATGGCTTTTTACCCTTTAACTTCTAGGGTTATTTATATCCTAGATTTCTGCCATATAATTCCTTCCTAAGAGTGAAAGATTAAAAATCTCTAAAACGTGGCTATTATTCAGTTATTTATATTCTTAACAACTTAATTTTCCTCATGCAGGCCAGTGCCAAAGATACAGGGTATCTGTACGCGGCAATACATCATCGGCTCGTTGCACTTCGAAGCTTTGGTAAACAGGAAGATGTAAACCAAGCGGAAAGCCAGTCAGATACAATCCTCCAACAATTAAACTGTGAAAGCTGTGATGAGGATGAGGATGATTTCATCAAAGCAACTAAGAATAGATCAGGTAAATAATTTTTCTTTTGTTAGGTCGGAGGTATAAGAAAGAAATCTTCGGGGCGCCTGGGTGGCGCAGTCGGTTAAGCGTCCGACTTCAGCCAGGTCACGATCTCGCGGTCCGTGAGTTCGAGCCCCGCGTCAGGCTCTGGGCTGATGGCTCAGAGCCTGGAGCCTGTTTCCGATTCTGTGTCTCCCTCTCTCTCTGCCCCTCCCCCGTTCATGCTCTGTCTCTCTCTGTCCCAAAAATAAATAAACGTTTAAAAAAAAAAAATTAAGAAAGAAATCTTCCACACAATCCTAATATATGAAATTGTTTTGTTGTTGTTGTTGTTGTTGTTTTTAACGGAACTGGTATTTTAAAGTGGATGAGGGGGCGTTTGGGTGGCTCAGTCAATTGGGCATCCGGCTCTCAATTTTGTCTGAGGTCATGATCCCAGGGTCATGGGATGGAGCCACGTGTCGGGTTCTGCACTGAGCGTGGAGCTTGGTTGGGATTCTCTCTCTCTCTCTCTCTCTCTCTCTCTCTCTCCCCCCACCCCGCTCTCTCTGTAAAATAATAAAATAAATAATTAAAAATTTTTTATAAAAAAATAAAGCAGATGGGAATTAGAGTCCTAGCTCTTTGGATCAGAGGAGTGGATTTGAAAGTGACTGCCTTCTATGTGTGGCCTCCATCAGGATTTTCCCAAAAGTCATCCTCATTTTGATGCCTGTGTGTCACTTGTGCATAAATTTAATAAAAATACCACAAAGTATTACATTCATACACTGAAACTACCTATTTATTCATATTTCTCTTCACCTGTTCTCATTTTCCTATTATTGGCTATAGTAGAAGAACTTTATAAATACATCATAAATGTAATAAACATATTACAATGGATCCACCAGGCAAAGCTGGCTTGAAACACTGAAACTCCTATTTATCTCCTTTTTTTGGAATTTGCTTTATTCTCAAGGACCTTTTTTGCATAGGCCAAAAAGTACTATTTTTTTGTCAGGATTCATGAATTGAGCAAGGTTAAAATAGAACCAGTAGTTATCAGATTTTTAGGTTTCAGTGCTTGCCCTGGTGAGTAGATTTAAAACAAAAACTTATGATTATTTTTGGAGAAAAAGATTGTCTAGGAAATAATAAGTCCTGCTTTGTTATAGAAATGGAGCCAAGTATTTTCAGTAATAGTTTCATTTAGGCCTGAATTCTGTTCTACAGAGAACTGAGCGACATACCTACAAAGATAGTGTGTTAGCAAGCATTTTTCCAACTTTTATTTATTTTAAATCTTAAAGGTAACTTAATCACACATAATTTAAGAATCTATCAAAGCACATGTGTAAAACTTGAGGAAAGATCTTCCTTTGCCTAATACTAAAAAATGTAATCAAAATGTACAAAATATGCAGACCAGGGGGCACCTGGGTGGCTCAGTTGGTTAAGCATGCAACTTTGGCTCAGGTCATGATCTCAAGGTTTGTGAGTTCAGGTCCTGCGTTGGACTCTGTGCTGCCAGCTCAGAACCTGGAGCCTGCTTCGGAATCTGTCTCCCTCTCTCTCTGCCCCTCCCCTACTCACACTCTGTCTCTCTCAATAAGAAACATTAAAATTTTTTTTTAAATATATGCAGATCAGGATTATAGATTGCTTGACTCAGTGAGCCAAAGAACTAAATGAATATGATTTTTCTTGTCACTATTAAATAAATAGTTTCTTATTCTTCAAAATGTGTGAAATGTATAAATAAAATCATCTTTTATAATGTTTGTGTTGTCAATAATAAAATAGGGTCTATTGGAAAATGAATTGGTATCTATTAGAAATGTTAACATGAAATAAGGATTAAATGGCAAAGTTCTCTCATCAATAAAAGTCACATTTATGAAGTCTATATTTTATTATATTCCATTTTAGGAAAGAGTAATATACAACTACCTTCATACAAAATGAGAAACAATGGAAATAATGGAAAATAAATGTCAACCATATGAACCCCTCTTCCTCTGCCATTTTTCCCTTTTCACTTAGTACTTTCTCCGGGAGGTGATGCATACAAATGCTGAACTGTTACGAAAGCAATAAAAAGTCCAGTTTTTTAAACTTTGTTTCCCATGAATTAAGGAAGGGTTTAGTTATCTGAAATATCATGTTTAAAATTAGCAAATTTCAGGGCGCCTGGGTGGCTCAGCCGGTTAGGCGTCTGACTTTGGCTCAGGTCATGATCTCATGGCTTGTGAGTTCGAGCCCCGGATCAGGCTCTGTGCTGACGGCTCAGACCCTGGAGCCTGTTTCAGATTCTGTGTCTCCCTCTCTCTCTGACCCTCCCCTGTTCGTGCTCTGTCTCTCTCTGTCTCAAAAATAAACGTTAAAAAAATTTTAAATTTAAAATTTAAAATTAGCAAATTTCCAAATGTTACATATAAAATGTAAATTCTACATTTTGCATTTCATCACCTGTAAGCATCTTCATGCATATTCATGTTCAGTTGTGTTCAATATTAAATCTAATCTGAATGTAACATTTTCTAACATTTTAAATTTATATCACAGATCCTTCGAGGTGGACCCACAGACAGTCGGTTGCCTGTTCATGAGCACTATCTACTATAAATGTGACAACATCTACAAAAAGATTGATCACCTTACTGAAAATCCTAAATCATCTTAAGTAAATGAGAAGATCCTATTCATCCCTTGAAGAGTTTTTATAGCAAAGTTCATAAAACATAATTTGTTGCAATTAAAATTTTTCTCTTATGTAGTCAAATAATTGTAAGGTTTTACATTTTGATTATTGTGGAGAAAATGAAAGAATTTAAGAAATGCATGGACTTAGGAAGTTCAAAATTTATCATTTTTGAAGAGGTAATTTAGAATAGGGTTTGATAACTAATTTGGACTATTCATCACATTGGTGGATATCATAGTTAAAATAAATTTCTAGATTTGATAAATATCTAAGATATTTATTTTTTCAGTCATACACTGTCTGGTCATAAAACAAACATTTTAAAGATTTCCAGTCATTTCTTCAAAAACACTGTAACTGCATGCTAACATTTGATTAAGTCGTGTTTATTTTCTGGGAAATGAGTATTTTCATTTAACCTTTGGATTTACTAATACTATAAGATTATATATTCATGGTATGAATTTCTTTAAATTTAGTATTGTTCTTGGACCTGTATCCATTGTACCTTGTATATGGTTGATTCCAGGTCAGCATCCAATAGTTGTTGAAGGGATGAACAAAATACATTACCTATGTAACAAAACAGTAAGTATACAAAAGTAAAATATGTTAACTCGTTCTTTGCTTTATGTAATTAAATTGTCATTAATATTTTATGGGTGTAGCTGTATAGAGCTTGTTTTTTTTATACATACATATAGCCAAATAAATCTTTTCTTTTTAAAAAAATGTTTATTTATTGGGGCATCTCAGTGGCTCAGTGGGTTAAACATCTGACTCTTGATCCCAGCTCGTGATCTCATAGTTTATGAGTTCAAGCTCCACGTCAACCTCTCTGCTGTCAGTGCAGAGCCTACTTCAGAATCTTTGCCCCCTCTCTCATCCCCTTCCCCCTCAAAAACAAATAAACAAATTGTTTATCTAATAATAAAATTTGTTTTAATTAATTGAGAGAGAGAGTGCATGAATGGAGAAGGGGCACAGAGAGGGAAAGAGAGAATCCCAAGCAGGCTCTGCACTCTCAGCACAGAGCCCGATGCAGGGCTCAAATTCATGAACTGGGAGCTCCTGACCTGAGCCAAAATCAACAGTCTGATGCTCAACTGACTGAGCCACCCAGGCGCCCCCAAATGGTACCATAATAATGGTAGACTGTAATAATTTTAACAATCGTGCAACAGAGTTTTGATGCTCCTCTTTTGAGATTTGTCTCAGAGATACTTCATGAGTTACACACAAAAAAGTAGTCTCAGTGCTTGTAGCCATACTTCATTTTTTAATCAAGTTTGATCACCCCATGACTTCAAAATGACTTTTGATCATCACTCTTAAATAGTCCCTTGTTAGAGGCATCTTACTCTTCTCGGTCTGCCATAACAAAATACCGCAGACTGTGCTGCTTAAACAACAGACATTTCTTTCTCATAGTTCTAGAGTCTGAGAAGTCGAAGATCAAAGGGCCAAGAAAATAGGTTTCATTCTGAGGCCTCTGCTCTTGGTTGTAGGCTACTCACAGGATCTCTTTGTGGGACACAGGCAGAGAGACAGTAAGCTCTCTAGGGTCTCTTCCTATACACCAATACCATTACACCAGGGCCCTTCCCTCATAAACTTGTCTAACTGTAATTATCCCCCAAGGCCCCATCTCCAAATTCCATCACATTGGGTGTTAGGGCTTCAACATAGACATTTAAGGGGAGAACATAAACATTCAGTCCATAACTAAGGAATAAGATTTACAGTTCCAAAATGATTTCTGAAAAGTTTTTGAACAATGACGACATCTATCTGGAATAATGGGTCTAACTTTACTAAACGCTACTTTGAAGAACAATATTCATTTGAATGTAGACATGTGAATACACAATTTTTCAAAGTTACGTTATTTTGTTACAATACCTTTTACAGTAATAAAAGCAATTATATATAGATACATATAGATATACTAAAACCTGAGCTAATGCCTGAAAATTTTAGTTTGGCATGTGAAAGTTGAGTTAACTCTTTTCGACCATAATTTGGTTACAATATAAATTGTTCAGAGTTTTGTTCCTTCCCTATAACTGAGTATAACTTAGTGAAAAAATGAGCTACTAAGAGAAGCCCATTCATTTTTCTAGTGACTGTGAAAGAAATACAGCATCCTTTACTTGTAAATTAAGCAATGATTCAGGAAATGGAAAAGAAAAAGTTAATGTGACAGAATGATAGAGGAAAGGTAGAGAGAAGGTTAAAAAAATAAAAGAATAGCTCTAGCATGAAAGAATAAAAAGAAAGGAAAAACAAATTTTAAAGTTGGTTGCGTTTTTTCAATCCCAAAAAGTGCCTCTGATGCAGAACATAGTCAGTGAAAATTTTCTTTAGAAGCTAACATAAACAGGAAGACATTTGGAGAAGACATTAAAGAACTGGTTCTCTTTTCCTATAAGATCTTAGCCAATAGGGGAACGTTGTGATTGCACTAAATTGTTAAAGTGAAGCAGGGAACAGAGATCTTTATCCTCCTAACATGTTCATTCTTGCCCTCACTTTAAGGCGGAGATAGAGCAAGCAATGTTTTCTCAATGCCTCAAACATTTTAATGTAATTTGAATTCATTCTTTCCTTCTGTGATTTTCCTTGAACTTCTCTGCAAATACCAAGCCAAAAAAAAAAAAAAAATAGATTACTTCAATTACTTGTCTATATATTAATGCCAGTGCAACAGAATCAAAAATAGTATTAGAATGTCAGGAAGGCAGAGAAAGAGTGAAAATTTCTGGATTACGACATGGTTACTCACAGCAGAAACATGGTATTTAGCTTGTGACTTTCAAATCATTTTCTGTCCACTGTACTATTCCTTCTTACAATCTTTATGCAAATATTTAGTAATATTTTGGATAATAGTAGAAACATCTTATAGTTTCTGTTTGTCCTATTTCTTCATCTAACCTCCTTTTTGGCTTTTCTACATACTTTGATCTCTCTTTAACATGAAGAGATCATCATACAATGATAATCATTTTCATAAGTTATTAGGTGATCTCAAAGCACACATCTTCTTAGATTTTAATAGAAGCTGCTTTTATTAAAATTTTATTAAATATTTCCCAAATATATTAGATATATATTTAACATTATATCTAATTATATATCATATATATATATATGTAAAATAAACTTAACAGTCTTCTCTTTCAACAGGACTTTAGACTTTACCAAGTTATTCAGCTTAATTTATGGCCCGTCAAAATGTTCTCTCTTTAAACTATTATTTTACATCCATTACTGCCAAAGCCAGGAACCCTTTGACCCCAGGGACTAATAACCTATGCAAGTCTTAGAGTATGTGGATGCCGTTAAAGAAAAGGGGCGGGGGTGTATATCTTTCATAGAGTCAGAATGTACATGAAGTGAGTTGGAGGGGGATCTAGGGATTGGGAAGGATGCATCTTAAACTTTGTAAATCCTCAAATTGTGAATATCACAATGATATAGAACTTTTCCCATAAAATGTTGAAAACAAGTAAACTTCTTGAGATGTGTTTACCAGGTGGTTGGGTAAGCTTACTCTAGAAAAGTACACCAGCACTGCCAGACCTGGGGTTTGAGTTTGAAACTCAGTAACATTACAGATTATTTTAGTAGTTTGAGGGTACTGAAACTCATATTAAATTCATGAATGCAAGCACTTTTGTTTGTTTTGCAATGAATAGATCATACCCACAGTACTGCATGATTTTTGACATCAGACTTGGAGTGGACAAACTGGAATACATGAACACATTTAAAGCTTCTAAGATGATATTTAGAAACTGTGGCATTGGAGAAGTTATTGAAATAACTGGGAATGTTTAGCCTTATAAAGCCTTGATGTAATAGCTTTCAAATAATTTAGAAGATTGGCAAAACTTCTTAATCTCTGCCAACCTAGTGGATATGAAAGACTATTTCAGTGAAATTACCTTAATTTGTATTTTTCTAATTTCTAATAAGGTTGAGTATATTTCAGATATTTATTCTCTGCTTGTTTCTTCTAAAAAATTCCTGTTCATAAATAATATTTGCAAAGCTAAGCATGTCATTTTCCCCTTTTAGTGGCTTCTTAGCATATACAGGATAAAAGCCAAGTTCCTAAGCATGGATATAACATCTTCCATGTCTTTTCCCCATCTGCCTTTTTTTTAAAACTTGTTTTATTTTTTATTTTTTTAAATTTACATCCAAATTAATTAGCATATAGTGCAACAATGATTTCAGGAGTAGATTCCTTAATGCCCCTTACCCATTTAGCCCATCCCCCCTCCCACAACCCCTCCAGTAACCCTCTGTTCTCCATATTTATAAGTCTCTTTTCATAATGAGGTTTTGTCCACCTCATTATGAGGTTTTGTCCACCTCCCTGTTTTAATTATTTTTTCCCTTTCCTTTGTGTTCATCTGTTTTGTCTCTTAAAGTCCTCATATGAGTGAAGTCATATGATTTTTGTCTTTCTCTGACTAATTTCACTTAGCATAATACCCTCCAGTTCCATCCACGTAGTTGCAAATGGCAAGGTTTCATTCTTTTTGATTGCCGAGTAATACTCCATTGTGTATATATATACCACATCTTCTTTATCCATTCATTCATCGATGGACATTGGGCTCTTTCCATACTTTGGCTATTGTTGATAGTGCTGCTATAAACACCCCCATCCACCTTTTATAGTAATCTGCCTCTCTAGCCTCACCTTTCATTGTTGCTTGCCTCCCTCTAAATTCTCTAGGAATTCAGAACTGCTATTGCATTCTCCATACTTTTGTTCATGCTGTTTCCTCTCTAGAAATCCTTACTATAACAGTGTTGGAATAGTGAGAAGAGAAAGGACCTTGAGGATGTTCAAGTTATAAATGAGTAACTCACAGGAGTGCCTGGGTGGCTCAGTCAGTTGAGCGTCTGACTTCGGCTAGGGTCATGATCTCACGGTTTGTGCATTCCAGCCCCGCATCAGGCTCTGTGCTGACAGCTCAGAGTCTGGAGCCTGTTTCAGATTCTGTGTCTCCCTCTCTCTCTCTGCCCCTCCCCTGACTCACACTCTGTCTCTCTCAAAAATAAACATAAAAAATTAAAAAAAAATAAATAAATAAATGAGTAACTCACATCCCATAGAAATTAAGAGATGTGCTTAAATTTCCACTACAAGTCACTATTAGCACCTGCTGTGAGGCAACGTTCCTGGCCAGTGACCTACTAAAAGACATCTGGGGCGCCTGGGTGGCTCAGTTGACTAAGTGTCTGGCTCTGGATTTTGGCTCAGGTCATGATTTCACCATTTGTGAGTTTGAGCCCATGTTGGGCTCTGCACTGACAGCGTGAAGCCTGCTTGAGACTCTCACTCTCCCTCTGCCCTTCCATATGCTTTCTCTCTCAAAAAAATAACATTAAAAAATACTGCGTAGTGGCTGGGTGGTTCAGTCAGTTAAATGTCCGACTTCAGCTCAGGTCATGACCTCACAGTTCGTGAGTTCAAGCCCCACGTTGGGTTCTGTGCTGACAGCTCAGAGCCTGGAGCCTGCTTCAGATTTGTGTCTCCCTCTCTCTCTCTGCCCCTCCCCTCCCCCCACTCATGCTCTGTCTCCTTCTGTCTCTCAAAAATAAATAAACATTTAAAAAATACTTTAAGAGTAGACATCTATCAGACTCAATTGTATATTTCCTAATAATATAGTACCCGGAACACATTAGGGATTCTATAAATATTCAGTGAACCCATGAATAAATGGTGGTGGTGGTGGCTAGCTGAAAAGGAAGAGCCCAGATTCAGAATCAATTTGGGCTTGATAGAGCCTTGGTGCCACTCTAGTTCAGTATCTTCATTTTACCGACGTGGAATCCGAGGCCCAGAAAGAGTTAGCAACCTTCCCAAAGTCCACAGACTAGTTATTGATAGTGCTAGGACTCTAAAGAAGCAAAGAGGGAGCCAAAGCAAGTGCATGTGAGGAGCATTAGGGTAACAGTAGGATGTGGACTGCCATTTGACTCTCCCCTTATCATGCGAGCATTTTCTTGCACGTCCATTACCACTAACTCAACCTAGGGCCACGTCTAACTATTCCAACAGTGCCAAGTCTCCTTCCTACCCCTGCCTGCCAATCCACTCAATAGTCCCAAGCCAGATCAACAGTCCTCAAACATTGTTTTCAGGACTCGCATCTTTCCAGTTAAAAGCTTTCAGCTTTCAAGGCCACGACTGCCTATAGAATAAAGTCCAAATTACTAACATTCTTAAGCTTTCTCTCTTGTCCTAGCTACCTTTTCAACGTTCTCTCCCCTTCCAGAAATGCTTCACTTGGCCAGATTCCTCTACCCGCTATCCTCTAATTTCCTCAATGGCTACCTGTCTCCCTCCGGACTGATAGTTTTTTGGTTGCCAGCAGAGGCTGTAACTTGTGCAGTCCCACGGGCGCCATGCTTAGATGGGCCGGGCACCCGGCTTACCGCTCTCGGTCTTGAAATTCTTGATAATTTCTGAACAAGAAGCTCGCATTTTCATTTAGCACTAGGCCCCACAAATTATGCACATGGTCTTTGGTCAGTTTCCTTGCCCCTCCCCCTCCCCCCACACCCCCCAGCCCAGTGTTGGTCATATTGGCCATCCGCCTAGACTTAGTTGAACGAAGGAATAAAGAATGCAGTCTTATGTGCCATGATGAAAGAGTGGTTTTATATGGTCTGTTCAAGAGCAATAAAGAAGCCCAGGCAAGGAGGTGCTTACAGGCACCTGCTCTCCCGCCAGGCGCTCGAAACCCCACCCGCAGTCCCCCGCGCCGCTTCAGACCGGTTCCAGCTGGATTCCTAAGGCAGCTCTATCGCCAAATAGAATCCCAGCCCTTCTTCCGGCCACAGCCAACCCCCGCAGCTCCTCAGGCTCCGAAACCGCAGCGGGCTCTCATTGGTTCACAGAGTTGGGGGCGGGCGTGTGGGTTTGGTGCCCACCCAGGGAAGGGGGTGGAGCTGGAGTCGGCCCCCGGGTGTCGAAGCAGCCACTGCGCAGGCGTGGATGGAAACGGATACACAAACAAACAAAACCCACCACCCTGAGGCCTCTAGCTCTTCCCCGCCCACCTTTCCCTGGCTCGGGCTCTCCCTCCTCCCAGTCGCCGGGTTTTCCCCGCCCCCGTCAACGTCTGGGCACGTCCCCCTCGCGGCGCGGGCCACGCACTGTAGTGCTCTTAACCTCTGCCCGCCCGGCGCGGAGTTAGAGGCCGGGTCTGCGCGGGCCGCGCGCACTGTTGGTGGCGGGAGCCCGGGCCTGCAGCCCCGCCGGGCGGAGGATGACTTGCTACCGAGGCTTCCTGCTGGGCAGCTGTCGGCGTGTGGCAGGCGGCCGGGCGGCGGTGCTGAGGGGGCCGGGCGCGGGAGGCCCCGCCGCGCGGCCGCGGCTCTGCGGTGACGGCGGCGGCCGGCGACACCTGGGGCAGGGGCAGCTGCGCGAGCTGGCGGGCTGTGGCAGCCGCCCCGAAGGCGGCTTCCGCCCCTCGCGGGTGGTGGTGGTGGCCAAAACCACCCGGTATGAGTTCGAGCAGCAGCGGTACCGTTACGCGGAGCTCTCGGAGGAGGATCTGAAGCAGCTGGTGGGTCCCTGCGGCCCCCGCGGTTGTGTGTGGGCTCGACCCCGGCTTTGTGGTGTGGCGAGACCTCTCGGGATGACCCTTCTACCCCGGCGCCCTAAATGCCCAGCCTTCCCCGCTCGCTGCCCTCCATCCTTCTGGCTTCGCTCGTAGACCCCCGCCCTCTGTGTATGCTGAGGGGGAGGGGGGTCATTGAAACTGCAGAGACCCCCCCCCCAAGACGGGGAGGAAGACTTGGGGGGTCAGGGGCTCCCAGTGGGAAGGGTTTGGGGATTCATTTACGCCCTCGCTAGCCCCACTCCCTATTCTCCCTTTGGGGATTAGCAACAACAGCCCCGAGAAAGGTGGGCCAGTGGCTGAGGTCTGGACGCCCTGGAAACCGCTCCCCAAGCCTCCCCGAGAAAAAGGCCCCCCCCCCCCCCACCCCGGGCGCCGCTGCGGGAAGTGGGAGAGAGGACGAAGGTACCGCGGACACACCCCCTTTTACTCTGCAGGACTGCTAGGCCTGGGATACTCCAGAAAGCCGGTCTGGGCGAGCCTTTTCCGTGATGGAACGTGGTCGTCAGACAAGGTTCTAGCAGCTTGTTTTAAAAGCACACGTGTTTTGAGTTCAGAGGTTAGCAAGGGAGAAAATTTGACTTTGTGTTATTAAGTAGAAAAGCAGGACAGAAGGCAGGTGAACCTGGCAATTATGAAATAAAGAGCCTACGTCTATAATATAGTATCTCCACAAGAGACTGTATTTGGTACAGATAGTAACATGTTTGCAGAAGTATATAAATCCATCCAAGAAAAAGCCCTGAATATCTTCTCTCTTCCCTCTCCTTTTGAAACTTCTGAACCCATGCTCCCGATCCACCAACTCTAGGAAAAGGGGAGTGAAGATGCTACCATGAACAATATGGAAACTCTAATTGTTGATACTGTGGCCCCAAAGGCTCTGGAGTTATACATGCTTATAACCATAATCTTGTAGAATTCTGTGTAAGAGTGGACAGCTTGTTTTAAACTTCTGGTATGGTTTGTAATCTTCAGATTTTTTCATAATATTTTGCAGAGGTATCAAAATGAAATTGTAAATCCTCACTGCTTAAGTATGGAGTCTGTTTTCAGCATTAAACTTCTTGATTCTTCAATGAGTTAATTGAGCAGGGTCCCTATTTTCCTTTAATGGAGGTGCTAGGTGCAGGTGTGTTTCCTCTCATTTAGTGTTTGAAGATGTAGCGATTTATAGAAGACAGTTGTATCATTTTAAAAAGTAAATCAGTTAATTTGAGTAGGAAGTTGGAGTAGTTACGTTTTGTCAGGGAGTGAAGTTGGGGATGAGGCAGGGAATAATGTCAGAGGCAAGCACATTGTTTCTGTTCTGGAAAGAGGTGTGTCCCTTGGATTGTACTCCCAGTTTTGCAAGATCTACTTTTTAGAAATTGTCAAACATATGTATAAAAATGTTTTCTATACTATTTTATCAAAGCCCCTCGCAGCAGTTTAAAGTAGTACACTCCATTGGCATGTTTGGAGTGTGGGATTGGGAGTTAGGAGCTTGGGGTTCTAGGCCCAGTTTGTGTGGTTAACTTCCTATCAGTCTTTTTAACTTCTCTGGGCCTCATGCATGAAAATGATACCTTTTTGTAGTACTGTCAGGTTTTAAAAGTGCTTTCACCTAGTTCAGTATATGAAACAGTAGGCTGGACTAGATAGCCTCTGCAGGCTCTTTTTCGTGCTGGCATTTTGAAACTCTGGATGATTTTTCAAGGCCTCAAGAAGATGAGTGTCCTCTGAATTAGATTAATTCTGGGACCTCTGAATTAGATTGCCACTAATCAAAACATTTTAAATGTAGGCAGATCAGTAAGTCTTTAGAAATTGAACTACATAGTGTACCCACTATGGGTATCTAAAGAGAAATCTCTAATAGGTAAATATTTGTCTATTGCTAGGTAATGCTGTTTGGGAGAAGAAAACTTAGCGTTAAAACTTCTGTACTATAGAACACATGATTTTGTAATCTCAAGGCAGTGAAATAGTCGTTGTTGTCATTTCAGTTACATTATGTTGGATTAGTTCCTTACTGATTTGAGTTTACCATTTACATTAAAGCCAGTATTCAGAATGGAATAGCAGTAGATGGAGTTGAGGCCAAATATGGGGCTGTGTAAAGTTTTTCTAAAATGGGACTCTGTAGTAGGACTGATAAGCTGGCTAATGTTTGCTGTTTTGCTGGGGTAAAAGATACTAAGATATATGAATAATGTGAATTGAGTACAAAAGAAAGTGGCCATGTGCTTACTTTAGTCTCTGGCACCTTACCTCTGGTGTCTATAGTGTCCTGGTAACCTGAAGTTTTATACCAGAGGGTTCTCTTTTGTTGTGGAGGTGGTGGTTTTGTTGCAGAATAGGTCTCTGTTAGGTTGTTAAAATGCAAATAGAAGATGAAGGATGGAGTGCCAGTATAATCTTATACCCCAAAGCCTCATGGGTTACTTAAGCAGAGGAAATACTTCTTAGTTGATAAAGCATGTACAAAATAGGGTTAAATCTTTGAAGCTTGGTCTTTCACTTTTATTGGTGGCATTGGTTTATTTTTAATTCGTGCAGTGATGTTTCCTGTGAATTTCTGGTGTAGGATTTTACCTCTGCTGGCTCATTACCTTGCAAGGGATAATTAAACTATTATTCCAATTTACTTACATCATAAGAGATATAGCTGTTGGCAGATGTGGAACTTTTATTTATAGGGTCCATGACACTCAACAAATTAGATCTTTAGATGAATCAAAGATGATTGGAAAGGGTTTTGCCATTGTAAACATGCCTTATTGGCCAAAGAGAAGGTTTTATTGAAAACTATTTTAATATATACTAAATGAGACATGAACAATTTCCACCCTTCTCTCCCTCCACCGCAACTCCCTTTAATGGTTGCCTTATTTATTTATTTATTTATTTATTTATTTATTTAAAGTTTGGGTGCGTGTATGGATGCGTGTGTGTGCATGCATAAGCAGAGGAGGGGCAGAGAGAGAAGCAAAGAGAGCATCTCAAGCAGGCTCTGCTCTCCAGGAACTGTGAGATCATGACTTGAGCTGGAACCAAGAGTCACTTAACCAACCTAGCCACCCCTGCAGGCACTCCTAGTTGTTGTTGTTGTTTTTTAATCTTTATAATGGGATGGAATAATTTCATTTAGCAGTCCCTTTATTACTGGATTAAATTATTCATAGTTATTACCTTCCTAACATATTTGGGAGATCCTAGCACCTTGGATTTTGTTTCCCTTAACAGTGTTTCCTGCAGTGATGGTGTAGCTTAGGTTGTGGTTCTTGGGCAGGTAATACTTTTGCCACATTGGTGTGCAATGAATGTAGTGTATATGAATATTTATCAAATTAAAGAACATGATCTGGAGTACCTCCAGGGCTTTCTAACAGAGTCTCACTCCTCTCAAATCTTTCAGATACAGACACCAGAGTGGTCTATCTAAAGTGAACATCTGCCCAGTTTACTCCTCTGCTTAGAACTACTCAAAAGCTCCCCATAACCTGTAGAGTCACCTAGGAAGTTTGTTAAAATGCAGATGCCTGAACCTTTGCACCCCAAGATTCTGATTCAGTTTGTGGAGACTCCAGACTCTGCCTTTATCAACCACACACCCTTAACGTTGTTGGCTCTGTCCAGGGGACTTCAGTTTTAATAAGCTCTCCAGGTTTGCAGGTGGTCCCCAGGTCACACTTTGAGAAACACTGCTCTATGGGAACCTTCATGATCCTTACTTAGTATGCCAAACAAGGCCCTTCATGAACTGGCTCCTGTATGCCTTTTGAGCTTTATTTCTAATCAGTTTTTGTCTCGAACTTCATTTTCCACTAATTTCAAACTGTTTTAATTTTCATTAGGTGCTGTGCTGATTTAATTTTATGTATTTATGGATTAGTGCATTAAAATGTTCAAAATGTAAAAGATACAGAAGGCTATACAATGAAAAGTCTCTTATTCTTGTTACTGGGCACTGTGTTTTTGTCCCTGGAAGTAGCCAGTGTTATCAGTTCCTTGTGTTTCCTTCCAGAAATAATCCATACATACAAAGCAACACAATGAAATATTATTTTTATTTGTCCCACCCCTTTTTACTTAGTGATAACATACTATTTAAGCTATTCTGAACCTTGTTCTTTCTTTAAAATAGTATGTGTAGGAGTCCATTGTGTTCATGTCTTAATTTATTAAAATACATTCTGTAATGGGGGTGCCTGGGGGGCTCATTCTGTTAAGCTTCTGATTTTGGCTCAGGTCATGATCTCAGATTTGTGAGTTTGAGCCCCACATTGGTCTCGCTGCTGTCAGTGCAGAGCCCACTTTGGATCTTCTGTCCACCCCCCCCCCCCATGTCTCTACCCCTCCCCCGCTTGCATGCATGCACACTGTCTCTCCCTACCCCCCCCCCCCCACCAAAATTAACATTAAAATACATTCTATAGTGAGTAACGTGTGTGTTAATTTATGTATGTGTGAACCAGGCTCTAAGATAAATACCTAAAAGTGGGATTGCTGAGTCAAAAGGCATGTACATTTGAAATTTTAATGGGTATTGCTAAATTTCTTCCCTTCAAGGCTGTACCAATGTATACCTTCCCCAGCAATGGATGAAAGTTACTGTTATTCCACAAGAAGTTTATCACATTTTGGAGTTTTACCAAGCTGGGAGGTGAAAAAATGGTATTTCAGGGTGGTTTGATTTGTATCTGTTAGTGTCTTTTCCTCTGCAGCCTCTTTTAGTGTGAATACTTCTCTTTCCTCTAACCAAATTCCTTTGAGGTCAAGCTCCAGATGTTACTGTCATAGGAAGCCTTCCTTTGTAACCTTGCTGTGCCCCTCTTTGGCCACCAAAGTTGTGTTAGGTACTCTTCACTGTATCTTCCCAATACTTACACATTTGAGCTTTCCACCTTTGAGTATAATCTGATTATTTTCTTCTCTAGACTTCAGGGCAAAGACTGCATCTTATTCATCATCCTCTCCACCTTCCCATCCCCACCAAAAAAGGTAGTAAAACGTTTGTCTTTTTAAAAGTTATTTTTAGTTCTTTTCTCTTGGAGGCTTCCAGTCCAGAGCAGTATTTCCAGCTATCATTCTTCCGAAAGACGTTAGCTGCTGAAATCTTAAGATAGAGGTTACCAACATGAGTTTCCTGGAAGAGGCTTCATGTGTTAAAGAAACATGAGCCTAAACAAAACAGGATTTTTATTTGACCGTGGGAGGGGGACAGAAAAATGTGTCAAATTTTGTGCGATACAACTTGGAAAATAGAGACTTACAGTACACTCCTTCCCGTAAATATTTGTCATTAAATGGGAGACCCAGAAAGATGTAAAAGGGTTGAATATTACAGTAGCTGAAATTCCACCACTAACGTAATCATTGACCAGTGTGCTTTAGAGCCCTGATTTTCAGGCTTTTCTTATCAGGATTACCTAGGGGAGGTTTTCAAAACTACAAATATGTGGCCAGCCATGAGACTGTAAACAACATAATTTCTTACTGTGATCCCTTTTCCTGTGTTTTTAATTAAGTTTTGAGTAAAAAAGTGTTTATCAATGCACATTAGTATCTTCTTAGCTAGTAAGGTGTAAGTTAACTTTATTTTTCGCTATCACTGATCTTTGCAATACGTAATAGGTGTATTTCAAAATATCACCAAATGTGCCGGTTATTTCATACCTTAGGAAAGTTCATTATATATGATGTGGATTGTGCAGGAGATTAGACCAACCTCCATAAGACATTTGCATTCAAGGAGAGGTTAGTCAATTGGATTTCTTCTTCCTAACTGAAAGTTGGTAGAATTAGGACATAGGAACAGAATAGTTCTTGGCCTGTGTAACTTAATCATTAAAATGAGGCTTAGTGCCCTAATGAGCATTTACATTTCCCAAGAAGGAGTGAAATCTATAGCTAATGTAGGGTTGTCGGGAGTCTCTAGTGGACAAGTCTTGGATTAAGAGCAGGGGCGCCTTGGGTGGCTCAGTCTTGGATCTGAAGGGGCGTCTGGGTGGCTCAGTCGGTTAGGCGTCTGACTTCAGTTCAGGTCATGATCTCACAGTCTGTGAGTTCGAGCCCCACGTCGGGCTCTGAGCTGACAGCTCGGAGCCTGGAGCCTGCTTTGGATTCTGTGTCTCCCTCTCTCTCTGCACCTCCCTTGCTTTTGCTCTCTCTCTTTCTCTGCCTCTCAAAAATAAACAAACATAAAAAAAAAAAAAAAAAAGGCAGGAGATCTGAGTTTGGATACTGGCACCAATCTATTAGCTTTGTAAACTGGATCAAGTAACCTAACCTCTTTCTATTTATCAGCCTCTTTGACTTTGAAATAGGTATAATGTCTGTTTTTCCTTGTTTACATGATTTTTAGGAAGAGCAAATTGACTGATAATTTACATAATTTAAAGCAGCATAATTAGGATTTTTAGCCACAATAATGATCATTATGTAAATGTCACCATTATTTATTAAATTTTTTACCTAAAATGGTACTGATTTGGTCACTTCAAAATAGGTTCCTTTGTAAAACAGATGGTTAAAGTAACTGAAGACTTATTGAATTTAACTTTTGCTCATTTTTTTTTTTTAAGCCCATTTCTTGGAGGAAGTGATAGTTTTCAATTGTTTACTTTCTTCTAAGAAGTATTTTTGTGGGGCGCCTGGGTGGCTCAGTCGGCTGAGTGTCCAACTCTTTATTTTGGCTCAGGTCATGATTCCAGGGTTGTGGGATCGAGTTCCGTGTTGGGTTCTGTGCTGAGTGTGGAACCTGCTTAAGATTCTCGCTCTCTCCCTCTGCCCTTGTCCCCTGTTGTACTCTCTCTCTCAAAAAAAAAAAAAAAAAAGTATTTTTGTAGTGGAGAAAATAATTATAAAAATTATGGCCTTTAAAAATAAGATCTAAAAATATGTTTAAAAATAAAACTTGCTTACAGTGTCACTATTGCCAACATTCATGAAGTTTGTTGGTTAATTTGTTTAAAGTGTCACCCGTTCATTGAGCACTTGCTAGGTTCTGGGGAACCACAGGTGAATAAAAGGGTTCCCAAATGTATGGAGAAAATATTTTAAATTGTGTTATAACTGTAAGTGGTCCACGGGAATACAGAGAAGGGAGGGAGTAATTTGGGAAGGGTAAGAATGAAAGAGAAAAAGATGACCTTTGCATTTTTTCAACTTTTAAGTAGACTTGCTAGTGATCTTTTTAAAGTTTAGACTTTCCGTTATGAAATGTTTTTACCACATAGAAAACTTTCAAAATAGACTCCTGTATATCCAGCTACTGAGACGTAACAGATACTAATATTTTGCCACATTTGCTTGAGATACTTACAAAAAATTTTTTTTTAAATATTTGTTTATTTTTGATAGAGAGAAACAGAGTGTGAGCAGGCGAGGGGCAGAGAGAAGGGGAGACACAGAATCCAGAGCGGGCCCCAGGCTCTGAGCTGTCAGCAAAGAGCCCAACAAAGGGCTCGAACCCACAAGCCATGAGAACATGACCTGAGCCGAAGTCGGACATTTAACCAACTGAGCCACCCAGGTGCCCCAATGCCAGAGATATTTTTAAAGGGAATGTTATAACTAAAGCCTTATCATTCCAACTTTTTTCCTCCCTGTGTCCCTAGAGGTAACCACTAGCCTGAAGTTGTTAAATAAATATATATATACACATATATATCTTTTTCATGCATATGTTATACATTTATTAATGTGACCATGCCCATAAAAAGTGTATTGTGTGTCTTAAAGTTACATCAATAATATATTCTTTAAATTGTATACCTGTTCTTTAGAAATTTGCTTTTCTTATTCACTATTGGTTTTGAAACTTCTCTATTTTGATATATGTTAATTCATTTTAAGTGCTGTCAAGTATTACATTGTTTGGATAATGAGGTTGTTTCTAGTTTTTTCTATTAAAAAATGCAATTAGAAGTACAAATAATATTTCCATAAGCACTGAACATCTCCCTGATACCCCATGTTCTCATTAGCACTTGGTGGACTTTATCATTTTTGCCAATATGATGAGAGTGAAATGAGATCCTTTAAGTTTAGGGTATTTTAATTAAATGTTAAAGAATAAGGAAGAATTTATATGTCAAGGATAGAGAACAGTACTAATGAGACAGTGGAGAAGTTAATCTTTGCCAGCCAAAAGAACTGAGATATTTCTGACTGTAATCTACAGTTGGAAAAATTTTACATATGACTCACTAAGTACATACACTCGTATTTGAAATAAAAGGTAATATGAAACAACTGAGCAGTTGCATGTAGTAGAGTTTATTCTTAATACCAGTGCTGCTTGTGATCAATAAATTGATGTGACAGCCATTTTAAGGGCAGTTTGAAAATCATTGTTCAAGAGTGAGTATATAGAAGGGGAATAGGTAGGCTGGACCTTATCAGGGTATTAAATGTCATGTGCAGGAGTTTGCTTTATGCCCTCGTCATTTTCAGTGTTTTTTAGCAATAGAAAACAACTGTCAGTCCTGTTCTCTTTCCCCACAAGAGGAGTGGAGGGTCAGTTTTTCTGAGACGTTAGCCTTCTGGGCCTAGTATGAAAGCAGGCTTCTGGTAGTGGTGGTTAGGTTGGAGGACTGGGAAATAAAGACATTTAAAGGAAGCAGTTAGAAATTCTGGAGGCAGGCTATTGCGTGACACCAGATAAGAGCTGATGTTGCCCAGAACTCAAGCAGTGGCAGCATGACTGTGGACAGATTGGACAGACAGTTTACAGGTACGATTGTTGTTCTTCACCACTGACTGACTGTGGAGATTGAGTGTGAGGGAAGAATTAAAGGTGACGCCTGCGTTTATTCTGTTGCTTATATAAATGTAAGTATTATTAACTGGCATACGGGACTGAGAAGAGCAAATTTGAAGGAGGAATGTGTAATCAGATTTAGATGGTTGTGGGGAAAGGTACCTGATCTACCAATGGGGGAGTATAAATGCTCACGTTGAAAATTTGAGCCGAAAGCTTAAAGGAAAGATGTGAGCTAACAGTGTATATTTCATAGTTGCCAGTGTATACTTGGGCCATCAAGTCCTGCAGCAGGGAGGTAACTCCAAGAACACGAAGTGGGAGCAGGTAAGAAAGTCAGAGATGGAACCTTGAGCAATCCCAATGTATGAGGGAATGGGTAAACAGGATAAAAAGAGGAAGGCAGAAGTAGGAAGAGAATTATGGGGAAAGTAAAGGTGAGTGCCTGGGAGGAAGGCTAAGTGAAACTGAAATGATCTAAGAAAAATGCCAAATATAGCTGGAGAAATATTTAGGGTTCACTGTACCAGGCCTGATCATGCTAAGTGGAATAGTTTACTTTCTAGCTGTTGACTAGGTGTTTCTCATCAGTGTAAGGCAGTTTTGAGTTAACAGTGTACCATTTAGTGAAGTGGGTACTCTTTTTAAGAGTGCTTCAATTCTGCCTAGTGAGTTTACATACCAAACAAACAGGTCATTGTCTCAAAAAGTTTGTGTATTTCTTATGCGTTAAATTTGAAAAGACTATTTCCTTCCCTTACTGAGCTTTCCTGTGACTTATTACAGAGAGTAGAAAGTAGTAACATTCAGCTGACTAGTAAAATAAGTTAAAAATTTATTTCGTAATAAACTCAGTTTAGGTCAAGTAAAAATATCTATGATACTTTAATAAAAGCAGTTGGATCATTTAGGAAATAACCTATCACATCTAACTTTAATGTGGACCAATTTTTGTTGGTTTAGAATCCATTTTTCCGTTCATGCTTTGTTGTATTTTAACTTTCAGGCTACTTGGGCAGAAGTGATGTTCGCTTTTGGAAATTTTGTAGGAGAAACTCTTTTTGCTTGTTTGTTATTTTTTTAATGCTTATTATTTAATGTTTATTTTTGAGAGAGATAGAGTGTGAGTGGGGCAGGGGCAGAGAGAGGGGGAGACACAGAATCTGAAGCAGGCTCCAGGCCACGAGCTGTTGGCACAGACCCTGACGTGGGACTTGAACTCACTAACCACGAGATCATGACCTGAGCTGACATCGGATGCTTAACTGACTGAGACACTCAGACGCCCCGCAATATGCTTTTTAATTCTGGCATTCACTCTACTGGACAAATTTCCTACTTGATGAAATGGATGTTCATTGAAGATATTTCTAAACTTCTCTCTCAACATTTTATTTACTTTTATTTTATTTAGAAGACCTATACTTTAAAAGGAGAATATTAATGGTATGGTAGTAACATTATAAAATGTCACTCCAATGGACTAGGAAAGATAATTCTTGAATGACATATGTCTTTATATCTAAATGTTATCCAATTTCAGTGAGCTAACCAGTCCTTTGTTTGGATTGTGTGGGGTAAATTCCAAATAGAGTTCATAAATCTGAACAGAAGAGAGCTGCAAATCCAAGTGGAGTAAAGGTCATCTAACTGCCTTCTAAAATATTAGAAGATTAGTTTATCTTTGGTCTTCGAGTAGCCGTATGCAATGTGTTAAAAATCCATTTAAAAAATTAGTTGTAAAGTAAGCAAAAAAAATTTTTTTAATGCTTATTTATTTTTGAGAGAGAGAGAGCACGAGTGGGTTGGGGCAGAGAGAGAGGGAGACACAGAATCCTAAGCAGGCTCCAGGCTCCGAGCTGTCAGCACAGAGCCCAATACGGGGCTTGAACTCACAAACTGTGAGATCGTGACCTGTGTTGAAGTCGGACGCTCAACCGACTGAACCACTCAGGTGCCCCAAATAGGCAAATTTTGAGATCTTGTTAACTACGTGATTCAGGAAACTTAATGCTGTATTTGGTATTGAAACCAAATTATAATTTTCTGAAGTCAGGCTTTCTAGTTCAGTTTAAACTTGTAGTCCTACAAATATACCTTCAAAAAAAAAATCTTTCGGTTTTTACATAGGGTTTTTTAAAGAGAGATGTTATACTGTGTACTATATGACATGTAATAAGACAGAATTTGTTTTATTTTGATATAGCTTGCATTGAAAGGCTCTAGCTACAGTGGACTGCTTGAACGGCATCATATTCACACCAAAAATGTAGAGCATATTCTAGATAGTTTACGGTGAGTCATTGGGATTGGATCTTGGATGGGCTTTTGTATTCAGGACTTTTAATTTTTATTTTTACTAGAAGATGATCCTGCGATTTTTAGTAAAGATTTCCGTTATAAAATAATTTTCAGAAAATTATATTGTGGTTAATGGAGTTGACATTATAGTGTTTCTAAGGAAATTTTTGTACTCTGAAAATTTCACAGATTTTCAGTTAATATTTGGTCTGAGAAGTGCCTTTTCCACAGAGACAATTCTGTATACGTTATGCTTGAACTGTATATGTAATGTTTTTTTAAACAATACTAGATTATATGGGTGTTCATTAAAATATTATTTGAATGTCTGAATATCATAGAAACTTCAGTTAATTCAGTTAATGCAGTCAGTGAATAAGTTTATATAAGAGAATCAGTGTGAGAACATGCAAAGTAGAAAGTATTTTAGTTACTGTTTCAGCGTCTGACAACTGAATGAATATTTTGGATTTAAAGTAATGACTATTTTGTTTTATAATTAAAAGTCTCTCAAGATGTGACTCTTCTAGGACATTTTTGTATTAATGAATTTTAGCATCAGGAATAGAGAAAATGAATTGAAATTCTCATTTATCAATATTGCTATTTGTCAGGGACTGTAACAAGATGTTTTTAAAGCATGTAAAGATTTGGGATCATTATTAACTTTCAGTTTACTCTTGTGCATCTTGACTTACCATAGTTAATTGGCTGTTGTAATTAAAATGAAGCTAAGCTTGCAAAGCTAAACATAAATTTGTTTATAAAACAAGTTTATTTTACATCATTGTAATAATTTGCCTCTCAGAAAACATCCTTTAAATTATTAGTGGAAATTTTATGTAACGTTTACTTTCTTATCTTAGGAATGAGGGAATTGAGGTTCGCCTAGTAAAGAGGAGAGAATATGATGAAGAAATTGTTCGATGGGCAGATGCTGTCATAGCTGCAGGAGGTAATAGTTTTACAGAGGGAAAGATTGGAATACAGAAATGCTCTTTAATATACATTTCCAGATACCCTGTAGTCTAGCTGTATTGAAGGCTTCAGAATCCTACCACAAGATGCATTTTTAGATTTGTAGGATAAGATTTAAAAAGATCTGCTATATGTAACATTTTGCTTTTTTAGTGAATGATGTTATTGTGAGGTTCCATGTATATTAAAGGTATATTTAACTTCAAATATGATTCAAAGAATGAGTTGTAACTGTATTTTGGTTTAGTTATACTAGTCTTTAAAAAAAGTTGAAATTATTTAAGAGTTTAACAGGATTAGATAAATTTCATCCCACTGTGACTCTCATATACTTATACCTATTTTTTCCTGAGCTTTATTATTAACTTAGTGAACATTCTTTCTAAAGCTTTAAATTGATAGCATTTGTTAGAAAAATCTACACCGGACACTTTGTTAGATATATTCTCATTAAAATATTTTATGAGTTTGGATTGATGTTATGACAGAAAGAAAAAGAATTGGCTAATAGAAGTGATAGGATTAGAGCAGTAGTTCCCAATTGGAGGCTACTACTGGGCATCTAGCATGTAGAGGCCATGGATACTGCTGAACATCCTGTTATGCACAGGACAGCCCCCCACAACAAAGAATTATCTGGCCTAAAATGTCAGCCTTGCCACTGTTGAGAAATCCTGGGTTAGGGCTGGTGGGTAGAAAGGCAGTGGAGAGGCCTCTGGTGGTCAACAGGATGGGGTGGGAGTGAGATTGTTAAAATAGAAGTACTTGTGTTCAGAATGATGTTAAAAACTTGTTTTGTAACAAATCTGGTTACGTAGGTGATGGCACGATGCTTCTGGCGGCAAGTAAAGTCTTGGACAGACTTAAACCAGTTATTGGAGTAAACACTGATCCAGAACGGTAAGGAAAAACACATTCTCTTTATTTGCTGTGTGTGTGTGTGTGTGTGTGTGTGTGTGTGTGTGTGTGTGTGTGTGTGTTGTACATACAGTTATGCTTTGTTCTGCTTAGTATCTATTTCTGATAAATCTTAAATTTTGGAAGGTCTTTATTTCCTCTACCGTAGTCACATTGCTGTGCTCTGTTGCTGCAGAGAGTTTAATGTGGTGCATGATGTTTAAGTGAAAGCATCATTGTTCCTGGTTATCATGAATATTAGAACCATGTTCCAAAAACATTTTAGAGATGAAATTCAGGCACGTAGAATTCATTTCTACTTTTAGTACAATTTTTCTTCTTTAGTACAAGTTGTTTCCAAGGATCTAGCTCTAGATCTTTAGCTGCCATTGGTGGTAGAAAATTATGATATGGGATGGACAGGTCCTCACATTTGACTTCCCAGGTAGTCTGGGAGTAGGATCTGTGGCAGGATAGACCTGAGCCCTTGACCTAGGTGAGTATTGGTGTCCTTCAGTATTGCTGAAGAGGGATGAGTTAATGTCCCATCTTCTACCTTTCTTATGTCTCTCATCTCCATTCCTGGTTATATCTCCACTGATTTTCTGGGTGACTTCATCAATTTAATGAAGAGACCAAACCCTGTCATCACTTCTTTTTTTCTTTCCTCAGCTTCACTGACATTTAGCATCATTCTATTCCAGCCACCCACAGTATGACCATACCTGGACTTGATGATCATCTAGAATTGCCCCATCTCGCAAATCTTAATTCCACTCTGACCGCAGTCTCCTATCTTTAATAGCAGTCTTATTCCCTCAATTCTGCTAAGTCTGCCCTTTGGTTTTCAGTGCATTGAACCCCTCTATTTTCTTCAATTAATTTTCCCTCACTTCATTCACTTGCTTGACAAATTTCGTAGACATTTTGTACCATTGTCTTTCTGCTCAATCCTACCTCTGTCGATCATCCTTTTTATTCCTCCATCAGCACTTCTGAGGCCATCTGGGTAAAAAAATAGAAACTTAAGCTTCGTGGCCTAGTTTGCGCCCCAACTTACTTCCAATTTGTAGTTTCTAGCACTTAGAACTGGACCCAAAATTTTCTGTGGCTCAGGTCCTCTCTCTTCCCCATTCTGTGTGGTAGCTTCTTCAAGCTATTTAACTTGTATATATTCCCTGCTTTCCCTACCCTTCCTCCTTCAGCATTAGCCTTCTCCTTTACCTGATAGAGGAAATGGAAGTCATTGGATAAGAACTTCTTTACCTTTTCCCTGGCTTAAAATAAAAACTTTGTTCTGTTCCCTTTCTTTCCTTTTCTCCCTTTGCACATGGTTCCTCTTAGGCTAAAACCTTGCTCAAGACTGTCATCTTTTAAGAAAATTTAATAAATTCTTTACCCTGTGCCTTTCTCTTGATTATTATTCTTTTTCTTCCTCTTTACCCCCAAGCTTGGTATCTCCACTTACTTACTTCAGTTGTTTTTAAACCTTTGCTAGCTTTTCTGGATTTGCTCCCACCAGTTCATTGACATTCTTTTTGTCTTACTAGTGATGTCCTGGTTATTGAACTTACTGGACATTTTAGTCCTTGTCTAACTTGATTTCTGGGAAATTTTTGGTGCTGACTTCTCCTTTAATGCATCTGTACTTCTTTGGCACTTATGACCGCCATTCCCCCCCCTGCCTCTTCTTCCTATCCTGATGGCTACTACTTTGTGTCTTTTGAAGGATGTTATATTTTAGTCACTGCTTAAATAGTGGTGTTTTTATATATTACCCTCTGGGCCATCTTTCTCTCACTCCTTTTTTTTTTTTTTTAATTTTTGATAGAGACAGAGTACAAGTGGGGGAGGGGCAGAGAGAGAAGGAGACACAGAATCTGAAGCAGGCTCCAGGCTCTGAGCTGTCATCACAGAGCCTGACCTGGGGCTCAAACTCACTGCGAGACCATGAACTGAATTTGGACACTCAACCGACTGAGCCACCCAGGCGCCCCTCTCTTTCACTCTTTATAATGTCTCCAGAATAGCTGATTAATATCTCTGGTTGAACTTAGATCGTGGACTCCAAAATATTTATATCTAACATTGATCTTGTTTCCACTCTTACCCGTATTTATATTCTCTTCCCACTGCAGCCAGAGTGACTCCTCTGCTCCAAATCTTATGGTGGCTCCCTTATCTAACTCAGAGTACAATCTAATTCTTTATTCTGGCTAGGGTGACCAACTCATCCTGGTTTGCCAAGGACTTTTCTAGTTTTAGCACCAAAAGTTCTATGTCCTGGGAAAATTGTCAGTCCCAGGCAAACTGGAACAGTTGGTCTCCTTCGCTGTGATATGTAAGACACTACGTTTTCTGGTTCCTGATTATTCTTTGTCCTTTTCTCCTGTTATTTTTCTCTTATTTGAGCCATTCTACCCTCTACTTGAATGTATCCATTGGCATTAAAAATGTAACATGTCTGAGCGCCTGGCTGGCTCAGTCCGTAGAGCATGTGGCTTTTTTTTTTTTTTTTTAATGTTTATCTTAGAGAGAGAGAGAGAGACAGAAAGAGAGGGAAGGAGGAAGGTAAAGAGAGGGAGACAGAGAATCCTGAGCAGGCTCCGCACCATCAGTGTGGAGTCTGACATGGGGCTCGAACTCATGAACGGTGTGATCATGACCTGAGCTGAAATCAAGAGTCAGATACTTAACCAACTGACCCACCCAGGTGCCCCATGTGAGTCTTACTCTCAGAGTCGTGAGTTTAAGCCTCACATTGGGTATGGAGCCTATTTAAAAAAAAAAAAAAAAAAAAAAAAAAAAAAAATGTAACATGCCTGCAAATGAACCTATCTCCTTTGCCCTCCCCTACCATACTTGATGAATGGAGTCATAACCTGTGCTAAAGCTGTGACCACCTGTCCCTCATCCACCCCCCCACCCCCACCCCATCCCCACCTTACCACACTGGTCTATGGATCTAATTCTGAGTTCTTGGGATCTTACCTTTGAGTCCATCTCTTGCCATCGTCACTGGTAATGAACACCGTGTAGGCGTTTATAGTTTGTTGTTTAAATTACCACAGTAGCTCCCAGTCTTGCTCTTTCCAACCCATCCATTACACTTTGTCTTCATGTTACTCCAAAGTACAAATAGTGTATCCACTCCTAAATTAGAGTCTTTTAGGCTTTCCCATGACTTTTAGGATACATTGCAAATTCCTTAGTATAATAGTATGATCTTTCACCATCTGTTGCTTATTTGCTTTTTAGTTTAATCTATCCTCATTTACTGTATGCTCTTCAGTAAAAAACAAAACAACAACAAAAACAACACCTCTAGGAACAGCCTAGGATTCTTCCTAAGGCTGTTTCTTTTTTTTTTTGAATCGCATCTTTTCTCCCAGTTTTGTTGAGATATAATTGACATGCAGACTGCATAAATTTAAGGTGTAATGCATAATGACTTATACATAATGTGAAATGATTGCTACAGTAAATTTACTTATCTCATATAGACATGAAAAAAAAGGGCTTTTTTTTTGTGATGAGAACTCTTAGGATCTACTCTTTTAATAACTTTCAGATATACTATACAGCAGTGTTAACTATAGTCATCCTGTTGTCCATTACATCCCCAGTACTTACGGTCTTATAAGTGGAAGTTTGTACCTTTGACCATCCTCACCAGTTCCTCTACTGCCCACTCTGACGGCCGTTCTTAAGTGCAAATGTTCGATCTGAGCATCTGCTGACACCGTGGGTGGAGGCTTTTCCTCTGGTGAGGAGCTTTGTTGATATTTAAGACAGTAGGATTTGAAAGAATAAGTGAAAGAGTTCTCCAAAAGGCCCATATTCTTTTCATGTCTATATATGCGCTTTTGTCCAGAATGCCCTTATACCACATACTGAGTTGTGTAGTTGTATAATTGTTCATTCATGACTCTGGTGCATCTTGTGGGCTCTGACTATAATTCCCTGTAGAGAATGCTTATCCTTTCATATTGTTTTCTGCTTGGTTGTTTGTCTCCTCCATTAGACTATACATTTCTTGAGCATAGGACTTTGTATTTTAATTTTTCTATTGCTTTTATAGTATTATACATAGTCCATAGACAGTAAACCTTTGAACTGAATGATTAATTAAATGCTTTTAGGGAATAGGGCTAGGACCCCAACCTAGCTGAGTAAAAATTTCTTGAGCATAAGTTATTGAGATCATTGGTTCAGTAAATATTTTTTTGACTGCTTTCAGTGTTGATGCATGTATATTTTAGAAATTCTTATGGCATATTTTTATATCGTTAAGAGATTCTTTAGTGGTCACATTTCATATAGTTTGTTGAGACATATTTTCCTTTAAAAACCTGGCTTAATAGTCATAAGCTTGTGGAGATTTTGAAACTGGTAAACAGACACTACTGCTTCTCTAATTTCTACCTAGAATAATAGGCTTTAGAAGTCCTTTGGTTTCTCTTCTTGTCTACAGGCGAGAAATGTATTAAGCCTCCTAGCTTGTTCGGTAATTCAGGTTGTCTGACTTCTTTTTCTTAAGCACTGTGGTGACTCACAAGCCTTAATCCTAGAAGTTAATATTCAACTTAAATTTCCTTTCCTCTATTAGTTATGAAATGCTGCATAACAAATCAAACCAGAACTTAAAGGCTTACGTAGTAAAAATCATTTATTATCTCTCCTGGTTTCCGTGTATCTGGAATTCAGGAGTGGCTTGGATGGGTGGTTTGGCTTGAGATCTCTCCTCATAAGGTTATAGTTACATGTCAGGTGGGGCTGCAGGCACTTGGAGGCTTGACTTGGGCTCGGAGATACCCTTCTAAGATGGTTCACTCACATGGTCACTCACATGTAAATTAAATATATAACTTCGGTTTGTCTCGTTTGTATTCTGCAATCGTCTACTGAACTTTTAAATAATAATGACATTTGAATGCTTAATAATTAAAATAGGGTATACGACATGTAGTAGCTAGCCTACAAGATAGCTGCCTAGCATTTACACCTTTATGTGGTTACCTCTCCCCTTCTGTATTCAATCAGGACTGGCCTATGGAATATGGTATGCCAGTGTGTAGATTCCAAGGCCAGGTCATAAATGGTATTCCAGCTTCTGTTTTGGTCTTTTGGATTGTACATTCTGGGGTAAGTCAGCCAGCATGATGTGAAGATAGTCAAACAGCCCTATGGAGAGGCTCACGTGCAGAAGAATTGAGGTGTCTTGCCAATAGCTCACACAATTTGCCAGCCCGGTGAGTGAGCCACACTGAAAATGAATCGTTCAGGCCAAGTCAGACCTTCAGATGCTCACAGCCCTAGCTGATATCTGACTATAACCTCATGAGAGATTGTTCTCTCTAGGATGTTTTAGACCTCCAGTTGACCCTAGCTGGTATTGTTCTATCAAATGACTGTTGATACCTTTTATATACTTAGCATTATGTAAAGTGTTGCAGGGAGTATAGAAATTAAAACGCTTAGGCCTTGCCTAAGTGTCTTAATTTCAGTGTTGATCCACTCAGATAAAGAAATTGACTAGTCACGACTTTGTAAAAACGTTTTTCTCTGCTTTTCACACTTAATGTAGTTATTATGAAGAGTTTGTTTTGCAAAGCCTACTCTCAATATTTCCTTCAAGATCAACGCATCATGTAATGATGATTGAGCTTTCTGGACACCTTTTCTCATGTTAGGTGCCATAATATCTCATCTTTCTATAGCAACTATAGGCAATCTTAACACTTTGTAATTTGCAGTTTTTTAAAAATTGTCTTCTGCATCAAGCTCTTTTTTTTTTTTTTAATGTTTATTTTTGAGAGAGAGAGTGGGAGAGGGACAAAGAGAGAGGGAGACATAGAATCTAAAGTAGTCTCTAGGTTCTGAGCTGTCAGCACAGAGTCTGACATAGGACTCCAACTCATGAACCACAAGATCATGACCTGAGCCAAAGTCAGACACTCAACCAACTGAGCCACCCAGGCGCCCCATACATCAAGCTTTTAACTCCTTGAAAAGGAGTTAATTCTTCTATATTTTTTTAATAAATGAAGGATTGCATTGGATTAAGCTTTATGATTTCTCTTTATGACTTGGAATATCTTAAATGACATTTAAAAGATTTATGGTTCACTTTTGAACCATAAATAGTTTGATTCCTCAGAATAACCTTTTGAGATTGGTGGTTCTATCACCCTTTTAGAGATGAGGAAGCTGATGCTAAAATGACTTCCCTAAAGTTAATAGATAAATATTATAAAAGTAGGATGCAAACGTCACTATACCATCAGATAATTTTATAGGGAAATCAATCAGTGGCACATTTGCTGTTATTTTTTAGTTTCACTGTAATGTGGAAACTTAAGTAGTTTTGTGTATCATGGCATTAAAGCTGTATGTAAAATCACTTTGGTCTTTCTGTTTGGTCTTTCTGTCTTATTGAAAATACAGAAAACTTTGTAGCAAAAAAATGAAGTATAGAATAAAAATTTACAAAATTTTATGTCTGATTTTTATAGCTTAGTGATACCTTTTGAATTAAATTTTTTTTTCTCTTTCTTTACACCACTCCAAATCTCTTAAAATAAAGGTCTGAGGGTCATTTATGTCTTCCTGTTCGATATACACATTCCTTTCCAGAAGCCTTACAGAAGTTCTATCGTGGTGAGTTCAGGTAGGAATTTCTTACAGTTGTTTTACAAATAATCTTAATAAATATGTGCTATTAAAAATGCTATTGAACAGTACAAGTTAGATAATATTTGGCTTAGTCCATAGTTACAACAGTAGCCATAAAAAGTAATAAACTAGCTGAGTCACAAATATCTCTACCTTACTTTCTTCTAGTCCAGGTGGAACTGTCCAGAAACCCTGACAAGTGCCCTTGGCCTGTAACATAATTGCACATGGAGGGGTTTTCTCCATCAGTGAGATAGAGGCCACATTTCTACTTTTTAAACCTGGTTCTGTGTTCTTAGCAGTTTGGTAGAAAGATAGTTAAAACTGTTGGCTAAAATGAAGTGTTCAAATTCTGAGATTTTATATTTTTTATCCTCATCTCCCATCCGGAATGGCTGAGGGTTGGATTTACTCCACTATGCTGAAGGTTTCTGATGTCTTTATTTTACATATTAAGTGTATCTTAAGCAGGGGGATGTTTTTTCATATTTTTTTTCACTTACTGTGTTCGGAGGCCAGGCTGTCCTGAAAAAAGAAGGATGGGGGGAGGAGCTGAGATGGGGTTGGTGATGATAGTAGAGTGAGCCAAGTTTGACTACTTTTTTATTTCCTGATTTAGACTAGATTTTTATTGTTGGAGAAAGCTTTTTCTCTGGTTTTTGTGAAATTGTATTAAATCTTCTTGACTTGTGGAATCATTAATAATGATTCCAGTTTCTATTGATTTCAGAAGTTTGGCACCTCTACAGATGACCAGTTTATAGCTACCAAATGGGAGTATATTTTTATATGCTAATCTAGCAGAATCTGTCCCACTAACTTTTTGACACATCAGTTTTTGGTTTTGAAATTAATTATACCTGATTTTTTTTCCTTTTATCAAAAATGTTTAAGTTTTAGGTATAATCTTAAATGTTATAATATTTGTCATTGATTTCTTTTTTATTATTAAAAAAAAATCATCATTACAGAATTTTAGGGGAGGGAATTTTGTCTAATCTGACCACCAGAACACAGTATTATTTTAATTTCAGAGTGCTTTCTCGTTTTCATGTTATGTTTTTGTATGAGCAAAATGCAACTATATCTAACTCAGTATCTTAGATTTAATGGATATATGATAAAGAATTTGGCTTTAATTCAGTTACGTGTGAGATTCTATATAAATACATTAGATATTTCTGTTATAATTGAGAGACCTAATCTCTAAATTTGTCTTTGAGTAGGAACCTGTGGGTTTTGGATGTTTCTGGTATAATTTGTTCATGGGATAACTAATTTTTTAATATTTTTATTTTTTTAATTTGGTGAAATTATATCTAATTCTAAAAATACTTTATTCTATCTTAAATTAATTTGATTTTCCTTCACTCTTCTAAGGTGGTTATGGAGGCAACGAATCAGATTGTACCTTGAAGGGACTGGCATAAACCCTGTTCCCGTGGACCTTCACGAACAGCAGCTGAGTTTGAATCAACATAGCAGAGCCTTCAACATTGAAAGAGTTCATGATGAAAGTAGGTGGATTGGGAATTAGATGTGTTTGGAGCAATATTTAACTTAGAGTTCCTTTGATTTCTAATTTCTAGAAGTAATAATTTATAATTATTTGAGGATTTTAGTGCCACTGACCGTACTTAAGAAAATACAGTGAACTACTTCAGGTGTAAAATTTAATGACTAGATACTGAAATAAGAAGTAAGCATATTTCCAGAAGAAATGTTATCTAGGATTGAAAACTTGTTGATTTTGGAAGGATTATAAATGTCTAAGAGAATAGTTGATATTTAAGGACAGATTTTTGGCCTTAATCTTTGAAATGTCAACAAGGAAAAAGAAAGCAGTAGAAATAAAACGAGCTAGTATGTAGATTTCATCATAATTATACACTTGTATAGTTGTATTTAAATATATTCACCACAGTTATGCTCATTGATTTAAAACCTTTTTGTTGAGAAATTTTGCATCTTAGCCTTAAGATTTGTGTTTCAATCTCTGTAAACTGCTAAGAGAATATTAGCATAAGGTGATATGCAGTTTTTTGTTATGAGTGTTCAGGTGAATTCTCAGTTGTGAGTTAATTTGTGGGTTATAATTTAACCATATTTTCCCACTTTTTCCAGTAAGTATAAGATTTTTATGATACAAGAAGATCCCAAGAGATATACTAGATATCTACGGACTCCAGGAAAAGATATTTTTTTGTCCTGTGTTTCATTTCTTGGCTAAACTTACCAGGAAAAGCTACCTTTAAATATCTGTTTTGTCTCTGTCTTGTCGTGGTATCTGATGTTTATTTATGGTCATTGTTCTCAGAGTTTTTCATGGTGATTTAAAGCTTTTTATTTTTCAGTTTATTTATTTATTTTGAGAGAGGGAGACAGAGTGCGAGCAGGAGAGGGGCAAAGAGAGGGAGATTCCCAAGCAGGCTTCCAGCATCAGCACACAGAGCCCAGCACAGGGCTTGAACTCAAAACCATGAGATTGTGACCTGAGCCAAAATCAAGAGTGGGATATGTAACCAATTGAGCCCCCAAGGCACCCCCATGGTGATTTATAGGTTTATATAGGTTAGGATATTCTTAAACTATGTGTTCATGTCATGTTTTAAAGATGCTCCCCCCACCCAATCATATGCATATGGATTCCTATTACTGTTTTTCAAAGACTGCAGTAAGATTTAAATTTTTAACTAAAAGTTTTACTTTATCCCTCACCAAAAGAAGTTATTGCTACCACCAGAGATGTTTAAGATTTGGCTCTGAAATTCGCCAACTACATTATAGGAAAGCTATAGATTGATATTCAGAGATTCATTGCTCAGATTCCTGTCTCAGATTTACCGTTTAGTTTGTAAAACTAAATATATATAGAAACAAAATCACATAGTTATTAACTAAGTAACATCCAGGATGTTCACATCTGATTAATGTTTTTCTAGAAAAAGAAGAGAAAATGTTCAAAATAAAAAAAACACAAGAGAATTTCTCAAAATGTAGGCACCATTCTTTGAATTGAAAGGACTCACAAGTAATGGTAACAGATTTCAAACCAAGGTATGTCAGAATATTAGGGATGAAACAAAGCTCCTGAAAGCTTCCAGAGAGGAAGTGGTGGTGGTGATTGTGGCTGAAGTAGGTTATTTTATATATAAAGAATCTGGAATCAGAATAGTTTCAGAATTCTGAATAGTAACACTGGAAATTACTATGCTTATTGTAATAATTATTTTGTTAGAAGCAATTATATGATATTTAACTGTGTCTAGGCACTATTTTAGAGGGCTTTTTTGTGAGTTTTGTTATTTTTATAGCTTTATGAGAAAAAATTTAGGAAGATTTCAAATTGTATCTCATTTTTTTCTATTTAAATTCTTAGCAAGTTGGTAGGGAAAATTTCTTAGGAGGCTGCCATTAGGAATTTTGAAATATTGGAGTAGATTTGAGAGTCTAAATATGCTACCATGTTTTATCCTGGATTTAGCTTTCTAATAATATATTTATTATTTAGGTGTTTTAATTTTTTTTTAATTTAAATTCAAATTAGTTAACATCAGTATAGTCTTGGCTTCAGGAGTAGAACTCAGTGATTCGTCTCTTACATAGGATACCCAGTGCTCATGCCAAAAAGTGCCCTCTTTAATGCCAATCACCCATTTAACCCGTCCCCCTACCCACCTCCCCTCCAGCAACCCTCAGTTTGTTCGTGTATTTTAGAGTCTCTTATGGTTTGCCTCCCTCTCTGTTTATATCTTATTTTTCCTTCCCATCCCGTATGTTCATCTGTTGAGTTTCTCAAATGCCACATGAGTGAAATCATATACCTGTCTTTCCTTCACTGACTTATTTTGCTTAGCATAATACCCTCTAGTTCCATCCATGTTGTCTGTTGTAAATTAAAAAAAATTTTTTTTAGAGAGAGCATGAGTGGAGGAGAGGGGCAGAGGGAGAGCGAGAGAGAGAGTGAGAGCAAGAGAGAGAGAGAAAGAGAGACAGAGAGAGAGAGAGAGAGAAAGAGAAAGAATCCTAAGCAAGCTCCACACTCAGCACAGAGCTCTATGCCAGGCTTGATTTCATGACCCTGGGTTCATGACCTGAACCAAAATCAAGCGTCAGATGCTCAACTGACTGAGCCACCCAGGCTCCCCTAGCTTTCTAATTTAGAACAAAAGATTACAGAGAAAAAAAAAATTCTAGTGTTGTGTGTGTTTAACTTTTCAGCTTAAGAAAAATCTATCCTTTATTGGATTGTATTTATGTACAAGTTATTAAAGGATATGTTCAAGGGAAGGTAGGGTTGGTATATTATTATTTTTAAAAATTTTCATCACATAAATTAGTAACTTTATTTGCAAGTCTAGTTGTATTAATTTGGATAAGTGAATTGATTTGATAAATAATCCCAGATTCTCAGTGGCTTAACATATTGAAAGTTTATTTCTATTTCATGTCACTGTCAACTGGGTGTTGAAGAACTTCCAAACAGTGTATCCTACCATCTTCTAAGGCCTGAGTTTTCTATTGGATCCTCTGTAGCTTGTGGAAAGAAGAAAGAGCATAGAGTATCTTAAGGCAGGTTTTAGGAGCCAGGCTTTATCACTACTTTTCCTCATTTTTCATTGGCCATTACTAGTCTCATGGGCGTACCCACTGCAAGTAAACCTGGAAACATAGTATAGCAGCATGGTGGTGAAAGAGAATTGTACATGTAGTGGTCCCTGTCACTAGTATAACAATTCTATATTTAAAAATACAAATTATAATTAATTTTGTAATCCATTGTTTTGGATAGAAAATTGTTAATTGTCCTTTACATGTCCTATTGAATTAAGTTATAAATGTACAGTTTCATTGGTTAGGTAATGTTTGGTAGTAGTCAATTAGCATGAAAGAAAATATAGGCAGAATTAAGATGATTAATGAGACCTGAAGCAATCCTAATTTTCTTGTTTGACAAAGGGTTCTAGGTGAAATTCAGCAAGTACACATAATAAAAGTGCAAAATGGAAAGGAAAATTTGGATAGGGAGAAATGGGAATAGAGGCAGAAAGTCAAGACTATATAAAATACATGGTTACAGTTTGGTGAGAAATCAGATTTGTTAGTAATATTTAGTGAGTACCTACTGTTAGTTTGGCATTTGCAGAAAATCTGTGGGGAGATGTAAAACAAATTCCATTAGGAATTACCTTACGTAAGGGTGCCTGGGTGGCTCAGTCAGTTAAGCCTTTGACTTCGGCTCAGGTCATGATCTCACAGTCTGAGAGTCTGAGCTCTGCGTCAGCCTCTGTGCTGACAGCTCAGAGCCTGGAGCCTGCCTAGGATTCTGTGTCTCCCTCTCTCTCTGCCCCTCCCCCACTCGCACTCTGTCCCATTCTCTCTCTCTCTCTGTCTCTCTCTCTCTCTCTCTCTCTCCCTCCCTCCCTCCCACTGTCCTTCCATCCCTCCCTCAAAAATAAACAAACACTAAAAGAAAAAGGAATTACCTTATGTAAAGAAAAATAATTTAAAGAATAAAATTTAGTTTTTTACATTTGTAAAACTGTTAAATTTTGACATGTGTGAGAATGATAGATCTAGTACCAAATTAAGACAATTTCAAAAGTTAGGTTTTATAATCTTTAATGTGAATTTGATTAAACATATCAAATTTTTTGATATACCTTTTTGTGTCAAGTTTTTTCAGCTATATTATGAGATTGAGCTGATCACATTAGCCCATCGTACAATTTAATCAGATAACAAGTTTTCTTATGGTCTTTGGCATTGTATGACAACTTGTTATATTCAAAAGCATCGTTGGGTCCCCCATAGACTGTTAAATCCAAAAGAAATGAGATATGTGTAATTAGTGTCTAATAAACATATAAACGAATATAATAGGATAGCAAGTCAGGAGAATATTAGATCAGTGGTTGTGTTGGTGACAGTGGTAGAGATTTTATTAGTATATGAGGTGTTTAGTGTGTATTAGATATTTATTACTGCATAACGAATCACCCCCAAATTTAGCATCTTAAAACACAAATATTTATGATTTCAGAGATTGTGAAGGTCAAGAATCCAGGAACAGGTTAGCTTGTTAGTTCTGGTTTAGAGTCTTTTTGGGAGGAGGATCAAGCTGTCAGCCAGGACAGCAGTATTTGAAGACATCTGGGACTGGAAGATGTGCTTCTCAGCTCCTCACATAACTGTTAGCGGGAGGCTTTAGTTCCTCACTATGTAGGCCTCTTTATTGGACTGCTCATGAAGTCTCTCCCCATCCCCCCAACCCCCCAGAAGCCAAGTGATCTGAGAAAAGAGGCTGAGGTGGAAGGAAGCCAGGGTGGCTTTTTAAACCAAATCTCGGAAGTGTCGTACCATCACTTGTATCGTACCCTATTTGGTCACATAGACCAAACCTAATATGCTATCAGAGAGTTACACAAGAATGTGAATACCTGGAGGCAGGAATCACTGGGGACCCTGTTAGAGGCTAGTTACCACAGTCCAGGTAGACTTTCAAGCTTTGACTTAGGAGGAAGCATGGAGGAGACAGAGAAGGGAACTTGTTCCACAGTGCTTGCCCAGCGAGAGTTGGGTGCAATGAATCTGCTTTTGGTGACATTGAGAAGATGAGGTTGGCATTTCCAGTTGGGAGACTGATAAAAGATAAGTAAAATAAACCATTTGAAGGTGACAATTACAATTTTAATCGAGAAAGCAGTGGGAATCCTTTGGAGGATTTTGTGATGAAGTGAGGTTTAAATATCATCAAGGCAGATTACATAAACTGTGCATATAGCCTTACAGAATAAAAAAGAAAAAAAAGACATTTTTCAGAAGTCATGAAAGGAGATGTGGCAGTGTTCCTTCAGGACTACTATTGCTAGAAACACTCTTGAAGTTTTCTATTTAAAAAAAAAAGAAATCTGATCTCTAATAATAACTGATTTGGTTTCCAGTATGAGCCATGGGTGTAATTTGCCACTTAACTTCAAAGTGGCTCTCCTCTGGAAGTACTTGATCATTTCTACCTCTGAAGCTTTTAGAGAGAAATTAAATGTGACAACAAAAATCCGATGAGAAGAATAAATATGTATTTTCTCGGTCTTGAAAAATTGTTTCAAGAAGAATTAAGGCTTATTTTGGAGAGCTAGAGGCTTCATTGCAGCAATGTTAGGTGACTTTGAGGTTCATATTATGAACACTTTATTAATATTTTTATTTTTTATTTTTTTATAATTTTTTTCGCATTTATTTATTTTTGAGAGACAGAACAAGACAGAGCGTGAGTGGGGGAAGGGCTGAGAGGGGAGGGGGGACACAGAATCTGAAGCAGGCCCCAGGCTGTCAGCACAGAGCCTGATGTGGGGCTCAAATCCACAGACCCTGTGATCATGACCTGAGCTGAAGTCAGATGCTTAACTGACTGAGCCACCCAGGCGCCCCAGTTTTTTCATGTTTTATTTATTTTTGAGAGAGCGAGCGAGTGAGCATGAGAGAGTCAAATGAGCATGAGTAAGCGGGGGAGGGGCAGAGAGAGACAGAATCTGAAGCAGATACCACACTGTCAACACAGAGCTGACACGGGGCTTGAACCCGCGAGTGGTGAGATCATGACCTGAGCTGAAGCTGGATGCTGAACTGACTGAGCCATCCAGGCGCCCCTGTTATGAACACTTTAAATAAGATATTTTATTTATATGTTAATAATGTTAAAGTATGGATTATAGTGAAAAGTGTGAATATTGTAATGTCTCATAAAATTGAAATCCTAACGTTTCTAAGATTTAAACAAGTTGTCTTGAAAAAATTTTTTTCATCACCTTCAGGACCTGAGGCTTCAGGACCCCAGCTTTTGCCAGTGAGGGCACTAAATGAAGTCTTCATTGGGGAGAGTCTATCATCCAGGTACTTTTAAACCTGTGATCTTGAGTTTGGAATTTAATGTTTTAGTATTTTTTAGATATTTATTCAATTTCTATAACTTAAGAATTATGAATAATTAAGGTGGTAGAAGTAATAGAAGTGAATTATTAAATGAAATATTTCCCAAACCGTCTCACACATTTATAATATGTGTTAAGGGGAAAGAAGGTTCTATGACCAAAAAAGTTTGTGAAACCCTAGATTAAACAAAAAGTTATTTGGGTCCTGTTACTGCAGAGCCTTTAATCTATCATATAGGTGGCTTTATAAATGTTTAACAGAATGATATACTAGGCATACATTTGCAGTTGTTACAAACTTTTGTAGACAGTCCATATCACAACTTCCCTACTAATTATCTTAATAGTGTCCCTTAAGGTAGATTTGTTTGCTTATTTTTATCCAGGATCTAGTTAAGGATTATGCATTGCATTGGCCATCATGGCCCTTTAGAATTAAGAACAGTTCCTCAGTCCCACCACTGTTTTTTCATTCATGACATTAATATTTTGGAATAGTCTAACCCAGTTGGTTTGTAGAATATCCCTTGTTTTAGATTTGTATGATTTTTTTCCTATGCATGATGAGATTCATGCTAAACATGTTGGGCAGGAATACTACTTGGTGCTAATTGTATCCTTTATGCAACATCGTATGTCAAGTATATTGACAGTTTAAGATTTGTAACCATTATTAGCAAATATTAAGGTTAATAAAGTTCTTCATTAGTATAAACATAATAGTATTTTATTACTGATGAAATCTGTTTTGTTGGTGTTGAGTATAACTTAGGCTTAAATTGTCAGAATTTTGTTTCAAAACTTTTCGTGTGACATTAGTTACCAGTTGTAAAATGACTGCAATAATGTAACGTTAATTTAATTCTTCATTGTCATTTAGAACTTGCCTTTGCATTTTTCTAGATGTAAATGAATTAGGAGTGGAAAATTAGAGATGAATCTGTCCCACTTTGCTGCTACCAGAACCATGTGACCCTTTGGAGATCATGTAGTTGATTCCCTAGTTTACTGAGAGTTCCATGTATTCTGGAATTCTGTTTGTTACCCTGTCTTTTCATAAGAAGTTTAATTATGATGAGAAATGTTTGTCTTAATTAAAGAAGATATCTCTGTTTTAGCCAATCATTAACTCATGTAGTACTGAAAAGAACAAAGCCTGATTCAGCAGCATGCTTTGGACAATCTTTTTTAGTTATAATTATTTTGATTAATGTAATTTTAAATTTATTCAGTAAAAATATATTGTGTACCTGCTATGTGTGACATGCGAGTCACTAGGGATCTTATTTTTTTTGGAGCGTGGTAAAATGTATAATTTTTTAAAGTATTAAAAGTAAAAGTTATTCTTCAAAGGAATCCTAAACATACATTCTTTACAGAACGTAAAGTGTAAATATATTTATTTTAACATAGTAATAAGACTTACACTATACACAAGATTTTTTCTTTTGCTGTATACCAAGTTTGAAGCAATATGGAAATGAATAATGGATACTTTTATGTGATAAAGAAGGCAGAAAATGTATCTCTAATTAGTGATATAATTTAGTCATGATTACTAAAAACAGAAGGCAGAAAGCAACAACTTTAAATGAAATTGAAGAAATTTCTACATTAAATAGATGACAAATGAAACCTTGCCATTTGTGACAGCACGGATGGACCTAGAGGGTTTTATGCTAAGTGAAATAAGTCAGTTAGAGAAAGGCAATTACCATGTGATTTCACTCATAATGTGGATTTTAAGAAACAAAACAAATGAACAAATAGAAAAAAAAGAAACAGACTCTTAAATACAGAGAACAAACTGGTGGTTGCCAGAGGGGAGGGGTGGTGGGTGAAAGAGATAGAGGGGTTTAAGAGAGCACTTGTCTTGATGAGCTCTGAGAGATGTATACAATTGTTGAATCATACTGTACATCTGAAACTAATAGAACACTGTTAATTATACCTGAATAAAAAAATAATAGATGACAAAGGTAAAAATGTTTTGTAAGTTTATGTTTATCCTAGAGAAGCCATTTAATGGCTTATGTTATTCGGTTTGTATATTTTAAAAGTTGTAACTTCTGAGAGCTTCTACTAGTGTTGCTTTATAATTTGTACTTACTAAAAATTAAATAACTTATAAAAGGAGGAAAACTGGGATCAGTTGACAGACTTTTGGGAATTCAGTGAAGTCCCATTAGATTTTAGATTGAATGTTGTTTTCTGTGGCAGCAGTGATTTGGTTGGTTTATCTCCTAAATAATGTCTGATGCTGCTTCTTTTTGTGTTCTTTGAGCCTCACCTTATATTCTTACTAAGATCAGGAAAGCAGTGGGTTCGCTTCTGATGCTATTGAAAAAGTTCTCACTATTGGAGGTATTAGAACTTACTTTTAAAGAATCTATGACATAGACCCTTAGCTGGAAAGGAAATGAACACTTACTGGATGCCTGCTGTGTGTCAGGCACTGTGTGTATTACCGCATTAAACTCTCATAGCAACCCTGTGAGAAAGGGTAGTTGTAATTATCAGTGAAAAAACTGAGATTTGAAGAGTTCAAATGACTTGTCCATGGTCATATAATTAATTAGTTAGCATTAGAACTGTCATATAAAACCCAGTATTTCTGATTCCAGGTCCTGTACTGAGGCTTCACTATGCCCTGAAAACTTAAGTGCTTTGCTTGGAAAATATGAAGTGCAGCAATATTATTCCTGCCTCATTTATAATGTTCTTACATTTAAGAACATTTTAAAAGCCCAATTTTTTTTTTCTTTTCTCCTATTTGTTCTAACCTAGAATGTCTTATTCTTGGGCTGTAGCAGTGGAGAATTTAAGAAGAAGTATACCCACTCTAAAGGGACTGTGAGTTTTATTGCTGCCTTAAAAAAATAATTTCCCTGAAAAAAAATTTCTGAGTTGACTAATCTTGATAAACCTGCATGTGAGAATGACACTAAATTTGCTCATTGTTTTGGACTCAACACCTCTTACCTGACTATACTTTTCTTCCTCTCCAGTTCTGCTTCTCTCCTGTCCCCACTTAACTCTAATCAATCTTTTGTTTCAGTGTGATTCTGGCATAATAGCAGCCATTCCTGTAGAGTTGACTGGCTTGTCTGAATGTATAGGCTCCTAATATGCCTAAAATTCCCAACATTCTAGGAAAACATAACAAAGCTATGAAATAGATTAAATGTGAATATTAGGCCTATCTTTTATGAAGAATGGTGACTTCAGAGAAAAAATGAAAAGGAGTTGTGCCATGTAAAACCTTTAAAGATTGAATTTGGCAGGAGAAATTGAAAGGGTTAAAATAAGAGATAATATCCATTGAATGTTAGTGTTTGCAAGCCTAATAATTGTCATTATTGGAAAAGCTATATTAAGAGTTTAACTTTTTTATCTGCTGGGCAAAAATAACCCAGTGTTGATCAATGACACCATTATTTTAAGATACAGTTTACAAAATAAGCTTTTACATGTTTCAAAAGTTTTTTTGAATAATTGCAAATTTGTATGTTCATACAGTTAAGGAATAGTGCCATTTTTTCTGGTGTCAGAAAACCCATTTGATTTAATACTTATGAAATACTGTAAGAAATAGAAATCTCTAAAGAAATTATAGTTTGTTTTATTCCTAGTTTTGCCCACTGATGCAGTACTGACTGAGAATTTTCTTTAGAACTTTATCTCTCTTAGCCTACTATCAATTCAAAAGGCACATTAACATGTAACTTAAAAAACACGAGTTGACCAGGAACTGTTGGTAACTTGAAGGATTAGATACAGATTGGGATATATCAAGAACTATCTACCAAGAATGAAACTCACTTAAGAATGGTATTTTCTTTTTGAATTCTGAAATAAGGATCTGTATGTGTTAGAGTCCATAAAAACAGTAGAAGCAATCATAGGTAAAAATTTATAAGGAGCCCTTGTTTGAAATGTTAAAATACTGATATAAAGGAGCATATGGATAGGAGAGGGATGCAGTTTTACAGATTTTTTTTTTTTTTTTTTTTTACTTTTTCACTTAATCAGTATTGGTATTAGCATCATTGTGTGCGTGCCTAAGTCAGGTATGTCTGAGTCAAGCTGGCCCACTTAGAGTTCATTAGTTCTGAAGAAACGGTGTTTGTCTTATTTACCGTGAGCCATAAATTCAGCAAATTCAGTTTTATATTCTCAATTCTTAGGGCTTCCTACTATGAGATTTCAGTTGATGATGGTCCATGGGAAAAACAGAAGAGTTCAGGGCTCAATTTGTGTACTGGAACAGGATCAAAGGCCTGGTGAGTACCTTGGGATGTTACTTATTGACTTTTGTGAAATATTTTAAGTAATGTAATTTACTCGATGCTGCATATCGGTGTATCTAAGGCCTCTGAAACGCAAGAGGTAGCCTGGTGTTGTTATGTTGGTTGGCCCAGTTTCTGCTTTACTCATCAGTTGGCTCTAGAAGTCCTGCCTGGACTTCTTAGATTAGAGCTATAGCCTGGATTTGGTCATTCTTTAGCCTGTTGCCCTAGGTTTGTAAAGAGAAAAAAGAAAATGTTTTGGGGGACTGTATTGTTTTTAAATGAAAAATATTTTAAATAATAGTAAAGAAATGAAAACAATTACAGTAACAACAACAAATGTCCTGGAGGTTTGTGCGTCAAAGGCTTAACTAGAGATAACTTGGGCTCCTGTATCTTGTTTACCCTATAACCTCTCTCTGGGTAATGGCTTCGCTTCTTGGTACACAGACACAGATGCCTCCCAGACTTTTATCTGTAGCTATCTTGTTTCCTGAGCCCAAACTTCTGTTCTAAAATTACCTACTAAATAGAATGTTAATAGACCTCCAAATTCAACACATTCAAAACTAAATTTATTATCTTCAGGTTTTTTTTTAAGGTTTTATTTATTTATTTTGAGAGAGAGAGAGAGAGCAAGTGGAAGGGCAGAGAGAGAGGGAGAGCGAGAATCCCAAGCAGGCTCCACACTGTCAGCACAGAGCCCATGTGGGGCTTGAACTCAGAAACTGTGAGATCATGACCTGAGCCAGAATCAAGAATCGGACACTTAACCAAGTGAGCCACCCAGGCTCCCCATCTTTAGTTTTTCTTGCTGTGATCCCTGTATTGCTTAATAATATCACTGTTACCGTGAGTTCATGCTCTAGAGAAAAAACAGTACTCCTTAAAACCTGGCTCTTACTTTTGAGTCTCCTTGTTCTCCTCTTTACATGTACTTGTCTCTGAATCCTGCCAGTCACGCTTCTGAAGTCCTTGCCCCTCTTTTTCAGTTTCTACTGCTGTGTGGTCTACTGCTCTATGCCACACTTCTGTTTCTGCAGTTTCTACTGCTGTTTGGTCCAGGCCCATCTTTTTAGTGAATAATCTTTGTGCCTCACCCTTTATTCTTCAGGCTGTCGTCCATACTGCCAACAGAGTAATATTTCTAAAATGTAGATAAATTTTATTCCTTTCTGTGCTGTAAAAGCTTCATTGACTTCTGACTGTGTTCAGATTAGTCTGTGTGTAAGACCCTTTAAATATGATCTAAGAAACTTCACCAGCCTATTGTTGCCTTACTCTAACCCATTGGCACAATGGGGACACTGCAGGCTACTTGCAATTCTCAGCACAAGCCACATTGTCTCTGGGCTTTTTGTTTTTGCTCAGTGCAACTTCTTCCTGCATTGAATGCCTGAACATTTTCCACTTTCCTTCCCCTGGCTGAAAAATCCAGTCTTCAAATGTCATTCTCTGTAGGAAATCTTTACTAGGACCTAGTTCTTTTCATCAGCATAATGAATCCCCTTTTGGTGCATCCCAAGCACTTTTTCGTAATAGCACTTTGACAGCACTTACCACATTATTAGTTCTCTAATTACCTAATACCCAGCTGGTTTGAGCAACTTGAGGTATTTGGCAAGGTGACTAGTGGTTTTTTTGTTTAATTTTTGCATGTATAGCACAGTACCTAATACATATTCTCTCATTTTTTTTTTTCAAATAAATGACTACATGCTTACAAATACAGCTAACAAACACAGTATTAATCTGTGATTTTAAGTTTGGATAGTTTAAAATGGATTTTACTTCCCATTTTTTCGGTGTTTTTAATACTTTTTTTTGTGGAAAAACTGTAAGATCTGTAAGAGTAGGCAAAATAGTATAATCAATATCTGTGTACCCATTAATCAGTTTCAATAATTATCAACACATGCCCAATCTTGTTTCCCTTTTGTCTTCTTTTATCTCATAATACTTTGAAGTAATTTTCAGACATCACAGTTCATTCATAAGTACTTAGTAACTTCACATCTTTTAAAAATATCCTAGTCTTAGTCAAATAAACCTTTGGAGAAAAATGAGAAGTATTATTTTAAAACATTGGTTAATATTTCATTTTCCTGAGGGGGGCCAGTGAGAACTACATGTCTAAAATGACTTTAACAATAGTTTGCAAAAGTAATTTAATAATCTAAGATGCTATAAAATTATTTTGTAGCCCTCATAAAATGAAAACATTAGTTAATTGCTTTAATTTATCATAACATCTTTTCTGCTCAGCATGATATGTTACTTGGTGAAAACTGGATTGAAAATCAGAAATGGTTTCCCAGATCCTTCTCCTCTTATCCTAGGATTCTCACCGCCCCCTCACGTCCCCCCCCCCCCCCCCCCCCACACCCCCATCATGGGCAAAGCGGTATAATTGAAAAGAGTACTGGCCTGGAAGTTAGAGAGACCTGGCAAAATCACCAACTAGCTTTGTGATCTTGTACAAGTTTCCTTTTCTGAAAAATGAGGGGAAATAGAACAGATAAAATAAGATTATCTTCTGGACTGTGATTCTGTAGGTTCTGTTGTATGCAGTAAATACAAGCTATCAGTTATTTAGCCCCTGTTACTTTGAATATACTGTGGTAGGTACTTTTTATACATTGACTATAATTCTCACAGAAATCCTGCAAGAAAGTGGTAGTATCCCTGTTTTATAAAGTAGAAATTGAGGCTTCACAAGGATAAACAATTTAGGGTGAGGTCAGAACTAATGTCAGAACCTGGATAAAAAAACGCTCAGGTGTGCTTGACTAAAAAGCCAGTGCTTTTTTGACTGCCAGCTTTTTAATGTTTATTTATTTTTGAGAGAGACAGAGACAGAATGTGAGTGTGTTAGGGGCAGAGAGAGAGAGAGAGAGAGAGAGAGACAGAATCTGAAGCAGGCTCCAGGCTCTGAGCTGTCAGCACAGAGTTCGACGCGGGGCTCCAACTCACAAACCGTGAAATCATGACCTGAGCCAAAGTCGGGTGCTTAACTGATGGAGCCACCCAGGCGCCCCTGACTGCCAGCCTTTAAATGCAGAGGGGGAGCTGTCTGTAGAAGCCGCTGGTTCAAAGATGTGTCACTAGGTTGTATCGAAAAATTATTAAGGTAAACTTGCTAATCTTAGTGAAACCGTGGTTATGCTAAAGGCAGTGAATAGGCTTTTGACTTTTGCACTGGGGTATGTGTGATTTTATTTTTTTATTAGAAAAATTTGTTTAATGTTAATTGATTTTTGAGAGAGAGAGACAAGCATGAGCGGGGGAAGAGCAGAGAGAGAGAGAGACACAGAATCTGAAGCAGGTTCCAGGCTCTGAGCTGTCAGCACAGAGCCCGGTATGGGGCTCGAACTCACAAACCACCAGATCATGACCTGAGCTGAAGTCAGATGCTTAACCGACTAGCCACCAGGTGCCCCTGATTTTGAGTTTGTTTTCAACCTTTCAGTAGTAAGAAGAGCATAAAGGATAAGAGCCATTAGGCTTGCTTGTAAAGCAGTTCTGCCCTCCATTGCCACACACCTTATAGTTGAGTCCTGTGTTCCCATTGGATGTGAATAAATGTGGCTTAGATTAGAATTTCATTCATTTCTGTGTTGCTTAATAAAGTCTCATGTCTAGAACTCTGTCACTAACTATATCCTATCCCTGCCACCTTGATTACTCAGCCTCTTCTCTCTTCAGCCTATGTAGCTTGCTTCTAATGTTCTACCTTACTCCCTCCCATTGCTGATTGTTCTTTGCCTGTGATTGCATTTTCCCATTCATCTTCTGTCCTTTTTCTCTTCAGAAAATGGAGGGAGAGAAGAGAAGCCTAGGGGCCAGAAGGACTGAGGAAAGCTATACATTTCCATACATTAATAACTTTTATCAAACTACCATTAACAAAATTTTTTTTTAACGTTTATTTATTTTTGAGAGAGTGTGAGCAGGGGAGGGGCAGAGAGAGAGAGGGGGAGACAATACAGAGCCTGATGTGGGGCTGCAACCAACGAACCATGAGATCATGATCTGAGCTGAAGTCAGATGCTTAACCAACTGAGCCACCCCGGTGCCCACCCCCCTTTTTAAAGTTTATTTATTTTGAGAGACACTGAGACAGCACAAGTGGGGGAGGGGCAGAGAGACAGGGAGACAGAGAATCCCAAGCAGACTTCATGCTGTCACTGCAGAGCCTGATGCGGGGCTCAAATCCACAAAACCATGAGATCATGACCTGAACCTAAACCAAGTCAGATGCTTAACTGACTGAACCATCCAGATACCCCTTGAACTACCATTTCTAAGCACTTTCTTTGTCTGAGCTAAATATGTTAAATTTTCAAAAATACTCTGGAAGTAGGTGATTATTTTTTAAAGTTTATTAATTTATTTTGAGAGAGAGCATGTGTGCGATTAGAGGAAGGGGCAGAGAGAGAGGAAGAGAGGGAATCCCAGGAAGGCTCTGCACTGATGTGGGGCTCAAACTCATGAACCGTGAGATCATGACCTGAGCTGAAATCAGACGTTTAACTGACTGAGCCACCCAGGTGCCCCTGGAAATACGTGCTTTTATTTTCGTTAATAGAGTAGGAAAGTCTCAGAAGTTTCCCAAAGCCATATGGCTAATAAATGGTGAAGACAGACTCTAAATTCTGTAGACCTTAGGAATCATTGGAAAGAAAGGAATAGAATAGCTTATTTCTTTTACTGTTCTTTTTTTTTAATTTATTTTTTATTTTTTAAAATTTAAATCCAAATTAGCATATAGTGAAACAATGATTTCAGGAGTAGATTCCTTAATGCCCCATACCCATTTAGCCCATTCCCCCTCCCACAACCCCTCCAGCAACCCTGTTTGTTCTCCATATTTATGAGTCTCTTCTGTCTTGTCCCCCTCCCTGTTTTTATATTTTGTTTCCCTTCCCTTATGTTCATCTGTTTTGTCTCTTAAAGTCCTCATATGAGTGAAGTCATATGATTTTTGTCCTTCTCTAATTTCACTTACCATAATACCCTCCAGTTCCATCCATGTAGTTGCAAATGGCAAGATTTCATTCCTTTTGATTGCCGAGTAATACTCCATTGTATATACTCCACATCTTCTTTATCCATTCATCCATCAATGGACATTTTGGGCTCTTTCCATACTTTGGCTATTGTTGATAGTGCTGCTATAAACATGGGGATGCATGTGTTCCTTTGAAACAGCACACCTGTGTCCCATGGATAAATGCCTAGTAGTGCAATTGCTGGGTCATAGGGTAGTTCTATTTTTAGTTTTTTGAGGAACCTCCATACTGTTTTCCAGAGTGGCTACACCAGCTTGCATTGCCACCAACAATGCAAAAGAGATCCTCTTTCTCTGCATCCTCACCAACATCTGTTGTTGCCTGAGTTGTTAATGTTAGCCATTCTGACAGGTGTAAGGTGGTATCTCATTGTGTTTTTGATTTGTATTTCCCTGATGATGAGTGATGTTGCGCATTTTTTCATGTGTCGGTTGGCCATCTGGATGTCTTCCTTGGAGAAGTGTCTATTCATGTCTTTTGCCTGTTTCTTCACTAGATTATTTGCTTTTTGGGTGTTGAGTTTGATAAGTTCTTTATAGATTTTGGATACTAACCCTTTATCTGATACGTCATTTGCAAATGTCTTCTCCCATTCTGTCGGTTGCCTTTTAGTTTTGCTGATTGTTTCTTCAACTGTGCAGAACCTTTTTATTTTGATGAGGTCTCAATAGTTCATTTTTGTCTTTGTTTCCCTTGCCTCTGGAGATGTGTTGAGTAAGAAGTTGCTGTGGGCAAGATCAAAGAGGTTTTTGCCTGCTTTCTCCTCGAGGATTTTGATGGCTTCCTGTCTTACACTGAGGTCTTTCATCCATTTTATTTTTGTGTATGGTGTAAGAAAGTGGTCCAGGTTCATTCTTCCTCATGTCGCTGTCCAGTTTTCCCAGCACCACTTGCTGAAGAGACTGTCTTTATTCCATTGGATATTCTTTCCTGCTTTGTCAAAGATGAGTTGGCCATACGTTTGTGGGTCCATTTCTGGATTCTGTTATGTTCCATTGATCTGAGTGTCTGTTCCTGTGCCAACTTTTACTCTTCTTTTAATTCTTGATACTAGGAGATAAAAGTTTTCCTATGTGACCCTCTCCTTGCTTTGACTATAAAATATGGAAATGTATGACTTTGGATAAGATAGTTGTTATAACTGATAACCGCCCACTCAGTGACTTAACACAATAGAAGTTTATTTCTTGTTCTTATAAAGTTCAAGTGGGTGTTCCCAATTGGGAGGTGGGTCTCAAAGTGGTGACTCCAGGTATCCAGGCTCTTTGCATCATCTGCCTCAACCATCTTTTAAACATAGCTCTTGAAGTCACTCTACTCATTTAAATGAAGCCACAGAAGGAAGAAAAGCATGGAGGGTCACCTGTGGCAGGCTTATGAGACAGTCTTAGATATGTTGTCTATGACATCTACTCTCATTCCTGTAGTTAGAACTCAGTCACTCAGGATTTATGGCAAGAAAGGATGGAAAAGATAGTCTAACTATGCATGTATGTAAGCACACACACACACACACACACACACACACACACACACACACACGAAGGGTTTGGGGATTAGCTCTCCCATTTTGCACTTCCCAAAATTCCTCCACAGGATATAGGATGTAGGGGTTATGGTGCATAGCAGGTTGTCTCTGATTTGTCCCATTGTCATCTCAGTCCTCTTCCCAGCATGGAACACAATTTGCTACATTCACTGGGAGAAGTACTACTGAGCGCAATCACATATATTTCTGTGTGTTTTTTTAAAAGACTTTTCCCAGTTCCCTTCCTTTATACATTCTGTTTTAGCTGACTTAATTAAGGGTAAGTGTTCTTAAGTGAAGAGAGAAAGCTTTACTAGCTAAAGAAGAGACGAGATTCAATTTGTCTTCAATTTGATTGTCTTTAGTGGAAGTTTTATCTGATTTCAAATGGAAACTCTTAGAATGGTAAAGGTTGTAGACCTAAGAATAAAGGCATCATGTGTTAGCTAATACCTGTTTAAGCATATAGTTTGTCTTTGATGTAGAATATAAACCACTCCTAAAGGGAGAGTGATTTGGCTGAGATCCAGGTTACAACCATAGGAAATTCGTCTTAACCCCAATTCAGAGGACTTAGTTTGGGTTGGCTTATGATATCCCTAATAAATCATAATTCTAGGAATATTTGATCAAATCATAGAAGACTTTTGTTCTTTTTTTTTTTTTTAAAGTTTTTTTTTTAACGTTTATTTTTGAGACAGGGAGAGACAGAGCATGAATGGGGGAGGGTCAGAGAGAGAGGGAGACACAGAATCTAAAACAGGCTCCAGGCTCTGAGTTGTCAGCACAGAGCCCGATGCGGGGCTTGAACTCACAGACCGCGAGATCAGGACCTGAGCCGAAGTCGGCCGCTTAACCAACTGAGCCACCCAGGCGCCCTGACTTTTGTTCTCTTAAATTAAGTCTTCAAGGGTCACCTGGATGGCCCAGTTGGTTGAGTGTCTGACTATCGAATTCAGCTCAAGTCATGATCTCACGGTTTGTGGTTTCAAGCCTCATGGTGCCTGCTTAGGATTTGCTCTCTACCTCTCTGCTCCTCGCGGGCTCATGTGCTCGCTCTCAAAATAAAAAAAAACTTAAAGAAAAATTAAATCTTCAGTATTTTAATTCAGTGGAACCCTAATAAACATGGCTCATTTTATGTGACTTTTAATTTAAAATAAAATTCTGAAACCATATCTTCTAATAATGTCAATTAGAATATAATTCATGCATGTCTCTTTCATTTGATACTTTCATTCGGTATTGAGTTCTTGCCATGAGCCAGGTAGTGCCGCAAATGCCTTGCAGTGTGTATGTAATTATGCAGACAGTAATTATGATGAGATATGTATTGCGAACTTCACGCTGAACAGTAAAAAAGTCAGGACACTTACTGGCGAAAAATAGAATATGGTGAAAAATAGAATAGGCAAGGGCCAGATTTGGGATTTTTTTAGCATAGGCATTTGGTGTGTGAATGACCCCAAATTTTTAATATAAAACTTGTTACCTGCATTTTTAAGAGAATGCCCTAAATGTTATCACATTTCTCAAAATGTGAAGGGCATAGGGTTGGAAGTGTATGCAAGAGTATCTATTACTCCCCCTCCTCAGAAAGGTTAAGAGCCACTGAATTATGTTTATAGAGTTGTTTGGGTCATTATGCTGCTGTTCATTGAGATTATCTACTGAGGCCATGTGAGAATTCTGTAGCAACAGAATTCTGAATTACTGGAAAGAATTAAAAAGAAGAAAAAACCCAAAAACCTTTCCTTAACCTTCTTTGTAGACCCAAGGACAGAGCTACTTTTAGGTGATTCATGTTTGTGTTAACATTTGTTCTTAAGTGTTTAAGCAAAGCATCACACTGGTAAAGATTTCTCATCTTTTCTATTTTATAATTTAAAGAAATATTTACAAGTTAAAAATAGGTTATAGTAGAGGGACACCTGGGTGGCTCGGTAGGTTAAGTGTGTCTGATTTCAGCTCAGGTTATGATCTTGCAGTTTGTGGGTTCAAGTCCCACATCGGACTCTGCTTGGGATTCTCCCTCTCCTTCTCTGTCTGCCCCTCTCCTGCTCATGCTCTTTCTCTCTCAAAATAAATAAATAAACATGAAAGAATGTTATAGTACAAAAGGTTTTAAAATGAAAAGCTAGTCTTTCATTTCATATATCTAGTACTAATCTCCAGGCACAACCTATATATATATTCTACATAATGCCTTTGTTTTTTTTTTTAACTTATGTTTCTATCAGCACATACAGTTCTATTTTATGCTTTTTAATCTCTACATAGTAACATATTTAACCAGCTTCCTACGATATGAGTTGTTTTGCTATTATAAACAGTGCTTCGGTAAATATCCTTGTACATGTCTTTTGTGTACTATAGATAGAAGTATCTTTTAGGATAAATTAGGATGAGTAATATGTTCATTTAAAATTTTAATAGTGAAGAATTGCCTTCCAACTGCAACTTCCATAATGCCATCATGTATGAATGAGAATGTCTTTCATATACCTTTCATACATTATCAGTTTTTAATCTATGTGTCCTTAAGTAGGAGTAAGATTGAAAGCTTTTTCATATAAGCCTATAAACTGTTTACTTTGCCCACTTTTTAAAAGTGGGTGAAGTAGCTATCATATTTTGGTTGCTTCTTCTTGATAATTTCTAAGAGTTCTCTGTATATTAAGTAGATAATTCCTTTTTAATTTAAAGTGTGTTTTTAGAATGAGAACAAAGAACTTACATGGTGTTTCTTTCTAGGTCATTCAATATTAACAGGGTTGCGACCCAGGCTGTGGAAGATGTTTTAAATATTGGTGAGTACCAGAATAGCTATTTGTTACAATTATAATGTACTATATAATGTATATATTTTATTGTATGTTAGCTATTATTGACATTATTTAATCAAGATATTCCACCCTTTCCTTTTTCAATAGCAAAACGACAAGGAAATTTAAGTCTTCCATTGAACAGAGAATTGGTAGAGAAAGGTCAGTGACTAATGATCATAATTACTAACAGTTTCATTCAAGTTCTGTATCAGTCTTTAGGATGTTATTATGACGTGTACTTGTCTAATTAGCAAAGCATTGTATTTTTTTTTTTTTTCAACGTTTATTTATTTTTGGGACAGAGAGAGACAGAGCATGAACGGGGGAGGGGCAGAGAGAGAGGGAGACACAGAATCGGAAACAGGCTCCAGGCTCTGAGCCATCAGCCCATAGCCTGACGCAGGGCTCGAACTCACGGACCGCGAGATCGTGACCTGGCTGAAGTCGGACGCTTAACCGACTGCGCCACCCAGGCGCCCCAGCATTGTACTTTTTTGACTCAAACGGGCCCTTGATATAATACCTTTACGTATATTTAAACAATAAAAAGTTTAGAGCTGGACTTTATATTAGATTTTTGTGAACTATGAAATATAACCTCTGTGCCAAAACTCTTAACTACATACATATTCTGGGGGATAGGAAAATATAGAAAAATACAGATCTGGCAAATGGGAAATGTTTACCTAAACTCCGTGTGCCATTAATATCCTCTGAATGAAAAGGAGTTCACTGAGCTGTGAATGCTTATCTTCACATTCACTAAAATCTTCTCTTTAACTTTCTCCTTTCTATTCCTGCCCGGTTACTTCAGGGTTCCTTTGAGAGAACCAGCACTGTTGGGAAAGACTACTACTGATCAGGGAACTTGAAGGCCTGGGCTCTAATCCCAGACCAACCAGTCACTCACTGGAAATATGAGCAAGACTGTGGTTCCATTCTTCTACTTCTTGAACTATAAAAGGATGAAGTAGAGATAGATTGGTAATACCTAAGGGGGTTCTTCAAATTTATTCTTCAAGTTTTTCTGTTCTAAATATTTAAATTCTTAAATTGGAAAACACATTCCTTTGATTTGCTTATGAAATTAACTCACTAAAATCCCCTCTTCTGTACCAGAATCATTTTTGTACAGACCTCAAACTAAAGATTCTCTTGTTGTCTCTGTTTAATTGAAGAGTATCCTAAGTTTTCAAGATTATTAAAAAATCCAAACTTGTTCATATGCATCTCCTTATCTATGTAAGGGTGTTCAACATATACAACCAAAACCAAATACACAAAGTGGATATTGGCAAATGTAAGACTGCAGCTGGCATCCATAAACACAGACACTTGAATTTAAGAGTTATCAAAATAGTCTCACTCTTTTTGGTTGCCTTTTAAATAATTTAGCAATACACAATAAAGTATTTGAATAGTGCCAGTTCATTTATGTGTGTATTTTAGATTTCCACATAAGATTACTTTACTGGGGGACGTGGTTGGCCTTTAATAGTTTGAAAACAGGACTAAATCTCTGAAGTCCCTTTCAACTGTCTAAAACGGACTTTCTCCCTCTCTCAATTTGAGACCAAAACGATTATTTTGATCACAGCTTATGAGCTAGCATTAGCTTTAAATCTGTGTTAGAGTTAAATTAGGCATTTACAGTAGTTGATTCATTATATAATTTAACTTAAAGGGGCGCCTGGGTGGCTCAGTGGGTTAAACATCCGACTCTTGATTTCAGCTCAGGTCATTATCTCATAGTTCATGAGTTCGAGCCTTGCATTGGGCTTGTGCTGAGAGTGCAGAGCCTGCTTGGGATTTTGTCTCTGCCCCTCCCCTGCTCATGCTCGTTCACTGTCTCTCAAAATAAAAAACTTCAAAAAATAATTTAACTTAAAACGTATATAAAACAACTGAAATTTATATCGGGTATGTAAATTAATTTAAGGGTATACATAAAATACTGTGATTTTTCCACTTTACTGAATGAATGTTATTCCTTTGAAGATTTGACTGTCCTCAGAAACAATAGTGAATGCCAGTAGTGCAGTCACTGTTACAGACATTTCTGGAACTACCTTCAGAGCTAGCACTTTTTTTTTTTTTTTTTTAAGTGATCTCTATGCCCAGAGTGGGGCTCGAACTCACGATATTGAAATCAAGAGTTACATGCTCTACCCACTGGACCCAGCCAGACAGCCCTGTAGCTAGCACATTTTGAGTGTGTGTGTTCCCAGAGGAGCAAATTTTTGAGAGTAAATTAGATTTTTTTTCAAGGAGCCAAATAATTTAAACAAAATTTTGGTAAATAAGGTGGATTGTCTGACAGTCTTATAATGTTTTAATGTGGTATTCAACTATACGTTCTTTCAAGCCTGATTTCCTTGTATAATTGTTTTTGACCAATTTATGTTTTGCCTACCAACTGTCATGTGCTTCTTGGTTAGAAAGCAGGTCCCAAAGATTTCTAAAAATGTCTTGTGTAATGAGAGTTTCATTAGAGAAAGCGTATTACCTGTAATTTTTTGAGACTGCATTTTTAATCAAGAGAATTAACTTAATATTTATGGACACTTTGACATGGTGTTTTGGAAGGGAACTTGGCAAGGGACTATGGCAACTCAGGTTCTGTTTTTGAATGCCCCAAGTTAGTTCCTCTACTTTTGTTTAATTACTGGTTTTGTAGCCCACTCCCCAGTATGTCTCCAGCTGATGTGTCAGGGGCTTTGGTGGCCTTATCTTGAAACCTAATCCTCATTTTATAAAGTTTTTTGTTCTTTTAATGGAATGTGTTGTGAGTTCCAAGAAAGTTTCTGCCAAACAGACCTTTGAAACAGAGTTGCATTTAAATTGGGGATAGCATAGCATCCATTTTTCATTTTGCACTTCTCAGAAGTGACTGTCTTTCTTTGAATGTGCTAATACTTTTTTTCCTTTATAGTAACAAATGAATATAACGAATCGCTGCTCTATAGTCCAGAAGAACCAAAAATACTTTTCAGTATTCGAGAACCAATAGCAAACAGAGTTTTCTCCAGCAGTCGTCAGCGCTGCTTCACGTCAAAGTAAGCTTCCAAAGGCCAGCCTGTGACTATGCTTCCATCTCTTGTAATTATAAACGGGTTTTGGTTTTAAAGTATTCAGTATGATGAAATTCACTCATTCACACTTAATCTAGTAGGAAAAGTAGGGCTTTTGGAACTAGTGAGGCGTCATGCTATATATACCCTGGAGGAAATACTTCCTTTCCCAACTTGTGCCATTTTAGAGAAACTATAAGTAAATAGAAGGGGCATAATTATCTAACGGGGTGATATGGATTTGTTGTTTTCATATATTAAGACAGAATAAGATCAAATTATCACTTTAAAAGAAACTGGAAAGCAACTTTTTTTTTTTATATGCTATTGGATAAAGAAAAAGAAAGCAGGACAAATATTCATATAAAACCTAACTTGTAAAGCCGTAAACTTTTAGAGTAGGACTCATTTCTTTCAGCTTTTTCCTAAAAGTGACCTCCCCTTTCCTCGTATTTACTGAATTTGATTTTTGTTTGAAGGGAAGATATCAAAAAACCTTATAATTTATTTTATAAAGGTTGCCCAATTTTCTAAACAAAACTATGAAAAATGTCATTTGTCTCATGGCAAGCAAAGAACAGTTTAATTATGAATTGCTACTTATATAGTGTGCATATTTTCTTTTTTGAAATATGGTTGATATTTTTTCTAGGAAAAACAAATTCCTTTTACTCATTTGAAAGTTAATTTTGATTAATCGACAAATCTATGTACTCAATTTAGGTGAAATTACAAATACATTTAAATTTTGCTCATATAAACAGAATAAGCTTCATGACTTTGGCAGTTGGACAATATTAACAAAAGATGGAGAAATTGAACTATTCAGAATTAAGTACTTTTCTTAATGGAGACACCATTAAGGAAAAAAAAAAAAAGGCAAGCCACAGAGTGATAGATTTGCAACAATGGACTTCTATCCAGAATATTGTAAAGATTCCTACAACTCTATTAAGAAAAAGGCAACTCAGTAGAAAAATTGCCAAAGTCCTAGACAGGCCTTTCACAGAAGAGGGTATCCAAATGGCTAAGTGTATGAAAAACATCCTTGACCTTATTATTCATGTGGGGAATGCAAATTGAAACTATATAATATGATACCATACACACCCACCAGAATAGCTAAGGTGCTAGTTGTTGGTAAGGTGGGAGTAACTGCAATTTACATGCAGTATTTTTAGGACTAGTTGGGCATATTGTTTGGCAGTTACCTACCAAAGCTGAATAAAGCACACACAGTGACCCAGCAAATTCGCTCTTAGGTATATATCCAACAGAAATGTATACACACAAACGTCTGCAACAAAAGACATGCTTAAGAATATTTGTAGTAGCACTACTTCCAGTAGTAAAAACCCAGATGTCTATGAATAGAGGAGGTACATAAATTTTGGTATTTTCACACAATGGAAGCGTTTTCATATAGCAATGAAAATGAACACAACACAATACTACTATATGTAATAACCATGGATGAATTTCACAAGCATACTTTTTTGTTTATTTTTGAGAGAGAGAGAGCATGAGCAGGGGAAGGGCAGAAAGAGAGAGAGAGACACAGAATCTGGAACAGGCTCTGAGCTGTCAGCACAGAGCCCCACATGGGGCTCGAACTCATGAACCATGAGATCATGACCTGAGCCAAAGCTGGCCCTTAACTGACTGAGCCACCTGGGTGCCCCCACAAACAAACTGTCAAGCAAAAGAAGCTAGACACAAAGCAAACCTATGTGTTCTTCAATTTATATAAAGTTCAAGAACAGAGCTATCTATTACCACTATGGTGACTGAAATTAGAGTAGTGGGCATGCGTGGGAAGGATGGCCCAAGGGTAGAGACTGGAGGAGAGCAGTGAGGGAGCTTCTGGGGAGCTGGGGAACATTTGATTCCTCATTTGGGTGATGAAGGCTACACAAGTGTGTTCACTGAGCTGTTCATTTGTGCCTCTTCATTTGTTCTTCAGTCAAAATTATCCATGAAAATAGTTACATTCTCAATATTAGTACTTAAAATGGTAATAACTCAACATTGTGTCATATGAAAAAAGCCTGTGAGTTCCATCAAGTCTGAACTTGTTCTCTTAAAAATGTTTGGGTGAATGGAGCTATCCTGAATATCTTAATTTTGAGATTTTGATAACATACAGTTACTCTCTCAAACCAAAGAACAACTTGATTTTTAAAATCAAGGCCGAATGATCTGCCAGTTTCAATGAAAATTAAAGAAATCATAATTTTAAAGTTTTAAGGTTTTAAAGAAATCATAATTTAAAGAAAACTTTATATTAATGAGATTTTTTTTCTGCTTAGGGTATGTGTTCGATCTCGTTGTTGGGATGCCTGCATGGTTGTGGATGGAGGTACTTCTTTTGAGTTTAATGATGGAGCAATTGCCTCGATGATGATCAATAAAGAAGATGAGCTTCGAACTGTGATTCTAGAGTAATGAAAAATTTCCTCAGATGACAAATTTTGATTACTGGGAAAATACGTTCACTGCAGAAACAGACTACCAATCATAAAGCTACATAGTTTGGTTATTGTTGAGACTGGTTGGCCCTGAGCTCCAAAGGTGACCAAGGAAGTGAGATTTGCATTATTCTTCTTTTGGATTTGGATAAAAAAGATGTTCACTGTGTTAGAGAATGGATGGACTAAACTGATCAGAATTTATACTTCTACATTGCTTATAGTTGGAATCAAAGAGTACTGATACATTTTTAAATTTAGAGAGGTAAGCTCAAATAAATGATTAAATGTTTAAGATTTGAAATTTCACTGTACAAGATTTTTTTTTTTCCCTTCTCTTTCCTAACTTTGTGGAATTGGTCAGACCAACATATATCATTTAATTAGGGTATATTTTTTATAGTGCCTAAAAATCAAGATTTTTAAAAAATTTTGATGGAGAATTTTTGATAAATCCTGACATTGACCTAACTGAAGTAGGTAAATGTGTTTTTTATATGTGCTTAGAATTTTCTAATTTCAGAGGACAATACTGTTATGGCTCTATTGATTTAAGAAGTTCAAATCATTTTTGAAATTATTGATGTTTTCATTTAATTGATTTTCAGGTTAATTTGGACAGTTCTGGGTGAAATACATATATCTGGACAAAATCATGATACTGTTGCAAATGTATTAATTATCCAATAGCTATTTGAGGGAAGAGACTTTTTTTTTAAAAATGGTTTTGAGTCTTAATAGATTCCTTCCATATTTAAAACTCTAACATGGAATCAGAGACTATAAGAATGAACTGATTAGACGTATTCTATTAGTTTGGTAAAACCTTTTAAAAATATTTTCATCCAGTATTATGAGTTTTGTCAGAAAATGGATTCTTTAATAAATATGCAAAACACAATTAGTTGGAATTGCCTTGCTTTTAATATCATGGTAGTTTTCACTAGCTCATATTCCATGTTTTTACACATTAGCTTTGGGAGATAAAATGTTATGGCTTCTCTTGCCCTTACTATGAGATTTCCTTTAGTTTGAGAGGAAATTATCTAATTATTGACCTACTTACAAGTAATCCTAGCATTTTCACAAAAAGCACCTACTGCTGTGTCATGAGACAACTGGTAATCTCATGCCATTTATTCAAAGTTGTATCTGTTTTTTTTTCACTTGCTGCTAAAAAGTTCAACATTGAAATATTTATTGAACACATACCTTGTGCCATGTACTGTGTCAGATGCTGGATCTCAGTTGATCAATGAAACAGACTGTCCTGATAGAACTTGAGACGAGTGGGCTCAAATTCTGTGAGAGCTAGGATGTATAATCGAATTGAGTGCTATTACTTTTGCCAACATTTAATATGTTCTTGTCAAATTTTTAAATAAATGTTACTATACAAAGGTAATCTAGGTTTTGATGTATATCCAGAACAAGAATCTGTTTTTCTTTTCGAAGAGTATCTGCATAGACGTTCAAAGCAGTGTTTACATGATGTGTACAATGAAAATTACTGTTTTCCCAGAGCTGGATCTAGTTTCTGGCTTGATTTAAAAATGTACTGATGATAACACTTTATGAAGAAGTGAAATTCCACACCATAAAAATTCCTCTAAGAAGTTTAAAATACCTTCTTGACAAAAATGCCAACTCTATCCAAAATGGTACCATAGATCTGTTAATGTTACATATTAATAGGCAATCTGCTCTGTAAAATTGTTCATAAGCCATATTTTAAAAGTTTAAAAAATAGTTAATGTGCTGCATTTGCAGTATAACTAACATTTCTGCTAGGTGTTGGGGATTTATTTGTTAAGAGGCAAAGGATATTGCAATAGAAGAAACGTGTTTATGAATGAGTTAACCTTTTAATGGCAACTATGTGAATAAACATAATTAAACTGGTATTATCTTTTTTTTTAAACTACATTTGCTTGCTTAACTCTTATAGCACCATTAATGGAAAATCAGATTCTCCCAAAATGGTATGTTTCAGGTCTTTTCCACCTGGAAAAGATACTTTCCCGGATATTGCTGATGTTGCACACAGAACTAGGACTTGTTATATAAGCAGAGGGTAAAGTACTTACTTTTTAAGTATAGAGTCTGCAGATATTTTTCACTAGTTTTGATGTTCCACATGTATTTATATTCGTGGCCCCACTAAATCAAATCATATTGAATGTTTAGTAGTCTTCAGGTATAAAGAATTTCCATTCATTTCACTTTTTAAATATCAAAATAAACTGTGTATAAATCATTAGAACCAGTTAACCCAAAGTTGTCAAAAAATATTCACTTGATGCACATGGAACACTCTCCAGAACAGATCACATATTAGGGCACAAAACAAGTCTTAACAAATTCAAAAAGACTTAAGTAATGTCATGCATCTTTTCATCTAGTTTTATAACAATGCTATAAAACTAGAAATCAACCACAAGAAAAAATCTGGCAAGACCATAAAGACATGGAGGTTAAATAACATGCTACTAAAAGCAAGAAATCAAGAAATATAAAGTTACATGGGGACAAATGAAAATCAACACACAACAGTCTAAAATCTTTGGGATGCAGAAAAAGTGGTTCTAAGGGAAGTTTATAGCAATACAGGCCTATTCAAGAAGCAAGAAAAATCTCAATCTAACCTTATACCTAAGGAGCTAGAAAAAGAACAAAACTCAAAACCAGCAGAAGGAAAGAAATAAAAATCAGAGCAGAAATAAATGATATAGAAACTAAAAAAACAATAGAACAGATCAATGAAATCAGGAGCTAGTTTTTTGAAAATATAAACAAAATTGATAACCTTCTAGCCAAACTCCTCAAAAAAGACAAAACCAGACAGCCAATACCATAGAAATACAATTAGAATACTATGAAAAGTTAGATGCCAATAAATTGGACAACCTAAAAGAAATGGATGCCTCTCTAAAAACATGTAACCTACCAAAACTGAAACAGGAATAGAAAATTTGAAGAGACCAGTTACCACCAATGAAATTGAATCAGTAATCAAAAAACTTGCAACAAACCAAAGTCCCGGCCCAGATGGCTTCATAGGTGAACTCTACCAAACATTTAAAGAGTTAATACCTATTCTCCTCCAACTATTCCAAAAACCAGAAGAGAAAGAAAAACTTCTAAATTCATTCTATGATACCAAAACTAGATAAAGGCACCACAAAAACAGAACTACAGGCCAGTATCTCGGATAAACATAGATACAAAAATCCTCAAAAAAATAATAACAAACTGAACCAAACACAATGCATTTAAAAAAATCATTCACCATGATCAAGCGGGATTTATATCCAGGGTGTAACAAGGGTGGGTCAATATTCACAATCAATCAATATATGATGCATCATATCAATAAGAAAGGATAAAAACTATAGGACAATTTCAATAGATGCAGAAAAAGCATTAGACATAGTACAACACCCATTCATGATAAAAACTCTCAAAGTAGGTTTAAAGGGAACATACCTCAACATAATAAAGGCCATATATGAAAAAACAACAGCAACCCTCATACTCAATGGGAAAAAAACTGAAAGCATTTCTCCTAAGGTCAGTAAAAGATAAAGCTGTCCACCCTCACCACCTTTATTCAACATAATACTGGAAGTCCTAGCCACAGCCATCAGGCAAGATAAAGAAAAGGCATCCAACTTGGCAAGGAAAAGGTAAAACTTTCACTATTTACAGATGACACGATACTATATATAAAAATCCCTAAAGACTCCCCCAAAAATACTAGAACTGATAAATGAATTCAGTAAAGTCATAGGATAAAAAAGTCAATATACAGAAATCTGTTGAATTTCTATACACTAATAATGAAGCAGCAGAAAGAGAAATTAAAACAATTCCATTTATAATTACACCAAAACTAATAAAACACCTAAGAATAAACTTAACCAAGGAGGTGAAAGACCTGTACTCTGAAAACTATAAAACACTAATGAAAGAAAGATGACACAAAGAAATGGAAAGACATTCTGTGCTCATGGATTGTACTGTTAACATGTCTATACTACCCAGGGGTACTTGGGTGTCTCGGTTAAGCGTCCGACTCTTGGTTTTGGCTCAGATCATGATCTCACGGTTTGTGAGTTTGAGCCCTGCATTGGGCTCCGTGCTGCTGGTGTGGAGCCTGCTTGGTATTCTCCCTCTGCCCCTCCCCCACTTGCGCTGTCAAAATAAACTTTTTTTAAAAAAGCCTATATTACCCATAGCAATCTGCAGATTTAATGCAATCCCTATACCAACAGCATTCTTAACAAACCAACAGAACAGAATCTAGATAAACAGTCCTAAAGTTTGTATGGAACCACAAAAGACCCCAGATAGCAAAGCTGTCTTGAAAAAAAGAAAACTGGAGGCATCACAATTCCAGACTTCAAGTTATACTACAAAGCTGTAGTAATCAAAACAGTATCATACTGGCACAAAAACAGACACATAGATCAATGGAACAGAATAGAAAACCCAGAAATAAACTCACAATTATATGGTCAATTAATCTTTCACAAAGGACATAGGTGGCCTACTGCTGGCAGGCACCATTTCTGCCACTACCTAGCTAACACTGCTTGCCTTGTCCTACTCCCTTACAGACCTGATCCATCCAAATAGCCCACTCTAGCAGGTGCCCCTCCAAAACAGCTCCCATCCTACCATACCCAGTGGGGGTGGCCTTGGTCCAGTGCTCCTCCCCAAAGCAGCTCCTACCCTTGGGAAGCAGCCTAGCCCACGAGTGCATCTACAGCAACTGCAGCTAAGTGCTGCAGCCAGCTGAGCTGGGGGATCAGCTCTACCCAGCAGCAGGATCACAGCATTGTGCCCTGGCCAAAACAGGACAGCACATATGCCCCACATGTGATAACCTTGGAGTGCCCAGTTCTGGTGATAAGGGTGGAGTGCCCTTCTGAGTCCCACAGGACACATTCTACATAAGCCTGCTCCTTCAAGATTGGGAGACATAGCTGATCTACCTAATACAAAGAAACATAGATAGTCAAAATGAGACAGGAATATATTTCAAATGAAAGAGCAAGACAAAACCTCAAAAAAAGAAACGAAACAGAGATAAGGAATCTACTGATAAAGAGTTCAAAGTAATGGTCATAAAGATACTTACCAAACTTGGGAGAAAAATGGATGAATGCAGTGAGAACTTTAACAAATATATAGAAAATATAAAAAAAGAACCAATTGGGGCAAGTGGGTGGCTCAGTTGATTGAGCATCTGACTTTGGCTCAGGTCATGATCTCATGGTTTGTGAGGTCAAGCCCCACATCGGGCTCACTGCTGTCAGAGCAGAGCCTGCTTCAGATCCTCTGTCCCCCTCTATGCCCGTACCCCACTTGCACTCTCTCAAAAATAAAAATTAAAAAAATAAATAAAAACGAACCAATCAGCCGAAGAATACAACAATAAACAAAAACTACACTAGAGGGAATCAACAGCAGTTTAGATTATGCAGAAGTACTACCAGCATCTGGAAGACATGGTGGTGGAAATCACCAAAGCTGAACATAAAGAAAAAAAAAATTTTAATGAAGATAATTTAACGGACCTCTTGGGCAACATCAAGTGCACTAATGCTCATTTCATAGGGATCCCAGAGGAGAAGTGGGGCGGGGGGGGGGGGGGGGAAGGAGAGGGCAGAAAATTTATATGAAGAAACGATAACTAAAAACTTCCCCAACCTGGGGAAGGAAACACACATCCAGGTCCAGGATGCACAGAGAGCCCCAAACAAGATGAATCCAAAGAGGTCTACACCAAGACACAATAATTAAAATGTTAAAAAAACTAAAAGAATCTTAAAAACAGCAAGAGAAAAATAACTAGTTATATCCCCCATAAGATTATAAGCTGACTTTTCAGCAGAAACTTTGCAGGCCAGAAGGGAATGGTACAATATATTACATGATGAAAGGGAAAAGAAAACCTAGGAACACCAACACTCTACCTGACCAGACTATTATTCAGAAATGGAGAGAGAAAGTTTTCCAGACAACAGTTAAAGGAATTCTTTTTTTTTTTTTCAAATGTTTATTTATTTTGAGAGAGAACGAGATAGGGCAAGCAGAGGAGGGGCAGAGAGAGAGGGAGAGACAGAATCCTAAGGAGGCTCTGTGTTGTTAGCACAGAGCCCAAAGTGGGCTCGAAATCACGAACTGTGAGATCATCTGAGCCAAAACCAAGAGTCAGATGCTTAACTGACTGAGCCATCCAGGCACCCCAAAGGAATTCTTCACCACTAAGCTAGCCTTAAAAGATACATTAAAGGGCCTTAAGTAGAAGAGAAAAGGCCATAACTAGAAGAAAATTATGAAAGAAAAACAAATCTCACTGGTAAAAGCAAACATATAGTAAAGGTAGTGGATCAACCATTATAAAGCTAATAAGAAGGTTCAAAGACAAAAGTAGTAAAATCAACTACAGCTACAGTAATTAGGGATATGCAAAATAAAAAGATGTAAAATATGATGTCAAAAACAAAACGGGGGGGGGGGAGTAAGAATGTGTTTTTAGAATGCTTTAGAATGTAAGCAACCATCAACTTAAGACAGACTGCTATATATACATAGGTTGTTTTACATGAACCTCATTGTAACCACAAACCAAAAACCTCAAACAGATACACCATAAGTAAATAAAGAAAAAATAATCCAAATATAACTCTAAAAAAAGTTCTCAAACCACAAGGGAAGACAGCAACAGAAGAAACAACTACAAAATCAACCAGAAAACAATGAACAAAATGGCAATAATTACATACCTATTGCTAATTACTTTATTTATTTATTTTTTTTTTATTTATTTTTTTTTTATTATATGAAATTTATTGTCAAATTGGTTTCCATACAACACCCAGTGCTCATCCCAAAAGGTGCCCTCCTCAATACCCATCACCCACCCTCTCCTCCCTCCCACCCCCCATCAACCCTCAGTTTGTTCTCAGTTTTTAACAGTCTCTTAAGCTTTGGCTCCCTCCCACTCTAACCTCTTTTTTTTCTTTTTTCCTCCCCCTCCCCCATGGGTTCCTGCCAAGTTTCTCAGGATCCACATAAGAGTGAAACAATATGGTATCTGTCTTTCTCTGTACGGCTTATTTCACTTAGCATCACACTCTCCAGTTCCATCCACGTTGCTACAAAAGGCCATATTTCATTTTTTCTCATTGCCACGTAGTATTCCATTGTGTATATAAACCACAATTTCTTTATCCATTCATCAGTTGATGGACATTTAGGCTCTTTCCATAATTTGGCTATTGTTGAGAGTGCTGCTATGAACATTGGGGTACAAGTGCCCCTATGCATCAGTACTCCTGTATCCCTTGGATAAATTCCTAGCAGTGCTATTGCTGGGTCATAGGGTAGGTCTATTTTTAATTTTCTGAGGAACCTCCACACTGCTTTCCAGAGCGGCTGCACCAATTTGCATTCCCACCAACAGTGCAAGAGGGTTCCCGTTTCTCCACATCCTCTCCAGCATCTATAGTCTCCTGATTTGTTCATTTTGGCCACTCTGACTGGCGTGAGGTGATAACTGAGTGTGGTTTTGATTTGTATTTCCCTGATAAGGAGCGACGCTGAACATCTTTTCATGTGCATGTTGGCCATCCGGATGTCTTCTTTAGAGAAGTGTCTATTCATGTTTTCTGCCCATTTCTTCACTGGGTTATTTGTTTTTCGGGTGTGGAGTTTGGTGAGCTCTTTATAGATTCTGGATACTAGCCCTTTGTCCGATATGTCATTTGCAAATATCTTTTCCCATTCCGTTGGTTGCCTTTTAGTTTTGTTGGTTGTTTCCTTTGCTGTGCAGAAGCTTTTTATCTTCATAAGGTCCCAGTAATTCACTTTTGCTTTTAATTCCCTTGCCTTTGGGGATGTGTCGAGTAAGAGATTGCTACGGCTGAGGTCAGAGAGGTCTTTTCCTGCTTTCTCCTCTAAGGTTTTGATGGTTTCCTGTCTCACATTCAGGTCCTTTATCCATTTCGAGTTTATTTTTGTGAATGGTGTGAGGAAGTGGTCTAGTTTCAACCTTCTGCATGTTGCTGTCCAGTTCTCCCAGCACCATTTGTTAAAGAGGCTGTCTTTTTTCCATTGGATGTTCTTTCCTGCTTTGTCAAAGATGAGTTGGCCATACGTTTGTGGGTCTAGTTCTGGGGTTTCTATTCTATTCCATTGGTCTATGTGTCTGTTTTTGTGCCAATACCATGCTGTCTTGATGATGACAGCTTTGTAGTAGAGGCTAAAGTCTGGGATTGTGATGCCTCCTGCTTTGGTCTTCTTTTTCAAAATTCCTTTGGCTATTCGGGGACTTTTGTGGTTCCATATGAATTTTAGGATTGCTTGTTCTAGTTTCGAGAAGAATGCTGGTGCAATTTTGATTGGGATTGCATTGAATGTGTAGATCGCTTTGGGTAGTATTGACATTTTGACAATATTTATTTTTCCAATCCATGAGCAGGGAATGTCTTTCCATTTCTTTAAATCTTCTTCCATTTCCTTCATAAGCTTTCTATAGTTTTCAGCATACAGATCCTTTACATCTTTGGTTAGATTTATTCCTAGGTATTTTATGCTTCTTGGTGCAATTGTGAATGGGATCAGTTTCTTTATTTGTCTTTCTGTTGCTTCATTGTTAGTGTATAAGAATGCAACTGATTTCTGTACATTGATTTTGTATCCTGCGACTTTGCTGAATTCATGTATCAATTCTAGCAGACTTTTGGTGGAGTCTATCGGATTTTCCATGTATAATATCATGTCATCTGCAAAGAGCGAAAGCTTGACTTCATCTTTGCCAATTTTGATGCCTTTGATTTCCTTTTGTTGTCTGATTGCTGATGCTAGAACTTCCAGCACTATGTTAAACAACAGCGGTGAGAGTGGGCATCCCTGTCGTGTTCCTGATCTCAGGGAAAAAGCTCTCAGTTTTTCCCCATTGAGGATGATGCTAGCTGTGGGCTTCTCATAAATGGCTTTTATGATCTTTAAGTATGTTCCTTCTATCCCGACTTTCTCAAGGGTTTTTATTAAGAAAGGGTGCTGGATTTTGTCGAAGGCCTTTTCTGCATCGATTGACAGGATCATATGGTTCTTCTCTTTTTTTTTGTTAATGTGGTGTATCACGTTGATTGATTTGCGAATGTTGAACCAGCCCTGCATCCCAGGGATGAATCCCACTTGATCATGGTGAATAATTCTTTTTATATGCCGTTGAATTCGATTTGCTAGTATCTTATTGAGAATTTTTGCATCCATATTCATCAGGGATATTGGCCGGTAGTTCTCTTTTTTTACTGGGTCTCTGTCTGGTTTAGGAATCAAAGTAATACTGGCTTCATAGAATGAGTCTGGAAGTTTTCCTTCCCTTTCTATTTCTTGGAATAGCTTGAGAAGGATAGGTATTATCTCTGCTTTAAACGTCTGGTAGAACTCCCCTGGGAAGCCATCTGGTCCTGGACTCTTATTTGTTGGGAGATTTTTGATAACTGATTCAATTTCTTCGCTGGTTATGGGTCTGTTCAAGCTTTCTATTTCCTCCTGATTGAGTTTTGGAAGAGTGTGGGTGTTCAGGAATTTGTCCATTTCTTCCAGGTTGTCCAATTTGTTGGCATATAATTTTTCATAGTATTCCCTGATAATTGTTTGTATCTCTGAGGGACTGGTTGTAATAATTCCATTTTCATTCATGATTTTATCTATTTGGGTCATCTCCCTTTTCTTTTTGAGAAGCCTTGCTAGAGGTTTGTCAATTTTGTTTATTTTTTCAAAAAACCAACTCTTGGTTTCGTTGATCTGCTCTACAGTTTTTTTAGACTCTATATTGTTTATTTCTGCTCTGATCTTTATTATTTCTCTTCTTCTGCTGGATTTAGGCTGCCTTTGCTGTTCTGCTTCTATTTCCTTTAGGTGTGCTGTTAGATTTTGTATTTGGGATTTTTCTTGTTTCTTGAGATAGGCCTGGATTGCAATGTATTTTCCTCTCAGGACTGCCTTCGCCGCGTCCCAAAGCGTTTGGATTGTTGTATTTTCATTTTCGTTTGTTTCCATATATTTTTTAATTTCTTCTCTAATTGCCTGGTTGACCCACTCATTCGTTAGTAGGGTGTTCTTTAACCTCCATGCTCTTGGAGGTTTTCCAGACTTTTTTCTGTGGTTGATTTCAAGCTTCATAGCATTGTGGTCTGAAAGTATGCATGGTATAATTTCAATTCTGGTAAACTTATGAAGGGCTGTTTTGTGACCCAGTATATGATCTATCTTCGAGAATGTTCCATGTGCACTCGAGAAGAAAGTATATTCTGTTGCCTTGGGATGCAGAGTTCTAAATATATCTGTCAAGTCCATCTGATCCAATGTCTCATTCAGGGCCCTTGTTTCTTTATTGACCGTGTGTCTAGATGATCTATCCATTTCTGTAAGTGGGGTGTTAAAGTCCCCTGCAATTACCACATTCTTATCAATAAGGTTGCTTATGTTTATGAGTAGTTGTTTTATATATTTGGGGGCTCCGGTATTCGGCGCATAGACATTTATAATTGTTAGCTCTTCCTGATGGATAGACCCTGTAACTATTATATAATGTCCTTCTTCATCTCTTGTTACAGCCTTTAATTTAAAGTCTAGTTTGTCTGATATAAGTATGGCTACTCCAGCTTTCTTTTGGCTTCCAGTAGCATGATAAATAGTTCTCCATCCCCTCACTCTCAATCTAAAGGTGTCCTCAGGTCTAAAATGAGTCTCTTGTAGACAGCAAATAGATGGGTCTTGTTTTTTTATCCATTCTGATACCCTATGTCTTTTGGTTGGCGCATTTAATCCATTTACATTCAGTGTTATTATAGAAAGATACGGGTTTAGAGTCATTGTGATGTCTGTATGTTTTATGCTTGTAGTGATATCTCTGGTATTTTGTCTCACAGGGTCCCCCTTAGGATCTCTTGTAGGGCTGGTTTAGTGGTGACAAATTCCTTCAGTTTTTGTTTGTTTGGGAAGACCTTTATCTCTCCTTCTATTCTAAATGACAGACTTGCTGGATAAAGGATTCTCGGCTGCATATTTTTTCTGTCTAGCACACTAAAAATCTCGTGCCAATTCTTTCTGGCCTGCCAAGTTTCAAAAGAGAGATCAGTCACGAGTCTTATAGGTCTCCCTTTATATGTGAGGGCACGTTTACCCCTTGCTGCTTTCAGAATTTTCTCTTTATCCTTGTATTTTGCCAGTTTCACTATGATATGTCGTGCAGAAGATCGATTCAAGTTCCGTCTGGAGGGAGTTCTTTGTGCCTCTTGGATTTCAATGCCTTTTTCCTTCCCCAGTTCAGGGAAGTTCTCAGCTATTATTTCTTCAAGTACCCCTTCAGCACCTTTCCCTCTCTCTTCCTCCTCTGGGATACCAATTATGCGTATATTATTTCTTTTTAGTGTATCACTTAGTTCTCTAATTTTCCCCTCATACTCCTGGATTTTTTTTATCTCTCTTTCTCTCAGCTTCCTCTTTTTCCATAACTTTATCTTCTAGTTCACCTATTCTCTCCTCTGCCTCTTCAATCCGAGCTGTGGTGGTTTCGATTTTGTTTTGCATTTCATTTAAAGCGTTTTTCAGCTCCTCGTGACTGTTCCTTAGTCCCTTGATCTCTGTAGCAAGGGATTCTCTGCTGTCCTGTATACTGTTTTCAAGCCCGGCGATTAATTTTATGACTATTATTTTAAATTCACTTTCTGTTATATTATTTAAATCCTTTTTGATCAGCTCATTAGCTGTTGTTATTTCCTGGAGATTCTTCTGAGGGGAATTCTTCCGCTTGGTCATTTTGGATAGTCCCTGGCGTGGTGAGGACCTGCAGGGCACTTCCCCTGTGCTGTGGTGTATAACTGGAGTTGGTGGGTGGGGCCACAGTCCGACCTGATGTCTGCCCCCAGCCCACTGCTGGGGCCACAGTCAAACTGGTGTGTGCCTTCTCTTCCCCTCTCCTAGGGGCGGGATTCACTGTGGGGTGGCGTGGCCCGTCTGGGCTACTTGCACACTGCCAGACTTGTGATGCTGGGGATCTGGCGTATTAGCTGGGGTGGGTAGGCAAGGTGCACAGGGGCTGGAGGGGCAGGCTTAGCTCGCTTCTCCTTAGGTAATCCACTTCAGGAGGGGCCCTGTGGCAGCGGGAGGGAGTCAGATCCGCTGCTGGAGGTTTGGCTCCTCCGCAGAAGCACAGAGTTGGGTGTTTGCGCGGAGCGAGGAAGTTCCCTGGCAGGAACTGGTTCTCTTTGGGATTTTGGCTGGGGGATGGGCGGGGGAGATGGCGCTGGCGAGCGCCTTTGTTCCCCACCAAACTGAGCTCTGTTGTCCGGGGGCTCAGCAGCTCTCCCTCCCTTTGTCCTCCAGCCTTCCTGCTTTCCGAGCAGAGCTGTTAACTTATGACCTCCCAGACGCTAAGTCGCGCTTGCTGTTGGAACACAGTCCGTCAGGCCCCTCCGCTTTTTCAAGCCAGACTCTGGAGCTCTGCTTGGCCGGTGAGCCGCCCCTCCGCCCCGGCTCCCTCCCACCAGTCCGTGGAGCATGCACCGCCTCGCCGCCCTTCCTACCCTCTTCCGTGGGCCTCTCGTCTGCGCTTGGCTCCGGCGACTCCGTTCTGCTAATCCTCTGGCGGTTTTCTGGGTTATTTAGGCAGGTGTAGGTGGAATCTAATTGATCAGCAGGACGCGCGGTGAGCCCAGCGTCCTCCTACGCCGCCATCTTCCCTCCCTTGCTAATTACTTTAAATGTAAATGGACTAAATGCACCAATTAAAAGAGAGTGGCTGAATAGATACTAAAAAAAAGAAAAGACCGCTATATATGTTGCCCAAAAGAGACTTAGTTCAGACCAAAAGACATACCAGACTGAAAAGGAAGGATGGAAAAAGATATTCCATGCAAATGGAAATGAAAAGACAGCTGGGGTGGCAATACTTCTTCTATCAGACAAAACAGACTTTAAAACAAAGACTGTAACAAGAGACAAAGGGCTTACATAATGACCAAGGGATCAATCTAAGAAGAGGATATTACACTTATAAATATCTATGCGTCTAACCTAGGAGTATAAAGCAACTACATACATCAAAACATAAAGCTAATATTAACAGACATAAAGGGAGAAATTGACAGTAATGAAATAATAGTAGGGGACTTTAACACTGCACTTACATCAATGGATAGGTCATGCAGACAGAAAATCAATAAGAAAACAGTAGCTTTAAATGTAACATTAGATAAGACAGGACTCAAGAGATATATACAGAACATTTCCATACCAAAACAGCACAATACACATTCTTTTCAAGCGCACATGGAACATTTTCCAAAACAGATCATGTGTTAAGCTATAAAACAAGTTTCAATAGATTTAAGAAGACTGAAATCCTAGCCTGTTTCTTTTCAGACCACAACAGTATGGACACAGGTATAAATTACAGGAAAAAAACCCTGGAAAAAAACAGAAGCATGTGGAGGCTAAACAACAACCGAGTCTATGAAAAAATTAAAAAGGGGAAATAAAAAAACACCTAAAGATAAATGAAATTAGAAATCCCAACACTCCAAAATCTGTGGTATGCAGCAAAAGCACTTCTGAACAAAGTTTGTAATGTGATACAGGCCTACCTCAAGAGACAAGAAAAATCTCAATCTAACCCTATAACTAAATGAACTAGAAAAAAGAAGAACAAACAAAATCCAAAGTTAGCAGAAGGAAGGAAATAATAAGTAAGGATTAGAACAGAAATGAAGACTAAAAAACAATAGAAAAAAAAAATCACTGAAGGAACTGATTCTTTGAAACGATAAACAAAATTGATAAACCTTTAGCCACACTCATCAAGAAAAAGAGAGGGCCCAAGTAAATAAAATCTAAATTCAAAGAGAAGTTAAAACTGACACCACAAATTAGAAGAGACTACTATAAACAATTATATACCAACAAATTGAGCAGCCTTGAAAAAATGGTAAATTCCTAGAAGCATACAATCTTCCAACGCTGAATCAGAAAGAAAGAGAAAACCTGAACAGAACTACTAGTAATGAAGTTGAATCAGTAATTTAAAAACTCTCAACAAACAAAAGTCCAGAACCAGACGGTTTCACAGGTAAATTTTAGCAAAAAAAAAAAAAAAAAAAAAAAAAAATTTTTTTTTTTTCTCTAATATTTATTTATTCTTGAGAGACAGAGAGCAGGTGTGGGGCAGAGAGAAAGGGAGACACAGAATCTGAAGCAGGCTCCAGGCTCCGAGGTCTCAGCACAGAACCCAATGTGGGGCTTGAACTCACAGACCATGACATCATGACCTGAACCCAAGTTGGGAGCTTAACAGACTGAGACACCAAGGTGCCCTTTAGCAAACAATTTTTTAAAGTTAATACTTATCCTTTTCAAGCTATTCTAAAAAACTGAAGTGGAAGGAACATTTCCAAACTTATTCTACAAGGCTGGCATTAACCTGATAACAAAACCAGACAAAGACACTATATACATACATACATACATACATACATACATACATACATACATAATTACAGGCTGATATCCCTAAAAACATAGATGCAAAAAACCCTCAACAAAATATTAGCAAACTGAATTCAACAATATATTAAAAGGATCACATGCTATGATCAGGTGGGATATACTCCAGAAATGCAAGGATGATTCAATATCCACAAATCACCCAACATGATATATATACCACATTAACAAAAGATAAAAATCATATGATCACCTTAATAGATGCAGATAAGCATTTAGAAAAATTCAACATTTATGATAAAACCTCTCAACAAAGTGAGTGCAGAGGAAAGAAACCTTAACATATTAAAGGCCATATATAACAAAACCACAACTAGTATCATAACAGTGAAAAACTGAAAGCTTTTATGATCAGGAACAAGGCAAAGATGCCCACTCTCACGACTTTTATTCAATGTAGTTTGGAAATCATAGGATCAAGTGAGAAAAAATAAATAAAAGCATCCATAGTGACAAAGAAGAAGTAAAATAGTCACTATTTGCAGATTATATGATACTATATATAGAAAACCCACCAAATAACTATTAGAGTAAGTGAATTCAGAAAAGTTGCAGAATAAACAGGAATCTGTTGTGCTTCTATATACTAATAACAAACCACGTGAAAGAGAAATTAAGAGAACAATCCCACTTATCACTGCGTCAAAAAGAATGAAATACCTGGAAATAAATTTAACCAAGGAGGTGAAAGAAAAATATGAAAACTATAAGACACTGATGAAAGAAAGATGACACAAATACACTGAAAGATATTCAGTGCTCATGAATTAGAAGGCTTAATATTGTTAAAAAGTACATACTTCCCAAAGCAACCTACAGATTGAGTGCAATCCCTTATCAAAATACCAGTGGCGGGGCACCTGTGTGGCTCAGTTGGTTAAGGTCTGACTCTTGATTTCAGCTCAGGTCATGATCTCATGGTCGTGAGCTCAAGCCCCATGTCTGTCAGTCCCCACACGGAGAACGCAACTTGCTTGGGATTCTCTCTCTTCCTTGCTCTCTGCTCCTTCCCTTGCTTGCTTGCTCTCTCAAAGTAAGTAAGTAAGCAAGCAAACATTAAAAAAATATCAGTGGCATTTTTTAAAACAGAACTAGAATAAATACTCCTAAAATTTGTATGGAACCACAAAAGATCTGAACACAATCTTAGAGGAAGACGAACAAAGCTGGAGGCATCGACGACATCCCTTGATTTCAAGCTATACTACAAAGCTATAGTAATGAAAGCAGTATGGTACTGGCACAAATACAGACCAATAGATCAATGGAATAGATTAGAGCCCAGAAATAAACCCATGTTTATATGGTCAATTATAGTTGACCCTTGAACAATGTGGGGGTTAGGGGCACCGAACCCCCCAGCCAGCACAGTTAAAATTCCACATGTAAGTTTTGACTCCCCCCCCCAAACTTAACTCTAGTAGTCTACTATTGACTGGAAACCTTAGGGATAACATAAACAGTCAATTAACACATACTTTGTATGGTATATGTGTTATATATTGTATTGTTACAATAAAGTAAGCTACAGAGAATAAAATATTAAGAAAATCCTAAGGAAAATGTACTTACAGTATTGTACTTACTGTATTTATCAATACCTCAAATTATGTCATCTGTTTACAAGATTAATCATTTGTCATTACTAACATCAATACTGTCTTACATAATACAAAACCCTGTAAATATTATGCATATTAACCTGAGACATCAAAAATGAAAAGATGTGAAAAACAAATTCATATTCACAGGTATAACGATTCATGCATTGATTACAAAGCAGTAGCAATATCATTGCCCTATAGTAGCCTAGAGTAAGTAATATGGTTTCACAGTGCCCTAGCCTGTACACTAATGAATGAATCACTATAAAATATTTATGGCATACAGTATTACCATCATATTCATAACACAGTATTGGAAATACTGTTACATTTTTTTTTTGAAAAAGCACTTACCTTGATGATAGGCTGGTACATTTTCTCCAATAACGAGAGGCATACTGTAATTCTTTGAAAACAAAGTTATAAACGGTAAGAAAATAACATGTCATTAATTTTACATTAAATATCACTCACTTTATGCCTATGTAAGGATAGGCCATCTACTTCCATACGTGTTTGTACACGATGTTCTACCTCATGAATACTTAGGTGATGATGATGATGACACAAAAACATATCAGAGTTCTTGCCACACAATTGTCAGATTTTCACACTAAGACACTCACACGTACACGCAGCACTTTATTAACTATACAGCAAGATTATTTTTCATGAAGTGGATCATCATAAAGGTCTTCATCCTGTCTTCATGTTGAATAGGCTGAGGAGGAGGAGGAGGAGGAGGAGGAGGAGAAGGAGGAAGAGGAAGGAGTGGTCGTGTACACAGACACGGGCATGGCAGAGGCAAAAGAAGTGGAGGAGGTGGAAGGGGAGGACGGGGAGGAGGCACACTCCGTGTAACTTTATGGGAGTACATTGCAATTTGTCTTGTTTGCTTTTTCACGTTTCTAAAAATGTTTCTATACAGTACCAATTTTTCTCCCACCATTTGCTTTAGTTTCTGTGCCCATATTCATGGAGTAAAATAAATCAAAAGCAGTCTTGAATAACTGGAACCCTTCTGCCAGCTTGTCTAATGTCAATTTGGTTTCTGGCACTGCTTCTTCTAGGTGTTCTTCCTCATCATCCGGCACTGGTTCAGAAGCACTCGTCTCCATCAAGGCATCTTTAGCTAAGTCTTCTGGTGTGGCGTCTCTTGGCTCTTGAATTTCTCCAAAAATCGCATCTTGAAAGCCTTCATCCCCCACCCTTTTTGCCATACCCACAATCTCTTTCATGGTGCCCTTGATTGGCTCTGTTGTAAATCCTGTGAAGTCATGCACAACATCTGGACAGTTTTCTCCAGCAAGAATTTGTTTAGGGCTTGACATCTTTCCTGGCTTTTTCTGTGACAATGCCATCTTCAATGGAAAATTCTACCAGGCTTTCATGATGTTCTAGCAAGGTTCTCTTGCATACACAATCCTTTCCATAGAATACTGTGGGTAGTAAGCCTTAAAGATCCTTATGACCCTCTGAGCAAGAGGCCGGATTAGAGACATTGTGTTGGAGGGCAAGTAGACCACTTTGATAAACTCACGAGGTTCTGCGTGGCCAGAGTCATTGTTCAATACCAAAAGAATGTTAAAAAACAGTTCCCTACAGGCAAGGTACTTCTTGACTTCAGGGACGAAGCACCGATGGAACCAATTTAGAAAGAGGTCTTATTGTCCAGGCCTTCTTGTTGTCCAGTGAAGAGACTGGCCGTTGGTGTTTATCTTTTCCCTTTAAGGCTTGGGGCTTAGCAAAGGGCAGTGCTGATCATAAACCTGAGTGCATTTGCACAAAAAGGTAGGCAGTCCCTTTCTGCCTTATATATTGTTACTTACTTCTCTTCCTTACTAATGTCTTTTGTTTTTTCCAGAATAGGGCACTTTCATCTGCATTAAAACCTGTTCAGGCAAATATCCCTTCTCCTCAAGGATTTTCTTAATGGGGTCTGGGAACTTGTCTGCTGCCTCTTTGTTGGCAGAAGCTGCTTCTCTTGTTGTCTTGACATTTTTTAAGTCAAACCTTTTTAGAAAATTATCAAACCATCCTTTGCTGGCATTAAATTCTCCAGCTTTAAATGCTTTACTTCGTTTTGCTTTAAGTTGTCATATAATGACCTTGCTTTTTCTCAAATCATATTAGAGTCTATAGGTGTATGCCTTTTTTACAGCGATCCCCAACCCGCATAAAGTCTGCATTTCAATACAAGATGAGAAGATATTTGGTAAGAAAGGCAGGGTGTTCATGCCTGCTAGTACAGCTGTACCAACATCTTCACAAATTTCCTTTCTTTTACAGTGGTCCTTCTGCTGGATTTATTTATCTTGAAATGGTGGGCAACTGCAACCGCAGACTGATCAAACAATCAACATTTTCTTGTAATGTCATGACTTTGCTTCCTGGGACCACTTTCAGTGTCACGAGTGGCACTTCATATGGGTCCTCAGGTGTTCTTCAAGGCTTACAGTTGTACTGAGCACAATGAAAAATATGTGAGAACCATGGGAGATCGCTTTTTAAAAGCAATATGCAACTTACAGGAGATGAACTGCTCATGAGATTATTAGCATCACATGGTATTTTAAGTGATCACTCGCGATACTGGAACTCACTGAAATTGCAACAGGGGGTGGCTACGAATCTACTACAATAGTACAGTATGGACTGCAGTTAATTTTACGCAGTTATGGTTTAATACCGCATCTTTACATTGTTTACGTTTCTCTCAACTGCAAATGGCACCAAGTACTGTCTGTGTGTGTTTATGGAAGTTCTGATAAATTTTAACATTTTATAATAGATTTGTGTGTATTTTATGGTAGTAATTGATGAAATAGACTAGTATCTGCATATATTTTATGCACGTATGACATATTTAGCCACTTTTGATATGTCTAGGCTACAAAGTTCACCTAAGAACTTTTTCAAATTGTCACAAATCTCCAAAAATTTTTCTAATATGTTTATTCAAAAATCGTGCATATAAGTAGTCCTGTAAAGTTCAAACCCATTTTCTTCAAGGATCAACTATAATCTGTGACAAAGATGGCAAGAATACACAATGGGAAAAGACAGCCTCTTCTATACACGGTGCTGGGAAAACTGGGCAGCTATATGCAAATGAATGAAACTACAGCACTTTTTTGTACCTGATACAAATATAAACTCAAAATGGGGTAAAGACTTAAAGACCTGAAACCATAAAACTAAAAGAAAACATAGGCAGTAAACTCTTTGACATCAGTTTTAGCAATTTTTTTGGGGGGGATGTGCTTCCTCAGGCAATGGCAACAAAAGCAAAAAACAAATGAAACTACATCCAAATAGAAAGCTTTTGTACAGGACAGGAAACCGTCAGTTAAAAAAATAGACATAAAAAAAATAGTGAATGGAAGAAAATATTTGCAAATGATATATCCGATAAGGGGTTAGTATCCAAAATATATAAAGAACTCACACAACTCAATACCAAAAATAATCGCATTAAAAGGAACAGAAGACCCGGATAGACATTTTTCCAAAGGAGACATACAGATGGTCAATAGACACATGAAAAGATGCTCAACATCACTAATCATCAGGGAAATGCAAACTAAAATCACAAAGAGATGTCCCCTCATACCTACCAGATGATTATTTTCAAAGAGACAAGAAATAACAAGGGTTGGCGAGGACATGGAGAAAAGGGAACCCTTGTACATTGTTGGTGGGAACTGATGTAGCCACTATGGAAAAGAATATGAAGGCTCCTCAAAATATTTAAAATAAAACTATCATATGATGCAACAATACCATTTCCAAATATCTGAAAACAAAAACACTAATTCAAAGAGATATATGCACCCCTATGTTCACTGCAGCATTACTTACGATAGTCAAGATAGGGAAGCAACCCAAGTGTCCATCGACAGATGAATGGACAAAGATGTGGTATACAGTGAAACATTATTTACCTATTAAAAAATGAAATCTGGCCATTTGTGACAACATGGACAGACCTAAAGGGTATTATGCCAAGTGAAAGAAGTCATAGAAAGACAAACACTATAGGATTTCACTTATATGTGTAATTTAAAAAAAGAAAATGAACAAACAGAAACATACTCATAAATGCAGAAACAAACTAGTGGTTGCCAGAGGGGAGGAGTAGGGAGTCAGGTGAAACAAGGGAAGGGGAGTGAAGTATAAGTTTCCAGTCATAATATAAGTCATGGAAATGAAAAAGTCAATAAAAGTGTGATAATGTTGTTTGGTGATAGATAGCAACTATACTTATCATGGTGAGTGCTGTATAATCATTAATTATTAATGCATAATGTATAATTAATGTATAATTGTTAAATCACTCTGTTGTATGCCTGAAACTAATAAACTTAGTTTAAAATAAAAACTAATAAAAATAAAACTATCCTTCAATTTTAAAAAGCTTAGAAAAAACGTAATTTAGGATTTAAATTACTAAAAAATTCAATCCATTGTGCCAATGTATCATATATGTATCACTATACTTAAGGATAGTAGTACCTACCAAGACAATTGTGCAAAAAAGTTCCCAGCGATAATGTGACAGATAAATAATGAGACAAAATTATATATATGAGAAGGAAAAGAGTAAATATACTGATGAACTGCTGAGCTACAAGGAGAAATTACTTCAAATGCAGCTTATTCTTGACATTAACATTAAAAATAAGCATGAGATTAGGGTGTAAGTCAATGAGAAGGTTTAAGTTTTCTACATTAAGGAAAATAGGAAGAGTATTTTTTTAAAGTGTCATAGGCTTTAAGATACATTTTTAAGAAAATTACTGACTACACAAGGAGGGACTAAGAGAAAAATAGAAAAGAATATTAAAAAAAAAATTTTTAATGTTTATTATTTATTTTTGAGAGACCGTGAGACAAGAGTGAGAGCAGGGGAAGGGCAGAGAGAGAGAGGGAGGCACAGAATTTGAAGCAGGCTCCAGGCTCTGAGCTGTCAGCACAGGGCCTGATGCAGGGCTCAAACTCACGAACCGTGAGATCATGACCTGAGCCAAAGTCGGATGCTTAACCAACTGAGTCACCCAGGCGCCCTGAAAAGAACATTTTAATTTGAATATTTTATAAGATAGTAAAGGGATGGATTATAACTAACCTCATTCATTTCTCCCTTTTAAAAAGTCAAATATCAATTGCTAAAGAAAATCAAATCAAACTTTGGATTCCGAAAAAACCGTTGAAGAGATCGGAATAACATACAGCTTTCTCTCCCAGTAGAGCTTCTGGGGAGTAGGGATGAGTTCTCATCTGTACCTCTACAATGAATAAGGACTGGGACTACCAGAGAAGAAACTGCTAATTGAAAGAACAAACAATAGTTTTCATACACTGAAATTTAACATTCTTTACTTATGGTGTGTGTGGGGGGACCTGATATATGGATGTTTGAAGTAAGTATACAGTATTCGAGAACCAGGTTTTTACAAACTTCTATTAAACAAACATTTCCCCCAGCTACAAATAGTTTATTTCTCCACACTTACCTTCTTTGAATGGACAAGGAGGGCTTGAATGATGTTGTTGCCATACTAAACTGGCTCTTCTTGGCTTTCACAAGAAAATAATTTAAATATCTCTGGCAATTACGCTTTGCTATTTCCTCCTGCCTCCGATCTTCTCTTCGAAACATCTTTTCTTCATGAAAGGATTCCTCACAGGATCATTGTATTAATCTTATAAATCCTTCTGTAAGCATTTTAAATGGGCTATTGTAGATTATCCACTTGAAATGCAGTAATATTGCCAAAGTCTAGAACTCCAACCTGTATCACAAAGAGTTAGCCTCTTGATGAAGAGACTTTATGACTTCCTTGGATATTTGGCTAGTTTGGGAAAGGGAGAGGAAAGAGGTTGCTTTTTTGCTTGTTCCAGGGCGAGGGTATCCAGTGGAAAGGAGCTTCTTTCTAGTTTTCCCAGCCCCTGGGTTACTTAGTGCCTTTCCTCAGAGGCTCTGCATCATCCCCGGTGCTGCTGCTCAAACACAGTATCCTCCACACTGTAAATCTTTAGTAAATGTGGGACGGAAATGAAGTTCACCAGGACAGAAGGGATATGTTACTTTATACAAAAATTTGGATCTCTGGAACTTGTGGCTAGAGTATGAAAGGGAGGAATCGAGGGCCACAGGCAGATGCCAGAATCATAAAAAGAATGACAGCCAGATGTTATGTGTCTCCTGATGGAAGAATAATACCACTTAGCAAGTATCGATTCACCAGAAAAAGAACTTGTAAGAAGCGTCGAGATCAGGGTTTCACAACTCTGGCACTTACTGACATTTTGTAGCAGGTTAACACTGCTGTGCGGAGCTGTCCTATAAACCGCAAGGTGGTTAGCTGCATCCGTAGCCTCCGTCCACTAGATGCCAATAGCACCTCTCTACTTGTGACAACCAAAAACGTTTTCCGGCATTACCGAATGTCTCCCGGGTGGCAAAATCACCCTTGGTCTAGAGCTTTTTGTTGCTGAATCTAACTACCAGTTTATGGAAATAAGAGACAGGTTAACCTGTTATACAGAGATCACATCAACAAAAGTCACAATGTAGAACACAGGACAAACAACCTAGTTCCATCTATAAACAAACTGCAAAGTAAAAAATTTGGGGCGGGGGCCAGGGGCGGACCCCAAAGATTAAGAGACTTAAGAAAATGTCAATCAAATGCAATGTATAGATCATGTCTGGAGCCTCATCAAACTCATGTTAGAAAGCACCTGAGACCAAATGGGGGACTTTCAACAGCATCTTGATATTTAATGTTTCAGAAATAATTCAGGAGAATATCTTTCAGATGTATATACTAAAATACTTAGAAATTTTGCTTCAAAGTAATCTGTGCAGGTCGGGGTATGAGTGTGTGTGTTGGGGGGGTGCAATGATAGATAAAATGGGATAGGCCATAACTTAATGACAAAAGAAAATAATGAGGTTATGATATGGTCTACTTTTTGCATGTATTTGACATTTTTCATCATTAAAAAAAGGAAGCATAGTAGTGATAATAACAGAACATAATGAAAAGCAGCCAGAAAAGCTGGGTAATGTTCAGTAAGAATCACACTACCATTTGAATGGACGAGTTCAAAAGAAACTGAATTCCCAAGATCTGTAGGTACAGACTGAACTATTCAAAGTTTCCTAATTAAAGTAAAATATGCAGTATAAGCTGACCCAGTCTCTATTTAAAAAGTGCTACCAGCTGCCTTTCATTGATAGTACCTGACTATCACACTCATCACCTGAACTGCAAATGTTTTAGAAATGCTACTATTTTAGAAGCACTGTAAAGAAAAAGCCTGTATTTAGCACCTTCTCCGAAAGCCTTATAAACTATCATTTTAATTTGATAATAAGCAGATGAAGTGGATGGAACAAAGAGGATCATTTTAGGGCTCATTTTGTAGGGCCTTAACTAGAGGGCCAGGATCAAGGGCACACCACACCAAATGCTTTCTAATTTTAACCACCGGACTTAAGAAAAAAAAAAAAAAAAAAAAAAAGAGAGAAAGAAAAAAGGAATACAAGTTAGCTGAAGTACTCATTTTTATAAAAATGTGTTTTATTTTAAAACAAGTCTATAAAAGTAGAAATCACATACAAAAATACAGATTACTCTGACATGTTAGCAAAATAGCTTATGGCTGGACTTGAGTCTGGAAGTACTGTGTGTCTGAGGGCATCTGGAAATCACAGCCCATCTGGATCCTATCATCAGCCCTTGTCACTAATCTGTAAACAATAATTTCATGTAGTAAATTTAGCACTTTTTTAACCAGTACAAAATCAAAACATAATCATTTCTTGTATAACACCACTGTAAAATGTTCGTCCTTAGGTCTGAGCAGGTAAGGGCACTTTGCGTCGTTGTTTCCAACATTCGAAAAACCTGATTTGAAAACAACGTTAATAGAAATGACGGGTTTTGGCTTTTTTTGTTCCATTTTGAACATCAGGGAAGGTCATCAGTGTAAATAGGAAGTTAGTGTTTTGTGTCGTTTTTTTTTTGTTTTTTTTTTAAGTAGAACTTAATCATTTTTCTTCTAGACACCATTAAAAAAAAAAATCACTGTTCCTATCAAAAGGTTCCACACCTGAGTTTTAACTTTTACATAGGTTCAAGCTGTCTTACTGCTTTGAAACTGCACAGAACACATACCTACTTCTGGCGTGTCTTTCTGAGTGAACGAGCATGCAGTTCTTCTCACAGGACTCTAGGTCCAGTAACTTTATAAAACAATGGCTTTCAAACAATTACTGTGGGAGACAATTTTTTTTTTAAAGGCAATTTAAAATACTTGATTCCAGAGTAATATAAAAATAACTTTAAGAGCCTTGGCAATAAAGGAAAATGGCAGGCAACTTCAGTTTGGCATTCTGTCCAAAATTTCGAGAACAAAGACTGGTTACCACCACTTTTCTAAAACAAAGTGAGCCATTTTAAAAGCTAAAGAACCCACTTAACATGATTTGATCGCAAAGTTAGTAGACCACAATTCTGTTTCCTCAGCTAATACAGAATTCTGGGAACAAAGTCCATGAAGGAAACTTCAGTAACGTGCATTAGAGGGTACTTCAGATTAACTCGTCATAGAAAGTTGCCTCTTGAGCCTTCAAAGTCCATACCAATTCTTTACCTCTGGTTGGTTAGCTGTTTTTTAAAATTTAGGTTTCGGGGCGCCTGGGTGGCGCAGTCGGTTAAGCGTCCGACTTCAGCCAGGTCACGATCTCGCGGTCCGTGAGTTCGAGCCCCGCGTCGGGCTCTGGGCTGATGGCTCAGAGCCTGGAGCCTGTTTCCGATTCTGTGTCTCCCTCTCTCTCTGCCCCTCCCCCGTTCATGCTCTGTCTCTCTCTGTCCCAAAAAATAAAATAAAAACGTTGAAAAAAAAAAAAAAAAAAATTTAGGTTTCAAGGTGAATTGCCCAGGGCTATTTATTTCCATGAACCTAGCTTCAAATCTAAAGGCAAAGTTGAAATGCATATTTTTCTATCTCCAGAAGAGATGACCACAAATGCTACTATCCGTCCTATGATTCTTTTGTTCCACTCACAATACAAATAGCTTATTCTTCTACCAATCTATGTCTCATAAAGCAATACTGAAAAGTTAAATAGAAGAAAGTTACCATATAGACTGTGAAAATGATTTGCTGGTGGTGACTCTTATACTTGATTCTAAATAGACTGAATAAGAAGGGCACTTGGAAGAGGTGGCTCAAATCTTGCTGTTTAAGGTCTCTTGAAATTACCGGTTCTCCTAAAATTTCAAAAGGCCTAAAACTTAGGCTTTTAAAGGCACAGAAGCAGTGACGGAAGCTTTTATAGTTACTTAGAAAAAGCAAAACTTCATAGTTTTCTCTCTCAATGGTTGTCTAATATACTTGCAGAATGAAGGCAAAGGGAAAACCAAGAATAACAATAGCTGAGTGCTCCAGCAAGCGGGCTTCCTGCCTATTTTCCCTGTTCCAAAGAAAAGAGGAGACACCATCCTGCAAAAAATACTTCATAGACAACTGGGCTTTTGCAGTGTCAGCCGGCATTTGATGCCCCATATCTCCTGGTTCTTTTTGTTGCCAGTGGTCGGCCTGGCAATGGTGGTGAAATGGGAAGTATTAATCTGTAGATGAGGAAGGGCTTCTTTTAACAGTTGAAGGGTACCGTCTGGCACGATTCCAAAAACTTGTAGTGTTTTTAGTGTGGGAATTTCTCCAAGTTCACTGGAAAGGAAGAGAAACCTTTCAGAGTAGCAGTATCTATGGTAACAGATCCACTAGGGTTACATGACCCAATTTTTACAATTTGTATCATATTCTATAAAACGCAAACTGAAAACATAATTCGCAATCAAGGATTTGAGAAAACAGCAAAGGTGAATCAAACCAGCAAGCACAGACTGAGGCTCAAGACAACACAGCCTTAGGACACACGCAGCACATTTTGTTAAATTTCTCACAACCTAAAAACTCTGAGGTTTAAAACCCAACCATATTTGCTTCCTTTCTCCATTCTTGATTTAAAACGAAAGGCATTACTGTGTTGTGAGAAGCTAGAAGGTAGTGATGGTAAAGAATCACCACAAGTTACATGTGATTTCAAAATATGGACTTGACCTTTAGTTGAACTAGGCTCTTCCTCTCAAAAGATCAGCAGCAGAAGTTAAGGTAACTTCTTAATAAGTCCATTACCTGTGATAAAACCTAACAGTGACTTCACTAAGATCTTTTAGACGGGGTTATATAGTTGGGTGCAGACAGAAAAAAAGAAATAATCAGTCACACCTTTTCTACGAGAGGCAAGAGTCATCTGACTTCTCCACACATTACCATTTTTGCTGTTGTTTTGGTTTGGTTTTGGTCACATATAGGCCAATCCTCTTCTCAGCTATTTCCCATTAAGTGAAATACAACTCTGTCAACAGTGAAATTCTGGTCCACAAAAAAGGGAGCCTATTTCTCCAAAGTAAATACTTTAGGTAATGATTCTTTCTTCTTAACCCAGATCTATGTGCTTAGAAATTCATCTCTCTGATCTGTATTTGCTCCAGGTTGGGACACACAGTACAAAGTCTTAGGAAAGGGAATATTTAGTTTGGAATATCAACAAAATCCCACTGCAGATCAATGAACACATCAGTGACCTAGAGTTAGAAGCATCCTTTATATTTTCATTTTGCTGGTAACTACTAAAAAACCAAACTTTCCTCACAATAATTGTCACCTTGCCTCCAATCTTTCTTCCTTCCAGCCTATTCTATATACCAGTGCCCAAGGCATCTTCCTAGAGCCTAGCTCAGATTATGTCACCCCTCCCACTCACCTGCTCCACAGCCTTTGATGCTGCCCTCTTGTTTACGGAACTCAAACTGTTCAGCTGGCCTTAGGACTTTTCCACGTTCAACCTGTTCTCCCAGTCACCCCACTACCCTCTAAATGTATTTATTCTACATTCAACAGAGAGTAGTAAACACCATAGACGTTCAATACATGTTAGCTGAATAAAGATGAAGGGCACTTTAGAAAATACGAGTACTATCTAAATAAAATAAATATGCTTGGTGTTCATAAAAGGCCAATAAGATCTGGAGGTTACAACAGACACCAAAGAAAATCAGGAAGAACAAACTGCTGTTCTTGAAGTAAACTAACCTCTGGACCATAGAGACAGAAGTGCAAAGAAAGATCACAATTCATAGATGTTCATACTCGTCATTGCTTAAGATGACAGCAATTCCGCCCCAACCTTAAGTCCCTCTTACGTGAAATCTGAGTATTTGAGAACTTTGTGATGAAAATTCAGGTGCTACGATATCCAAATTAGACAAACTGTAAGTCATTCTATAGTGGACGGTGTCAGAAGCAGAACCTAGAGGTGGGAGCAAGGAAAGGAGGTACAGCGGATGGCAGAAGAGGAAATGTTCTTGCAACAGCGCTGGGAAGGACGCTCGGCGAGGAAGGACATGACAGCAGATTCTCAGAAGACACTCAGGTGTCCCAGCTGAAAAAGGAGGGAGCTGCCTTTGATGGGATGGTGGACAATGGACCAACCCAAGTCAAAAAACCAGAAAGTCTTTACACTTTTAACGAGATCACAAAAATAAAAAAAACACTGAAAGCCCCTTCGTACATGTGTCATCTACAACGCAGCAGAACAAATTTCTAAGCATCTTTCTAGATTGAAAAGCAACTGAAGGCTGGTGAATAGGAATAAATCTCTGAAGAGCAATGACTTCTAATTTAGGAAGCATAAACGGACACTGGTAATGTCTTTAGTATCTTTGCTGAATCTCAGTAAACAGAAGATATTTACAGACCCCCTCACACGTTCATACCTCACCTCCACTACACGATCCTGTTTTCCTTATAAAATTTAGTAAATGCCTAACTAGGAATTCTCCCTACAACAGACTTTTTATTTAGTCTCTCCTAATGCCAGATCAGTTTGCTACCTCCAGCTTGGCTTTCTTACTTGAATGAGAAATACAGAACAATCAGAAGAGAGTTCAGACTTATGGGATAAGATCGATAAAGGCGTAAGAAAATAGACACAATGCGGACATATCCTGGGGAAGAAAAATCTGATTACCCAAGTATTCTAAAGCACTATCATTACAGAAGAAAGTCATTCAAATTTTATTTTCCCACCTTTGAGATAAGAAATAAAAATTCTTTAGCATAAACGGCTTTCTCAAAATTACTACTGAGGATCCTAGAATTCTTACTATGAATTTCAAATACATCAGCTGCCGGAATGGAAGTAGAGAGAATAACACTTTATCTTGAAAAACTCCTAAGGATAGGGTACAAGCAAACTAATCTTAATGGGTTCAGAAGGTAAATCAATGTACATATTATTTACATAATGCCTGAAGAAACATCCTCTTTTACCTTAAAGTTCAAGTACAGCATCTTTTCTCTCTGTGTTACTCTTTTGGTGGTCTGATTTGTAAATTAAACTCCTGATGCCCCTATTTCTCTCATTTCAAGGTAAGATTTAGACAAGTCACAAGAAGGCAGTGAAGGTTCAAACCTAAGTCTGTTGTGACCTGAGGTCTGTACGCTTAAGCATCAAGTCATACTGCCTGCAGGTATTACACCATGGAAGTGTTACTATCCTACTGGATAAAAATACTAAACTGTGAGAGCTCACAGCCTTCCCTTAGCCTCTGCTCAAGAAAAAAAAAAAAAAAAACCCAAAAAACAACATCTGGGGATTACCTGCTTAGCTTCTTTTTCTGGAGAGAAAGAACGAAAGTGAGACATCTGGATAGATTCTCTTGAGAAAAGCAACCAAAACACACTGATCCCCAGGGGGTTGCACAGGCAATGAGGCTGAAGCCCAGAGGGCAAGGACAGGAAAGACGGAAGACAGAAATGCCTTTCTAGGTAGATGCTAGAGGCTCCTAGGAGTTTGGGATACTAGAAAGGGCAGGAGATTTCAGTAACAGTTCCATGGATATGAATTTACACCCTACCTCTCAGAGCCACGGATGTAAATCCTAGCATCCTTGTTAGGCAGTGCTTTTTCAAATGAGATACCAGCAGAGACCCTGAGCCCCAAGATTAATTAAAAATAGAATTCCTGGACTCTCTAATTCTACTAGTTAACCTGAAGTTACCTTCAGATACCTGAAGTGTCTGATTTATTAATTCTTAAAACCAACTTAGAAGATTCAAACCAATCATTCAAAGACCACATAAATTCTTTGTTCAAATTCACCACCTTTCTTTGGTAGACGCCAGAGGCTAAATTACCTTCATCTGGATAGTGAGCTACATACAGGAGGTCAGCAGCCTCTTTCAGGGCATACTGGCTGGAATAAGAAAGAAGGGCACCTGACCAAATTCAAGATACTGACTTCTTGTGGTTTTCAATGACATTGCTATGCATTTACATTCTACATGAGGAAGGATCTTCCAGCCCTTTGGGGATAAAAGAAAGGAAACTTTTTAAAAACAAACAAATAAATAATATTATTCCTGGGATGACTTGAGCATAGCACTTTCCAAAAGAAAGACAGATCAGACTTCTTTTTCCTTTGTGCAAATTTTTGTGGAAGTTGCTGAGCAGGTACAAAATTAACCCTCCTAAGAGCTACCGGATTAGATATAGACTATTTTCATCCGTCCAGAAAACCTAGGACATAGACCCGGCTCAGTCATTAACTTACTTTACAGCTTTGGGCTAAGACATTTTTCTCTTCTGGACTTCAATCTCCCCCTATTCCAAGACAGCATTAGACTCTTCTGATATTTACCATTTACATTCTGCCATTCTTCCCATTCCCTGACTACCGTCCAGAACAGCCATCACTAGAAGATGACACAACTTTCCTCCAAGGCCAGAGGGAGCCTCTCACAGTCAACTGGGGTTGATTTGAAAATTATGGGGTCGGGGGGAAGCCTCCACTGATCTGCCTCCCAGTTATTACTGTGAGCTCCCCAGAGGTAAAAACTGTCTTCTCCTTTTGTAAATCTTCCAGATATTAGTACAGTATTGTAATATCTAAACCTGCTTCTAGGTAAATAATAAATGTTTAGTAAACTATCCCAATCAACTCAACTTTTCTAGATATTTTAAACAAAAAATTTTGCCTTGGGTTTTCTATTTTGCTGGTCTTCCCTAACCTATTTGTGGCCCACTAATATTGATGCCAAGTTTTAAACATCTGCTACTTACAATAACAGATATTAATCCCAAGTGGCATCTCCTTTGCTCCCTGTCTTCTAGTTTTAGACAATGAAAATACTTACAGTAAAGTTTCAGGTATGATATCATAGCATCGACTGAGTGACAGATGTTGGAGGTAGTTGAGCTGGTAAAATTCTGGAAAGCAGTCATTCTTCAGCATGACACTATCACTGTAACAGAGCAGAAGAAAAAATTCCCAACCTATCCATGACTTCAGATGGAGAAAACAGAATTAGCTGACCGTTTGGTTCCTTCAACATGTTAAGATGCTTTCCTCCTTCAATGATCAGTCATGACTTTTCAATTTTTGTTTGAAAAGAAATAAACAAAAAAAATACCTTAAGTCTAGGTGGACAAGATTGGGGCATCTTCCAACTAAGGTAGAGACATCTAGGGGAAAAAATGATGTGCACGATTAAATGAGGAACACCACAAGGGTATCTGCTATTAACACTATCTTTAACATTGTGCTAATAAAACTTTGGGACAATGCAATTAGTCACTCTATTAGACACAAAACACAAAGTCATCATCTTGGCATGTAAGATTTTTGAACCCAGAAAATCCAAGAGAATCAACTGAAAATAGTAGCAGAACTATGTAACACAACAGGTTAACAACAATCCATAGCTTATCTATGTATGTGCAAAAACTGGCTGGGGAAGAAAAGAAAACAAACAAAAATCCCATTCATAATAGCAAAAAGCAAAAACAAACACCACCATATATAAACAAACAACGTATTATAAAGGTAGCACTTAAAATCAATAGGGGAAATCATGGATTATTTTTAAAAAATGATATTGCTACCACAGGCAGAAAAAGACTTATTTCTCCAACTCAAATAATATTTCCAAATAAATTCCATACATATTAACAAGTCCTAAATGCAAAAATATGAGTATTTTCTTTCACTGGATCTTGGGATAGGTCAGGCTTTTCTAAACACAAAAGAACACACAAAGGAAACACTGACAATTTGCTACATAAAAATTTTAACTCTACCATGTTAAAGCAACACAAAACACAAACAGAATTAAAGAAGTGTCAGAAAACTGCAAATGTTTTCAACATACATGCAATAGACAGTTAATGGTCTTCTATAAAGAGAAGAGAAAGCTAAATATAGAAAATGGGTGAAGAATATGAAGAGATACTTGGCAAAACAGGTATAAATGGAGTAAGAAAAGCAAAATAAAATTGGAATATTGCTTTTTAGCCATCAAATGAAAAAAAATTTTTATCATAATACCCAGAATTGATGAAATATAATTAAGCAGATCTCACATACACTGCAAGTGGATATTTAATTTCCTGCAGCCATTCAGGGGAGCAAATGGATTTTTTTAGGATAAGCAGATTCTTTGTGTGTGTGTGTGTGTGTGTGTGTGTGTGTGTGTTCTGAGCATTATACACTCAGCACTTTGGCTCAGTAATTCCAATTTTAGAAAAACAATTAGGTGTGCACGAAGACATTCATTTTAGCATAGCTATACTAACCCTTCCCCCAATTATTTTAATCCATTAACCTCCCTCCATTCTGTGGAACACAATGCCAATGACAGTTATTCAAAAGCTTTTATTTATTTATTTTTTTAATGTTTATTTATTTTTGAGAGAAAGAGGGAGAGAGAGAGCAGGGGAGGGGCAGAGAGAGGACGAGACAGAGGATCTGAAGCAGGCTCTGTGCTGAAAGCAAAGAGCCAGATGCGGAGCTCGAATTCATGAACTGTGAGATCATGACCTGAGCCGAAGCTGGGCACTTAACGGACAGAGCCCCCCAGGTGCCCCTTCAAAAGCTTTTAAATAACACTTAATGACATGAAAAAATACTAAAGATATACTGTATAGTGAAAACAAAACCAGTGGGTGTAGCAGGGGAAGGCCAGAAGGAAATATACACAAGGGTGGCGGAATCACAGGTACCTTTGCAGAATTTGGAAGAAAGTCGCATGTGCTACTTTGCAATCAGAAAATGAATCAGTAGATGTTATTTATTTTTAAAACCAGCTTCATTTCCTGTGGGAAGGAAAACATGGGGCTGCCGTCAGCCCCAATCCCTCCTCTGCAACCTAAACCTAGACTTGCATTTAATTTTTTTTTAAATTTTTTTTTTTTAACGTTTATTTATTTTTGAGACAGAGAGAGACAGAGCATGAACGGGGGAGGGGCAGAGAGAGAGGGAGACACAGAATCGGAAGTAGGCTCCAGGCTCTGAGCCATCAGCCCACAGTCCGACGCGGGGCTCGAACTCACAGACCGCGAGATCGTGACCTGAGCTGAAGTCGGACGCTTAACTGACTGAGCCACCCAAGCGCCCTTAGACTTGCATTTTAAGCCGTCTCCTCAACACACCCACTGTGATAGGTGACAGGCATCTCAAAGTCATGCCTAAAAGCAAAACTTCATTTCTTCTCTAAATCTGCCCCTTCCCTAAGTCTTTTCCATCTCTGAGAAGGTACTCAAGCCACCCATCCAGCTGCTTAGGCTGGAACCCCGAAGTCACACTCAACTGTTTTCTCACATCCCACATCCAGTCTGTTACTGAAGCCTGTTCTGTTGGCTTTTTACCATCTGATCATTTCTTACCACCTCCAAAGTCACCACCCGAGGCTCTTACAGCCTTTTCTCAACATGGTACCGGAAGAAGACTTTTAAAGGTGAGTGAGATCATATCACATCATTCGCTGCTCAAAATGCTACAATGGCTTCCCATCTCACTCAGGAAAATTCCGAACAAAGCTTCTGCCTCAGCTTAGAGAACCCGGGGCTACCTTACCTCCTATCACTGTCCTCCTTGCTCCCTCTCACACACTGCCTCCCATATAAGGCCTTTGCACTTGCTGGTCCTCAGTTCTAGAATGTTCTTTCCTCACTTATCTATACAGCTCATGCCTTTCACTCAGGCCTTTGTTCAAGCATCACTTCCTCCGAGAGGCCCTCTTTGGCCATTCCATTTGAAAATAAGCCCCTCTGGCCTGTGCTCTGCCTGGTCACTCTGCTCCATTCTTTCTCCCTCCATCTCATCTCCTTTCATCACATTTAGTCATCTGTTGGTTGCCTGCCTCCCCCACCAGAACATAAGCTGTACAGGGGTGACTTCATCAGTTTGGTTCAAGGCCACAGCTCCCAAGTCTGGAACAGGGCTTTGTGCATCGTAGGCGCTCAATAAACATTTGTTTAATGAGTGACTAAAAAACGAAGAAGCGCACAGTACAATTTTGAGTCACCCACCACCTAGCCAGCCAACCAGCCATCAACAAAACTCAAAATCAGATACCATGTTATTTTGATGCCACCCAGGAAAGAACAAAACCTTGGGGGGTAAAACTGGTTGGTCTCCAGCCCTCACTTAAGCCCTGGCCATCCCTCAGCAGAAAGGGTTAGTAAATAGTAACTGCTTATGAGTATAGATTCCCTCTACACACGATCCCCTTCATTTCACCACTAACCGGAGCTCTGCCTGAGCCAGAAGGCATCTTACAAATCCCCAAATCTAACCCATCATTTTAGGGGAGAGCGATTTCATCTAGAGAAGTCAAGGGCACATCCAAGACCAAGAGCTGGGTCCTCGAAGACCTCGGTCAGCCCCTACTGCCCCATGGGGAGGTCTGTGGGGGTGTAACAGCCAACAATTATTGTACTCTCACTAGCGTTAACATGCTATATGAGATTAAACCGTTTATTCTTAACTGCAACTCTAAGAGACAGGCTTCACTACCACTCCCTCCATTTTACTCATGAGGAAACTGAGGAACAGGAAAGTTTAGCAACTTGCTCACGACCACAAAGTAAATGGCAGAGCAGGAAGCTGAACCCGGGCAGACTGGCACCAGTCTGGGAGCTAAAATAACATTTATATTATCTTCTAAATAGTGAAGCAGTGTGTGCCATTGTTAAAGATATTAAAAAAAATCTGATTCCCACTATATAATTAAGAAAACACATACTTCAACTTAAACTCTAGGTCTTTGTCCTTGCCCTGAATGTGTCTAGCAAGCACGATTTTATTACCCATTATTCTTGCCAAACCTTGGTAAACAGGCTCTCTATTCTTTTCTGGAGGAACAAGAGAAGTGTTTTAAGCCAAACTTGGGACAAATTAATAGCAGCTTGCCTATAGCAGAGTTCCTCAACCTTGCAGCTAGAACCTTGTTCATTCAGAAAGACTCTCAATAAAGAAACAGCAAATTCAGATATGAGGCACTGCCTTTTCTTGTCCTAGGGATGAGCAGAGAACTAGTGGTGAGATTCAATGTGAAGAGGCTGCTCACTGGTGGGAGTTTAAAATCCTCGGGAGGCAATTTGGCAAGAACTACCCAGAGCTTAAGAACAGAGCCCAATCCTTGACTCAGCAATTCCACTTTTAAGATCCCACCCTTAGAAATGCACTCAAAGGTCTGTTTATGTTCATGACAAGGTTGTTTATAAAAGGAAAAAACTGGAAAGACTCTAAAAGTCCATTACAAGGAGATCAAGTGAAGGAATTATTATTCAATCAATATAAATCATTCTTTATCTATTTGATGGAATATCACACAGCCACTGACAATGATGTGGGAGAGCTACTAAAAATGGGATTATCTGGAGGGAATAAAAGCGTTTTCTAAAGTATTTCATGCACTATGTCCCACTTTAAAAAACACTTTTACGCAGGAAAAAAAGCAGCAAGATGTTAGTGAGATTGCTGATGATTTGTTTTTCTTGCTGTTTTTCCATATTTTCTGTACTTTTGAGAATGTATAATACTGTAGTCAGATTTAAAACAGTATTTAAAGGAGAAAAATGTAAAACACAAGTATCGTGTGTATAGGAGAGTGGTAAGAAAAACACTCTGCTGCTTTTACAGATGCCTAAAAAAAATAATCCCCTTGGGAATGCAAGCTGGTGCAGCCACTCTGGAAAACAGTATGGAGGTTCCTCAAAAAACTAAAAATAGAACTACCCTACGACCCAGCAATTGCACTACTAGGCATTTACCCACGGGATACAGGTGTGCTATTTCGAAGGGACACATGCACCCCCATGTTTAGAGCAGCACTATCAACAATAGCCAAAGTATGGAAAGAGCCCAAAATGTCCCTCGATGGATGAATGGATAAAGAAGATGTGGTATATATATACAATGGAGTATTACTCGGCAATCAAAAAAGAATGAAATCTTGCCATTTGCAACTACGTGGATGGAACTGGAGGAGTATTATGCTAAGTGAAATTAGTCAGAGAAAGACAAAAGTCATATGACTTCACTCATATGAGGACTTTAAGAGACAAAACAGATGAACATAAGGGAAGGGAAACAAAAATAATGTAAAAACAGGGAGGGGGACAAAACAGAAGAGACTCATAAATATGGAGAACAAACTGAGGGTTACAGGAGGGCTTGTGGGAGGGTGGATGGGCTAAATGGGTAAGGGGCACTAAGGAATCTACTCCCGAAATCATTGTTGCACTATATGCTAATTTGGATGTAAATTTAAAAAAATAAAAAATCAAATTAAAAAAAAAAAAGAAAAGAAAATAATCCCCTGTCTGAAGATGCAGGCGTCTGGACTTGGGCACAGGCAAAGGACTCAACTCCCTGGCTGCTCCCAAGAATCTAGCTCCTCTTCTGTACTGCCTGATACATCTTACTTGGCTGAAGACACATTTGTTCTGGAGAAGCATGTCTCAAATACTAATATTCTAAGAAGATACATTCTCCAAATGTCTGATTCAAATCTCTTAAAGTATAATAAACTCTATAATAAATAAAATAGTTATGAGCTAACATCAAGTCATAAAGACACGGCTGAGGTGTGCTGGCAGCTTCACAAGGCTTTGCGTGGCCCACAGCCTGAGAGCTCAAGAAGCCATTAAAAAAAAAAAAACCTGTGCCATTTGCAAACACTTATCTCTGCAAATCGAGGTTTTGCCAATATTAGAAGATTAAAGCACAACTGAATGTCGAGGCTTATAAAGACTGTTGGCTATTCGCACATTACCCCTGACTTCAAATGCCCGTATTAAACTAAACAACATCATGATCCTCTTAGACTGAATTAAGAAGAGTTGTAATATGATCTTATAAACAGGGCTGAGAACAGGGTTTTTCAAACCTTGGTACTTCTGACATTTGTGTCAGATTATCTTTTTGTGTTCTTCTGCTGTCCTGTGCATTGCTTTCTTGCATTCCGGGCTGCTGCCCACTGGATGCCGGTAGCATCTCTGCAGCTGTGACAATCACAAATGTCTCTAGACGTCCCCGAATGTCCCCTTGGCAGGAAAACTCTCCCTGGTTGAGCACCACTGCTTACTGATCAAACACTGCATTCATCTATTCTATGTTGGGGGTCTTACCTAATAATTCAGCTGACTAAAAGAAGTTCTGCTTAAATTGGTTGAAAGTACAAGGGCTTTCACTTCCAGATTCTGGATTCGAATCCTGATGCTACCCCACCGGCTGTCCATCACCTAACCCTTCCAATCAGCTACTACCTCCTCTGGGCAATGGGAACAAGACTATGCGTACTGGACTGAGACAATGGAGGCAGGACAGCACTTAGAAGCTCTGCAGTAAATGAAACCTTCTGCCGGTGTGGTCGCTATTAAGGGTCCAGTGTCCAGTGGGTCTTACCTGATCTCTGGAGATTCTTTCGGTAGCCACTGAGGTTCAGCTGGGTGACGGTCTCTGACACATGCGCGACAGCCACTTGCACGTGCTTCTCAGTGAAGTCGTAACACCAGGAGAGGTTCAGCTCATCCAATCTGCACACCAGAGGGGAAATAAGGAAAGCGTGAAAGCACAACACAGGAATGAGTTCTGTAAGTAGCACTGTCTCAAGCTGCAAAGAGAAGATAGAGTCCTTGCCATTTCACGCACAGAACCTCTGCTTCTCTAAGCAGCTACCTCCCTCTGCTCACCTGAAACTGCCTTCTCCCCTCCTGACACACTCCCCTGCCCTGGTTTGCCTCAGAAAGTTGCCTTAGTGAGTGATGCCCCCTTCTGGAAATGGAGGGAACACTCTCCTCTAGATGGCTCAAACCTCATTACAGGACTAGATGGAGAAACTCTAGGCTGTTTTCTTTTTCAACCAACCATGTTGTTAGCAAACAACCAGAGACTGAACAATCACTCGAGACACTTTAAAAAAATATATATATATCGGTGGATTATACCAGGGATTCCCAATAAAGAAATGTTGACATTGCAAAAAGCCACTTCATCTTACCTGGCCTCTGCTAACTGAGCAAATGAAGGACTCAAAGACAATATCCAACCATTAAACCACAAACCCCATTCCTGACACTGCTGAATAAATGTAGGGTTACACATTTTACTTCACTGGTAACATTTTTATCCAAAGGTAATCTACTTTCAACAGATTAAAGAGATATACGGGGGTGCCTGGGTGGTCGGTTCATTAGTTAAGTGTCCGACTTCTGCTCAGGTCCTGATCTCACAGTTGGTGAGTTCGAGCCCCATGTCAGGCTCTGTGCTGACAGCTCAGAGCCTAGAGCCTGCTTCAGATTCTGTGTCTCCCTCTCTCTTTGCCCCTCCCCTGCTTGTGCTCTCTCTCTCTCAAAATAATAAACATTAAAAAAATTAAAGAGACACACATACAATGCTACAGTAGAAAGATTAAGAATTATTAAAAAGGACACACAAATGCACACACACAACACAGTATTGTGTATTCTGTGAGCCATGTCCCCCTCCCATTTAGTAGTATCTGTAACTGTAGCCTTTATTTATATACTAACATTATTATATGACACAGAAGATATTTTTCATGGAGCCACCCAAATTTACGATATTTGCATAAGTTAGGTCTACGGATATTATAGGGAAAAGGCCTGACTGAATAGTCAGGTATAAACAGATTAATGTCAACCATACTGTTGATAAACACAGTACTAAATTTCCCTTATTTTAATAGTAAAAAAAGAAGGGGGATCACTACACAAGTATCCCCAGCAAACCCAAGTGATCTGCCTCCTCAGCTTGAACAAAGTTCAGAGGGTAAAGGATGGATGCTGTGTTACCATCAGGAGCACAGAATCAGGAATAGCTCAAGAAATACATTCGATTCTACTCTCATGGGAGGGATAGTTGTATATTTGCCAAAACAGTTCTATAATCAAATCTCACATCATTCTTTTTTTTTTTTTTTTTTAATTTTTTTTTTTTTCAACGTTTATTTATTTTTGGGACAGAGAGAGACAGAGCATGAACGGGGGAGGGGCAGAGAGAGAGTGAGACACAGAATCGGAAACAGGCTCCAGGCTCTGAGCCATCAGCCCAGAGCCCGACGCGGGGCTCGAACTCACGGACTGCGAGATGGTGACCTGGCTGAAGTCGGATGCTCAACCGACTGCGCCACCCAGGCGCCCCAAATCTCACATCATTCTTACCTGGAACAGCTGCTCAGCAAAGTCTTCAGGGCAGATTCGGAGAATCCAGAACACCCAGAAAGATTTAGTCGCAATAAATTTGAGTTCTGTGCTAGGTTACTGGAAAAGGAGGAAAATGTCAGAATACCAATACGCACTATTACTCAATTAGTAAGCATTCTGAGGAAAACAGGCTAGAGAAGTTAAGTACTCAAACACACAGCGCTTTGAGCCAGAAGTGAGTTTCAACTCCTGTCTCACTCTGTATGACACCAAGCAGGATGCTCTGCCTCAGTTAATTCATCTGTGAAATGGCAGTATCAGTACCTTCTTGGTAGGGTTGTTAAGATTAAATTATATAATGTGATAAAGGGCTCAGTCCAGTGCCTGGCACAAAGGAAGCACACAAGAAATACTAATCAATGTAGTTTTATTTATTTTTTATTATTTTTTTAAGTAGGTTTCACGCCCAGCGTGGAGCCCAGTGCGGGGCTTGAACTCATGACCATGAGATCAAAACCTGTGCTGAGATCAAGAGTGGAACGCTTACTGACTGAGCCACCCACTGACTGAGCCCCAATGTAGTTTTTAAATTAAAAAAAGAAAAGAATGATGGAATAAACGTTATTTCTTTTTCATCCAGAATTAGCATTAACTTGTAGGCACACTTTTACTTGTCAAGTCTCCAGGTTCTTTCAATTAAACTTCTCTCAAATTTGCCCTCTCTTCTGCATTCTCAAATGCCTTGTGTTAGTGGAATTCAGTGATTAAGAGCTAGAGTTCTGGAATCACACTCTATAACCAAGTTTGAATCTTGGTTCTGCCACTTAACTACCTGTGAGACCTTGGACAAGTTATTCAACCTCTCTGTGCCTCAGTTTTCATATCTGAACAACAAGAGCTTACATCATAGGTTGCTGTGAGAATTTATGAGATGACCTTTGAAAGTGCCCAATAAATGGTGGTAGTTAATTTTATGTATTTTTTACATCAGGTTTCATCATTTCTTTTTTTTTTTTTTTAAATTTTTTTTCAATGTTTATTTATTTTTGGGACAGAGAGAGACAGAGCATGAACGGGGGAGGGGCAGAGAGAGAGGGAGACACAGAATCGGAAACAGGCTCCAGGCTCTGAGCCATGAGCCCAGAGCCTGACGCGGGGCTCGAACTCCCGGACCGCGAGATCGTGACCTGGCTGAAGTCGGACGCTTAACCGACTGCGCCACCCAGGCGCCCCCAGGTTTCATCATTTCTTACCTGAGTGAACACAAAACTGTCTTAAGTAGTCTAGTTTTTTCCTTGTCTGATTAACCTGCCAAGGTGCCTAACAAGTTATTTTCCTAAATCTCAACTCTTGACATGTTCCTTCCATTCTCAGATCCACTCTCTTTACGACGCTTTCCTCTTCAGTGCCTATCATGGAGTCCAGACTTCTTATAGCATGGCAGGGGCCCGTTATGATCGGGTCCTCACCTCCTGTCACCTCCTCACTGTGCCCTACGCTCCAGCAGTTCCCAACTACTTCAGAGTTTAGAACTGCACAGGCGGCTTTACCTAGACTGCTTCTTTACCTTGTCACATGGGGATCTCCAACCTGAATATCTGCAATACTCAGCTTAAGAGTCACTTCCTCTGAGAAGGCTGCCCTCCCTAAATTTAACTAGGTCTCTCTGTGGGATGCATGCATCTAAGAAACACACTGCACTGTAATTATCTGTCTCTCCCATGAATGGGGCAGGGAGTGGGCCTCTATTCATCCTTGCTTGTCTAGAACCTAGCATAAGGCCTGGCATATAGTGAGCATGCCAACTTGCATTGCCTGGATGAGTCCCGCACAGTACTGCAGAAGCACAGATACTTTCTGAGTCCATCTGGAGATGGACAGAAGGGCACCCCACATATATTCCGGAAACAAAATTAACATACAGAAAACAACTGCCTGTGGGACATGTTTCTGACGGCCACTCACTTGACAATGGGATCTGACAGCTGGAGGCCTTCCAGGCTTAGATTCTGCAGCTTGGAGCACCGGGACAGAATGCCGTGGAGGGTAGACACATCGATTACAGAGTTGGACAGATCCATGTGTTGCACACGGAAAGAGCTGAACACAGACGGGAGACAAGAGAGGCTACGTAAGGTGGCCCACACAAGTACCTCCAGATCAAATCCAACCTCATCCCCTCCCCAAATGAGCAGCCAATCACAAACAGGATCCTTACTACACATTTCAAGTACAGTTTTGGTCTTAAAATAATTGCTACTAGTAACTCTTTTCCCTCACTCATTTTAAAATTCAGGAGGATTTCTGCCAGGTCAAAATGGTGCTGCCCATTTTGCTTAGGAAATTAGTCAGTGGGCATCATGAGAACGAGCTGGAGGTGGCTGACACGAAGATTCTGCGTATGATGCCTCGAGGCAAAGGTGAGTGAGTGAATTACTGAAACAGAAAAGACAGCAGAAGAGCAAGCTGTAAAGGGCTAACATTGAGAGGCCTGGAGGAAACACAGGTGTGGAAGTTTCTAGGTAATTGGACCTAGTTGTTTGAAAGAGAGGGATGAACTAGAGAAGAGGATTGGAAGGTTCTGGCACAACTGTGGGTGTAGGACAGCGTGTCCGGACAGTGTGTGGATCGAGGAAGGCAGCCAGGGAGAGACCCCAGAGTAGCAGAGAAAGAGGCACATGTGAAGAAGACCCAGAAGGAATAGCCATGGGAGAAGGATAAACACCAGTGGAAGAGGGGTGCAGTCATATGACCATGGAGGTAAGGGGAAAGAACTAGAGTTGGGATCCCTGTTTTGTCCTTAACGCTGCCATTTTTAGCTTATCTTTCTGTTCAGTATCTAGTCATTCCACTCAAGCTGGGGATGGCATTAAACCATACTGCAAAACTACGAGGAAAAGAGAAGTCGTTTTTCAAAAACATTCCACAAAGCAAACAAAAAGAGGGCGTTTCTTTCAGGTTGCAAATCTGTCCACCATTGGATCAGAAACCCAGAGCTACGAAATCCCGGAAGACTCCTCACACACTGTCTTTATCAGAACTGGCCAGTGCGGCAAGAGCTAGGCTGGTTGAGTACTGTGCATGGCCCCTGCCTCAAGCGACTCACGAGGAGCATCTGCTGAGGACCACCCCCTTGAGAAGCAAAATGTGCATCTCTGACCCTCAGGAAGAGCCCAAAAGTAACCCTGACTTAAAGTGGGAATGGGATCACGGTAAGCAGTGCCATGTTTCAACATAAAGGCCATACAGCAAAGCATGCACTTAACATTCCACTGCATAGCTGACTTGTCACAGGCCAGAAGGCTGGACACAGAAAAAAAAGTAAGTTTTCATCTGCTTCTACCTCAAGATTTAGAAATAGTCTTTTCTAGTTTTTTTTTTTTTTTTTTTTTACCTGAAATGTTCAACTAATGGTTGATCCACAAATGATCGTGGGCAGCGGAAGGCAACCACCCCTCGAGACAGCAGCCGGCCGATCACATCTGGGTGCAGGTTTTTACCTGTGAGGTCCAAGGTCTGCCACAGGGACTCATCAAACCTGGAAAAGAGGAGGTCCTTAGTTAAGTCAGGGGCACTGGATACCAGAGGCTCTTACCACTGTTACAGAACAAGGGGGAGATGGCCATAAATCACCTTGAAGCAAATTCCGAAGGAAGCTGTGTTTCTGAGTTGACAATACAATTAGCTATGACACTTTTGAGATACTATTGACCATTTCTTGCTCATCTCACAGATTAGCTTCCATCTTCATCTATATATGTATTTCAATATACATTATTGAATAGGTAGGTAGGTTCAAAGTTACCTAAATGATCCCACCTGCTGTTTTTGATAAGCATAAATAAGTTACCACAATCACCCTAAGTAACACGTAAATGTAACTAAAAGGAGGGAGGTCAGCCCTATAGCTGACCTTTGCACATGGGTTTGAACTATGCAGGTTCACTAACATGCTGATTTTTTTTTTAATTTTTTTTTTTTTTAAACGTTTATTTACATTTGAGACAGAGAGAGACAGAGCATGAACGGGGGAGGGTCAGAGAGAGGGAGACACAGAATCTGAAACAGGCTCCAGGCTCTGAGCTGTCAGCACAGAGCCTGACACGGGGCTCGAACTCACGGACCGCGAGATCATGACCTGAGCCAAAGTCGGCTGCTTAACCGACTGAGCCACCCAGGCGCCCCACATGCAGATTTTTTATAGCACAGTACTGTAAATGTATATTTTTCTTATGATTTTCTTAACATTTTCTCTCTAGCTTACCTTATTGTAAGAATAAGAGTATACAACACATATAACATATAAAACCTGTGTTAACTGTTTATGTTATGGGTAAAGCTTCTGGTCAACAGTAGTCTATTCATAGTTAAGTTTTTGGGGAGTCAAAAGTTATATGTGGATTTTTGACTGGGCTGGGTGGGGTCAGTGCTCCAAACCCCCATGTAGTTGAAGGGCCAACTGTACTTTATTAAGAAATAGTACTATCAAATATCTACTAGGAAAAAGGAACCCTAAAAAGGAGTTGGGCTGTTTTACAATACCCTTTAAGCTTAAAAACAAAAACAAAAAACGTATATACATGCATGGAAATATATGTATTTGTATGAACTAATGTGAAAGGAAAAAGGAAAAATATTACTTAGATTTTGGATAGTGTTTCTAAAGCAAAACTGAGGTACTAAAATGTACTGAACAGTAAACCAGGGGGCTGTAATAGCCACAGTTTAATTCAACTTAACAAAAAAAAAGAAAACATGAGATCAAGCACATGAGGGAACATTTTCAATGCCTACTAGAATTTTATTCTTTAATATTGCTTGAAATAAGCAGACCACCGGCAGGGCTTTGAAATATCGCTGCATAAAGAAACTGTCAATGTGTTATTTGACTTTTATTAACAAGAAGGCACGACTACAGTACCTGGCACATAACAAGTGCTTAATAAATGCTGGTTATTGCTTTTATGACAACTGATACGAAGATTAACAGACTCTGCATGAAGAGGAGAGCTGGCTGAAAGAAAATCGATATGGGGTCACTTAGGGAGGGATCAGGGAAACTCTGCCACCACTGGCTCCAGCATTCCAGGGGTGCACACCTTCCCATGGCTCTTCTAAGCAAACAGCCCACTCTGTAAATACCCAGGGCGTCTTACTGCCCACACACCCCTGAATGGACGGGAAGGGGCTCTTGCTGGCTCACAATAAGAACTCCAGGGATGTGCAAAGAGAAGAGAGATAGATGGCCTTTAAGCGCAAAGGATGGCTAGTGGCTGGCTGGGGAGGACAGGTGGTGAAGAACAGACAAAAGTTCTAACTGCAAACAAAGCCTTCCCCCACTTCTGGCCTGTTACTGCCTTCCAACTCACCAAGATGTTCCTTGTGCAGCTCACCGTTCACACTTGAAAAGTGGCAATCCCGAACCAACAGAGAACCCGTAACTATTGGTTTCCATGTGCTACACGCTTCCACGAGCCAGGCACTGCACCGCCATCTTTATGCTTCATCCTCATAACTGTCTGGAAGGTACTACGATCTCCATTTTATATATGGGGGACCGAGGCTCAGAAGTGTCAAGAACATCACTAAGGTCCTAGAGTGCTAGGTGGCAGAGGCTGGGTTTGCATTTGGATCTAATACCAGGACCTGTGTTCTCCCCTCTGCGCTCACTGCCTGGGCCACGGGTGTGGCATCCCCCTTCACTCCTAGGACATCACCTGGTCGAGAGTCGGCATCCAACCAGCAATAATATAGGAAAAAGTTCTCCGAGGTGGGTATGTTTACACCTCCAGGAGACTCTTCCCTTCCGCTGTGAAATGAAGTCACTAATATTAAATATATGAAGATACCTAGTTTGCTTTGTAGTACTGTATTTTTCTTGTTTTTTTAGTTTCACTAGATCCAAATGAATAAATAAATAACCCTCTCTTTTCCTTCCACACATAAACCAAAAGGGGTAAAAAATACTTACGCTAGGTGATACCACCTCTTACAAACACTGGAGACCTTCAAGAGTTCAGGGAGGCACAGACAGGAAAAGATTCCTAAGAGCAGCTCGTCCGGAAGGGAGTCCCATGAAACACCTTTGAGGGAGAAAAACAATGTGTCTTCTAATCACCACTCATTCACCCAATCAAGTCTACTGAGTCTTTTCATGCACTTAAAGGATACACAACATTTAACTTACAGGGGGAATTTAACACTAATCGAATTACTCATCCCACATTTGTTTTTCTGTTCACCCACTGTCTCCGTACCCTGCGGTGAGGCACCACACCTTCTCAGCAAAGGAGAAAAGAGAAAACCAAGAATACTTTTCATATCATTTTTCCCTTCAGCATCTGCTGGCCAACCTTAGTAAAGGTTATATTAAAGGTGGTACAGAGCAAGTCCCCCCTTCCATGGCATACAATAATGTCTAAGACCTTGATGCCCTCCATGGCTAAGAAATGCCTGGTTTCTCTCAGAAGTGGATTCGGTGGTGGATTCAGCCATCAAGTATTGACCTTATCTACAAGGCAAATGAAGTTTTTTCCTCTTTCTTTCAGATTTACAGAAAGCACTCAGAAGTCCATTTGCCTACAAGTGCACTATCAGAAGGGTGCTTTCATCTATCTCTCTATTTACTATGGTGCCAGGGAGCATTCTAGGTGTTGGGGAGAGAGCAATAAATTAGATAGACAAAGCATTTTAGCTTCACGGGACTTACATTCTAGTGGGAGGAAACAATCACACATATAAAAATACATTACAAGATCTGGAAAAATTGATTAGTGCTATGCAGAAAAGTTAAGCAGAGTAAAAGAGAGGACAGGAAGTACAGGGGCCAATGTTCAGAATCTCAACAAAGCGGTCAAGGAAGGCCTCACTGAGACAGCGATCACTGAGCAAAGGCTTGAACAAAATTAGGGAGCCATGATTTCTAGGTATAGGGAACAGAATGTTTGTTTTGAGGAACAGAAGAATGAGCAGGGAGGTGACAGAAGATGAGAGATGTTGGGGCCAGGTCATGCAGGACTGTACATCATGAGGCCTCCAGCTCTGACTCTGAATGTTCTGAGGAACCACCAGAGAGTGCTGAGCACAGAAAGTTCTGAAAGGATTGCTTGGGCTGTGTTAAAAAACAAACAAACAAACAAACAAACAAACAAACAAACAAACAAGCAAACAAAAAACTGGAGGGGCGCCTGGGTGGCTCAGTCAGTAGAAGGGTCCTACTTTGGCTCAGGTCACGATCTCATGGTTTGCGAGTTTGAGCCCTGTGTCAGGCTCTGTGCTTACAGCTCAGAGCCTGGAGCCTGCTTCAGATTCTGTGTCTCCTTCTCTGCCCTCCCCTGCACACACTCTCTCTCAAACAAAAACATTAAAAACAAAACAAAACTGGAGGGGGGGAAAAGGTGGATATTTTAAGATGAGTTTTGTCTTATAAAAGCAATGTCTCAATAGAACTCTTACATAGGAACACACAGAACATAACCCACAAGATCAGGATAATAGGACAATGGCCAAGAAGGAAACAGGTATGCATGGAAGAAATACTGAGTGTTTAGATCAGTTCAGTAACTCACCTTCCTAGTCAGTCTCCCTGTACCTCCACTCGCTCTTGTACACCAAGTCTAGCGCTATCCTCTCCCTTCTGTGATGGTTCACAGGACCGATGTCAGCTTGACTGGGTCAGGGGCAGGCTAAATATCTGGTTCAACACTATTATGGGTGTGTCTGTGAGGGGATCCTGGAGGAGATGAACGTTGGAGTCTGTCGACTGAGAAACACAGATTCCCTTCTCCAACGTGAGTGAATTTCATTCAATCCAAGTCCTCATGAGAACTGGTTTTCTCCCTGCCTTTGAGCTGGGACATGGATCTCCTGACTTCAGACGTGAACTGGAACCATCTGCTCTCCTGGTCCCTGGGCCTTTGCACTGTGGACTTGGGTACTTCCCAGCTTTCGTAATAGTGTGAGCCAAGTCCTTATAATACATCTCCCTACATCTCTTATTTTTTCCACATCTCTGGAGAACCCTGATTACTAACACACTGTCCCTCCTCCCCGTTATCTAAAAGGTGGATTTCCTGCACAGGTACACTGAACCAGGCTCTGTGGAGAACATGATGGAGAAAAGCACTGAGGGTGATAAACGTGGCACTTGCTGTGTCTGGGTGGTAGTCTTGGGCAATCTTTCCAAGTTTGAACATCTCCATGGTCCCCCCCAAATATGTAGCCTAAGGTCCAAACTGCTTGGCATGAAATTTATGTCACGGCCCCACTCATTTTTCTAGGTTCATTACCTAGAAATATGTTCTAGCCATTTGGACTTACTTGTAATTTGTAGAATGAGTCATTCTGCGCCACATCTCAGAGGCCCTGTACGTGCTGTGTGTGCCTGCCCCGATTGATATTAATTTAAAATCAAGTTGCTATTAGAGCCCCAGTGCTTATGGAAGGCTTCCCATGACATCACCAAAAATGGGTCACTTTTTTTTAACCACAATTTTATTATTTACTTACTCATTTGTTTAGCCCCTGCCCCTGCTGGGCCATGAGTTCTTGGGAACAAAAAAGTATTTTTTAAAAAAATAATCTTTGTATTTCCTGGAACTCGCACGGTGTCTGATACATTCGTATGATATATACATGCATATACTTATTGAACATGTCCTATCTGTGGGTGTCTGTTCTACAAATATGAAAAGGGATGGCCGGCTCAGGGTTTGAGACACAAATGGGAAATTTCAATGAAGTATCATAATGGGCTGCAATAGGGATCACAGTGCTGTGCTGTGCAGTGGATGGTGGTAGAGCGGAGATCAGAGAAGCCTTCCTGGAGGAAGTGGGCTCTACTGAAAAATGAGGAAATATGCAGTTGCTCAATGAATGCCTGCCCCTCCCTCCCTGAGGACAAAATGATTCACTGAGGCCCTGAAACCAGGAGTAAAGGGATGAGGGCAGACCATCCATGCTGACCCTGGACCACAATGCAGGGAGGCAGCTGGAGATCACCCTGAGGCTTCTCAGTGTGGCAACAACCCCCCTTCACCACAAGGCTCCTCCAAGCTCAGCATGGACAGAGGACAGGGGTTCTCAAATACGGCTCCTGCTCTGCTTCCCAAATTCGAAAAAGTTGATACATTAGCTTTTCTTAAGTTCCCCTTCCATTAACTCTTCTGAACTCCCTGACCTCATGGGGCCTCTTGAATACGTAGATCACATTCTAGCATTGGATTTGGCAAAAAAGTCACACGCTTCATTACTTCAAATCCAGGATGTTGACACCACACTAGGACTTGCACTACGATCTGTCCACTCCTGGTGACACCAGATGCTTGGCCTCCCCTGGTGGTGAGAACCACTGGAAGGGAAGCACGCTGATGGGAATGCATCTCTGTGGCCCAAGTCTGTGAATACTGGGCAGGTTACCTAATCCCTCGGGCTCGGTTTCTACATCTGCAGGAACAGGAATAAAATGATTTATTTTGCAAAGTAGTTCCCTGTGGAGATTAAATTATATAAGGGAAGACATCAAGCAGCAGAGTCAAACTTTCCTTTCTCCTTCTTGCCTCTATCTCTCTCCTCTCTCCATTAAAGCTGCACATTTGCCTTTTGTGATGGCTTTTCACTGCTGCTTGGAATTTCACTTATTTGAAAACACACTGGGTTTTAATAGCGTTTGGATGAGGGCTGCAGCATGTGATTGACCAAGAGGCCCAAACAGCCCTCTATCTAAGTTTGGGACCCCCAGAAGCAGATCCTGAGGACCTGAAGTCAAGTAGTTTATTTTGCTAAGTAATCCCAGGAAGCATTGGAAAGTGAAGAGATATGGAAGGGAAAGAAGCTAATTCGGGGAAATGTTAATAAGCAGGTTATCGCCATTGCCAAGTGGAGTTCAAGTCTGCCGGGGACTCCAGGAGACCCTATAGCACCCTGCCCCAGAGCTGTCTGTCTCAGCCAAGAGCATGGGTGCTGGGGTATTAATCCACCAACAACTCTCAGTCACTGGGTGTGGGCTTCTGGGAGCGGGGCAGAAATGTTAATTCCCACATGCCTGCCCAGAGAAAGGCATCAAGCAGTCATATCTGTATGCAGGAGAAAACCTGGCACATAAAGGAGTGCTGAGCTTCAAGGGGCTATGGATGGGGCACCATGCGTCCTCTAAAGACAGTGGAAAAGGAAATTAGGGAGGCTTGTTGTGAAGTGCAGGGCAGGAGAAATAAATTAATGAATTTGGTGCCTATTTTATTGGGAACATACAAGAAATCAGAAACAATTAGAACAACATGAGCTAGGTAATTAAAATGCGAGGAGGAGGGCCACCTGGGTGGCTCAGTTGGTTGAGCATCCAACTTTTGATTTCGTCTCAAGTCATGATCCCAGGGTTGTGGGATCTAGCCCCGCATTGGGCTCCAAGAAGCCTGCTTGGGATTCTCTCTTTCTCTCTCTTTCCCCCCTCCCTCCCTCTGCTCCTCTCCTCCACTCATGATCTCTCTCTCTCTCAAATAAAAAAATTTTTTTAAATGCGAGGAGGAAAACTAGTCACTATTGGCAGCAAGGAACACAGAGGTTTGCAGAGGACAGCAAAGCTAAGCAGTGAAGCACACTAGTAAGGTTAACACTAGAATTTGGATGTCTTCGTCCGTCCAACTCCTACTCATCCTGCAGATCTCGGCTTAAACTTGTTACCCCCTCAGAGGAGCGTTCCCAGATCACCACCACAGCCCCCAGACCCAGATTTGCACACCCAGCACACCGCACAATACTAAGCCCATAACTGGCATCCAATAAACCTTTGCTAGATGCATCATACCTTTTACTCTCCCTTCATGCAAACTGAATATGCCAATTCTGCGTTTGCATTTGCGTTGACTAGTTACCCTTTGCTAATCAAGAAACTAGCACACACCCAATGCCTAGGAGAGAGCCTGGCAATGAATATTAGAAAGTATTCAAATGCTGTTTCACGAAGGAATGACTGACAGCCCAAAGAAGAATGCTGGCTTTATTCTACACACAGGCAAGACTGCTGGCTTCTTAGGACCAGTGAGTTTCCTTATTTGTAAAATGATAAGGTTGGCCTATGGCTCCACTTCAGCAAACATTCCTGGGTGCCTAATTAATGCACTAGTGCTGGGAGCTGGGTGTAAGCTACAGTCCCTGCCCAACAGCCTCACCTGGAGACAAACTAATAAACAAATACATAACTTAACATTTAAACACTGCCATTTACTGAAAGCCCTAAAGTCTCGAGCATTTATTCAAGCACACTGACTCTAAATGCAACAACCCTGTGTATTTAGTAGCATGCCATCTTACAGATAAGGAAACTGGCCTCAGCAGGGTTAAATAACCTCACCAAGGGGCTATTGGCTATTAGGCAGGAGAGCCAGGAGGCAAAGCTGGGGCTGCTCTGAGTATGCCAAAACCCCACACCTTGAGGTGCAGGTGCAGAGCCCCAAGAGGTGGCTATGTGAAGGCTGGCCAGGTAGCAGAGGGCACTGCAGGTGTGGGCCCTGAACCTGCAAAGGAATGGCACGGCGCTGCTATGCAGAGGCAAGAAGGCTGAAGACAAAAACCCAGGACAAAAAGATAATGTACTCGGGTCAGTACACGAGTAGTCTGTGAGATGGGAGGTGGGGGGAGTGCAGAAGAACACACAAGTGCGACAAGGCCACACAACTAGCAAGTGGCAGGGTGGGAATTCAAACCCAGGTCTGACTCCAAATGATGTCCTTTCTACCACAGGATGCTCTAACATCCCACACTCTCCCCTGTTCTAAGTGCTTGATGCTCTACAAGACGGAGGAAGGTAAGAATTCAACCTGACTTACAATGCGAAGAGAACTCAATCAGGGCTAGGGAGGGAGGGCTGGAAGGGAGAGGGAGTAAAACAAAGATGCTAAGAGTTATCAAGCAGGCTGGCTCCCGAAGGGAAGGAACGAAGGCCAAGGAAATGCACGGCCCCAGCTGGCAGCCAAGTCCCAGGACTCCCTCAGTTGATCACAGGACACAGACCTTAGGGCCCCTCGCTAGAGGTGCTGAAGCCTGAGACTGGCTGCTGTATAAGCAGATGGGGCAGAAGTCTGTCTTCCAGCTCCAGCGGCTGGTATCCAGGCTTGTGATATGCTTAATCTAATTTTACTTGCCACACTTAATTCTCCAAACATCAGCCATCTGTTTCCTGGATTCCTGACTCCTCTGCTGCCTGGTCTGTTTGCCTGAGCGGATGGGAGAGTCCAGAGCAGGACTTTCCTCCACTCACCTCTTCTACACCCCGAAGGCTGCACACCAGCCCTGCACAGAAAAGGAAACAATTATTTAAGCCCACGGCCGCCAGTCTTCAACTACACAAAGGCTGTTAAACACACTCTGGAGCCACGAAGGGGTGAAAACTGGCCAGATTCACAAACCTGCTGGTCGTCACCCTCAGCCACCATCATTTCCACTTACCCTTCACGTGCAAACCCAGCTGTCCACGTCTATAACTTCGCCACTGCCCATGCCTCAAACTCCTCTGGGGAGAGCGGCTTATTGAAGAATTTTCTATGTATGAAATCTTTGCAGTATAGGTTACTCATCTTTTTTTTTTTTTTTTTTAATGTGTTCATTTATCTTTGAGACAGAGAGACAGAGCATGAGCAGGAGAGGGGCAGAGAGAGGGGGAGACACAGAATCCGAAGCAGGCTCCAGGCTCTGAGCACAGAGCCTGATGCGGGGCTCGAACTCACAGACCGTGAGATCATGACCTTAGCCGATGTCGGACGCTTAACCGACTGAGCCACCCAGGCACCCCTATAGGTTACTCAACTTCCTTGCAATATTTATTTCTTGGAACATCACCCACACTCAGATTCAAATTAAAATTCCAAATCTTAATCATAAACTCTTGACTCTCAAAACTGCTCCTCTCCTTCAGCATGGATAAACAAATTATACTTGAAAGATGAGCCAGCACTCATACCTCCCGTTTCTTATATTTAAGGGTGGGGGCTCACTTCACATTTGCTTGTGTTAGCTTGTTTTAAGTATTAACAATCTATGCTTCCTTTCTGAAAAACCACAAACATTCTGCCAAGCAAAACACAGTAAAACAAAAGCAGGGTCCCAAATGATCCCTTCAGCCCCAGAACCCTCTATTTCTGTAAGAAACGTGCTCAACTCTGAAATGTGGGGAGAGTGGAGAAACCATGGAAATTAGGATTTGGAGAATAAGGTAAAGTATATACACTCTCTAGGAGGTCTGAGAGGAGGTCTTTTGCCTGTTACGTTCACTGCTGTATTAGTAACCTCTAGAATGCTCAGTATTAATTACTGGCTGCATGAATAAATGAAAGGAAGCTGCAGGGCAAAGAGATGCCTCATAGGGCCTCATAAAGGCTCTTGCAGAGTTGAGTTTTGGGAGCCGGGGGCTGAGATTCATTGGTGAGTCATGAAATCAATTCAGTTGAAGCAGCCTTGTTTTGAAAGAATGGAATGGAACACAATAGGAAGTATCTTAGCAAGGGGAATTACAGCTTTGTGAGATTTCTGTTTCAGGCACACACCCAGCATCGCAATGTAAAATATATTTATTACTGGTTTAAAAAAAAAAATTGGAGGAAAAATGTTTGCCTGTGAGCATTAAAAAGCAGATTCCCGGGCTCAAGGCAGGACTTCTTGGATCCGAATCTCAGGAATTTTGCACTTTGAACAAGTTCCTTTGGGGATATCAGCAGACACTAAACTTTAGAGTCTCCAGTCTGAGAACCACTGCAGGCTCTGGAATGTCAAGCAGTTTAACAGCCCTGGGAAAGCTAATCAACAAATTAGTTCAACGGTGTTTTCACTGTGTTTCACTGTTTTCACCGGGGCGGAGGGTAGGGAGAAAAGGGACCAAGACAGGCATTTAATGACATGAATAAAATGAAGTTGTCCTGTTTGGGCTTGTTACTGACCCCACTACTGGGCTACTTACTTCCAAATCCTTCCATACACTCACCCCGAGGGCAAAACAGACCTGTCCTGATACAGCGTTTGCCATACAGTTTTTATCTTCCAAAATAAAAAGATGAGGAGGATTTAGTTGCCAGATGTGTATGAGTCTGGCTGGGGGCCTGCAGGGAGACTGCTGAGGGAGGAACCAGGAAAAACTCCCAGCCCAGGGCCACTGTCACCAGATCACTACATAAAGCAGGTGTGGCTTATTCTGCCCTAATCCTGGCAGAGCCATTAGCCACCTGTCTTGACAACTGCACACAAAACTCCCTGGAATGATGATCCAGAGAGAGAGAGAGACAGACAGACAGACACTGGAGGCCCACTGGGAATCCTCTACCCAGCTGTCTCTCATCCTGCATCAGGGAATCCACCTCTCCACACTCCATACCAATTAGCCAGTCTATATTGTGTGCAATTCTACACACATAGGATGTAGATTAGTTTTCCTTCCTGCCTCTCTCTTAGGTAGTAACAAACATAAAAATAAAACATTGTTTTTTCTCTTCTTGCTTCAGGCATATATATTTGAGGTCAGTTTTAACAATGTAGACTTATTGACTGGACCATTTCCAGATCTTTCCCTCTCCTCAGAGCCTCCACTTTTGCTGAGTGGAAGGAGGAAGATTGTCCACATCCGCTGGGAATCACCCTGGAAGCCCTTCTGCACCTGGGAAGCTGTACCTGGTTCAATTTGGCCCAAGGGGTTCCCTTCCTCTGGCCTCCAATTGCACTTACTACCTAGACTACTCATTGGATGCTAGTGTTTTGGTCGCCATCTTCTGCTGTGAGCTTCTCTGAGGGTGTGTCATCTTTCTCCTCAACTTGACTTGCAATGTCCTACAAGCCAGCAACCATCCCTTAATCTCTCTAGTTTCCACAGTGCCTTGCTTAACAATGACTTTTTTATTTATACATCTCTATCTCTGTGTATGAATGCGGAAGGACATACAGGAATCACACTGAATGTTTAAAAGCAACTGGCCCTGGACAAGTTAATCAAAATATGCTCATCTTAGCAGAAATGTGCTGTCACCACATCTGGTTGGTCAAACACCAAATTGCTAGTGCTACACTCCAGACGCTAAAAATAACAGAAGCATTAAATTCTGAAAGAAAAAATTCTGTACTAACAAGGTCAGGCTAACAGGACTAAGGACAAAAGAAAAAGTGAAGTAGCTTCCCAAATGAGTGTCAGAAATTTTGTTGACCAAATTAACTGGATTTACTTATTGTGTATTATGTGCACACAACATGCTAAGAGCTTTGTGGGCACTCTTTCCCTTAATCCTCACAGCGACCTATGAAGTGGGTATTATTATTCTATTTCACAAAGAAATGAAGGCAAAGAGAGCTCAAATAACTTCCCAAGGTTGGTAAATAGCAGAATTAGGATGCAAAGCCAGATCTGTCTGACTTGATCACAATCCTTTATTGCCTTTCTAATTAATTCACCCCCTCCCCTGATGTAGATTTCCAGACAATAACCTGTAGGTTCTCATTCCTAACGAAAGGGTCAAAACCCCAAAACAACAGATTTTTTAAAGCAAAGCAAACAACCAACCAACCCTTTTTCAAAAATAGTCAAATGGGAGGACTAAGGAATATACTTATTTACCCCGGCTCTGTAAGACTTCGCCTTCAATATTTCTTTAATCTGTCTCTTCTTCTCTGCTATCGCCCACCCAATTCCTGTTTAGCCTCTGATCACCTCTTCTACAGACTACCACAATGGCCTAATTCTGTCAACTCTAACGTCAGAATCTATCTAGAACATGACACTTATTACTACCCCCATACCTCTTAACAAATCTCTAAATTTCTACCCTTGCCCCCTACAGTTTAATCCCATCAATGTGTCCTTTTAAAAGGTCACATCACAACTCTGCTCAATACCAGCTCTAGCCTTATCTCCCACTACTCAACCCTCAGCTCATTCCACACGTCTTCCTTCTTCCTTGAGCAAACATGACATGCTTCTGCCCCAAGGTCTTTGCACTGACTATGCCCTCTGTTTGGAACCCGTTTCTCCAAGATATTTGCGTGGCACATTCCTCACACTTAATGCCTTTACTTAAAAAGCTCATGTCTCAGTGAAGCTTCCCTTCAATACCCTGTTTAAAACTGCAATCCATATTCCCACCCCAGGACTTCCAATCCCTCTCAACTTGTTCTATGTTTGTTTTTGGCCATGGCATTTATTACTTTCTAACATTCTACATACCACATTTATTATGTCTGTTGCATCCTCTCTCTCCAACAGAAGCTTCTTGAGGTCAGGAATGTTTACATTGTTTGTTGCCGAATCCCTAACAATCCCTAACACCTAGAACAACGCCTAGCACATAGTATGTGCTCAGCAAAAATGTGCTGGCTTAATGTTTTAAATACCTTCTAGCAAGAAACAGTATTATTGCACTACCTTTACCCTATGGCCTTCTGTACTCTTGGGGCTCTGATCCACTCTGGGAGGCACATGCTGATCTGTTTGAAAAGCCTGGAGACGGGGAGCTATCAAAGCCAGAAATGATATGGTGAGTTCTACATTTCAGTCAGTCTGCTCTAGCTCTGGGGATGGATCTGCAGAGGATAAGCCTGGAATTATGAGCCATTCCAATATTCAGGCAAGAGATAATGAGAGCTTGAAAAACATCCTGGAGACAAGAGGGAAAGATTCAATGATTGGCTGGATGCTGGAGGATGGCAGAATGGGACTGACCCTCAGGTTTTTGGCTGGGTGACTGAACACATAATGCTGACAGTAATGTAGACACAGCATACCAGAAGAATTCCACTTGGGAGGGACCTGGGGAGAGAAGTCCCTACACATAGTTAACATTCACTTTAGCAGTTCTTTGGAAATCACTAAAGCAAATATGGCCAAAAAACAAAACAACAATAACAAAAAACCCCAAAACCCTCAACCAAGGCTACAGAGCAGAATATAAACAACAATAACAAAATCCTACAAGATTATTGCTTATGTTCCCATTTATCAGTAGCACCGAGCTGGCCTTTGAACATGCAGATTTACTTCAAAGTTAAGAGGTAGGTATGTCTTCTCCTGGGTTAAAATTTCACATGGGTTAAAAATCAACTGTGCATCTAAAAATATGTATCTACCAAGATTCCTGCAGATTTGTGAAAATGACTTGTCCCACTTCTTTGGAAAATGACTTCAGAAGTAAGCAATTTTGAAAATGTGCCATCCTAAAGATCACTAAACAAAGATTACCAATAAAGTAGTTCAATCCACCTCTTATGTGACCGCCAGTTTACCTTACCTGGAAAGCTGTCTCTATTTAGCTTAGGTCTGCGGACTATCACAAAATCCTTGTCATTCCCCTTGCTCTTCAGCCGTTTTCGTGGGGGGCTCTGAGCGTGGCCCAGGTTTGAGAGCAGTTCCTGGGGGATGTTCTCACTGTCCACCTCCTCTTTCTCCAGGGCGGAGACCCCCATGCCTGACAGCAGTTCAGAAGTCTTGCTAGAATCCCATCCCCATGTGAAGCTGGTAGTAACGTTGCTACCCTGGTCAGGAATCTCCTGGAGGTGTTTCCTGCAGAAATGCACAAAAGCCCCCCACCCCCGGCCCGTTCCTTTGAAAAACACACCCGAGTACTTAAAAGATAGGCCTAAATGAAACTGCAAGTTATGCAATGCAGAAAACTTTCACAGTGGCTCACAAAATTGCATATCTTAAGCGCCGGCGGCGAGTTTCCAAGTAGGAAAGAGAAAATAACCAAGCAAATCAAAAACGCTTTTTGATTTACGATCACGTAGAAGGCCTTGAGAATGTCTTAAAGTGGAGGGAATAGACAAGAGGGAGAGCAATCATACAGCGACTGAAAATAGCAGGAAAGCTCAGTAAGGGAAGTCAAATAAAACCGCACACTGATCACCGCACTAAAGCATCCAGCCATCCACGCTTTCCCAAAGGGGCTAAGCAACTATTCACTCTACAGCATTAGTAACAATATTAGCAAGTAGCATTTTTCGCGGCCTAAAACAATTAAGACGGTTCATGCAAGCTCTGCCCCCTTTTGCAATCCGTTTACCTGTGCATGGCGTCCACAAGTTCTGGAGTTTTAAATGGGTGCATTAATTGCAGAACTGCCCGCCACCAGGATTCCCGCTTTGGCACGCGGCGGCTCGCGGCGTGCAGCTCCGACCCCCAACAGCAAGACCCGCGAACTCTAGCAACGTTCCATCCTCACCGCGCGCGCAAGGCTCTTCTACTCGCTCTCCTCCGCCGCGGCCGTCTGCAGCCCCGCTGCCTGCTGGGAACTGTAGTTTCAGCCCTGACTTGTAGTCCAGCAGGCTCTCCGCTACTTCCTTCCTGGCTACTTTACCCGCCTTTGAGATACCCACAACGCCCTGCGGCTGGGGGCTGGGCGACCTATGGGGTAGGCGGGGAAACGGAAGTGGGCGGCGCTCAGGCTGCCTGGGAAATGTCAGCCTCTTGACTGGGGACGGGTTTTCCTTACGGCGGAGCCTGTGGGCCTTCTAGTGATCGTCACCGCCGTCGCCTCGGAGAGTGGGTCCCAGATCCTGGACGATTGCGGCCGACGCGGAGTTTCCCGGTCCTTCCAGACACTGTCTGGCGAGATCGGACCGTGAGCCCGATGGGGAGAGCGTGAGGCACTGTGGGGTCGAGGGTCTGAGGCCGAGAGCAAGCGGAGATCGAGAGGACCACGGAGACCCCGAGCACCCGCCGCCACGGGCCTAACTAAGTTCCCGGTCACGGAGAGGAGGTGGTAGCCCGGCCCGCTGGCCAGGTGAGAGGATGGGGGCCGCGGGCGTCACATGTGCTCTCCCCTCCGCCGGGAAGCTGCTTCCTTCATCGGGGAGAGGGTGACCCTTAGCACCGGTCTGCGGACAGGATCCTTTCCTCAACAGTAAAACAGGCACTAATGATATCGGGGGTCATCTCGAAGGCTTGGCGTGAGGGTCAAGTCAGATAACGCTTGTGAAAGCGTCTTGTAAACAAAAGCGCTGTTCGAACGAGAGGCGAGGCGGTGTTTTAATTTCAGGTGAGCAGACCAGTGGTTCCCGTGTGCAGTGGGAAGGCTGCGCATAGCCTTTCAGCCTTGACGAATTTCATAAATGTTAGCAAGGGAACGAATACGGTGACTGTATGTTTGCAGAGGGCTTTATAGCGCAACTCTCGGGGCCACGAGCGGGGCCATTCGGTTCTTAAGACCGGCTGCGTCTGGTTGCGTCGCCGTCTAAAAACAAGCTGCTTTTAGCCTGTCTCGGCGGAGAAGAGGTTGGGGGCAGCTAGAGGAGGGAGTGTGCCATGTTCCAGATAGGATGACCATGCGAAATCTGTTGTGCACACTATACCATAACTGTGACCCTTGGAAAACATTGGAAGAGAGAAGGGGAACAAATTCCAACCCTAATAAAAATGGAGAGGATTTATAAAGTTTGGAAGTAAGCAGGCCCGCGTCATCACAAAAATTAATATTGGAGTATTACTTCGGTATGCTGGATGACTTACCTTAAAAAATAGTATGACATACCATTAAAAAAATGATTCGCTTTTTGTTGGATTTAAACCTAAAACCTATCTTGTCCAGGTATGTGTTTGTTTCAGGCTTGGTGCTTACCTTGAAAAGTGACTACTTCTTAATTAAGGTATTCACGAACCTTTAGTTTTTTCTTGAAAGTAAGCGAAATGGGCCTAAAGAAGGGATATGCTCACAAATTAATTTTGCCTTAAACTATGTGAAGATACTAGGTTGAATTGTCACAACTCATTAAACTGATGTTGCAGAAAATATTTTTAAATGCAATATTCTGATTTTTTATATAAAGCTACCTTTATGTTACTTTGGCTAAGGAGAAAGCAGTTGCCCTGGGTTGGAATCTACATCCTTTCTCTTAAGTTGGCAACTCATTAGAAAAAATAATTTTGTCAAAAGAAGTTATAGTCTCCTTCAAGAAAGACAGAGGGAATGTTTCTGGAGGAGAAAGAAAACAAGAAAATAATATGTCGTGATGAGAATAAACAAAGTTTTGAGACATAAAGTAGATCGTATAGATAGGAAGATCTAATGGGATGATTTTAAATTTAAAGATGAGACATTTCTAGTGGTAGGATTTAGCAAGGATTTACCTAGGAACTAGGGAACATTTCTAGTTGTCAGAATACTTTTTATATCTGAATTGGTGGACAGGAAGTCCTCTATAGACTTCAAAAAGAGCCTTTCAACTTTGAAAATCTGTCTTCAAATTCTGTAATAGATATCTTACTAACAGTTTGCCCTGGCAACAGAAAAACATTAGCTTGCTGAAATAGGAATCATTTTTTTCCGCATGTCTTCTAATCATGGCTGTTTTCTATCTAAGTAAATAAAAGTTTAAATTGGTACAGGTGTCTGATATAAGGAATTGTGTCCATTGAAGAGATGAGATTATCAGCTACATATATAATTGCTGTCTGATCTCTTCAGGAATTGCATGTAATTGCTACTGATATGGATTATTTTTTTTCCCTGATTAATTTTATTTATTTAATCTTGCTCAGCATGCCCCATGTCCCATTTTAGTGGAGAGGTGTGACTATATTCCTAAAACTAGAATTACTAGATCATTATCTAGGATAGATGAATTATAATTGTTTTATCTCTGGAAATGACATTAGAGTAAGTAATGTTTAGTACTGTTTGGAAGTTTGAGATAGAATACAAAGTGACTTTGGGGCTCCTGGGTGGCTCAGGTTTGATTTTGGCTTAGGTCATGACCTCATGGTTGTTGAGATCCAGCCTGCATCAGGCTCAGTCAGCCCTGGGCATGGAGCCTGCTTAAGATATTCTCTCTCTCTCTCTCTCTCTCTCTCTCCCTCTCTCTCTCTCTCTGTCTCTGTCTCTCTCTCTCTCTCTCTCTTTGTCTCTCACCCGTCTGTCCCCTCTCTGTGCATTCCCCACTCTCTCAAAAAAAAAAAAAAAAAAAAATACAAAGTAACTTTGTAAATTGGGAAAGTGTTTATGTAAAAGGGACAGGATAGTCAATATTATGAAGGCACAGGAGAGGCCAAAAAGGACTGGAAACTACACTTGACAATAAGATAGATAGATAGATAGATAGATAGATAGATAGATAGATTAAATAAATAAATAAATATGTATATATGTTCAGTAATATATTAGTGTTCTTTTTGAAAATGAAATATGACAAGAGATTGTATTTAAATAGAAGAGTGATGTGCTTTTTTCTTAGTTCCATCATAGCATGAAATCTTAAAGATTTCTTTAATTTTTTTATGTTATTTAGCTTAAGGGAACAAAAGACTAACAACAATTACATAGCAAGAAGTTTCTACCTGCCATCAGATTTCAAAAGGATCCTTTTCCCTCCATTAATTTTAAAGTAGGTCTTTCGATCTCTGTAGTTTGATGTTTTCTGTGATGGACAGATTGGGGCAAGAACAAAAGGGTTCTTTCCCTATTCTGATTTTCTGATTTGCTCTGTTTTCTTTTCTACCTTCCTCCTGTAGATTAACAGTCTTAAGTAATAGCAGTCTTACCTGAAGGTAAAAATTCTTAGTTAATTCTTTTTTTTTTTTTTTTTTCTTCAACGTTTATTTATTTTTGGGACAGAGAGAGACAGAGCATGAACGGGGGAGGGGCAGAGAGAGAGGGAGACACAGAATCAGAAACAGGCTCCAGACTCTGAGCCATCAGCCCAGAGCCCGACGCGGGGCTCGAACTCACGGACCGCGAGATCGTGACCTGGCTGAAGTCGGACCCTTAACCGACTGCGCCACCCAGGCGCCCCAGTTAATTCTATATTAGACATGACTTTTCTAGCATTCTATCTTGATACATGTAAAGGAACAATTAATAGAATGTTTCTTGTTTACTATGAAATGGAGCAAAAGAAAGCATTTAAACAATTTAAATTGCATTAAGTATGTCTGGATTCAAAGAGACTCTGTAGTATCCATGTTGTAGTTAGAATGTGTAGGTTTGAATCCCAGCTTTGCCACTCACTGACTGGGAATGTGGACAAACTACTTACTCTATGTACCCTTTTCTGTTCTATAAATAAGGATATTTATAGTCCTTTCTTATGAGGTTGTGAGGTCTAATTTGATAAAGTATGTTAAGTGCTAGCATAATGCTTGGAATCCAGTAAACTCATACTCAATGTTAGCTATAGTTGTTGTTGTTGTTGTTTTTTAATTACTTTAGTAAGAAGGATTCTAAGGGGTCACCGGGGTGGCTCGGTTGGTTGAGCCTCCGACTTTGGCTTGGGTCATGGTGTCGCAGTTAGTGGGTTCGAGCTTGCACACGGCTCCTTGCTGTCAGCCCAGAGCCTGCTTGGGATTCTCTGTCCCCCTCTCTCTCTGCTCCTCCCCTGTTTATGTTTTCTCTCAAAACTACATAAACTTTTGTTTTTTAAAGGATTCTAAGGATTATTCTTTAATTACCAAAATAAGTCTTACAATCTCTTTACCTGAAATCTTTAAGAATCCATTACAATTCCAATTGTTTTCTTCTTACCTGCTTACATGGTTACTCACTCACTCTCTCTCTCCCATGCCTTACCAAAAGTTAAGCACTTTGTACGTATCTGTCTTTCTTCAGAAGGGCTTGTCACACTTTGGAATTCAGCTTACCTGGTTGATTTGGCAACTTAGCTCATTTTTTGAAAATGACTTCAAAAAATATTACAACTGTTTTTATTGTTAGAGTAGGAGCCACATTCTCTTGTGGTATATCCTAAACTGAATTCTCCCTGTACATCTCCCTGAAATCTTTAAACATGGAATAATGGTTATATTTCAAAGATTTAATTTTTTATTGGTGGTAGAGAATTGTTGACTTTCATCACTCCCTCTAGTTCTGATACTTTCAATTTTTCATTATTAAGATGTTGAGTTGCCTCCTAGTTTTTATTATTTTACATATCTGAATAAGGACACATTTAAATTTACACAATCTGAGCCTGATGAATCACTAGGTTCTAGCTAGAAATCTTTCACTCAGTTTTGGAACCTTAGGTTTGGACAAAATATTTGTGTTCAGTTGCTACTACAAATCTTTCCTGCCATCTTCCCTTCTTCTCTTTTCCTTTTCTTTCTCTTTCTTTTTGAAAATATTTAGGATGCTTCAAATTCCAAAATTTTCTTAACCTGTAAATTTTCCACTTAAATTTAGCCTAAAAAACCTATCAGCCATAAAGTGCTTGGGAAACAGCACCCCAAGTCAGTAACAATAACAAGCTAATTATGAAAGGCGTTTGAAAGGGATTGTATGAGATCTTGATACTTGTTCAAAGACTGACTTGGATTTTAAATGTTTAAGACTTTAGAACTGGTATTTTGAAAGGGAGACTATGTCTGGATTTCAAGTACTAAAATTTGATTGAATGAATTGGCGTTTTGATTTTGAGTAAAATCTACTTTTGCTGCTGTTGGTGTTCATGCCACCCTGTGACAGCTTTAAATCTCCTGTTCAATTTCTAATCACATGGAACTGAATTTTGATTTGCCTCCAAATTTTTGCATATTCTTCACTCATTTTTGTCATTTAGCCTAAACATGTTATTTTAATATTTGAAGAATACTACTAGAAGGACCACTTTTGTGGGTGGAGGCACATTTCCTCTTTTGTCCTTGGAGTATATTTTTGCACAGCTGTACATGGTTGCAGGTCAGCAGATGATCCATTTTTATCTACCTCCACTTTGATCATGTTCCTAGGAGAATGGCATTGTCTTTCTACATGACATTGCCATGTCTTATACACCTTGACATGGTTCTGTCCCTTCACAACAGACAGGTGAAGGGGTGTTTGGGCTACTTTGTAGACCTATGGAGGTAATCCCAATTAGTCAAGAGAGGCAAGGGGAGCAATTTCTTGGAGCAAAAATCATTTTTTGTTTTATAGGAATGAGGGTGGACTCAGGCTGTGGTAACCACAGAGAATGAGAAGCAAAAAGCATTTGGTATCCATATTTTGGTGGGGGAGGAGACTATATGGTATAAAGCTATGCTTTGAGACTGTTGAAGCAACTGGTTATCTTCTAGAAGCACATGATGTAAAGGAGGTGGAGATTAGCAAATAGCATTTATTGAGGATCTGTTCTGGGCCTCGAACTCCTATTTGGTGTTTCACTTTTGTATCTCCTTTGATCTTCATAGCAACCTGCATGAGGTGATTATTTATCCTCACTTAATAGCTTAAATTGTATAAAGTTATGCAATTATTAAATTGAGTTGGGATTTGGAACCCAGGTTTATCACAGTACAATAAACCATTTGTACTTTAAAATAGCTGTAACTTTAGACACCCAGCACCACAGCAGAATTTTTCATTTTCTATTTGCTGTGTGTTTTACCTTCATATTACTACACTGATTTTTAACTAATGTTAAAATTACAAAATAATACTTTATTTGAAATTAAAAACACATAACACAAAAGCACAAAGAAGAAAATAGAAATCATGTCTTTATCATTTTAGGACAGCCACTGTTAGCATTTTGATGTATATTTGTCCGTGTGTTTCTTATGTGCACTTCCTCGGACCCCACCCCTGTCCCTTTGCCATCTCTAAAGTGCCCCTGTGGATCTCACCTTTCTTCCAGACTGGGGAATCTGGTGGCCTCTTTGAATCACAGCCTGTAGTGGAGTGTTGCTGTTCTGTAGTCTTTGACTCATGCACAGATCCCTGCTCCCATCAGTACGGACAGGTTTGCAGGATTAGTGATTTATGAAACCCTTGGCTGCTTTTTTCAAAAGGGCAGTGGACAGCGATGAGACTGGTGGACGCTTTTGAGACTTCCTAGACTATTTAGTACAAACATTTAAGTTGTTGCTATGTTTTCATGTTTAAATAATGCTGCCATGAAAGATAATATCGTAGATCAATTTTTGTTCACGTTTTGGGTTTTCTTTAGGTTATTTGAAGAGGGATTGCTAGGACAAAGGATATGTACCTTTCTAAAGGTATCTGATACATATCGCCAAATTGCTGTACTCCTTGGTTATGAGGTTTTTTTTACTAAACCAAACCTGAGTTGTCTAATCTATATTTTTATTAGATTTTAATTGACAGTTACTTTATTAATTGAACATACAGATAACTAGATCAGATGGGGAATAAGGTGTGCCTCTAGCTTTGAACACAAAATTATTGAGCTGAAATAACCAAAACAGGATATAGGGATTCGTAAAGAACCTTGAAAAGTGCTGTCATTCTAGACTGAAAAAAATAATTCCTCACTTGAATTTAGGTACAGGTCAAAGTTATACTTTGAAACTATTATTTTCTCACCTAAGATTAGGGAAACCCCAATTTTCATCTCCAGTTTAATGGGGCCCTTAGGCCTAACCTTGTGCCATAACAAGACAAAAGGAGTTCAGGTTGAACAGAATGGACGGTGTGGTAAACAGAATAATAGACCCTAAAGGATATGTATGCCTTAATCCTTGGAACCAGTAAATATGACTAGATTATCCACATTGTCCCAGTGAGATCAGATAAGCCCTTGAAAGCAGAGTTTTCTCCTCCCGAGAGTGGAAGAGAAAGTCCAAGATTCCTGAGAGGATTTGACAAACCATTGCTGTCTCTGAGGTACACAGGGCCACATGCAAAGACTGAAAGAGGCCTCTGGAGCTAAGGGTAAATGCCAGCTGACGGCCAATAAGGAAATGGCGATCTCAGCTCTAAAACTATAACAAACTGAATTATGTCAACAGCCTGGATGAACTTAGAAGTACATTCTTCCCCCAGAGTCTCCAGAGAGGAACACAGACCTGCTGACACCTTGCTTTTGATCTTGAGAATTCAGCTGAGCCAACTTGTGCCTGGACATCTGACCCACAGAAACTATGATATAAGGGTGTTGTTTTAAGCCTCTGAGTTTATAGGAATTGTTTATAGCAGGAATAGGAGACTAATACACCGAGAATGGAAGAGATCGAACCAAACCATTTCTTTATTACTAGAATAAGGGATCCATAGTTCTCTTTATTCATCTATAAGATTTTTAAAGTGCAATCGAATCAGACTGAAAAATTGACAGCTACTGTAAAAAAATATTAGTAGCTTGTGGTAAGTTTATAACTGATTTTGTTTTTTGCCTATGCCAACAATCTTATAATTCATTTTTCTTTTAGTGTTTTCTTTAAAAAATTTTTTTTAATGTCTATTTTTGGGAGAGAGAGTACAAGCAGGAGAGGGGCAGAGAGAGGGAGGGAGACACAGAATCCAAAGCAGGCTCCAGGCTCGGAGCTGTCAGCACAGAGCCCCAGGCGGACCTCGAACCCACAAACTGTGAGATCATGACCTGAGCTGAAGTTGGTCGCTTAACCGACTGAGCCCCCTCTGGCGCCCCAATGTCTTAAGTGTTTTTCATGCATATTATAATAAATGTAAAATGTGTTAGGGGCGCCTGGGTGGCGCAGTCGGTTAAGCGTCCGACTTCAGCCAGGTCACGATCTTGCGGTCCGTGAGTTCGAGCCCCGCGTCGGGCTCTGGGCTGATGGCTCAGAGCCTGGAGCCTGTTTCTGATTCTGTGTCTCCCTCTCTCTCTGCCCCTCCCCCGGTCATGCTCTGTCTCTCTCTGTCCCCAAAAAAAATAAACGTTGAAAAAAAAAATTTTTTTTAAAAATTTAAAAAAATGTGTGAATTGAGTTTTTCCATTAATGTTATGGTAATTTTCAAATGTTACTAGATAATCTTAATATCATTTCTTATACTTCAATAATCTATCATTTGCTTCTGCCATACTTTAGCATTTCCTTGGTAATCTCTGATATTCAGTCTTTTTTCTATGACTACCACATTCCTTGGACTGGACAATTTCTGGAAAGTAAATATCTCAGTCAAACCATAAAGGGATTTTCAGATAGTAACTATGTTACATTTAAATTCACATTGAGTTATGTTTGTTTAAAAGCTGGATCTTGAAGATGGTAATGGCTTTCATCAGCACATTCTGCATGGAGTTATCCATTTAATCTATTCTTGAATTACAAATAAGATTTGACCTACTCTTATTGTGATGGTATAAGTTTTTCTCATAGAAAATGAAATTTGAAATTTTGAGTAGTAGTTAGTAGTGGCAGAGATATAGTAAGTCTTTGAGTTGTGATAAGTATTTGTAAAATCGGTTTTGAAGAACATAACAAGAGTTTTATGTTGCCTTTATAGTCAGCGTTAATAAAAATTATGTATATACTGAAATGTAATGTTTTTGTTCACTTATTCATTCATTCAACAAATACTCTTTGAATATCTACTGTATGCTGAATACTATATTAGAGACATGGGATATAGTACTGAATAGTCAAGTCTCTGCTCTCATAAAGTCTGGGAAGTGGGGATGGAGGAAAAGGGCTACAGGGAGAAAATAAATATAAATATACATTATATCAGGTGGATAAGTGCTTTGAAGAAAGATATTGCAGGATATGGTGATAGAGTGATGAAAGAGGGTCAATTTGAGATATTTAAAAAATATGAAAATACTGGTTGAAGTACACAAAGGAATGTTTAGTTGAAATACACAAAGGAAGGGTCAGAGAGAGAGAGAGACACACAGAATCTGAAGCAGGCTCTAGGCTCCAAGCTGTCAACACAGAGTCAGATGCAGAGCTCCAACTCATGGACCCTGAGATCATGACCTGAGCCGAAGTCAGACACCCAACTGATGTAGCCACAGACGCCCCTTTGTATCACAATCTTGATTCACTATTAAGATATTTATTACTTGGAATAGTGTAGTTAGTCCATGGACCCAACAAAAATGCCTAAAATTGATTTTACAAAGGTGAATCGAACATGCTGCATTTAGTTAGTAAAGGTAAATTATTTTAAAAGCATAGAGAGAGAAAAAAATAAACCATTTGCTGGTGTCTGTATTATCAGCATTTATAATTAAGAATATTTTCAAGTGTTGATGATTACAGGTTTGTAATATAACTTGAAGTCTGGAATTGTCATGTCTCCAACTTTGGTTTTCTTTTTTAACATTATTTTGGCTATTTGGGGTCTTTTCTGGTTCCATACAAATTTCAGAATTGTTTGTTCTAGCTCTGTGAAGAATGCTGGTGTTATTTTGATAGGGATTGCATTGAATGTGTAGATTGCTTCAGGTAGTATCAGCATTTTAACAATATTTGTTCTTCCAATCCATGAGCATGGAATGTTTTTCCATGAGCATGGAGTGTTTTTTATTTCTTTGTGTCTTCAGTTTCTTTCATAAGCTTTCTATTTTCTTATTTTTTTTTTTAACATTTATTTTTGAGACAGAGAGAGACAGAGCATGAACAGGTGAGGGTCAGAGAGAGAGAGGGAGACACAGAATCTGAAACAGGCTCCAGGCTCTGAGCCGTCAGCACAGAGCCCGACGCAGGGTTTGAACTCACGAACCACGAGATCATGACCTGAGCCGAAGTCGGACGCTTAACTGACTGAGCCACCCAGGCGCCCCAACTTTCTATAGATTTTTTAACCTCTTTGGTTAAGTTTGTTCCTGGGTACTTTATGGTTTTCGGTGCAATTATAAATGGGACCGAGTCCTTGATTTCTATTTCTGCTGCTTCTTTATTGGTATATAGAAATGCCACAGATTTCTGTATGTTGATTTTCATATCCTGTGACTTTGCTGAATTCACATATCCGTTCTAGCAGTTTTTTGGTGGACTCTTGGGTTTTCCACATAGAGTGTCATGTCACCTGGGAAGATTAAAAGTTTGACTTCTTCCTTCCCGATTTGAATGCATTTTATTTCTTTTAGTTGTCTGATTGCTGAGGCTAGAACTTCCAACATATGTTGAACAATGGGTGAGAGTGGACATCCCTGTTGTGTTCTTGACCTTAGGCAGAAAGCTCTGTTTTTCCCCATTGAGGATGATATTAGCTGTGGGTCTTTCATAGGTGGCCTTTATGATCTTAAGGTATGATCCTTCTATCCCTACTTTCTTGAGAGTTTTTATCAAGAAAGGATGTTGTATTTTGTTAAATGCTTTTTCTGCATCTACTGAGAGGATCATGTGGTTCTTATCCTTTCTTTTATTAATGTGATGTATCATGTTGATTGATTTGCCGGTATTGAACCAGCCCTACATCCAGGAATAAATCGCATTTAATCATGATGAATAATTCTTTTAACGTATTGTTGGATTCAGTTTGCTAGTACCTTGTTGATAATTTTTGCATCCATGTTCCATCAGGGAATTTGGTCTGTATTCTCCTTTTTAGTGGGGTCTTTGTCTGGTTTTGGAATCAGGGTGATGCTGGCCTCATAGAATGAGTTTGGAAGTTTTCTTCCCATTTCTATTTTTTTTGGAACAGCTTCAAAAGAATAGGTGTTAACTTTTCTTTAAATGTTTGGTAGAATTCCCCTGGAAAGCCATTTGGCCCTGGACTCTTGAGATTTTTGATTACTGATTCAATTTCTTTACTGGTTATGGGTCTATTCAAATTTCCTATTTCTTCCTGTTTCAGTTTTGGTAGTTTATGTATTTCTGGGAATTTCTTCCAGATTGACCACTATGTTGGCATATAATTGTTCATAATATTCTCATATTGTTGTTTGTATTTCTTTGGTGTTGGTTGTGATCTCCTCTTTCATTTGTGATTTTATCTGGATCCTATCCTTTTTGATCAAACTGGCTAGGGGTGTATCGATTTTGTTAATTCTTTCAAAGAACCAGCTCGTGGTTTCGTTGATCTGTTCTGCTGTGTTTTTTTTCTTTCTTTTTTTAAAATTTTGATATCCTTGGTTTCTGCTCTAATCTTTATTATGTCCCTTCTTCTGCTGGTTTTGGGATAAAGAAGATGTGATACACACACGCAAACACACACACACACACACACACACACTCTGGAATATTACTTCGCAATCAGAAAGAATGAAATCTTGCCATTTGGAACAATGTGGATAGAACTAAAGTGTACTATGCTAAGTGAAATAAGTGAGTCAGAGAAAGATAAATATCATATGATTTTTCTCTCATATGTGGAATTTAAGAAACAAAACAGATGAACATAGGAGAAGGGAAGGAAAAAATAAGATAAGAGAGAGAGGCAAACCATAAGACACTTTTAAACTTTTTTTTTTTTTAATTTTTTTTTTTTCAACGTTTGTTTATTTTTGGGACAGAGAGAGACAGAGCATGAACGGGGGAGGGGCAGAGAGAGAGGGAGACACAGAATCGGAAACAGGCTCCAGGCTCTGAGCCATCAGCCCAGAGCCCGACGCGGGGCTCGAACTCACGGACCGCGAGATCGTGACCTGGCTGAAGTCGGACCCTTAACCGACTGCGCCACCCAGGCGCCCCATAAGACACTTTTAAATACAGAGAACAAACTGAGGGTTGCTGGAGGGGTTTTGGGTGGGGGGATGGGCTAAATGGGTGATAGGCTTTAAAGAGGACACTTGCTGGGATGAACACTGGGTGTTTTGTATAAGCGATGAATCATTAAATTCTACTCCTGAAATCATTATTACACTATATGTTAACTACCTTGGGTTTAAATAAAATTTAAAAATTAAAAACAATTCTCAAGTGTATGATTTTATTCAATAATCATTGGTAAATTTTTCTACATATAAAATAGGTAACTTTCTTTAAAGAAAATAAGATTTATATAGGTAAATGGAAAAGTGGTAAGTATACATTTGCAAGGGTCAGGGGTGCCAAACCCTGTACAGTCGAAAATCTGTGTATAAGTTTTGACTCCCTGGAAACGTAACTGTTTATAGCCTACTGTTGATTAGAAGCCTTACCTGTAATGTAAACAGCCGATTAATAGATATTTTGTGTGTATGTCTATGTGTGTGTTTTACTGGATGAACTTGACGTTTATTTTATAGTGTGAGTATTTTTTATTGAAGATAATTAGCATACAGCATTATATTAGTTTCAGGTGTATGACATAATGATTCAACATATATTGTATGCATATTATATACTCATAATAAACTAAGCTACAGAAAAGAAAATGTTATTAAGAAAGTCATAAAGAAGAGGACATATATTTAAAGTACTGTATTTATCAAAAAAAAAAAAATCCATGTGTAAGTGGACCCACACTGCTCAAACCTAAGTTGTTTAAGTATCAAGTACTGTGTTTTGTGAAGCAGTAAATAAGTAAGAATTTCAAGTCATTAAAGTTGTTAAGACAAGATTAGCACACACAAAAAAAACAAACTATTTCAAACAAAGGAAATGTTTTCAAATGGTCTTTTTCTTGCTGTTTTTCCCTCTTTTGGAACATTTTAAGTAATGGACTGTGGAAAACTTTATTTTACGAAACGTCTGATTACTTAGGATCTAGTCAATTGTGTATTTGTATAAAACTTCTGTTGGGGCTTATAACTGTAAGGAACAAACTCCAAATGATACTTTTGAAACAGTTCACGTTCAGTATTCTTATTTTGCAATATTTTTAGAAGTAGTATAATTTTCATTAAGATAACTTTTTTCCTGAAGATACAATTTATGTCAAGATTTTAAGATCCAGGGGCGCCTGGGTGGCGCAGTCGGTTAAGCGTCCGACTTCAGCCAGGTCACGATCTCGCGGTCCGTGAGTTCAAGCCCCGCGTCGGGCTCTGGGCTGATGGCTCAGAGCCTGGAGCCTGTTTCTGATTCTGTGTCTCCCTCTCTCTCTGCCCCTCCCCCGTTCATGCTGTGTCTCTCTCTGTCCCAAAAATAAATAAAACGTTGAAAAAAAAAAAAAAAAGATTTTAAGATCTGTTTTCAAAAATTAGGTATGTATTTGAGAATAGGAATTATCCTTTTCCTTCTATTTCTTTTTTTTTTTTTTTTTTGATGTTTTATTTATTTTTGAGAGAGAGAGAGACTGCAAGTGGGGGTGGAGTAGGGGAGGAAAGGTGGTGGTGGGACAGGATCCAAAGCAGGCTCTGTGCTGACAGCAGCGAACCTGATTCCAGGCTTGACCTCACGAACTGTGAGATCATGACCTGAGCCGAAGTGGGACACTCAACCGACTGACACACCCAGGCATACCCTTTTTCCTTCTATTTGTAGTTCAATGTAAAGCCTGACAATTTTCCAAAGAATTTATTAACACGTCAATAAACAAATATTTAGGAAATTTCCAAGTGGTTATTTATGTTAATGCTACTTTTTTTTTCTTTTCCACTTTACAGATATGATCCAGACCTGCTCATGAATGACTTTTGGTTAGTCAGAGTGAACATTCAATAATGAGTGGTGCAGCTTTGGGACTCGAGATTGTTTTTGTCTTTTTTCTGGCATTATTCCTACTTCATCGATATGGAGACTTTAAGAAACAGCATAGACTTGTAATTATTGGAACACTGCTAGCTTGGTATCTCTGCTTTCTTATCGTCTTCATACTGCCTCTGGATGTTAGTACGGTAAGAGGTGAAACTGAGTTTTGCAATTTGAAAGGCAATTGTAATCATACAGCATATTTGAGATATGTTAGTTCTTAAAACAGCTAAATTATATAAGGTCATGCTTAACTTTTTGTATTTAAATCTTTGTGAATTTGATCATTAAAAAACATAACCAGGAAGGTCACTGGTGGTTAGGTTGATACCCCCCAGTATCCCGTAACTCTGTAACCTTCTGATTTTCATTTTTAAACCATGTGTTCATTGATTTAGACAATATACAACCGGTGTAAGCATGCAGCCGCAAACTCAAGCCCTACCGAGAACAGCAACATTACAGGATTCCACGCAACTGCTACCCCAGTTCCAAGGTATTTTCTTCCTTTTGTTTTTTTTTTTCTTTTTTTAAATAGTGTAGAGGAAAAATTACTTTACAATTGTCTGTTCTTACCATTCGGAATTTAAATTTATAAAGTTGATCTTCTTTTTCTACTCATCCCCCACGCCTCTCCCATCCTTTGCTAGTAGACTTTTAATTACATTGTATTCTATTTAAATGTAAAGCTTAAATAAATTTTACGTATTTATTGGTGCACGAGGCCTTTCAGTAGATGCTAAGCAGAAACTTGGAGAAGACCTGATTTTTTTAGCCCTGGTTCTTCCTCTTACTAAGAATGTGACTTCCAATGGCTTTTTTTTCTTCTCAGCCTCTCTCTAATCTAAAAAAAACCTTCATTTTCTCTTTTGCCTGATTTACAAGGTTGTATAAGGGGATTATTCTATATGTAGGATGTTCTTTTCATATTGTGCATCCTTTGAAACCATTATAGTTTTAGACCGAGAATGAATAAAGTTCAAATTATCGAAAGGTTACGTTAAATCCATATCAAACTTCCAAGTAAATAGGTTTAATACATGTTGAGTGTAGCTTCTACCAATGCTCTAAGTAGTGTTTGCATGCTTCTTTATGCAGCTTTTATTATTTTTTTAATCTAACCTGAATAAGGGTAAATTTAAAATGTAACTGTTACTCCCTTTAAAGCACATTAAAAATTGAATATAGATCAGCAGCAGTTGTGAATCGTTGGAAGCTCCTAGACTAAACAGTATCCTTATAGTCAGGGAAGACTATTAATGGAAGATACACATATGTTCAGAAAATTCAAACAGAATTATATACAGATACTGGCATCTCTGTCCATGGGATCTGTGCCACAGTGACTAATCAGTTAGGGCTCCAGTTACCAGGAGTTAATCACCTAATTTCTTTCACCTCCCTGTTCCCTCTCCCCAGAAAATAACCAATCCCACAAAATGGAGTGTGTATTTTAAAGACAGTTACCAGTTTTAAAGGCAGTCAAATCAGAGATTTAGTTTCATGACATATTCATTCACTTTTAAAGACTCACATTATCAGTCTGTTAAGTGAACATTATGCCCTCTTTTACTCAAGGACTGAAAATACACTGAAAGTTGAAAATTTAAGTGGCATTCCTCTCTAGAACAAACTGTTTTGTTCCCTTTGTTTCTTTTTTTTTTTAGTTTGACGGTCTGCTTTGAATTTTAAGTTTTCTGTGAAGTTTTGGAAGCTAGAGTCAGTAATTTAATATCTGAATGTAAATGAACTTTGCCATGCACAAGTTAATTATATAACTTATTTAAGTAGTCATCATTTATTAATTGGCTATAAATTGTTGTTAAACAGCCAACATCCATGTTTCAAGCCATGGAGTTACATTCCTGATGGAATCATGCCAATTTTCTGGAGGGTAGTATATTGGACATCACAATTTTTAACATGGTAAGTGATAGTGAAGGATAAAAAGTTTTTAAATTTTAGGGGCGCCTGGGTGGCGCAGTCGGTTAGGCGTCCGACTTCAGCCAGGTCACGATCTCGCGGTCCGTGAGTTCGAGCCCCGCATCAGGCTCTGGGCTGATGGCTCAGAGCCTGGAGCCTGCTTCCGATTCTGTGTCTCCCTCTCTCTCTGCCCCTCCCCCGTTCATGCTCTGTCTCTCTCTGTCCCAAAAATGAATAAACGTTGAAAAAAAAAAAATTAAAAAAAAAAAAAAAAAAAAAAAGTTTTTAAATTTTGGCTGAAGTAAAAAGAAAAAGATTATACTTTCTTTGTGAACCTTCATTTTTAGGGTTTATTCAAGTGTTAATTTTTTTTTCTTAAATCTGTATATTCTCCTTTCCTGCTCATTCACTTCTCTCCCATCTTAGAAGAAATGAAACGAAAAACCCCCAACAAACAAGAAATAGAATACAGAAACCAAACATTTTCCTTGTCACCATTCCCTTCTAGTTACTGCCTTCTCTCTTGACCTTCTTCCATTTAGTCTTCCTCCAGTCCCAGTTTTAAATGAAACTGCTCTTGCTAAGGTCATCATTGTCTCCTGGTTTTCTTTCTATCTGCTTAGCCCAACCTGCTGAATTTCCTTCATGGGTTCTATTTCTGTGGCCCATTTCCTGAATGTTGGCATTCCCTAGGGTTCCGTCTTTGGTCATCTTGTTACTTGAGCCTCCCTGTATAGCTTTAGTTGTAACCATAATCGGACGCATTCCAAATGTTTCTTTCTACCCACGGTAGCTTTGTCTTTCTGCTGGGTTCCAAATTCACATTATTCACTGCCTACTGAGCATTTTAGATATTCTGCAGGCAGCTAAGCTCTAAAACTGAAGCTAGTGAATATTGCAAGAGAGAAATCACACGGCACAGTCAGGTACTGCACCTGTAAATTCGTGTTCATCCGACTCATCCAGGCTCCCAGCATCGACAGACTTCTATGTGTCTCTAGTCTGCTCGCTCTTTGTTCTCCACAGTGAATCCTTCTAATCACTACAGACCTCAAACCTCTACTATTCCCTTTGTGGCTCTTTCTCTCTCTTTTACATCCTAGAATCAGTCACCTTTTCTCCTTTCAGAGCACTTTACTTTCTACTTCACAGTGAAAATCGAAGTCCTCACATGGTACTCTTTCAGCTTCCCACCAGCACACCTCCCTACCCATCCTTTTCCCTTCCACTCAAAGAATGGAAGAGTCACTCTCAAAGTGATTACAAAGTGAAATCCCTCTTCCTGAAGTATGGACCCATCTCCTTCAGCTCTTGCTACCTATACTTTCAGCTTCCGGTTTCAACAAAGCATATACAATTCTCTCATCCTTTTAAAAAGAAGAAAAGAAAAAAAGCCAGATCTCTCAAATGCAACCCTTTCCAACTTCCTAGCTTCTAACCTCATTGATCTATTCATCACGGCTTAATTTTGAGGGGGAGACGTTTTTTTTTTTGAGAGAGAGAGAGAGCAAGTGGGGGAGGGACCGAGAGAGAGGGAGACAGAGGATCCAAAGCAGGCTATGCCTTGACAGCAGAAAGCCTGACTTGAGGCTTGAACTCACGAACTGAGACATCATGACCTGAGCTGAAGTGGGATGCTTAACTGACTGAGCCACCCAGGTGCCCCTCGGGGTGGGGGAGACTTTTTTATTGAAGTATAAATTAGTACAGAAAAGTGCACAAATTGTGTTCAGTTTGACTTTTTTCAAAGTGAGTACACCCATATAACCAGCACTCAGATGATATTATAGAATGTTAACAATGTTCATGCTAAGTCTAGAAGCTTCCCTCATGTCCCTCTCCCAGTCCTACCCTCCCCAAAGGTAGCCATGATTCTGACTTCCATCACTATAGATTAATTTTACCTGTTTTTGAACTTTATAAACATGGAATTAATATGGTATGTATTTTTCTGCATCTTTTTTTTTTTTGCTCACATATTTGGAAAATTCATCTGCGTCTTATTGTACGTGTCAGTATTCTCTGCTTTGTCATTTATGTAAAATCTTCCATTATATGAATATACTGCAATTTATCCTACCCAGCCAAATTTCTTAAATGAATTGTCTACATTTACTTTTACTGTCTTCATTTCCTCATTGCTTACTCTTTCCTCACCCCATTGAACTCTATTTTCTAGCTCCACTTCTCCACTCACACAGGTTCCTAATTTACTAGACTTCTTGGCAGCATTTGATTATTGTTTTCTCTCTCCACTTTGAAACGCTTTCTTCTGTTTTTTCCTCCGCGTGCTCCTTGGTTTTCTTCCATATCTACTGATCTGTCTCAGTCTCCTTTACTGGCTCCTCCTGTTAGTTCTCTACCTCTCCTTTAAAAGATGATCTTTCCCAGGGTCAGCCTTAGTTCTGTCCTTCTCATTCTACATATTCACCCTTCCAAATCTCATCTACTGGTGTTATTTCAGAACCACTGATATGGTGATGACTCCTCGATCTGTATTTCTAATCCTTTCTCCCGAATTCTAAAGCTGGATAGCCAACTACTTCCAGTGCAGCTTCTTTGGGATGTGTCCTAAGTACCTCCGATCAGTGTATTCACAACCAGACTTCTCCCTTCCTGCTTCTTACCATATCACCACCCCTTACCCTCTCCCACATAGTCCCAGTTTTGTTTCCTTTCAGTCCATTCTTCCTGCTGAAGACTTACCAGTCTTTAGAAAACTTAAATTTGATCACATCTCCTTTCTGTTAAAGAAAAAGATTCCTCGTTGTCTGAATGCAGTCCAAAGTCTTCATAAAGGCGTTAAAGTCACTTGTGACACCGTTGTACTCGCTGTTGGTCATTGTGGCCTCTTTTGCTCCCAGAAATGTGCTTTGGTCTCCCCAAAACCTGATATTACAAAAATATTCAGTTATCTGTTATAGTTTGTTCAGTATCAATACTCAAAATCATATTTATGAAAAGAACTACACATTAAAATTGAGATTCACATCATTCTGGTATTTCGAGAATAAATAGGCATGTCAATTGTTTCTGTAATCATGTTTTTCCAACCGTCTAGGATTCTGTTACCTTTTATGCAGTCCTATGCAAGATCAGGAGGGTTTTCCATCACTGGGAAGATCAAAACTGCACTGATTGAGAATGCAATCTATTATGGCACCTATTTGCTGATTTTTGGAGCATTTTTAATATATGTAGCTGTAAACCCACATTTGCACTTAGAATGGTAAGAAAAGTTGTTTTCTTAATATTATTTTAATGTATGTTTGCATTTTTAAAAATTTACTTTTCTCTCATATGGGCAGGTAAACAGACATTTCACTGAGAAACATACCGAGTTATGTGTTTTATAGATTCCCCAAAAAGAAATCTGAATAACGCATATTTCTAAGAAGAAAAAAATGAAACAACTATTAAATGTAGCTATTAGATGAAGGACTAATGATTTGTCTAATAGCTATGTGTTAGAAGTATTAACGCTTATGATTTTTTTGCAGTTTTTATTTTAATTCCAGTTAACATACAGTGTAATACTAGTTTCAGGTGTACAGTTTTGTACATGACAAAATAACTAGTTGTTTTTTTTTTTTAATGTTTATTTTTGAGAGAGAGCAAGAGTGCATGTGCAGGGGAAGGGGAGAGGGAGAGGGAGACAGGATCCTAAGTGGGCTCTGTGCTAACAGCAGACAGCCTGATGTGGGGCTCCAACTCATGAACCATGAGATCATGACCTGATGTGGGGCTCAAACTCATGCACCGTGAGATCATGACCGGGCCGAAATCAGGTGCTTAACTGATTGAGCCACCCAGGTGCCCCTTAGGTTTCTTTTTCTTTGGAGCTTGTTGAATATTTTTTCTTTTGTTCTGACTATACCTTTAGAGCATATTTCTCTTTGATGTTAGATTCAGACATTATAATAAAATTGAAATCTGTATTATACTTGTGATGTATATAATGTTATGTGAAGACATCTCAAAAATTTAGGAATAGAGTAGTAATGATAATTCTCACTGTTGCATTCCTGAGATTTGTGTAGGTGTGGCTCAACATAAAATTTTTTAGACTTTAAAATTTTTTTCAGGCTTCTCTTGGTTAATACTGAGTAAGAAAGCACCTAATGAAAAATATCTTTTTTGGGGGAAAAAATATATATAGTTTTCACCATGAACTATCCTAGATTCTAATTTTAACTATGATAGAAGCAGTGTTTCCTGTGTTAAAGTCTATTTCTGCAGTTAAGCTCTAACTTCCTTTTAAAATGCACAGATTATCTGCTGTTGCTAAAAAAGTAGCTGAGGATTGGAAGGTATACTTTTTTTCATGTAAAATCCTAGCCATCTTGTAGGGCTGTTTCCTGAAAAACCATTTAACACTAGTTAGTTTTATTTTATATTTTTGGAAAAAAATATATATATAAAATTGTTGGAAAAATTTCTTTCTCACAGCTCTGCTTCTGTTTTCTCTTTCTCAGGAACCAGCTTCAAACAATTGGAATAGCTGCAGCAAATACATGGGGCCTGTTTCTCCTCGTGTTGTTATTGGGATATGGTTTGGTAGAAATTCCTCGGTCGTACTGGAATGGAGCAAAAAGAGGTTATCTACTTATGAAGACATATTTTAAGGCAGCCAAACTGATGACAGAAAAAGCAGATGCAGAAGAGACTTTAGAAGATGTCATGGAGGTAATAAGCAAGTTTAAACTAACAGTCAGTCACTATTGGTTTGTTGCTGTTGTTTGCACGTTAATGGGTTTCACACGGAAAATTTGGTGATGTGCGATCCTTCAGTATGTCCCATCCGGTAGGATGGCTTCCTGTTGGCCATTCCAGCTTCATAAGGTGTCATCTCCACCTTCTAACCCACAGATTCAGCAACAATTATTCAACAGTGCAGGGTATGCTTGTCATCTTGGGGTAACCTTACGGAGCCCTTCTTTTACTCTTAAAAGTGTTGTGATTGAAAAATCTAATACTGGCTTTTTGGCATGTATTCCCTACAAAAAGTAAGAACTGCAGTAGAATATATTGATTGAAAATGTAGGAGTAAATTCACAGATAGTATTCTGTTACATTTCCTCAGGCATCTGCTGGCTATTATTACATGTTTCAAAAGAAGATAATGTATGTTTGATAATTTTTGTATTTATTTATGATATATTTGGAAGTTTATATTTGAAAATTCAGATTTTTGGAAAAAAACTTGACAATTTGTATTTAGTAAGAAAATAATTTTTAAAAGATAATTTAAATTTGATACTGTTACCCTTTAAGGTTGGTACTAATTCAGTTGTTTCAGATTTGAGGAATATGGGTTTTACCAGTTACTCAATATTCCTTCAAGAAATATAAATCCAGTTAATTATGCAAGATCTGGATTTTGCTAGGAGGAATTGTCAATGACTGAAGAAAGATAGATTTTGTTGTTGTTTGTTAAGTAGGAACTCTCTACTGAGGAATAGGATGTGGAAAACTAGGACTGGCATTGGTGCCGTCTTTGTTATTTTATTTTTATTTTATTTTATTTTATTTTTTTGAGAGAGAGCACACACGTGCAAGCAAGGGAGGGGCAGAGGGAGAGGGAGAGAAAGAATCTCACACAGGGCTTGATCTCAAAACCATGAGATCATGACCTAAGGCAAAATCAAGAGTTGGATGCTTAACTGAGCCACCCTGGTGCCCCAAAAGTTACAAACTTTTGAAGGAGCCTTAGATTTATAACAGATATAGCAAATATCAGTAGTTAACTTGTTTCAGTACATATTTTTGTGTCACATGGCTGAAGAATTTAAAGGAAGAATACAATATTTTACATATAACATATAGTTCATATTCAAAGTTGTGCTAACAAGTCAACAAATCTTTAAGGCAGTTTAGGAATAGAAAATTGTAATGTAATGATGATTCAAGCCTTTTAAAAACCCAAGTCTTCTCTTGTCCCTGCTATATTTAGGTCACTTGTTGACCTCAAACAAACCGTTATAAAGGCCTTCTGGAGTGCTTTGCTTTTCTTTAGCCTGATCAAGTGCTGCTCAGGCAGCCGCTGACTGTCCTTTTCCCTGCGATCACATGTACTACTTTCAGTTCCTCGAAACTCCTTACGCACTTCTGCGTGGAGGCCTTTATACTGGCTGTTCCGCTGTTTGGAGTATTCTCGCCCCTTCCTTTGGTTTGCTGACCTTACTCCTACTCAGGCTTTTATCTCAGCTTGAACAATCAGTTTATCAGAAAGCCTCTCACACTAGATTACACAGCAGTTTCCATACCATTTCTATTTGAATAATACCTGTTTTCCTCAGTAAGCTGAGCTGCTGACAGGAGCAATGTCTATTGGTACAGGTTATTCCTAAAGTCTGCATATTGTAAGTTTTGATGGTTATTGCTAAATTACTTTCCAAAAACTGTTCTCATTTTTAAAATTTGTAATTGTTTTTAGTGAGCTTGACTATCTTTCCAGACGTATATTGGCCAATTGTATTGCTTTTGTGTCTTCCCAATTTTCTCTTGATTTGTGATAGCACATATATATTAGGGAAAATGATTTTTTTTTGTCATATAAGATATAAATATATCTTCATAACTTTGTATGCCAGGTGGTTTCCTTGCCTCTAGTTTTGTATTCCTTGGGGCCATTCTCTACTCTCCAATCAGAATATTCTTTTTATTGTCCTGGTCAGTTCTCTTGCCTCCCAGCCTTTGAACGTGCCATTTCTTCTGCCTAGAGCAGTGGTTCCAACTTTTTAAAAGTTTCATTAGTATAGAAATTATTGTTCTTCTTTGGGATCTGCTGGTTGTAAAGATTACCCTTCCTAACTAACCCCTTTATACTTTCCATATTCACTAAATTGGTTATTAAATTAGCTCATCACCAGCCTGTCATCTTTAAAGACCTGTAACATCATGTCTGCCTACCACACCCTTCAGCATGGATCATGGTGACCTTATGCTTAACACAGTGCTGGCATAGAGTGTGCTCTTTATAACGAATGTGGAATGAGTCAGTAGTTGTGACTGCTGTAGGGAACCCTCTCATTGGAAAGGAGCCGGTGCTTTGTGACGCTTGTTGCCTGTTGCTTCTTCCTCTGGTTTCTTCACTGTACTTTAGATAATGAGATAACTGAGCTTGCTGAGCAAGGTGGAAGAACACAGCATTGCAAAATTTGTCTGATCTTTCATGACCTTTTTATAATGCTCATTCACCTTTGTGTACCAAGAGGCAAGTGATAAGAGAGTAAATCTTAAAAAATAGTAAAAATCATGAGGGTATAGATATTTCTATTCTATAACTTTGTATTTTTACTTATGTTCTTAAGAACTTCTATTTGGTGAACAGAACTTCATGTATATGCTAAGTAACTTGGGTTGAAATTAAACTTATGAGAACACATACAGTACTTAGGGCAGTCTCATTTGAAATGTACGATGTATAGAAATGAAATATTTTTATTCTTCTTACTTTTTTTATAGGAGGTTCGTAAAGTGAATGAAAGCATCAAGTATAACCACCCATTGAGAAAATGCGTTGACACGATACTTAAAAAGGTAATTTGTCATATTCTCATCTTTTTTCTTTTGAAATATAAATTTGTAGACTGTAACATTATAATAAAAGCATCAGAAAAGTGTGAGAACAGCCTGTGACTGTGGTCTTCCCATCTCCTTTCCATTTTCATGGAAATATTAACCATAAATTAGTAGTAATCCATACTTAGAATTTGTTCTTTTGTTAATACAAGTGTGACATTTAATTATTGGCAGTATTTGTCATTGAAATGTGGATGTAGAGGTTAAGTAATAGATAATGATTGCTGACACAGTGGTGGAGATGGACCTTCACAGTTTCTAAGTGTCATTGAATGTGGTCACTAAAGGTGCACCTCCCGTAATAAACTAGAGCCTTAATAATCTCTTTCAATTGCCTCTACCATGTCATTTCATGATATATGAAATAAATTGTAAAGTGAATGACCCTATGAGATATTTAACACAGGTATTTAACAAGAAGCTATAAAATTAAGGTTTTGATGCATTGGTATTGAATTAGGGTATTCATGTACTTCCAAAATGATTATTCTAAAAATGGACTTCTCAATAGTTGTCTTTGCAACCATAGAACCACTGAACTATTTCTTTTTCTATATTTTAAATCTATTATACTGATATTAGCTAGTGTTCCCTTTGGCTAAGTTGATGGTAATGAGAATCAGTTCTCTAATCTTTTCTCTTTATATTGCTACCTTTTGAGACCTATTCAGGGAGGTTAAGTAACTTGCCCAAATTCAGATAGGTAATAAATAAATAATAGGGCAGATGGCTCCAAATTACGTGTTTGTTTTTCTCTACAAGGCCTTTTAAAAATTCAACGTCTTGGGTTTGTTGCGATTCTTTTTTGTTTTTAGCTAGGAAAATAATTGACAGTTCCGTCAGGTTGCCTGCATAGCCTAATCCTCTCAAATACTAGTTGCTTCATGTAGGTAAGCTCTCAACGTAAGAAGACACTTAATACATCTTCTAGAACATTTTCAAGGAAATGTCAGCCACTAACAATCCAAATATCTAGAGATGCCAGTAAAGGAAGATGTTTTTGAGAAAATTAGATATGCCCAAGAGTGGCAAATTTTTAAATAAAAATATAATTTTACTTTTTTGCACATGAGATTTAAAAATATCTACTTTTCCCTTTTAGTGTCCTACAGAGTATCAGGAAAAAATGGGTAGGAACATGGATGATTATGAAGATTTTGATGAAAAGCATAATACCTACCCAAGTGAAAAAAGTCTGGTAAAACTACATAAACAGGTGACTTTATTAATAATAGCTTTTTTACTTACTGATGATTTTAATTAGATTTATAATTGCTGCCCACAAAAAGCGATTTTCGAGTAAATGTGTATTTGAAGCTTTCTTTGATCCTTGTATCATTCTTTGAGGTGTTTTAACTTTGTGTTTCTCAACAGGGGTACTGTTGGCATTTGGGGAGGGAAAATTACTCACTGAGCCTAATTGTTAAATATGTCCTAGAATATTAACATTCTTGGCCCCAATCAGTAAATGCCACGTGCCATTAACACTTCCCCATTATTATGACAATCAAAACATGCTCTCTGGAGGGATGTATAGAAATGGATCAGAACATTGACAGATATACCCAAATTCTCTTTTTTAGGTGATTTATTCAGTTCAGAGACACCGTCGAACTCAAGTACAATGGCAGATTCTTTTGGAACAAGCATTTTATCTCGAAGATGTAGCAAAAAATGAAACTAGTGCTACTCGTCAGTTTGTTCACACCTTTCAGTCACCAGAGCCAGAAAATAAATTTCTCCAATATTTTTATAATCCTACAGTTGGTATGTAATTTTACATAAATTTCAGAATTCAATGATGATAATTTTTCTAGAGAAAGAAAGTATATATTTTCCCCAGTGCAGAGTTGAATTGTATTTGTATTATTTGACATATACCATGTGGTAATATTTATTATGTGTCTGATAAACTTCCCCCTCCAAAACTGTTTTACTTGTCATACAACATATAATCTATCAGTTTCCACTGTTACTTCACAGATAACCAAAATGCTATGCAAAAATATATGCAATACATCAAGTATATTATATATTCATAATATATACTTAAAATAATTAGAACTTTAAGCAATTTTATATCACAAGCTTGGGTCTCTTCTTTAGTCTTGACATACTACTAAAATATTCCCCTAAGAAGTCCTCTTTGATTATTTACATCTGTTAGTCTATTTATAAAACCTACATAAGTAGTCAGAATTTTTTCATTCTCTTTAATGATTATTTATGATACTCTCTCAATGTTATCAAATTTAATATGAAGAACTTAATGAAAATATGCCAAGTGTCACAATATTAAAGCTTCCATTTAGCTTATTTGTTTACATAAACAATTATGTTCATTTGATTCCTTTTGCCGTGTTTGGTCTTGAGTATGAAGACATAATGGCCATAATATATGTTAGAAAACTACTTCAACAAAGATCTTTTCTAATTAAATGAAAGAAATACTTGTTTTCATTCATTCAACAAATACTTGAGACATATATGCTGTATGTTGTTGGGTGTTCGGTATATACCAATAAGTGTAATGACAAAAATTCCTGGCCTTGCGGAGTGAGAAAGTAGACTATGTACACAGAAAGGTATAAAGAAGATACCAGAATGTAGACATCAGGTTAATGGAGGAACCCAGTGAGGAAGGAAGAAAAGCAGGATAGTGAGGTGTTTTGAGGAAAGGTGTGTGTAAAGTACATTTCCCAATAGGTTGACTTCAGAGAAGTGAGGTGGGGTGGAAAAGAGAAAAAGGTAAAAAACAAACAAACAGACAAACAAAAGCCCAGTTGAATTTAAAAGAAATCCGGAGGAGAGCAATTAGAGGCAAGGAGAATACAAAACTCTCAAAATGTTTTCCTTATAAAATGGAGTAAAGAGGTAGTAGCTGAAGGAGAATGGCAAGGTCAAGATAAATTATAGCATGTAATTTGGGAACAATATCTTAGAGGAAATGTAATGAGCGAAGAGCATGGCTGGGGTGATGTTCATGAGTAGCAGAGATGAAATGGGAAATAGTGAACATTGTAGAGATTGCCCTTAGATTAGGAGGTAAGGCACGGGTGTACCTAAGCAGGTGAGAAGAGGTAGTGGCAGGAACTTGGGGAGGTTCCCTTCTGCCAGTTTCTCCGTGAGATGCTGAGAGTAAAGCATGGGGTAAGAGATTTGGGAGATCTGAAGAGAAGATCTGAAGAGAGAAGGTGCAAAATAGTTGCTTAGGAGTGAAGGCATGGGAGAAGATTGAATTATAGGAGGCCAGCCAGGCAGTGCTCAGGATCCACCTGAAGTTGGTGATGAGGAATTTGGAATGAGACCAGTCAGCAAAGTTGGGTGCCTCACTCCTGAAGGGTACAGCTCCATGGGTGCAGGCTCAGAGTGGCCAGGGAGTTGGATCCTAACCAGGGTGTGGTCTTGCTTAGCAAGTACAGGGAAGCAAGAGAGAAAAGAAATTGGGATGCTGGAGCATAATTATCCTCAAAGACTACGGAATCTGAGCTGATAAAGGAAGCAGCAGGATACCAGGGTATTAAGTGGCAATATAAAGGTGGTAAAATGAATGGATGGTTGGTCCAGATAGAGTCAGTCAGTGGAATTGGATATCAGGTGAAGGTATTGCTTGGAAACAGGGATGCTTAATGAGATTATAAGGAAGGAAGGGCAGTAAGAGGTTTAGGGATGACTGAGAATGAGTAGTTGAGGTGGAGTGGAGGATGAGATCACCGGAGGAAAGGAGGTCAAGGATGTGAAAGACCCTAGGATATTGAAAAAAGGATCACTGGTGTGGACATTGAATTCATCAGGAATTGTGCTGAGAGTAGGGTTGAAAGATTTAGAGTCTGAGCTCAGAGCTCGCTCAGCGCTTCAGTGAATGAAGTGAAAACGTAGCCTTTTCAATTCGGTGAGCTGTCTTTTTTGTTGTTGTTGTTAAAAAATGTCAGACTTAACCAAAAGTTAGCAGAATAGTACAAAGAATTTTTGTATATACTTTACTCAGATTCATTTACTTTATCTTTCTCTCTGTATATGTATTTTTCCTTAATCTTTTCAAAGTTGAATTCCAGACATGATGCCTCTTTGCTCCTAAATGTTTCAGTGTCTGTTTTCTAAAAATAAAGACATTTTCTTACTAACCAAATACAGTGACCAGATCAGGAAGTGAACTTTGATACAGAGCTGTTTTTGTACACCTTACTCAGATTTTGCGAATTGTTCTAAAATATTCTTTGTAAAAAAAAAAATCCCAGATCATGCATTGTATTCAGGTGTCCCGTCTCCCTAGTTTCCATTCATCTGGAATAATTTCTCAGTCTCTGTTTGTGTCTTCTGACATTGGTGTTTTCGGAGATTATAGGCCAGTTTTTTATTAGGTGTCCCTGGATTTGAGTCTGGTATTTTCTCATGTTGGATGCAGGTTTTGCATTTTTGGTGGGAATACTGCAGCAATGACATTGTGTTCTTAGTGCTTCATAGCAGGAGGCACATGATGTCAGTTTATCCTGTCATTGGTGATTATTTGGTGAACGTGGTACCTGCCTGGTTCCTCTACTGTGATATTACTGTTTTCTTCTTTGCAGTTATGGATCCTGTATGGAGATATTTTGAAACAATATAAATATCTTACTCTTTTATGATTTTTCCTAATAATTTTTTTCTTTTATCTTCCAGAATGGTACTGGGAATGTCTTTTGAGACCGTGGTTTTATAGGATACTTGCTGTGGTTTTGTCCATCTTCTCTGTGATTGTTGTGTGGTCAGAATGCACATTCTTTAGCACTACACCTGTCTTATCCCTCTTCGCAGTCTTCATACAGCTGGCTGAGAAAACATACAATTATATTTATATAGAGGTCAGTTTATTTTACATCTGTCATAAACATACGTCAGTTCATAGTCTAGCCATCAACTGTGTTTTTTCTTTATATAATCTAATAATAATGAAAGCAGTGAAGTTGCCCATAGTGTTATTCAGACTTTCAAAAATGAGCTTCATCCATTTATCAGACCATAAAAACTAAAAACTGTGTTTGAGGAGGGATGACAAGGTGCAAAATAGTGCAGAATTCTTTTATGAGAATACTTTGATCCTGTTGATGTCAGTGAAGCTGCATAATGTACAGTCTTCGCGGGAAGGGTAGCCAAGGGCACGGGAGAATGGGCTCACTTCAGGAGGTGGATTTGAAACTTATGGACAGGATATTGAACTGGTTAAGACGTAGATTTTTTTCATAAATTCATTTTCTTAGGTGGTTAAAAAAAAAAACCTGTTACTGTGTTTAAACCAGTTACAGGTGTTTAAAACCTGAACTGTGTTCTAAAATTTTTAGAATGTCAATAAATGTTAGCTGGAGATAAAGGATAATGCTTGTGAGAGTGTATAAAGTGCCAAGGTCCGTTAGTCTTAAGTCTGTTAGTCTTAAACTGATTCTGTTTGTTTTCATTTTTCAGATTGCTTGTTTCCTGAGTATCTTCTTTCTGAGTATCTGTGTTTATTCTACTGTGTTCAGGATTCGTGTCTTTAACTATTATTACTTGGCTTCACATCACCAGACTGATGCTTACAGCCTTCTCTTCAGTGGCATGTAAGTAGGAGTGTGTTTAGATACAAGGGAGTGACCCCACTGCATGTAGTCTATGGATGTCCCTTTTCTTTCTTATTGTTTCTGAGCATTCCACTAACACCTGCATTTATGTGAGCTCATTGATTACGTTTAAGCATTAGATGTTTGCTGACTGCTAGCTAAATCCTGCTTGAAGTTTAAGGTTATAATACAAGAGGTTTACTAGGTTAGGAACAAAAAGAAAGACAACCTGGACTTACAAGTTAGAGATTCAATAAATAGGTTGGTAAATACTAGGCCCATTTGAGAGTTTAGAGGCTAAGTCAGACCTAGAGTGTTCGGTGATTCAGTGGCATCAAACTGCATTGGGAAGGACTTAAAATGAACAGGAATATCCTTTGCTAAGAGAGTATTGCTAGTAATAGCTAGGTTGTGCTATTGTTTGTCCCTGTTGGTAAGTTGGTCATATTAGGTATTTATAAAATAGGCTGCACTTAGGCAGGTTCCCAGAGAAATCCATATCTGAAGCATCTTTAAGACTTTTTTCTTTAAATCTTTTTTCCCTCAAATAATTATAGAGTCACAGGAAGTTGCAAATACAGTACAAAGGGTCCTACTAACTAACGTTCACCCAGCTTCCCCAAATGGAGAAATTTTATATAGCTATTGTACAGTATCCAAACCAGGAACTGTACATTGATATATTACTCTGAATTAGGTTACAGACCTTATTTAGTTCTTACCACTTTTTATCCTTCATTCATGTGCGCGTGTGTGTGTGTGTGTGTGTGTGTGTGTGTGTGTGTGTGTGTGTATGCGTGTAGATTCACATAACCACCACCACAATCAAGGTACAGAACTGTTCCATCATCACAAAATAACTCCCCGTATTTCCTCTTTGTATTCACACCCTCCCTTCATTTTCCTCACCACCTGTTCTCCAACTCTATAGTTCTGTGAGGTTCTCTTTTTATCTGGACAAAACTGAGCTCTAACAGTTCTTTGTACCTGAACTTGTCAGAGTGACCTACTTCAATACAACTTCAGCTCCTTTATGTACTGAGTACAGTTCCCCTCGAGGATATCGCTGTCCTGGTCATGTGGACACGGATTGCACAGATGGTAGATTTGAATAAAGTGCGTACGAAAATTCTTCAGGTACTGCACAAATCTTAGGATGAAACAGTGGCAGACACAACCAAAGCAGGCAGCCTGAGGCTGGAGTTTTGCCATGATGTTTTAGGGAGATGTGATTAATAGGATATTCAGAATGTCTCTCAAATAAGGGCAGTTTGCATTAAGAATTCAAGATATATGTAATACAAATAGATGAAAATAACAACATAATAAAATGTACTTTGCTGCTATATTTTTTCTTATTCTGTTTATATATGCTTATTGCAGGTTGTTTTGCCGTTTGACTCCTCCTTTATGTCTTAATTTCTTGGGTTTGACCCATATGGATTCATCCATCTCTCACCAGAATACTCAGCCAACTGCTTATACGTCTGTAAGTATGGTCAGGAAACAGTTTTTTTAGATTTGTTGTCTCTACAAGATGTATTATTGTGGAATTTCTTTTAATGCCAGCAGAAATGTTCTATAGTGTTATTAGGATTTTTTAAAATATCGAACTTATTTTAAAGGTTGTATCTGACTGGGTAAAAATGATTTTGTTCTCTTTTATTGTAAAAAAAACACAAAGTTTTTTGGTTCACATAGGTTGACCAGATGAGCAATATCAATAGACCTGATCTATAATATTAGCTTTCATATTTATAATCTTCATGTACATGATAATTTTTAGTAATATTTACAAAATATTAATTTTCTTTATGTGAAAACCTTAATAAATAAGCAAATTCGATATTAGTGACATATAACATTGAATGTAGTGTAAAGTGTATAATAGAATGATTCGATACGTGTAGATATTTTGAAATGATTGCCACAAAAAGTTAACACCCATCACCTCACATCGTTACAAGTTTTTTTTTGTGATGAGAACTTGAAATCAGTCCATTTAGTGCTTTATTTCTACTTTTTGAAAAGTCCAAATTTGTTAATAAGACTGGTGATGAGTGAATTTTTTTAATAGTGGAAAGGAATGAAAAATACAGAATTGTACTAATTTAACTTACTTTTTTTTTTTTTTTTTTTTGCCTCTTTAGATTATGGGTTCCATGAAAGTTTTATCCTTTATTGCAGATGGATTCTACATATATTATCCTATGTTGGTGGTCATTCTCTGCATTGCTACTTACTTTAGGTAAGAAACTTAACATCAATTATTTTTCCTCACTCTTATTCAATCTGGATATCCTTTCTCCTTAAAGCCTTTTTAAATATTCAGTTGTTAGGTTTTGGTTGTTGTTTGTTTTATTGTGGCTTTGGGAGAGCTAGGGATAGCTTAAATGCTTTGCTTAAATGATCAAGTCAGGTTCTCCCTCTGAAGGGATTTTTAAGAAAAGAGAAGTAGAGTTATTCTTTTACAAGTTTTTAGATTACAAGATAATAGGATAGAATGTTAACTCTTAAGTTCTGGCCTTCAGCACTGACAGCCAGCGTAGCTCGTAAAATACCCCCCCAGGCCCATCTTTTATCCAGTAACATAAATGAATCTGAGGGTGGGGCACCTGGGTAGCTCAGTCAGTCAAACAACTGACTCTTGATTTCAGCTCAGGTCTGATCTCATGGTCAGAACAGTGCGGAGCCTGCTTGGGATTCTGTCTCTCCCTGTCTCTCTGCTTCTCCCTGGCTCTCAGACGTACTCGCTCTCAAAATAAATAAACAAACTTGAAAAAAAAATGAGTCTTAAGGCTTTCCCCACAATCATCGCCAGGTTTCTAGATGCCTCAGACCTTAGCCAGCACAAAGCATCAGGTGAGGAGCAACTGTAATTAGGCAGTACATACATGTGATGTTGGACAGGAAAGGACACAGGGTATGTTTTTTTATAGGATTAGAAAGATGCTTAATTCTTGGCAAGGGTGTGACTCACAAGGAGGTAAAGACAGATCTACTTGGCTTCTAGCACCCTGTCTCCCCTACTTCCACGTCAGGTACCCTCATCCTGTACTGTGTCTGCCCTCTTCTGCTGACTGCTTAAGTGCTCTGTGACAAGCCAAAAATACCACTTTAAAAAAAAAAAATTGATGTTAATCACTTCGCTTTTCTGATGAAAATGTTTTATCCAACCACTTTTCATTTAAAACTTCCAATACCATTAGGGGCGCCTGGGTGGCTCAGTCTGTTGAGCATCTGACTTCAGCTCAGGTCATGATCTCGCGGTCCGTGACTTCGAGCCCGGCGTCAGGCTCTGTGCTGACAGCTCAGAGCCTGGAGCCTGTTGCATATTCTGTGTCTCCCTCTTTCTCTCTCCTTCCCCGCTCATGCTCTGTCTCTCTCCTCTCAAAAATAAATAACGTTAAAAAAAAAATTAAAAAATAAAAAAAAAACTTCCAATACCATTAGTTATTACAGATAATGTATATGTACTCATTAAGAAGTTAAATAAACAAATATTGTTTGAAATAAATTCTCTATTGGATGTTTTAAAACGTTTATAGGGGTGCCTGAGTGGCTCAGTCGGTTGAACGTCTGTGCTCAGGTCATGATCTTACAGTCCGTGAGTTGGAGCCCCGCATTGGGCTGTCTGCTGTCAGCCTGTCAGTGCAGAGCCCGTTTCGGATCTCCTGTTCCCCTGTCTCTATATAGTGTCTTCCTTTACTACATCATTTTCACAGTATAAACAAACCTATTGTCTTTTTTACCTTATAGAAAAAAAACTTGAAAATCAGACGTATTAGCAGTTCATATTAACAGTTTTATTTGAAAATATAATCTCTTATTTTACCTATGAGAAGGCAAAATATAAATGTTTTAATTTTTTAAAACATTTTTCTTTATTTTTGAGAGAGAGATTGAGACAGAGCGCGAGCTGGGGAGGGGCAGAGAGCGAGGGAGACGCAGAATCTGTAGCAGGCTCCAGGCTTTGAGCTGTTAGCACAGAGCCCGATGCAGACCTCAAACCCTGAACCGTGAGATCATGACCTGAGCCTTTACTTAAACTGTGTTCGCTAGGACTAATATAAATGGTATTATTTTTTATTTCAAGCTTTTATTTAAATTCTGTTTAATGCAGGTGCGCCTGTGTGGCTCAGTCCGTTAAGCATCCGACCTCATCTTAGGTCATGATCTCACGGTTCATGACTTTGAGCCCCACGTCAGGCTCTCTGCTGACAGCTCGGAGCCTAGAGCCTGCTTTGATTCTGTGTCTGCCTCTCTCTCTGCCCCTACCCCGCTCGTGCTGTCCCTCTCTCTCTCTCTCACTTTCTCTCTCTCAAAAATAAATAAAAATTTAAAAAAAATTAAAACATTTATATTTTGCCTTCTCATAGGTAAAATAAAGGATTATATTTTCAAATAAAACTTTTATTTATGAACTATTATGAACTAATAATACGTCTGATTTTCAAGTTTTTTTCTGTAAAGTAAAAAAGACAATAGTTTTGTTTATACCGTGAAAATGATCTAGTACAGGAAGACACTATACTTTGCATGTCCAAAACTTAGTTTTGATTATATGTTTATTCATTTTAAAAGATTATAAAACTGGGGCATCTGCGTGGCTCAGTCAGTTGAGCATCCTGTTCTTGATCATGGCTCAGGTCATCATCCCAGGGCCATGGGATTGAGCTCTGTGTCGGGCTCTGTACTGTGTGGAGCCCGCTTAGGATTCTCTCTCTCTCTCTTCCTCTGCCCCACTCCCCCACTCACACTCTATCTCTAAAATAAAAAAATAAAAATAAATTTAAAAAAAATTTTTAAGTTTATAAAACTATTTATGAAACATTAAGAGCTTGTGATGTGTGAATTATGTTTTCACACGTTAGTAGTTTTGTTGGCAAGATTAGCATCTCTTCCTACCTTATTAGACTGTTATGTGGATCAGGTAATAGATGGGTAGAATAACTAATGGTTTATCAACTATAAAATCTTAAATATAAAGAATTATGTCTAAAAGAAAATTTGTTAAAATTGAAAATAATCCATTAAAGGTATTGTTTTAGAATTAGGATAAACTTTGATTTACAATTTGTCTTTTATTTTTTTATTTCATTTTATTTTATTTCATTTTATTTTATTTTATTTTATTTTATTTTATTTTATTATTTTTTTTTTAACAAGTTGAGTTTTTATTTTAGTTCAAAGTCACAATTTGTCTTTTAGGAAAAGGGCAGATTTCTTGAATTTTCAAATTACCTTTCAAAATAGATATTCTATTATAGAAACGTATGAAGCAATGCCTTACTGACGTTTTCATGGTAACTTTCTTCCTAGTTCTGTTTTCTTTGGAATGCTGCCATAATTAGTCTAATTTCCATATTACTAACAACACAGCCATGCCCAGAGTTCATATTCAGACTTAACTGCCTAGAGAACATAAGGCTGTTTCCTGATACTTTAGGAAAAGCTATGACCTTCTCAGAGACCATGATCTAGTTTGGGGCTTCTCATACTAGAGTGTCATATTCCTACAAGGCTATGAAGATAGTAAAGGAATATTTACAGTCACAGAATTAGCAGGGCCCCTGGGTGGCTCAGTCAGTTAAGCGTCCAACTTCAGCTCAGGTCATGATCTCACACTCCGTGAGTGAGTTCGAGCCCCATGTTGGGCTCTGTGCTGACAGCTCCGAGCCTGGAGCCTGCTTCGTATTCTGTGTCTCCCTCTCTCTCTTCCCCTCCCCTGCTCATGCTCTGTCTCTCTCTGTCTCAAAAATAAATAAAAACATTAAAAAAAAAATGAAAGTCACAGAATTAGCATGACCATCTACCCAACACCCCAATTTTTCTCAGTGATAAGTTATATAAAACATTCTTTATATATTAAAGCAAGCAGGCATTATGAATTCATCAGAGTGTTACACATTGGTAATATAAAATGGAAGACCTTCACTTTCGTGTAACTGCTCCACTGTTTTCCTCTCCTCCCAGTGCATGCACCTGTGTGCACACACACGCTTATTCCCTCCTTCTTTTTTTCTCTCCCTCCTTGCTCCATGTGTGTGTTCAGGCTTCTGTCAGTAGAAGTACATCAGTAAAAAAGTTTGAAAACTAAGGTAATAAAAAGAGCTTAGTCTTTGTTTTGTCTTGGATTTAAATCCCAGCTCTAAAGTTTATTCAGTGATCATTAGCAAAGTATTTAACCCTGTGGGCCTCTGTTTCCTTATCTGTAAAATGATATCTATCTCTTAGAATTACAGTGAATAAGAGAGTGTCTGTAAATTGGCTGATGTATAATGGGATCCTAAGTATTAATCCTGATTGTCTATCCATTGCTTCTTTCCTTGTGTGTCGTATTTTCAGAGTATTCTTGTCCTGCACAGCAATGAGGTTTAAAGTAAATACCAAATAAGATAAAATAATAGCCCCCAGGTAAGACATAGTAATCAATTCTGAGTTTATAATAAAACCTATTTAAATAGAATTCACTAGCTCTCAGGTTAAAAAAAATGAACATGAATATCAACTTGCATAGTTAAGATGTTCTAAACCAGGATATTTTATACTTGGAGATACAGATTGTGCGTATTTTCAACACTAAAATTGTTGTTTGAATATAAGAAAAGAGGGGCACCTGGGTGGCTCATTCGTTTAAGCGTCCAACTTTGGCTCAGGTCATGATCTCACGGTCCGTGAGTTCGAGCCCCGCCGTCAGGCTCTGTGCTGACAGCTCGGAACTTGGAGCCTGCTTTGGATTCTGTCTCCCTCTCTCTCTGCCCCTCCCCCACTCACACTCTGTCTCTGTCTCAAAAAATGAATAAATGTTAAAAAAAATTTTTTAATATAAGAAAAGAATGAATTGTATTTGTGTTATAGCGATTGCATTGTTTTTTTTTTGTTTTTTTTTTTTTTTTTTTTTTTATCCCTGTATGATTTCTGAAGGTATTCTAATGGCCCAATTTAATTTGTTTTTGTAAGGAATCTGGGTATGGTACATACCCTGTCAGTGGAATACTGGGTATATAAGCTCCTTAGAGAAATAAGTCCTTCTTCAAGAAAGACAGATGTTGGGGCGCCTGGGTGGCTCAATCAGTTAAGTGTCTGACTTCTGCTCAGATCATGATCTTGTGGCTCGTGGGTTCAAGCCCCATGTCGGGCACTGTGCTGACAGCTCAGAGCCTGGAGCCTGCTTTGGATTCTGTGTCTCCCTCTCTCTCTCTGCCTCTCCCCTGTTTGTGCTCTGTCTCTCTCTCTTTCAGAAAGGAATAAACATTAAAAAAAAAAAGACAAATTACGTAACTTGCCATGATAACTAACAATAAAACGTAGGCTTCTTTGGGGCAACGATGTTAAAGAACAGTTTATCTAAACATTTACAATGAGAAATAATACTTGTCTTTTTTAAAATCTTTTATTAGTTTGGGAACGCGTTGTTTGAATCTGCTTGGTTTCCAGCAGTTCATGGGAGATAATGACATGACATCAGACTTGGTTGATGAAGGAAAAGAATTAATCAGACGAGGTAAGATTTGTCTTTTAAAATAAATGAATGAAAGTACTAAGACTCAAAATATAAAAAATTCAAATTGTATAATTTATCATTATTATTCTATCTTAAGAAATTAATATTTTTAACTAAAAATCTATGTACAGGCTTCATAGCAAAAATAATTTGAAAACAAATGGTTTCATCTGACTTTAAGAAATATTGTAGCAGAAATCATTAGTATGTCTTCAGCTAAATAATGCTCTTGGATGGTGTTGGAGTCATTTTCATGTTTGTCTGGAAACAGATTTGCCAAGTTCAGTACAACTGTAAAATTCATGAGTTGAAAGAATCATCGGTTTAATACTACAGAGGAAATCATTCAAGCCAGGGCTGGTTTTTAGAATGTGATAATTGTTACCAACCTGTTAGAATGTGTGGCATTCTACTAGAATCTAATTCCAACACTGAATGTATCAAATTTCCTGATGTTTAAGTGATGGTAGGGAAAAAAAAACAAAAAAACAGAACTTGAGTGTCGGGACATGGATTCCTAGACATTCTCCCTATGTGTGTCTGGAGTTTTTATGTGATCATTAGTTAAGTGTAAGCCAAAATGTGTTGTAGCTCCAATAGAAGTTGTTGTAGCCTTCACATTCTCTCCTAGGAAGGTGGGGTCTAGTTGATGTGATGGTTCTGCTTTTTGCATTAATTAGACTTCATCTGGAGTATCATATTCAGTCCTGGGTAAGATTTCAAAAGTAGGACTAACAAGTTAGAAGGTATTTAGAAAAGGACAGCCAGAATTATGTACAGCATATCTTATAAAACACACACACACACACACACACACACACACACACACACGCAAAACACTGACTATAAAGCCTGAAGAGAATAAAGGAAAGGACTTTTATGCAGAAAGAAGTATCAACTTAATTTAGAAGATAAGGCAAAGAAAAGAGAAGTTACAAACAAATTTCAAATGAAGAAGAACTTTTTCCTCACTAAAACTGTTCAGACAAAGCCTAAAGGTCATCTCCAACAAAAATACAGAAGGGATTCTCTGTGGACTTAGGTGGCCTCTAAGGTCCTTTCCAACAATAACCTATTACTTTTGACTTTGTAGTAATTTAAAGGAAATTGGTCATAGCCTGATACCTTTACTTCAGTTACTCTACGTCTAATTAAACCATGTTATACCAAATTTGAGACCGCTTTTCTGTCTCTAGAGAAGAGAAAAAGGCAAAGGCAAGAAGAAGGTGAAAATCGAAGAAGAGTAAGTATAGTACTTAATTTGCCGTGACCTAAAGACTAATGTGAAGTATCATGAGAATTTTACTGATTTAGAGTTGGCTAAAGTCTAAAGAACAGTGGGAAAATGACGTAGGGCACATTGTTTTAAAAAGTTAATTTTAATACTTTGAGATGTATATGCTGTCTTGTCAGACTTGTTTTAAAAGTTATTAGTATTAAATTATTTCATGTCCAGTGTCTAGCAGTTTCTTGCCTAAAGGTACTCAGGAAATACTTATTGAATGAATTAATAAATTCATGCAGTCTTGCTATTAAAGTCCTTTTGATTGCTTTAAAGTTGTTATACTTTTTTGGTAATATGACATTAATTTTGTTCCTCTTCAATTTTTCTTCAGTTTTCTGTTTGCTGAGGCAAATTAATCTCATAGAGAGTGAAAGGGCATAAAATTAGAAGAATCTAAGTCACAGTTACCACAAAATTTACAACACCTTGGTGTTATCTATACTGGAGAAGTGAAGACTCAAAGGAGGAGACTTGATGGTTGTCTTCATAGTGTGTGTTGTATGAAAGGAAACTTGTTTATTTCAGAAGACATAATTAGGAACAGAAAGGGGAAGTTACTGGAGACACATTTCACCTCTCAATGAAAATTTCTAACTTCCACAGTTTATGAAAATTGTGATGGACCGCTCACACATAGAAACGTTCATGTCATTGAGGCCCCTGGGTGGCTCAGTCAGTTAAGCGTCCGACTCTTGACTCTTGATTTCAGCTCAGGTCATGATCTCACAGTCATGAGATCAAGCCCCTGTGTCGAGTCCTGCACTGGAGAATGAGATTAAGATTCTCTCTCCCTCTGTTCCTCCCTCGCTTGTGCAAGAGCATGTGCACTTTCTCTCTAAAAGAAAGAAATTTTCATGTCCTCTAATAAGAGAGCCCATGGCATGGCTATTTTAGAATGAAACTGCACTGCAGTTGAATTAGGTGACCTCTAATGGTCCTTTCAGTTCTAATAATTTATTGAGTAGTATCTCCCTTAATACGGTTTGACTGCAGTTATCTAATCATCTTGTACACAACTCTGATTTTGCTATCCAGAGTGACTTTTCAGGTCTTTGGTAGTTGTAGTTTATTCATATGGGAGAAAATTTTGTTAACATCTCATGAATTATTATGAGTTCTTATAACTTTTATATGGTCAAGGTAAGCTTACTGTAGCTATAATGTTTTGACATTTTAGAGGAATTGAAAAGGTTAATGTTTTGACATTAGAAGAATTGAAATGGTTAATTATAGCTAGCAAATATGTCTGTAAATATTCATTTGTAAAACTTTGGAGACTGTATTAAAATCATGTAGTGACAAGAAAAATTATTTTTGAAAATTTTAATGGCACTAAGCTAATCATATTGATTATCTGGTGAATTTCTGATGAGAATAACTGAATTTTATTACTCTGCATATGTAATCTGTTGATACCGATGAATTATTTTCTGCCTGTGAGTTCTTTTGTTATATATTTATTTGTGTTTCTGTCCTAGGAATGGAAAGAACGTTATGGACACAATAGAGAAGACTCCACTAGAAACAGAAATGTTCATGTTGACCCGAAAGAATCAAACCTCTCAGATATTAGTACCAACCGATGTAAGTAGTTTATTTTCCTGTTCCCTTAGAAATTGTTTTATTATGCTTGCTTGCATGGAGACTGAGAATTAGGGTATCCATTCAAAAATGTCTTTATAGAACTGTAAATGTGGTTCTGTAGTTCTTTCCTTTCTCATCCCTCAGTGTATAGAAGGAAGGGAAACCCAAATATGCATTCTGGGAGGAGAAGGAGAAATTGGGAGAGCGAATGAAGAGTTGTAATCAGTACTTACCCAGGCATGTTGTAGGCAGATGCTGATTTCTACTATTTACCTCGATGTTGTTCTTTACTTTTCTATTAGTAGATGTAGGCAATTCAGTCATTTTATAACAGTTTCCTAACTGACCCATATATGTCACGTACTTTCCTAGATACACAGTGACATGGAGAAGATAAATTTCCCGTCCTTGGGTTTGCTAATTAATTTAGTGACGGACTGATACCAAGCAGAAGACATTTGCCGGTGGGTTGAGATAGGAAACCTCCTCACATCCTCGACCCTGCCATCTGCCCTGGGAAGGTGGCAAGAAACCTGTTTTTGCCCAGGACTCTGACCTGAGTAGATGGCAGAGGATGCTTGTCTTTGGGGGAGACGCAGAAACGCTGAGAGAGTAGAGGGGTACACACCTGATGCTGAGGGAACTCAACTCAGGGGATGGAAAAAGAGATCTTTACTGCGAAAGGATTTCTGTGATAAAGAAATATTCACTGGGTATTTGGGAATGAACAGTACTTAGCCAGATTAAGGTGCTTTAGGCAGAAGGGCGAATGAGTGACTTGTGAGAATCTTTGGGGGAATAATGCAAGTTCGTTTCTGTGACAAGAGCCTGAAGTATGAGGAGCCTGATAAGGGGAGGCTACAGAGATAGTTGGGAAGCAGGTATTACCATGCCCAGAAGTTTAGATTTTATCCCAAAGGTAAGATTTCAATCAGGAAAGGAGCATGCTCAGATTTTTGGTTTAGAAGATAAATTTGATAGCACCATATACAGCATGATTTCCAGAGAAGTGAGACACAGAAACCTGTTTAATTTGTTTTGGTAATGCTATCAAGACATGATGAGGGCCTAAAATAAGCAGTGACCTTGGAGATGAGGAAGAAAGGATGTGTTTGAATGAGATTTAGGGTAGAAGAAATGGGAGGGGCGCACGGGTGGCTCAGTAGGTTAAGGGTCCAACTCTTGGTTTCTACTTAGGTCATAATCTTGAGTTTTCATGAGGTCGAGCCCCACATCGGGCTCTGCACTGACAGCACGGAGCCTGTTTGGAATTCTCTCTCTCCTTCTCTCTCTGCCCCTCCCCTACTCACGCTGTCTCTCTCAAAATAAATAAACTTCAGAAAAGAGAAGAAGAAATAGAGGGCTAAAGTTTTAGTTAAAGCTAGGAAATAGAGGGTTCCTGGATAGTTCAATAAGTTGAATGTCTGACTCTTGATATTGGCTCATGATCTCGACTCATGGAAAGAACGACTCATGGAAAGAACGACTCATGATCTCGTGGTCATTGTATCGAGCTGAGCCTGCTTGAGATTCTCTCTCCTTCTGCCCCTCTACCCTCATGTGGTCAGTCGGTCTCTCTCTCTCTCTCTCTCTCTCTCAAAAATTAAAAAATAAAAAGCTAGGTAATAGAGGGAGAATTCTAGAAAGATTTGGAAGCTTGTTTACCACAGAGTAGGGCAGTGGAAAGATGTGAGAGTGTGGGAGGACGGTCAAGAGAACAGGAAATACAGCGCTTTAGGATGATGACTTAGAACTTGGAATATGGGAGGCAACCAATATGTGCTAAGGAATGAGAGAAAAGATGAAGGGCAGAGTCCAGGATGACAAAAGTGTAAGATATGATAGAATTGGCTTACTTTAAATTTTCAAAAAGAGCTATGTCATAAAGTTCTTTTGAAGCTATTGGACTGCTCGAAACAACATTGTGAAAGTTTAGGTTGTTTATGAAGAAAATCTGCCTCGTCCACATAGAGAAGGGAGAGTTAGTTCTCTAGATCTGTGCTGAACAAGCTGGTAATCATTAGCCACATGAGGCTGTTGAGCATTTGCAATGTGGCTGGCGTCCCATGTTAAAATGATAATATATTGGATGTATTGAATTGAACATATTAAAATTAATTTCATCTGTTTCTCTTTACTTTTTTAATGTAGCTATTAGAAAATTTCAAGGTAAATGTGGGGCTTGCATTTTATTTCTGTTGGACATTGCTGCCCTAAACCCTTATCTAATGGGAGAAAGACTCAGGCCTTTCTTGAAGAGCTTAAGTTGAATACACTTTAAAGAAAATTCTAGTCAAAAACTGAGATATAGCAAGCCTGGATTCACTGTGAAACCAATGGAAACTTGATAATGAACAGTTTCACTGTTATGATACCATAGTTAAATGTTAATTTTGATTCATTTTAATTGAGTCTTTGCATTGTACCTGCTTCTGAGCTTAGATTAGCTATAAGGGATAACTTTTCCTTGTTATTTTCTGTCATACTATTTATCATTTTAATTTGATTTTTAAGGAATCAAGTAGTTATCTTTCCTTACTGTTATCTTCACAATCAAAATTCACGTCTTTTATAATCTTGACTATTTGGGGGGAGTCCATAGACCGTGACCCACAAAGACCATAGAAAAGTAGACATAATTTTTTTCTTTTTTTACAGCAGCATCCAAATATACCAGGGCTAATAACAGGACGGAAAGGGACCGAATAGAGCTCCTCCAAGATGTAGAACCTTTGGATTTTAATGCAGAAACATTCACTGATGATCCTCTTGAATCTGAACCAGGAAGGTAAGCTTTAGCTGTGTCATTTTGGCTCCAGTATTCTGAAATTTTAATAACATACAATTTGATGAGATAAGCATAAGGAAAATATTCTTTACTGCTAATAAAAACCATATTAATCAACTTTTGGTACCTTTTTATACCTTCTAATGCTTTTATATTTTAAAAATTATAGCATCCAGTGATGGTAGTTAAAATTGCTATCTCCATAAACCACTAGTGATATTATAAACAAGAAAGAATTAAAATTGGTAGAATCTGTGAAATTTATCGTATTTAGCAATAGCTACATAGCTATGACTGGGTGTCAGACACTATCCTAAGCACATTAACCATAATACTGCATTTTATGATTGTAAATCCAATTGGATTTGAATCCAGAGAGGCTTAGTAATTCAACCAGAGTCACACAGCTTGCAAGTGGCAAAGTTGGGTGTTCAAATCCCAGGACTCTGGCTGTAGAATCTGTGCTTTTAGCCACTATGCTCTGTGAAAATGGTTAAACAAAAGCAAAATATCATATGCATGAAAATATGCATGAATATCATATGCGTGAAGACATTTTTGCCTACAAATAGGAAAAACACTAGAATGTTCTATTTATACTGAACAATTAAGAGTGATTATTAAATCTTCAATCCCATGATATATATATTCCCTTTCTTTTTACATCTCTCACCCTCTCATATGTGTATTCTAGGCTCCAGAAAAAGCTGTTGGTTAATTTATAATTAAGTAAATCCCGTGGGGTAATATCTTTGGAGAGTAAGTTTCTGCTTTCAGCTACTGAATAGATTTTACAAATTATGCTTACTAATTATGTAGCCACTTCCTTTTAATGTGTCCTTGTTTTTCTCTCCTCCTTTGTTATTTTTGATGCCTCAGATCATTTCTTTATCCACCTTTCAGGTATCAGCCTGGTGGACGATACCTCTCAATGTCTCACAGCAGAATATTCGATGATGTTTAAAGTCTAAAAGAATTTATGGAACAACTAACCAAGATCAACACATCAGTTCAGTCTTTATGAACATATGTATGCCCTAGAATTTACATTGTACTCTTAATGAAAAGTGTCAGGACAAAAATGGCACTGAAAGTTAATCACATCTCAGTAATCATAGTTTATTGCCTATTGAATAGAGTGTCATCTTTTCTCATAGGATTTATTACCATTCCTGAAGTGTCTGCCTTAGAAGTACAGGTGTAATGGAAGGATTCAGTTCATGATAGAAATCAGTATATGTTGAGAATATGTAGTTCATTTTGTTTCAGGTTAATTTTTTTCAGGAAAGTTGTTTTAAAGGTCCAGGAAAGCCATAAGTCATGACTAAATAACATCATACGTTTTATTGTCGTGATTTACATTTTTGCTGTTTCTAAAGAATATGTTAATCCTGTATTTCCCAAAGAGATGGAGACCACAAATAATAATGGTATTTACAAAACCCATGTCTTAAAACAAGGCTTACTTACCAGACATAACTGAATGTAGAAAGCTCTTTTTCACCTCTATATGCAAATTTTTGGGGTTTTTGCATGTATAATTAAGATGATACTTCAACTGACAGTGTTAGTATCTTCAGCATGTGTACTATAATCAGGTGATGTATTATTCTTTCAGTCTTTGGTAGAAACTGGAAATTATTTTACGCTTTTGGTATTGCTTTGTAAAAGATTTTCATTTCAGGGAGAAATGTTCACCTTTATCATTTAGCATATTGACTTACGTGTTGATCATTCCACTCAAGGAAAATCTGAAGCATTAATGGTAAATAGCAGGTGGTTTTTTTTTTTAAAAGCCAAAGAGTCCCATAAAAATTCTCTAATTTTTAAAGGTGCCTATTTATGCTTTTTGAAAAATAACATTTGGTTATTAAAAGATAAAAAAAAATATTATTAACTCCTAAATGGTGGTTCATATTTCAATCTTTTTAAATTTTTTTAAAATTTATTTTTGAGAGAGAGACACAGCATGAGCAGGGGAGGGGCAGAGAGAGAGGGAGACACATAATCTGAGGCAGGCTCCAGGCTCTGAGCTGTCAGCACAGAGCCTGACGCAGGGCTGGAACACTGGAACCATGAGATCATGACCTGAGCTGCATTCGGACAACTGACTGAGCCACCCAGGTGCCCCTAAATGGTGGTTTATAGAGTGGAAATGTGCAATAACTTCGTTAAACATGCTTATTATTTAAAAAAAAATTTTAACTTTTGTGTTTAAGCCAAAGTTACGTATTACATTTTAAATCATCAGTGTTTTATTGCACAATGAATACTGTACCGTTGAGCACAGCATGCTACAGAGAATTTTTTATGTCCCTGAAATGGTTGCAATTCAGAGACCCCTGCTATGGATTCACCCAGTGGTGACTGTTCTTGAGCTTGCCCACGACAGTCTCAGGTTAACACCTGTTAATTCTGTGTAATTGTTAATTGTGCTCACTTTCACTCTTAGATATCCCAGTTTGAAAATGAATTCTATAGTCACCCTAACAATATGATTATATGTTTCTTGAAGGTAATCCTCCCTTGAATCATAATTTTAAATTTTTTATTTTGCTGTTAGTATTACCATGTAAATTTTTTAAAGACAGTTCTATGCAGATACTGAAAGGAATAGTATATCATCCTAATTATCTGATTTTTTTTTTCAATTTTTATGATCTTTGAGGTTAGGCCCCCTTTAAAATAATTATAAATGGATAGATTTTATTCTCAAAGGTCTCAAAAGTCAAAGATCATTTAGACTGCCCATTTGAGAACACACACAACCTTTCATTGTAAAGTGTGGTTAGTGAGCTATGGGCCAGGAGCAGAGATAATTCAGTACTGTTTGTAGTTTCATGATCGACCATTGAATACCTTGGGCAAATTATGTAACCTTTCAGTGCCTCAATTTCTTCATTTGTGAAATGAAGATGATACTTGCTATTTACCTACTGATCTACCTCACAAAACTATTGTGAGGGTATTCAGTTGATGTTTGTATGCTGGAGTTAAAAACAAAACAAAATAAGTTGTTAGCTGTGCTATTTTTCCTAGTGGTACTTGAAGGTGTTGGGTGGAGAAATGATCAGCCCAGAGAGGGGTTCAGTTTCTTATTATTACAGAGAAGCTTATAAGTCCCCAAAGCAAAACAGTTTTTAGAATAATTTATCAAAAGTCCTGTGAAAATAATATTTTTGTATTTTTCACCTTTGGGTTTACCCTGAAATATTTTCCTTAAGTATAATGTTGTTTCTCATCAGGTTTTGTCGTGAAACCCAGATGCTGTAGGAGAAGTAGAAGCAGAAAAAGAGAAGAAATTATGCAGTCACTTCTGTAACTTATAATGCCCTAAAATAGATTGATAGGAATATGTAGGGGAATGTACTGCTTTTCCTTTATTATTAAAATTGTTATGATTATAGTAATTGAAGTATATGTAATACTTCACAAACAATATAGCTCCCTTTGTGACTTTTTGTTACTCTCCAAATGATTTTTGGTTGTTTAAGTGATCTAGACTGTTCAACTTTTTAAGCAGAATTTATCTTACAGGATTTTACGGCGTTACCTGACTGGGTAAATTTGAGTTCATAAGGTAATGATTTAACCCCTGAAGAATAAAGAGTTTATTGCTGGAGAACTAAGTTGATATTTGTTAAGCCAAGGTAAAAAACTGGAGTACGAACAAAAGTCTTCTTTTGGGGGAAGCTTATGCAAAACATTACTGCTAAATTCAGATACTGTAAATGCAGAGTAATTTCCTGAAGAATTACTTCTGACAATTAGCTTTTGATGTCTTTCTTATAAAATAATAGATAACTGATTACACTTTTAAAATTATTTTTGTAAATAATCGTTAGGTAAGGATATTCAGTAAACCAGTAATTCAAATAGCCATTGCAGAAAATAATAATTAATAATTTATTAATTTCATGAATCACCTGTAAGTTGCTAATTAACTTTTGTTACATCAATAACTTGTTATCAATAGAGCATTTTTATAAAAATCATTATTAAAATAAGACATAAGGGATAAGCCTAATTACTAGAATTTGCTCTCTTTCCAAATGAATACAGGGCTGTGGAATAATTGCAACACAAAAGAGGCCCTCATTTCACAAGAGTGGTAAGAGCTAAATTAAAACTTTCAAGGATTTTCCATTTATAAAAAATAGATTGGAAAATTAGACAACCCATACCATCAAAAAATGCTGTGAGTTGATTTGTTTTTGTTTTTGTTTTTGTTTTTAATGTTTATTTATTTTTGAGAGAGAGAGCATGAACAGGGGAGGGTCGGAGAAAGAGGGAGACACAGAATCTGAAACAGGCTCCAGGCTCTGAGCTGTCAGCACAGAGCCCGACGCGGGGCTCGAACCCACGGACCGTGAGATCATGACCTGAGCCGAAGTCGGACACTTAACCGACTGAGCCACCCAGGCGCCCCAGTTGATTTGGTTTTGAATTCTATTTGATTAGAGTATCACTTCTGAAATTTACACTGGTTGTGTACCCAAATGAAATTAAATGTGGAGAGGAAAGTTGATTTGTGTTTTTTTTTTTTTTTTTTAAAGTATACTTCAGCATACGAATGAAAGAATTCCATTTATGTGCAATAACAAACCTCATTTTTTATCTTGTAATAGATTCAGGGAATGTTCTTGGTTGTGTGTTGATTACCATCTTAAAGGAAAAACAAACTCTCCCTTATTATAATTTACACTGTTCAGTAATGTTGAGTTTTGTACTTGTGATTTGAATGGACCATGACTGAAAATCATAAAGATAAGTGTATTTGCACTAAAGAGGCAAAACATGTCCCTGAAAGATCTTAACATACTTGAATCTCTGAAGTGTAATGGATCACATTACATTAAATTCTAAATGTTGAGAAGTACATAGATTTAGAGTTTTATCTTTCCTTTCTTTACTTCCTCCCTTCCTCATTCCTTTTTTACCCGAGGCCTCTCTTTATAGTGTGATTTTTAATGTACTGACAGATTTTTCTTCTGTTTTGTGTACACAGTTGTTTCTGATGATCTGTACACTCAAAAGGAACTAGTTCTGATGCCAGATCCCACTACTTGAATAGCAATGTTGCACCTAAAGTAGTGAAACAGATTTTTCTAGACAACTAAGCAGCATCTGAATGTGAATGTGATGTAAGCTGGCTTTGTGTGTTGTCTTTAGGTCACTAAGGAGGGCACTTCATTAAAATGCCTTATTTTCAGTGTAATGTTTTGGCATAAAAATGGATTTCCAAAACCAGTGATTGTTAAAAACAAAACAAAACCCCCAAAAAGATTTAGAGCCTTGAGGTATCTTTTTATGAAAAGAAACTCATAAATAACCTACGTCGTTGGCAAAGTTTTCATTAGAAGAGGTTGGAACACTACATGAGGGTTTACAGGAGGCCTTCTAAAATATGAATTCCCTCGATGTAGGGTACTTCTTCCCAAAGGACTTTTTTCCTGCTCAGAGAGCTGGAAGACCAAGGCGTGTCATCCGCTATCCCAATTCCTGAGGACCAGGTCCTGTGATCATCTCCCCCAGCAGAGCAGGCACGAGCCTTGCCCCATCTGAGTCCCATCAGTGGGAGCATGACCTCACCTCTAATTCCTTTCACGCTCAGCCTGGTCTTCCTAAAATTTTATTGTCAAAAGATTTGTCTGTTGAGGTTGATTGAAACCTTGCTGTAATTTTTAATTTGTTGATAAAGCAAGAATATTGGCATGTTCCTCTTCTCGTTGATATTCTAAGAGACATTTGTTTTTAACACACTCCCTGGGGATAATTAACCTTTTTTTTTTTTCCTCCTGAAAATCTTTTCCTTTTGTGGTAATCTTGATCTCCCATCATTTTCTAAAATATTTTTTCTGTACTTTGTGCAAAAGAGTAGAAAGAGTGGTTTACTATGGCAGACATAATGTAAGGGAAAGTCATAATTTATTAATCTGACTATACAACACAATTTTGAATTGATATTATTGATAAAAATCGTATCAACCTAGTCACTTAGAGCTGTATGTCTCAAAAGAGTGCTGGCTAGCATCTTCCTGACTTAGTACACCAAGTTGTAGGGGAGAGACTGTGTATTTATTTTATTAAAAGCAATCCAATGGATTTGTTTTTGTCCATACTTTGAAAACAGCTTGAAGGATTTTTCTCATCTTAGAAGGTAGAGAACATGTGGACGTGTCTTTGAAATTACTGTAATCTAATATATATTTATAAATTATATAGCACTGAAACAAGAGCTCTAATATTGATGTTGTTACTTTCTGATATTTAATTTTTATAAAATGTTTTTGTAGTAACTAATTGTAGTGCTTTTAAGTGGTTTAAAAATCTTTCTCAAATAAGTTCTACTCACCTCCTGTTTACTTAGGGCAGTATTCTGAAGTTCAGTCCAGTGTGAATTTGAAATATTCCTTCATCCCTTCAGTGTCTTTTTATAACTAACAGTACCCAAGCAAAGTATACCAAAAGCTCAATTCCTGTGTTGCATTAATAAAGTGCTTGTTCTTTAATTCAGTGGGTTAGGGGAAATGAAAGATAGGTTTTTCTCAAGTGTGCATCTGATAATTTTTCTAAATGTTCATTACGTTGATTTTTGGTGCATGATGCCAAATTTATCTTTAATCAGCCATTACTATCTGATATGTAATGACAGATGTTTTCCTATCTGACCAATGGGTTGTGGATTTAACTATTTTTCTCTGCATATTCTCACTACATTTTCAAATATGTATGTGGAAAAAGCTACAAAGTGCTACCTATACGTGAGTTAGCATCTTTGGCCTTATCTGTGCATAATGTTCTCTCAGTTTGGTTTTGACAAACTCGTGGACTTGCAGTTGCTTTGTAGTATTTTAACTTATTGTGATGTAATGAATTTTTTGAAATGTTTATTTGATTAGCTATTAAAATATAGGAAATTATGTAGCTTTGCATGAAATAAAGTACATTTCTACAAGTTCCTAAGAATTTTGCAGATTATGCGTTTGATTTCATACCATCTTTTCATACTATCCTAAGAGATTAAACTCTTAAGGAGCCTGAAGCTTTCTTTGTTTCTTATAAATATATTAACAGGTATTACAAACAAAATATTTTAAGATAAATAATTAAATGTGCTTTAGGTTCTACATTACTTTATCCTGTGTTTATAGTTAAAATAAGTAATTGTGTTTTTAAAAAAAATTTTTTTTTGACATTTATTTTTGAGAGAAAGAACATGAGTGGGAGACGGGCACAGAGAAGGAGACTCAGAATCTGAAGCCGGCTCCGGGGTCTGAGCTGTAGCACAGAGCCCAACATGGGGCTCAGACCCATGAACTGCGAGATCATGATCTGAGCCAAAGTTGGTTGCTAAACCTAAATTTAGGCGCCCCTAAAATAAGTAACTGTTATAAAAATTAGAAGTCAATGAAATTTAAAGCAGGAAAACAATAAGGAAAATCAACAAACCAAAAGCTGGGTGCTTGGAAATATCAATAAAATTGGTGAAACCATTAGCTAGGCTAAGAAAAGAGAGTTGCTTTCCTTTATAAATTGAAGTTTGAAATTAAAAACATAATGCCATTTAGGAACAAGACAGGGATGCCCACTTTCACCATTGTTACTTAACATAGTACTGGAAGTCCTAAACTCAGCAATCAGACAACAAAAAGTAAAAGGACATACAAATCAGCAAGGAAGAAACCAAACTTTCACTATTTGCAGATGACATGATACTCTATGTAAAAAACCTGAAAGACTCCACCAAAAAATTACTAGAACTGATACATGAATTTAACAAAGTCACAGGATATAAAATCAATGTACAGAAATCTGTTGCATTTCTATACACCAATAATGAAGCAGCAGAAAGAGAAATTAGGGAATCAATCCCATTTACAATTGGACCAAAAACCGTAAGATACCTAGGAATAAACCCAACCAAAGAGGTAAGAGATCTGTACTCTGAAAATTATAGAACACTTCTGAAAGAAATTGAAGAGGACACAAAGAAATGGAAAAGCATTCCATGCTTGTGGATTGGAAGAACAAATATTATTTAAAATGTCTATACTACCCAAAGCAATCTACACATTTAGTGCAATCCCTATCAAAATACCACCAGCACTCTTCCCAGAAATAGAACAAGCAATCCTAAAATTTGTATGAAACCACAAAAGACCCCAAATAGACCCCAAATAGCCAAAGCAATCTTAAGAAAGAAAAGCAAAGCTGGAGGCATCACAAGTCCAGGCTTCAAACTACAATACAAAGTTGTATTCATCAAGACAGTATGGTACTGGCACAAAAACAGACACATAGATCAGAAGAACAGAATAGAAAACCCAGAAATGGACCCACAACTATATAGTCAACTCATCTTCGACAAAGCAGGAAAGAACATCTGATGGAAAAAAGTCTCTTCAACAAATGGTGTTGGGAAAACTGGACCACTCTATTCACAAAAATAAATTCAAAATGGATGAAACACCTAAATATGAGACAGGAAACCATCAAAATCCTAGCGGAGAACACAGGCAGTAACTGCTTTGACCTTAGCTGTAACAACTTTTTACTAGACACAACTCCTGAAGCAAGGGAAACAAAAGCAAAGATGAACTATTAGAACTTCATTCATCAAGATTAGAAGCTTCTGCACAGCAAAGGAAACAATCGACAAAACTAAAAGGCAGCCTTCAGAATGGGAGAAGATGTTTGCAAATGATATATCTCATAAAGGATTAGTATCTAAAATCTATAAAGAACTTATCAAACTCAACACCCAAAAACAACCCAGTTAAGAAATGGGCAGAAGACATGAACAGGCATCCAAAGAAGACATCCAGATGACTGACAGAAACATAAAAATGTAAACTGGTGCAGCCACTCTGGAAAACAATGGCGATTTCCCAAAAAGTTAAAAATAGAAGTACCCTATGACCCAGTAATTGCACAACTAGGTTTTTACCCAAAAGATACAAAAATACAGATTCAAAGGCGTATATGCACCCCGATGTTTATAGCAGCATTATCTTATTTATTTATTTAATATAATTTATTGTTAAATTGGCTTCCATACAACACCCAATGCTCAACCCAACAAATGCCCTTCTCAATGCCCATCACCCACTTTCCCCTCTCTCCCATTCCCCCCTGCCCCATCAAACCTCAGTTTGTTCTATTTAAGAGTCTCTTACAGTTTGCCTCCCTCCCTCTAGGTTTGTAACTATTTTCCCCCTTCCCTTCCCACCCCCCCCCCCACCATGATCTTCTGTTAAGTTTCTCAAGATTCACATATGAATGAAAACATGGTATCTGTCTTTCTCTGACTGACTTATTTCACTTAGCATAATACCCTCCAGTTCCATTCACGTTGCTGTAAATGGCAGGATTTCATTCTTTCTCATTGCCAAGTAGTATTTCATTGTATATATAAACCACATCTTCCTTATCCATTCATCAGTTTATGGACATTTAGGCTCTTTCCATAATTTGGCTATTGTTGAAAGCACTGCTATAAACATTGGGGTACATGTGCCCCTATGCATCAGCACTCCTGTGTCTATCCTTTGGGTAAATTCCTAGCAGTGTGCTATTGGTGGGTCATGGGATAATTCTATTTTTAATTTTTTGAGAAACCTCCATACTGTTTTCCAGAGCAGCTGCACCAGTTTGCATTCCCACCAGCAGCACAAGAGGGTTCTTGTTTCTCCACATCCTCTCCAGCATCTGTAGTCTTCTGATTTGTTCATTTTAGCCACTCTGACCAGTGTGAGATACCAGTGGTATCTCAGTGTGGCTTTGATTTATATTTCCCTGATGATGAATGACATTGAGCATCGTTTCATGTGTCTGTTGGCCATCTGGATGTCTTCTTTGGAAAAGTGTCTATTCATGACTTCTGCCCTTTTTTTTACTGGATTATTTGTTTTTCGGGTGTGGAGTTTGGTGAGTTCTTTATAGATTTTGGACACTAGCCCTTTATCCAATATGCCATTTGCAAATATCTTTTCCCATTCCGTTGGTTGCCTTTTAGTTTTGTTGATTGTTTCCTTTGCAGCGCAGAAGCTTTTTATCTTGATGAGGTCCCAATAGTTCAGTTTTGCTTTTAATTCCCTTGCCTTTGGAGATGTGTCAAGTAAGAAATTGCTGTGGCTGAGGTCAAAGAGGTTGTTGTTTATAGCAGCATTATCAACAATAGCCAAACTGTGGAGAGAGTCCAGATGTCTATCATCTGATGAATGGATAAAGATGTGGTGTATATATGTATACATGCATACCCACAATGGAATATTACTCAGCCATTAAAAGAATGAAATCTTGCCATTTGCAACGACATGAATAGAGCTAGAGTGTGTTCTGCTAAGCAAAATAAAATCAGAGGAAGACAAATACTCATATGTGGAATTTACAACGTGAACGTAAGGAAAGGGAAGGAAAAATGAGATAAAAATAGGGAGGCAAACCACAAGAGACTCTTATGTATAGAAAAACAGAGTTGATGGAGAGAGGTGGGTGGGGAATGGGCTAAATGAGTGATGGGTATTACAGAGGGCACTTGTGATGAGCACTAGGTGTTATATGTAAGTGATGAGTCATTAAGTTCTACACCTGAAACCCATTTTACCATCTGTATTAAATAGAAGTTGTTTTTAAAACAATTTTAACATTCATTTTTCAGAGACAGAGACAGAGCATGAGTGGGGGAGAGGCAGAGAGAGAGGGAGACACAGAATCCAAAGCAGGCTCCAGGCTCTGAGCTGTCAGCACAGAGCCTGGCACGGGGCTCAAACTCATGAACTGCAAGATTATGATCTGAGCTGAGGTCAGACGCTTAACGGACTGAGCCACCCAGGCACCCCTGCATTAAGTAGAATTTAAATAAAAGTTTTAAATAAAAAACAATACCATTTATATTAGTCCTAGCTAATGCAATTTAAGACAAGTAAAGGCAACAAAAGATACACAGATTTGGAAGGAAGAAATAAAGCTGTCTTTGTTAGCAGATGACATGGTGTCTATGTAGAAAATCTAAAAGAATTGACAAAACCCTCCTGGAATAAGTGATTATTATAGCAAGTTTGCAGGGTATAAAGTAATATGCAAAAGTCAATCACTTTCCCATATAGCCAATGGGCAAGTGAAATTTAAATTAAAAACACAATACCATTTACATTAGCACACCCCAAAATGAGCTATTTAGGTATAAATCTGACAAAGTATATATGAGATGTATATGAGGAAAAGTACAAAACTGATGAAAGAAAGTAAAGAACTAAATAACTGGAGAGATTCCATGTTCATGGAGAGAAGAGTCAACACTCTCAAGATGTCAGTTCTTCCCAACCTACAGAGTCAATGCAATCCCAATAAAAATCCCAATAAATTATTTTGTGGATATTGACAAACTAATTCCAAAGTTTATATGGTGAAGCAAGAGACCCAGAAAAGCCAACACAATGTTGAAGAAGAACAAAAGTCAGAGAATTGACACTACCCAACTTCAAAACTTACTATGCAGCTACAGTAATCAAAACATTGTGGGATTGACAAAAGACTAGACAGATGAGTTAAACACAATAGAAAGCCCAGAAATAGACCCACATATAGACAATTGATCTTTGACAAAGGAATGAAGGTACTTCAATGGAGGAAGGATAGTCTTTTCAGCAAATGATGCTGAAACAACTGAATAGCCACGGGGGTGGGGGGGGGGGGGCTGAAACTAGACACTGCTGACTTTACATTTTTCACAAAAATTAACTCAAAATGAATCATAAATCTGAAACTGTAAACTATAAAACTTCTAGAAGATAACAGAAAACAGGTGACTTTGGGCTTGGCAATGAATATATATATCACACAAAAATGTGTATGTGCACAAGAAAACATACAAGAATGTTCATAGCATTATTCATAATAGCCTCAGCCATAAACAGTTCAATAAACAGAATAGATTTATTTATCCAACATGATGGATATGTACATAAAAAACCAAATGAGGGGCGCCTGGGTGGCGCACTCGGTTAAGCGTCCGACTTCAGCCAGGTCGCGATCTCGCGGTCCGTGAGTTCGAGCCCCGTGTCGGGCTCTGGGCTGATGGCTCAGAGCCTGGAGCCTGTTTCCGATTCTGTGTCTCCCTCTCTCTCTGCCCCTCCCCCGTTCATGCTCTGTCTCTCTCTGTCCCAAAAATAAATAAACGTTGAAAAAAAAAATTAAAAAAAAAAAAAACAAATGAAAATGAGTTAATTGCAGCTATGCAACAACATAGATGAAACAAAATGTGTATCAAAAGAAGGTAGACATGAAAAAGTAATATAGTGTGATTACACTTAGACAAACTTCAAAAGCAGCCAAAACCAAGTATAGTAAAAACATGAATGCTTTGTAGTAAAACCATAAGAAAATTAAGGAAGAAATAACCATAGATGTCAGACTATTGCTTAACTTTGAGGAGGAGGAAGGGATTAGTGATTGAAGTGCAGCGCAAGAGAAGCTTCTGCATTGCCTGTGTTCTCTTTGTAGAGTGGCACTTATTTTTATTTTTTAATATTTACTGATTTTGAGGAGAGCCCAAGTGGGGATGGGGGCAGAGAGAGGGGAACAGGGGATCTGAAGTGGGCTCTGCACTGACAGGCTGACAGCAGAGAGCCTGATGTGGGGCCTGAACTCAGGAACCATGAGATCATGACCAGGGCCAAAGTCAGACACTCAACCGACTGAGCCACCCAAGTGCCCCTGTAGAGTGGCAATTTTATAGGTGTTCACTTTGTAATGAATTGTTGAGTAGTGTTGAGTAGTTATGTGTGCTTTGCTATATGTGCATTTTATTTTGTAATGTTAACATCTTTAGAGAGAATTAAATTATATAATTTACCATATAAATTGGGAGTGGGGGAAGCTGCATTATAGTGTTCTAAGCTCATGGTAACATGCAGAAGGAATGAAGATATCGCTTAAGCTAGACTTTGTTAAGGATGCATGCTATAATCTCTCTGGTCGTCATTGAAAGAATAGAAATAGGAAATAGCTTCAAATACAGGAAAGTTGGAATGACCAAAAAATCCAATTCAAAACAGCAAAAGAACAAAAACAGGCAAAAACTAAACTTTATTGTTTAGAAATGCACACATAGTTGGGCACATTGTAAAGTCACGTGAAGTGATTTAACATTTAAGTCAGAGTAGTGCTTCTGGGAGGAATAGACATTCAAGGGTATAGCTCAGAGGGGCTTAGGGTTACTAAGGGCAACAAATTTCTTCACTTGGGTGTTTTTTACAAGCATGTCTCTACTTATCAACTATATACATTATACACTATACACAATATACATTTGTATCGTATGCACTTTTCTGAATGTCTCTATTTCAAAATGTAAAAGATTTTAAAAAGTCAGTTTCTGTAAATCACATTAATAGTTGAAAACAGCAAAATCACATCATCATCTCAAATGCTGAAAACATTTTGATAAAATTCATTTATATATTTTTAAAGTCCCATTTTTTAAAAGAACATTTTTTTATAAAGGATGAGTATCTATATATGTATATATACACATGTATACATATAAAGAGGAACCTAAAACTACTGCAGATATCATCCTTAATGCTACAGGCTTTACCTTTCAGATCCAGAACAAGCCAAGGTTGCCTACTATCAGCACTTCTATTCAGCATTGTATGTTCCATAATTATAAGACAAGAGAAATAAAAGGCCTAAGGATGAGAAAAGAAGAAGGAAAATTTTATTTACCTTGATTTTGATGGTTATGTATGTGGAAGATCCAAAAATATAGAGGAGCTCCTGGGTGGCTCAGTCCATTAAGCCCCCTGCTCTTGGTTTAGGTTCAGGTCATGATCTCCGGGTTCTGGAGTTCAGGCCCATCATTGGACTCTGCGATGATAGTGTGGAGCCTGATTGGGATTCCCTGTCTCCCCCTCTCCCTGCCCCTTCCCTCTCTGCCCCCTTCTCTCTCTCTCAAAAATAAATAAACATTTAAAAAACACCAAAAATATACATCTTACTGTAAGAATCGATAAGAAAGTGGCATTTCTTAATATGGTGTTTGGATCCCCTGAATCCTGGTTAAGTCAGAGACTCCCAGTAAACCTGAACCTCAGATTCCTTTGTCAGAAAAAGTTGGGGAGTGAGATCGTTTATAACAGAGCTCATCAGGGTGGTTGTGAGGATTATAATCAAATAATGTATTTGAAAATGCCAAAATAAATGATGCTACCTTAACACCAAAAAAAAAAAAAAAAAAAAAAAAAAAAAGTTAGGAAGGTAGGAAAGAAAGGTAGAAGGGAGGGAGGGAAGAAAGGCAAAGCAAGGCAAGGCATAGTGCTGCCCCATAGCAGACACTCATTTATTAAGAAACAGCGAACATCTTTGTTGCCAAGCTCATCCTCTTCCTTCAGAGCCTTATCTGGAAGTCATCTTTCAGAGGGGCCATCCCTACTTAATTTTTTTTCCTTAAAACTTAGCACTACCTAACATACTATTGCCAATACTGTACTCATCTCCGTAACAGAAGTTCCGTGAGGAATGATTTTTGTTTTGTTTGCAGACCCACTCTTGCCTGACCCATACTAAGTGTTCAATAAATTTGTGTTGAATGGGTGAATTTACTCAGTCGCCATCCCCGCCCGATTTGTGCTACTGCTAATTATCGGAGGTACGGGGGCTTGAGTGGGATATTGTTAAAACATCAACACCTCTGGGGTGAGGTTTAAACAGCATCGCCATCCTCTGGGGGAAGAAGGGGAGAATTGGAGATCAGGTATGTGTGACTATTAGAATTAGTAAGAAGGGCAATGGGCACCCAAAAGTCAGAAGAAAGGTCCAAAAACAGGGACCCTGGGATACGAAAAGAAGAATCCGGGTATCCTGAGTTAGCATTCCAGGCTAGCGCTGCTGAGTTTCACCTGCCCACTTCAAGGAGGAGCCTGTCCTCACGAGATTTTCATGCAGACCCTCCAACCCCGGATTTCTAGGCAGGGCCAAAGAGGTGGGCCCCAATAGCTATCAAAGGGCCGAGCAGGGGCGGGGGAAAGAAGCCAGGCCAGACCCTTGACTCCGACCCGGTCGGAGAAGGCACCCCGCCCTCGGGTCCTGCAGCCTGGAGTTCGGCCCCCATGCGGTGCCAGGCCCACGGCGCAGCACAGCGTCCGGCGTGGCGGGCACCGCGCGCGCGAGTAGCGCAGGGCCGACCGCGCTGCTTCTGGCGTTGCTGCCGCCGGGGCTCTTGCTGCCGGAAGTCGCCCAAATCCCGGCCGCGTCCTCTTTGGGTGAGTGCCGGGCGGGCAGCGCGCGCGCTTGGGCCGCCCCTCCGCGGCTGGGCTGAGGAAGCCCCGGAGTCTGCGCCGCCGCGCGCCAGCGGAAGGTGACTGCAGGCGGGCGCCGGAGAGGAGGACTGTGCCCTTTGCCCTAGGCGGTCTCCGCCAGCCTTCCGTCGCTCCTTCACGTCAATCTGGTCCGGCCGAGTTCTGGCGCGGGAGTGAGGACGGGCTGCAGGGACCGCTCGTTAACTTTAAACAGAGCAAAGAGCAATGTTATGTAAGCAAAAAAATGAATGAATGTATGTGGAGATAGCAAAGGAACTACAATTCAGGACAAGGAACCTATGGCGAAGCCCAAGAGACGAAGAGAAGGTCAGCTTTTATTAGGTCTGAGGAGGAAATTGGGGAGGGTTTATTCTGAACAAAAGTTCCTTGGAGAAGAACAATAGTTTGAGACTGGGGCAGTTTCTCATTGCTTGCAGGCAGCTGGGGCAGGTTGAGAGCTCCTTTCCTTTTCTTAAAGGCAGGAGATAAAAAAAAACAACCGTGTGAAAAGTGCCTCCCGTGGTGGAAACCATGATCTTCCTTCTTCCTGCTGCTTCCGTGGGCTGTGTGGTGCGTGCGTGAGAGCTCCCCCTTCAGGGCTTCCTCGCTCTACTTTAAAGGTTTCCTTTATTTTCACACCCACCACGTCTGAATTCTTAATGGAGCCAAGCTCAGACCCAAAATAAGTACCCCCCACCCCGCCCCCCGCACAAAGCATTTACACTTAAAGGAAGTTTCTAGTTTTAAGGACTAGTTCCACCTCCGCCCCATGACTGCCTCCTGGGCTCACTTTCCAGCCACTTTCTGGTTTCCACTGTAGCAAAAATTCCCAAAGAGAAGGATACCCCTGCTCTTTGGGTATCTAGGATACCCCTGATCTGCTGTCTGCTATAGGAAGTCGTAGGTATACCACCAAGTGGAATTAGGTTTTGGAGCTTGATTAAGGGGCATGACCTTAAAAAATTTTTTTTTATTTTTAATATTTATGTTAGAGACAGAGTATGAGGGGGGTAGGGTCAGAGAGAGAGGGAGACACAGAATTCCAGGCTCCAGGCTCCGAGCTGTCAGCACAGAGCTCATTGTGGGGCTCAAACCCACCAACCAGTGAGATCATGATCTGAGCCTAAGTCAGACACTCAACTGACTGAGCCACCCAGGTGCCCCAATGGGCTTGACCTTTTAAAAAATGTAATCTATTTCCTAGAAAGAAGAATGCTTTAAGCTCTAAGTAAGTCCTCAAGAACTTATCACATTGTCATGGATAGAGCCCCTCCCGTTGCAGGATTTTTTTTTTTTTTTTACCTCACTTCCTCAGAATTTATTGTCTCCCCACCTGGAAAAACGAAGAAGTGGACACAAAATAAAATGAGCAGTAGGCAAAAGTTTATTAGAATATAAGATTAGAAAGTAAGAATAGTATGAAAGCTCTCTTTACAGAGAGGGGACGTTTGAAAGTGAATGCCCCCAACTATGGGCAAGGGACTTTGTTTAATACGGTTTTGGTCCATCCCCCCCCCCAACTTTTTTTTCCTTTGTTGGCCTGATAACTGTAGGTGCTGAGTTGTTCATTTCTGTGGGAAACGTGAGTGGCGGAGGGAGTAGGTAGTGTTTGTTACATTCTTAAGAAAAACTTTAAGTCCGAGGGACTTTCTCTCATGGTCAGATGTTCCCAGCACTGTTTTAAAATATGTGTTTTCTCTACATCCAGGGGCCGCAAGTCCTAACCTTTTCCTCTCTAGCTATCATTCTGGGTCACAGGACAGGGAAACTAGAGGAGAGTTGCGGCAGGTGAGGGCTCAGAGAGTCAGGAATCATTCTGCATGAGGACTCTGAGGGTCCAGGGCGGGGTTGCCCATATAGGAAATGAAGAGGCAGATGAAGCTTTCCTTCTGCTCACCATCCAGCGAAGGTTTATCCTGAAGCTTCTCTGTTTCCCTACCCTCCCACCCTAGCCTTTCTCTTCATGGACCTCACAAAAATGAAGCCCTGTTCCCAAGGGGAAGCCATTATGTACTGATGGCCCAGGTATCTCAGATTCTTCAAGACCATGGGCATGATGTGATCTTACTTCAACAGAATGGACTTTCGTTCACATTAGGTATCCTGTCTTTCTATTCCATGTTCTGTCCAATAGAAATACAACATGAGCTATAAATGCAAGCCCCATGATGTATTTATATTCCAGAAGACACATGAAAAATAAAAACAGGTCAAACTAATTTTCATCATACATTTTATTGAAAGTCATATATCCAAAATATCATTTCAACATGTAAACAATATAAAAATTATTAATGAGATAGTTCACATTTGTTTGTGTTAAGTCTTTGAAATCTGGTGTGTATTTCACAATTCACACTAGACACATTTCAAGTGTTCAATAGCCACATGTAGCTGATGGCTGCCATATTGGACAATACTGTTTGGACCCTCCTACCATAGGTGATAAACCTTGCATATGTTAAATGTTCAGCAAAACTTCATTTTAGTTCTACTGAGTTATTACAATGAAAATGATATGTGTGTGGTATCTGTGTTTATTTCAAAGTCCATCTTAAACCATAACTCTAGCATAAGAAAGTTTGAAACACTGTTTCACTCTCCTCATCATCTTCTGCATCCCTCCATCTCACATCCTCTCACTTCTGTCTTCAACCCATTCATGCAAACCCTTCGCACACGTTTCCAGATCAATTTGACAAAATACTGCTTTATGTTGCATGAAACCTTGTGTATAATTTGTGGAGATTGGATCAAGATGATTTCTCTTTTTTTTTTAGAGTAGGCTCCATGCCCAGTGTGGACCCCAACCTGGGGCTTGAACTCAAGACCCTAAGATCAAGACCCTGAGCTGAGAGATCAAGAGTCGGATGCTTAACCAACTGAGCCACCCAAGCACCCCATCACAATGATTTTTCTGATAACAATCCAGGAAAAGAAAACAGCAAAATTGCAGGAGAAACTTATCAAACAACTAATACAAGAAAAATTTCCAGAACTAAAATACGTGCAGCTCCATACTGAAAGATCCCACCTGCATTCAACACAAAGAATAAAAAAAATGACCTACACCAGGGGAAATCATGGTGACATTTCAGAATAGCAGTGGTTAATAAAAAGCAATCTAAATGTTTTGGGGTGCCTGGGTGGCTCAGTCAGTTAAGTGTTTGATTCTTGATTTCAGCTCATGTCATGATCTCACAGTTCCCACATGATCCCACAGAGAAGGTTTGAGCCCCGTATGGGGCTCCACACTGACTGTCTAGAGCCTGCTTAGGATTCTCTCTCTCCCTCTCTCTCTCTCTGCCCCTCCCTGACTCACATGTGCTGTCTCTCTCTCAAAGTAAATATAAACTTAAAAAAAAAAAAACTATTTTAAAAGCAACCTAAATGTTTTGATATACTGCAGTGATGAGTAGGACTCAGAATGGCATCAAACTTTTTAGCATTGACATACAGCAGTGGACACAGAAAACCCAACAAGACTTGACAGTAAAATAGTCTCAAAGGTTTTCCTTTTCATATACCACTTCTTAAGAAGTTATTACAGAGTTTAGTCGCAGCAGAACAATGGGGTGACCAAGAAAGAGGAAGATGAAGGGTAAGTATATAGAAGTGGCAAAACAAGAGAGTGTTAAGATTTGTCCTAAGGTATCAGCTGTGCAGTTGGCCTGGAAAGCAGTTGGTCCAGGTTGAATTGATAGAAGAATCCAGAAAGAACATCTCTGGGGGGAAAAAAAAATTAGTCAATAAGTTGACCTTATTGAAAATCCTATTGAGAGAATATTGGAGGGAGTTGAGAGACTGGCCAATAGGCACAGAAACAAAACAAAACCAAACAAACAAAACAAAACAAAACAGGCCTAAACAAATGAAAAGTATTCCCTCTGTTCTCCCATCCTCCAACTAGATTTAGCAGGGAACATACACTTTTCGAGTGCGACCTACAGAGCCTAACACTATTTATGCAAGTCTTTTCTCTCTCATATTGTTAATGTTTATATTTTCTTTCTCTCTTTTTTTAAGTTTTTTAAACTTATTTTGAGTGAGAGAGAGGAGAGAGAAAGAAAGCACGAGCAGGAGAGGGGAAGAGAGAGGGAGAGAGAGAATCCCAAGCAGGCTCCGCACTGCCAGCGCAGACCCTTATGTGCGTTTTGATGTCATGAACCATGAGGTCATGACCTGAGCCAAAATCCAGAGTTGGACACTTAACTGGCTGAGCCACCCAGGTGTTCCTATTTTCATGTGCTAATTTCCAAAAATGTATACCAAATGTCTTGAATTTCTCAAAACTAGTCCCTGTGTTACTTAATTTTTTTTTTCTTTTTTAAGGCTCCATGCCAAATGTAGGGCTTGAACTCACAACCCTGAGATCAAGAGTTGCGTGCTCTACCGACTGAGCCAGGCAGGTACCCCTTTAAACATTTATTTTAAAAGCTTAATTTTTAAAATGTATCCCCACCAACATATGTGAAATTGGTAGTAGCACATAGAATTACTGTACTAACTGCTAAGCTAATTACGTTGTTTGTACACTTCATAATGCCTACTCTTTCTTTTTAAACACTTAACACACTGGTAATTTTTTCCTTGTAATGATTTTCTCAATATCTGCTTTCCCTGTCAAACCGTAAGGTCCATGAGAGCAAAGATCATGTTTTCCTTGCACACTAGGAGATCCACAGAACCTATCATAGTGTATGGCATACAGTAGGCAGAAAGTAAACATTTAATTACACTACCTAAAGATCAAGATGTATAAAAATACTAGGCCAAATTATAAGTTACATCTTCCTTGACTAGTTTTTTATAGTTATTGAAACCTTTGATATCGTCCCAGATATAACTGGGAAAATTATCTTGACTTGATCGTTGGATTCAAGAAGGCTTCTTGGACTCTTCTCTCTCTGGCTTAAAGTAGTTGTCTGCCTGCACCCCCCACCCTCCAATCCAATCAGAACACCCTCATCAAACTTACTATAACCTAAAATGACTGCCCATTTGGCCGCATTTATTTTCTCCTCATAATCTTGTGACCTTTTGGAAGAAGGCTGCCCTGCTCATCACACTGCTGAAGTGACAAAACAAATTCCTCTCTCTTGTCCCCAGTAATTGTCAGTAATTATCCTCATAGAAAGTATTTTCTTCATTGAAACAGCACTTTTAACCACTTTTTGTCCCAACATTATTTCATTCCATCTTCTTTTCTCTGAACCAATTTTATTATTAAAAAAAATTTTTTAATGTTTATTTATTTTTGAGAGAGAGAGAGAGAGAGCAGGGGAGGGGCAGAGAGAGAGGGAGACACAGAATCTGAAGTGGGCTCCAGGCTCTGAGCTGTCAGCACAGAGCCCAACGTGGGGCTCGAATCCATGAACCATGAGATCATGACCTGAGCGGAAGTCTGACACTTGATGGACTGAGCCACCCAGGCACCCCCAATTTTATTTTTTTAATGTTTGTTTATTTATTTATTTTTATTTAGAGTGCGAGCTGGGGAGGGGCACAGAGAGAGGGAGAGAGAGGATCCTGGTCAGTCTCTGTGCCCAACGCAGGGCTCAATCTCATGAACCGTAAGATCATGACCTGAGCCAAAATCAACAGTTGGAGGCTTAACCAACTGAGCCACCCAGGCATCCATCCAGAACCAATTTTAGAAATAGTTGAGCCATTTAAATAGGCATGAATGGTGGTATACCCTGTGTCCTTATGTTAGGATAAATGCATATTTGCCTTCTCTGTCTCTCAGGAGGGCACTTCTGAACCCTGGCTGCATATTAGAATTACCTGAGGAGCTTTGAACAAATGCTTATGTTTGGGGTTCACTTTCAGAAAGTCTCTAAACTGTTTATGGTGAAGTCCAGGCATAGATATATTTGTAACGCTCCCCTATAGCACACAGAGTAGAGACCTTCCTCCTGGAGCCATGTTTCTGTTTTCCCCTTCACCACTCTCCAGAGATTCTCTCTAAGTGTTGGACCTTCACTTTAGTGAAAGGAGATCATGCAGCTGATTGCTGATCTTCAGTTCATAAGTCAAGTGCCTAAATCCTGGGCATGAGTAGTAGGAATCTCATTTTTCAGCCCATATTCTGCATCCTGAATCATCAGTGCAGAATCACTTTGGTGCGGCATTTGTCAAATGTTGTATAAACCATAGCACATGTTTAACCATTATTAAAAGAAAAGTAAATGAATCCCCAATAAAACAAAGTAAATCCTCAAGTAAAAGCTGACACAGGACATTAATCTTCAGCAGGGTTGTTGGAATCTGCATCATAGAAGAGGCCCTGAGAGGGAGGTAAAGGTACAAAATCCTCATTCACTGGCCCTTAAGTGGGAACCCCAAGCACCAGTCACCCTTTTGAAGGATTTGTTGCCAGTGGAGTGTGAAGACATCCATTGGTCCAATAGTTGAAAGCAAGAAACCAGCAGATGTCACTAACACACAGCTTTTACAGTGGTTTCTCCAATGGAAAAAGCTTTTTTTTCACTTGTGTTCATGAGACCCTGTCATCAGGACGCTCACAGCTGCGGGAAAACAAGTCCTACACACAGGTATATTTAAGAACAAAGTTTGCCGGGCACCTGAGTGGCTCAGTTGGTTGGGTGTCCAACTTCGGCTCAGGTCATGATCTCACGGTTCGTGGGTTCAAGCCCCGCGTTGGGCTCTGTGCTGACAGCTCAGAGCCTGGGGCCTGCTTCGGATTCTGTGACTCCCTCTCTCTCTGGCCCTCCCCCACTCACACCCTGTCTCTCTCTGCCTCTCAAAAATAAATAAAAATGTAAAAAAAAAAACAACAAAGTTTGCATATAATTGGAGGTCTTACAGAACGTCATGGATGAGCTTCAGGATTCAACCAATGGAGAGAGATCAGAGACACCAGCCATAGCTGGTAATATGTCCCACAGCAGGAAGAGCGCCAAAAGATGGGTAGGATTTTGATGAGGGGAAGAAAGGAAGAGGAAGAAAGCAGGAACATTCTAAGCATCAGAAAGAATTGTAGCAAAGAAAAAACAGAAAAATGCCATGGTAGATTTGGAGGTCATGAAAGGACCAGTATCTGGATCAGAAAGTTCTCAGGAGAGAGCAGTAGAACAGGTTGCTGCCAAAAGTGCTTTCTGGGTGTTCACTTCTGGTGTGAAGATTCTTTAGTGTGTTGGAAGATTAACACCATTTGTGAATATTGAATATCTCTCACTTCTTTTTTTTTCTTTTTTTGCAGGAGCTCATTTACAAACCTTTTAAAGGTCATGTAGCTTCATGACACAACTCAGTGTAGTCATTTGTTAGGAAGGACAGATATTATGGGCTCCTTAAAGAATGAGAGTTTTGACCTAGTGGTGGTTGATGCTATAGGATCGTTACACTTTCCTGGTTGCTGAGAAACTTGGAAGGCTGTCTGTGGCCTCTTTACTAGCACATTTGGAATATCAATTTTGGGCTGTCTGAACCTGTGTCTTGCATGTCCTCCCTGACAGGTCACATGGATTTCTGAGACCAGGTGAAGAACTCTCTGACGTTCTTCATTTCAACCTTGAGCAAATGGTATATATTCATACTCAGTTTGATGACACTATCAAGGAACATTTCCCAGAAGGCTCTAGGTCAGAGCTATTTCATCTTCAACTGAAAGCAGAGCTGGGGTTTGTTAGTTTTGGCTTTGGATTTGTCTTTGCCTTTGCCTGGCCACAGCTTCCCAACACTGTGTATGTTGGACACTTAATGGCCAAACCTGATGAGCCAATACTTCAGGTAAGTAAAACCTTTGTGCCCCATTGGACATGAGGAATCACCCTCATGATGGTGTCATTAGTGCACAGATGGCAATTGCTCAGACAAGGGGTAAATCTAGGTTTTTTAAAATTTTCTTTTAACATGTTTTAAATGTTTATTTTTGAGAGAAAGAGAAAGAACGTGAGCAGGGGAGGGGCAGAGAGAGAGAGACAGACACAGAATCTAAAGCAAGTTCCAGTCTCCGAGCTGTCAGTACAGAGCCTGATGCAGGGCTTGAACTCACAAAGTGTGAGTTCATGACCTGAACTGAATCAGATGCCTAATTGACTAAGCCACCCAGACACCCCTATATTTCAATTTTCAAATGCTTTTGGTATTATATAGAAATACAGTTGACTTTTATATATCAGCCTTGAGTCCTGAAATTTTAACAAGTTCACTTATTAGACTCTATTGGGTTATTTTGTAGCTTCCATAGGGTTTTCTATATAGATAATAGTGTCTCATAAAACTGAGAACATTTTCTTTCCATTCATTATTTCTTTTACCCATTTTTCTTGTTTTATTGTCCTGGCTAGAGTTTAAACCATGATGTTGAATAAAAGTGGTGAGAGCTGACATCTCTACTTTGTTCCTGTCTTAGGTGGAAAGAGTTCAATATTTTACCAGTAAGTATGATTACAGTACAAGATTTTTTTCACCATATGCCTTTTATCATATTGAAGAGATTACTTTCTATTCCTAGCCATGCAGAGTTTTTATAAGAAAAGAGTGTTGAATTTTGTCGAAGATTTGTTCTGCATTTATTGAGGAGATCATGTGATACTTCCTTTTTACTCTATTATTGTGGTGAATTATAATGATTAGTTTTTGACTGTTAAATTGACCTTGCATCCTTGGATAAAAGAATTGGTGATGATGTATTATGTTTTTCGATATATTGCTGGATTCTATTTTAAAATATTTTAAAGGCCTCATAAAACTATGTCACATGGATTTCTGGGGCTGAGTGAAGAACTGTCTGATGTTCTTTATTGTATTTATGAGGTTATGCTTCTATAGGTGTCTTTTTAGAAATCTTTTGATTCTGAATTCAATTTTTATTAAAAAATTGAAATTTAAATTACCTATTTGAAGTTACTTAAAATTTCTAATTCTTCTAGTGTCAGTTTGGTAAGTTGTGTTTAAAAAAATTTTTTTTTAATGTTTATTTATTTTTGAGAGAGAGACACACACAGAGTGCGAGCAGGGGAGGAGCAGAGAGAGGGAGACACAGATCTGAAGCAGGTGCCAGGCTGGGAGTTGTCAGCACAGAGCCTGATGCGGGGCTGGAACTCACGAACCACGAGATCATGACCTGAGCCGAAGTCGGACGCTAAACAGACTGAGTCACCCAGGCACCCCAGTAAGTTGCGTTTTTTTTTTTTTTTTCAAATAATTTGCTCACTTCATGTATTTGACAAGAAATATTTCATTTTTCGGAGAAATAAGGTGATATATGGGCCCTGGGAGCACTGAAACAATTGGTGCTCTACTATGGGTATCTCATCAGTTGTATATGCTGCCTTGTCAGAGCCTTTCCCAACCCAACCCCAGTATACATATATACAACTCCAGTGAGCCATTACCCTTCCACACTGGTGTTTCAGGATTATGCAGGTCACACTCTGCATTAGTTTTCCTCAAAGTGTGGTTCTTAGCCCATCTTTGTCAGGTTCACTTGAGATGCTTATTAAAAATACGGATTCTAAGCCCCACCCAAGAACTACTGCATAGAATCTCCAGGTTTGAATCCTGGTAATTTGCATTTTCAACAACAACCAAACTGCATTTATACAGACTAAATATTTGAGGCTATAAATCTGACTGTGAGGCAACCACTATTTTTTATTCTTTCCCTCCATAGTCTGTGTGAAATCCCAAAGTGAATGAGCAAAACTGAAAAGGAAATGTTATTAGAAAATCATAAGGAAGCAAAATATACTTATAGTACTAAACTGTATTTATTGAAAAAAATCCACATATTCGTGGACATGTGCAGTTCAAACCCATCTGTTCAAGGGTCAATTATGTATATTCAGTCTAAATACAGAAAGAACTGCAAACAAAACTTGTCTACTGAGTAGGTTTTTTACAGTTGTGTGGGGTAGTGTATTTGACCTCACTTTCTAGGCATGATAGGACTGAGCAAATGAGGAAATGTATTGATGTTGTTTCTTACATTAGGAAAAGACAATTACAAATGTGGAAATGAGGAAGATTAGAACAACCCCTGTGATATATTGAATTGAGATATCAGTATGAATTCATAATTTTTTCTGACTAGTAGACATAGCTACAACATCTATAGGCAGAGAAATAAATATAGGATCTTGATATCTACCTCTATAGCCATATATTTCCTAGTTCTGTCCACTGAAAGGATTATAAACAGTGGCGCTTTGTTAGCAATAAGCACACCTAGCAACCATATAGGTATCTTTTGGTCTAGTAGATCATAAACTCCATGAATGTAGGGACTGATAAAGGGCAACTTTACCTTTCAGCATTAAATTGGATTCTGTGCACACAGGAGTTTTAATAAAATTAAACTCTTTAAGGCATCCAGCTGGTAATTTGCAGGCCAGGTTATAATTACCTGAAAACCAGCCTTCTCTGTTCAGCCTAAGCTGCTGAGAACCTGCCATCTAATGTTGCCACCAACCCTCTGTCTCTGCCAACCTGTACGTTTCAGCAGCGGTGGCCCCGGCACCATCAGATGCTCCTGCACCCTGAGCCCCCCACCCCCACCAGGGGCTGGTGGGCTGGATCTACCACATCCTCCAGGTAGGGGGTGTAGCACAACTCAGGCCCACACTTTCCAATAACTGTGGCATGAACGTACCTCCTGAATGTCTTATTGTCCCTGCTGATGGTCACCCTGGGCACTGTGTGGCTGTGTGGGAAGCTGTTGAGTGTGGTGGCCAGGTGGCTGTGTGGGCCCTGAAGCTGAAGGCCCGAAGCCAAGTGTAGGCTTGGGGGATGCCATATTGGGGGGGGGGGGTGTTACCGTTTCTTATGAGCTTCCCACCAGTTCTGGCAACTCCTGTTATCCATATCATATCCATGTGCTAATTTTGTTGTAAATACCTGCTCATTGGCTTCTTCCTAAAATTAGAATTCTTTATTCAGCCCGTATGGCCTTCTTTATTTGCCAGTCAGGCAGGGCTGTTGTATGATTTTGTTCCCACGGTAATTTGGACCAGTGGCCCTCATATTTTAAGCCTTGAAGCCACCTTCTTTGTCATGCCCCTGTTGGAGGAGCATCAGCCTGAACCATTCCAGCCTCTATGTCCAGTCCCTTCTCAGGCTGTTTCCCTCACTCCTGCCTCCGCCACCCACTATAACACTGAAAACAGGCACCTGACAAACTTTTTCATTTTCTCTTTGCTTTTCCTGCAAACTCTTGTCAATCTATCTTGTTGGGGCAAGAGGAGCCCCTGCCTCATGGAAAGCAAAAGTCTTCCAGAATTATCGTACCCCTCCACTTGGAAAAGAGACTCCATCCTCCTTCCCCAGAATTCTGTCACCTGACAACTCAAGGCTGTAAGGGAAGCTGCACCGAAATCCTTTATAAGAGCCAGTCTTGTTTTGAGGATAGAAAATGCAAAAATGCCTTCTGGGGCTTGCATGCCCTGTCCTTCCCAGGGCTGACATTGCAAAGAGTCAGAATGACAAGATGTCCTCAGTTTGTGCCTGAGGAGACTGTGGAAATATCCCGAGTCCTATTTTATGATGCTCATTGGAATTATAGTCTCAGCAGTAGAGGTTCAAACCTTCAGGTAAAGACTTGGACTTGTAGAGTTAGGACTCTAGCACGTCTTCATAAATAAATGACCTCCTTAAGAGGTCCTCAGAATACAGTCCAGGAATGATAGGTGGACTTCTCTTGGGGATTGACTTCTAGAGAGTAGACACAACTCCTTCCAGGGAGCGGTGTCTTGAGATTGGAAGACTCGCAGAGATTTTAAGCAGGTACCTGGGGAAATGGGGCATGGGGATGACAGTATGAGGTCAATAGTGCAGTTAGGAGGTGGGAAAATTCGTGGAAGAGTCTCTAAAATGGAGACGGTTCTGAGTCACCTGGGGGTGGCACTATCTTGGAAGTGACTTCCTGAAGTCCCTGCCATTCCTGGTTCAGAGTATGCTCTCTGCAGAGAGTGTAGTGATTCCATGGAAGGAGAGGGGTTAAGGAGAGCTCACTAACCCCTCCTTCCTTCTTCCAGATGCCTGAGGTTAGGGAGGGTGAGGACATATTAGCCAGTGGAGCAAACACCCGGGGAGGAGGAGCAGAAGGGCAAGAAGTCACAGACAGAAAGAGACAACAGGCAGGATCCACCTCTCACCTCTTCCCAAGCTGCCTGCCAGCGCATCTCCTTGGCTGCCAGTGCAGTGCGTGTCCCCAGGGCACACAGGTTACTGTGTGGGGCGCTGGGTGCAGGCTCTGGGCACAGGACCGGGCTCCGCAGCTGGTACAGGAGTGAGCATGGCAGGGCAGCGGGTGCTGCTGCTAGCTGGCTTCCTTCTGCCTGGGTTCCTGCTCTCTGAGGCCGCCAAGATCCTAACCCTGTCTTTGGTGGGTGAGTGTGTGGCTGGAGAATCAGACACAGGCTCGTCCCAGACACCTGCGTGAAGGCTCAGGCACATAGTCCTGGGCCAAAGGGTCACTCTGTGGGGTTTTCCAGACAGCGCTTGGGTCCCAGGCTGCAGGAGGGAGAGGCGGGAGGGGGTTGTTGGGGCATGAGGAGCTCCTGCCTCATGTAGGGGTGAAGAAGATACTTCTGGAGAAAGTAGAATACCCTTTCCTCTCTCTTCCTATTCAGACTAGCTCTCCGAGGCACAGGGATGGGGCAAGAGGTTTGAGATCCCTCCCTGTGCTCGAGACGCAGGGCAGCGTCTTCCCCAGGGCGGTTTGGACATTCAGAGGCTCACCCTAAGCTTCTCAGGGGTGTGCAGCAATTGTCAACAGAGACGGGGTCGTGGGGGGAGCATTTGCAGGCTCTTGGAGGCCCAGGGAAGAGCTCACGGGGACAGCAGCACGGATTTTCTGAGGCTGCATGGGAGCCAATTGGAGAAGGGAAGGCATTTCAATAACAGTTAGGAGGGTGTTTTCATCCAGAGAAAACCTAGAGAACTGGCCAGGGTTGGGGACTGGACCCTGGGCATTCAGGTCTCTCCGGTGCCCACTCTTTTTCACCCGTGGGGCTGGAAGTGTTTGAAGGACTTGAGGGACTGTTAATTTTGCATTTTGTGGCCTCAGTTTTATCTCCTTTACTTTTGCACCAAAGGGACTAGCAGATGAAAAGGAAAATCATATCAGGATAAAGGGTCATCCTAGGATGGAGCTTCCCCAACATTGTATTTCAACTCACAGGGGGCTCTTTTAGGTCACTTGACTGTATAGGTCACTGGGAATCGGGGGGATCTTAGAGCTGGAAGGACGCCGAATCATCTCATTTAGCCCCCACAGTGTTTTCCTGAACAAGAAACTTAAGGGTCGACACCTTTGCCAGAGCACACTGGACCTCCTTAAAGGCACACAGCAGGAATTTACTCCGCGCTCTCAGCCCAGGAGCAGCCTTTTCACAGCTTCCAATCTCATGCACTTTTAGTGGGTAGTTTTAAAAATCACTCTTTAAGAAACCCTGTAACTGCATTTGAATTCCTTTTTTATTCATTTAGTTTTCTTTCCAATTGTTAGTAGCAGTGACACAAAAGCACTCCCTCCCTTCTTGTAAGTACATGTCCTCTGGACTCTGTGAGGTGGGGAGGAAGGTGTGGTTTGGAGGCACTGAAGCCCTGCCTCTGTTCCAGAATGCACTGTGCTCACCAAGACCTTTAGGAATGGCTGTCTGTACAGGTGCAGGAAGCCTTCTCTCCTGAATCCATTTCCTGCATGGGTTAAAGGTAGAGTCAGAGCAGGGAGTCTGAGGGGGTAGGGTTCATGTTTTATGTAATCTGTGTTACCTCAGGGCAACACAAGTATAGCTATTAAAAACTAGAGTATAAGAAACTAGATGCACACTATTGCTGTAGTTCTTTTTTAAACTTTTTTATTACTGTGGTTCCACATCCATGTGAGCTGACCCAATCATCATGGGACCTTCATCTTCCAAACAACCCCCAGTTCCCAGCTTGGGCAAATTCTATTCCTTCCCGTGTGGTCTGGCTTTGACTATTGCTGAGACTCATAGATTCCATAAAAATGGCCCCTGGTAGCATATGGTTTTAGATACAACTTGATGTGATAGAAACTGTACCTCCCCATGGGATCATACTCTGTTTCCTTCGGATCCCAGGATATTTCTAGGATGGGTGGTGTCTCAGTCTCTCATGCATACAGGATCCTGCAGTTCCACTGCAAGCGTCCACAATTATTCTGAATGCCTTAATTTGATATTCAGCAAAATGCAGACCCCAACTGAGAAGCCTCCTGCCAAATATATTTGAATCTGAAGAATTTTGGCTCTAAGTGGTGTCTCTCTCTCCTTTGCTCCAGTGGCTCTTTCCTGGACTGATGTTAAGTTCCCATGTTTTGGCCCTCACATTAGCCTAAATTTCCAGAGAGAAGGATTCCAGAAATGCTCTGATTAATTTTCCGCTAGGAGTCCTTCACACTCATATATAGCACTGTGCCAAACTTTCCATCAGTACAGTTATTTCTGTAGGGCACCAAGTGTCCATAAGGCCTGGCTAGAATCAGCATGTGCTTAGAATCAGGAACTCCTTAAAGCCTAAGCACAGAGAGGCTCATCACACTGATGTTTGGTCACTTTTGTGACCAGAGTCACACAAAAGAATCAGAGGGAGGTTTGCCAAGGTCAAGGGTTTGGGCAAGTAGGCTCAGGGTGAGTGGCTGTGCCTTACCCAGATGGAGATGGGCAGCGTGACTGATGAAGCTGATCTTCCTCTACTCACTGTCATCTTTCTGTTCTCTCTCATGTCTTGGCTCTATCACCCCGTCAACTTCACACACCCTACTCTCATGATTACAAAGATTCAGTTGTGAATTGTTCCTAGGTGGGAGCCATCATCTGCTGCTGGACCGGGTGTCTCAGATTCTTCAAGATCATGGTCATAATGTCACCATGCTTCACCAGAGAGGGAATTCATTCATATCAGGTATCTTTTCCCACTAATCCTTGATTCCTTCTGCTCTATGCAAAGTATAGAATGAAGCAACAATGCCTTTTGCATAAATGGGCTCAGAAAAGTGTTTTTAAAATCTAATTGGACCCAAACAATGAAAAGTGTGTGTGTGTGTGTGTGTGTGTGTGTGTGTGTGCGCGCGCATTTAAGTAAGGTGTTGTAAAACTTGCTGGCTATGTCTACCAGCACTCCACACTCTGTCGTCTCATATTTTCCTCCCTTACCTTCATCCCAACCAACAGTCCACATATTATTACAGGTTATTTTGGTAAATGGCACTTCATAACATAGCTTGAAAATATGTGAACAGAAGTGTTCATCCATATATAAGATTTCTAATAGGAAAGGATCATTCTTTTTTTTTTTATATCAGAGATTACTTTTCTTCCTATGATAACTGAAATTTAAGAAAGGTCTCTCAGGAAGCCCCTTATTTAGGCAGGTGAGATCAGATCCTATAATTGAGATGATTTTGTTTCTTGAAAAATCAATGACTGCCCGTGAGTTTGTGGATAATGATGTTGGATGTTCTTAACTGAATCATCGAATCCAATGAATGTTAGTCAAAATGAGCAAGGAAATCTTATCAACTCTTCTCTGTTGACAGACAAGACATCAGCAACCCAGAGAACTGAAATGAATTGCCCAAGGTCATATGGCAGGTTAATAATAGTGTTGGGTGGCTTTAGGACTTTAAGCTCTGGATTGCTCAATCTGTAGTTTTCTCAGGCTTTGATTTAAAAAAGATTAAATTTTAATCAGCATCTTTGAGGAATAAAATTCTGAGAAATTATAAAATTTTGAAGGTGATCAGCCTTTGTTGTTGTTTAGATTTTATTAAAAACAAAATTTTTTTACTGTGAAAATTTCTTCTAAGATATTTATTGTGGTAAAATATACACAGCATAAAATTGATCACTAAACATTTTGTTTTGGACAGTTTAGTGACTTTAAGTACATTCACATTGTTGTGCAACCATCACTCTAGAACATTTTCATCATCACAAACAGGAACTCTGTACTGATTATATAGTAACTGCCAAATACCCTTTACCCGAAGCCCTTGGTAACCACTACTGTACCTTACTTCTCGAAAAATTTGGCTATTCTAGGTATTTCATTTAAATAGAAATATACAGTATCTGTCTTTTTGTGTCTGGCTCGTTTCACTTTGTATCATGTCTTTAAGACTCATTCATGTTGTTGTATGGATCACAATCTCTTTCCTTTTTAAGGCTGAATAATGTTGCATTGTAAGTACATATCACATTTTGTTAATCCAGTCATCATCTGTCAATGGACATTTGCACTGTTTCCCCCTTTTGGATATTGTGAATAATGCTGTCGTGAAAGCTGCTGTAGAAATATGTCTTTGAGTGCCTACTTAAGGCCATTTAAATCACTTTCTAGATTAGGTTCTTCATTCTTCACTGAATATTACTTATATACATATCTCTTTGTATCTGCCTTGATGACAGACATGATTAAAGAACTGTAGTCTGTTGATGATAATTTGTCAGTGTAGTTAATCTTGATTTTGAAAATTGCAATTAAATTTAATTAAAATTTAAATGAAGTTATGTTAAATTAGAATTTCAGATTGATTAAAAAATAATTTCAGCAGGGGCACCTGGATGGCTCAGTCAGTTATGCATCTGATATTGGCTCGTGTCATGATCTTCTGGTTTGTGAGTTTGAGTCCTGCATTGGGCTTGCTGCTGTTAGCACAGACCCTGCTTCGGGTTGTGTCTCCCTGTGGCTCTGCCCGTCCCCCACTGGTTCTCTCTCTCTCTCTGTCAAATAAAATAAAACTTAAAAAGAAAGCATCTAGGGGAGCCTGGATGGCTCATTTGGTTGAGTGCCCAACTTTGGCTCAGGTCATGATCTCGCTGTCTGCGAGTTCGAGCCCCAAGTCAGGCTCTGTGCTGACAGCTCAGAGCCTGGAGCCTGCTTCGGATTCTGTGTCTCCCTCTCTCTCTGCCCCTCCCCCACTCATACTCTGTATCTCTCTCTGTTAAAAATAAGTAAACATTAAAAAAAATTTTTTAAATAAAAAAAAAAAGAAAGAGTCTAGAGTAGAGTTTCTTTCAATATGCCCCAATCACGAGCATTTCTGAGGCTTTGAAACAGCATATTCATTCTTTACTTCAGGAATAGAGCTTTACTAAACATCTGCAAATAGGGAAAACACATGATTGGGGTGTTATTTCTGACCTGCTTCCCATTTCAGTGTAATGTAACATTTGTGTTTTTTTGAGGGGGGCTTTATTTGGAGGGCTTCTTTTGAAATTAAACATTTACTTAGGAAATGCTATGTGACTAGCACTGGGATAGATATTTTCACATTTACACCATCATTTAAACTGAAGCCTGATCTTTGTTCCAAAGTAAATGTTTAACAGAGTGTTTGGAAAGCAAATGTGGGGGTAAACTTTTGGAGGAAAAGTTGTTAGAATTTCTTCAAATTGAATCATCCAGAGGTGCTTCTTGGCCTGTGTGTAGACTTGTCTGTCTTCCCGACCTTAGGAAATAACATACCCAGTGTTATTTGTGCATGTGATGTATTGATGGAGGGCTGTGTGGAATGCTTCTTGTTTTGTGACCTTCAGGTCACAATAACTGCCTTTGCTTTAGGAATTTATTTTCTTTTTTTCTTTTTTTAATTTAAAGTTTAGTTAGTTAATATACAGTGAAATATTGGTTTCAGAAGTAGAATTCAGTGATTTATCACTTATATACAACACCCAGTGCTCATCACAAATTCCCTCTTTAGTATACCCATCACCCATCTCCCACCCACCTCCCTCCATCAACCCTAGTTGATTCTCTGTCGTTAAAAGTCTCTCCTGTGGTTTGTTTCCCTTTCTTCTCTTCCCCCCCACCTCCCATATGTTAATCTGTATTCGTACTTAAATTCCACATATGAGTGAAATCGTATGGTATTTGTCTTTCTCTGATTGACTTATTTTGCTTACCGTAATACATTCTAGCTGCATCCATGATGTTGCAAATGGTATGATTTCATTCTTTTTGATGGCTGAATAATATTCTTATACACACACACACACACACACACACACACACACACACACACACATTTGGGCTCTCTCCATAGTTTGGCTATTGTTGATAATGCTGCTATCAACATCGGGGTGCATGTATGCCTTTGAATCAGTATTTTTGTATCCTTTAGGTAAATGTCTAACAGTGCAATTGCTGGATCGTAGGGTAGTTCTGTTTTTCATTCTTTGAGGAACCTCCATGCTGTTCTTCAGAGTGGCTGCACCAGTTTGCATTCCTACCGGCAGTGCAAGAGAGTTCCCTTTTCTCTGCATCCTCCCCAACAGCTGTTGTTTCCTGTGTTGTTAGTTTTAGGTGTTCTGACAGTTGTGAGGTGGTATCTCATTGTGGTTTTGATGCGTATTTCTTTCCCTGATGATGAATGATGTTGAGCATCTTTTCATGTGTCTGTTAGCTATCTGGATGTCTTCTTTGGAAAAGTGTCTATTTATGTCTTCTGCCCATTTATTAACTGGGTTGTTTGGGTTTGGGGTTTTGAGTTTGGTAGGTTCCTTAAAGATTTTAGATTCTAACCCCTTATCATATATGTTGTTTGCAAATATCTTCTCCCATTCTGTAGGCTGCCTTTTAGTTTTGTTGATTGTTTCCTTTGCTGGGCAGAAACTTTTATCATGAAGTCCCAATAGTTCATTTTTGCATTCATTTCCCTTAGCTAACCATAAATCATTTGTTGAAGAGACTTTTTTTCCATTGGATATTCTTTCTTGTTTTGTCAAAGATGAGTTGACTACATAGTTGTACAATTGTGTTTGTTTTTGTGCCAGTACCATACCGTCTTGATGACTACCGCTTTGTAATATAGCTTGAAATGCAGAATCATGATGCCTCCAGTTTTGTTTTTTCCTTTTCAGGATTGCTTTGCCTATTTGGGGTCTTGTGTAGTTCCATACAAAGTTTAGGATAGTTTGATCTAGCTCTGTGAAGAATGCTGGTGGTAGTTTGATAGGGATTGCAATTGATGTGTAGATTGCTTTGGGTAGCATAGACATTTTAGCAATATTTGTGCTTCCAATCCATGAGGATGGAATGCTTTTACATTTTGTTGTGTCCTTTGCAATATCTTTTGTAAGTCTTTATAGTTTTTAGAGTACAGATCTTTTACCTCTTTAGTTAGATTTATTCCCAGGTATCTTATTGTTTTTGGTGCAATTTTTAATGGGCTTGATTCCCTGATTTCTCTTTCTGCTGCTTCGTTATTGGTGTATACAAATGCAACAGATTTCTGCAGGTTGATTTAATATCCTGCAACTTTGCTGAATTCATGTATTAGTTTTAGCAATTTTTTGGTAGAGTCTTTCAGGTTTTCTACATAGCGTATCATGTCACCTGCAAAGAGTGAAATTTTGACTTCTTCCTTGCTCTATTTGTGTGCCGTTTATTTCTTTTTGTTGTCTGACTGCTGAGGCTAAGACTTATAGGACTATGTTAAATAGTAATGGTGAAAGTGGGCATTCTTGTCTTGTTCCTGACTATAAGGGAAAGGCTTTCATTTTCTCCCCAATGAGGATGATATTAGCTGTGGATCTTTCATATATGGCCTGTATGTTGAGGTATGTTCCATCTATCCCTACTTTGTTGAGGGTTTTTTATCAAGAATGAATGTTGTATTTTGTCAAATGCTTTTTCTGCATCTATTGAGAGGATCATATTGTGTATATTGCACCACATCTGCAGTCCAAGAATAAAACCCAGTTAATCATGGTGAATAACTCTTTTAATGCACTGTTGAATTTGATTTGCAAGTATCTTGTTGGGAATTTTTGAATCCAGTTTCATCAGGGATTTTGGCCTATAATTCTCCTTCTTAGTAGAGTCTTTGGTTTTGGAATCAAGGTAATGCTGACTTCATAGAATGAGTTTGAAACCTTTCCTTCCATTATATTTTTTGGAACAGTGTAAGGAGAATAGACATTAGCTCTTCTTTAAATGTCTGGTAGAATCCCCCTGGGAAGCCATGTGGCCCAGGACTCTTGTTTGTTGGAAGATTTTTGATTACTAATTCAATTCCTTTGCTTGTTATGGGCCTATTAAAATTTTCTATTTCTTTCTGTTTCAATTTCTGTAGTTTGTGCATTTCTAGGAATTGTCCATTTCTTCCAGATTGCCCAATTTGTTGGCATATAATTTTTATAGTATTCTCTTATAATTGTTTTATTATTGTTGTGTTGGTTGTGATCTCTCCTCTTTCATTCATGAATTTTATCTACTTGGATCATTTCTCTTTTCTTTTTGATAGGTCTGGCTACGGGTTTATCAATTTTGTTTATTCTTTCAAAGAATGAGCTCTTAGTTTCTATAATCCATTCTACTGTGGTTTTTTTGTTTGTTTGTTTTTGTTTGTTTCTATATCATTTAGTTCTGTTCTAATTTTTATTATGTCCCTTCTTCTGCTGGCTTTAGGCTTTATTTGCTGTTCCTTGTCTAGCTCCTTTAGGTGTAAGGTTAGGTTGTGTATTTGGGACCTTTCTTGCTTCTTGAGAGAGACCTGAATTGCAATATACTTTCCTTTTAGGACTGCCTTTGCTGCATCCCAAAGGGTTTGAACTGTCGTGTGTTCATTTTAATTTGCTTCCATGTATTTTTTAATTTCTTCTTTGGAACACCTGGGTGGCTCAGTTGGTTAAGTGTCTGACTTCAGCTCAGGTCATGATCTCGCAGTTCATGGGTTCGAGCCCTGCATCAGGCTCTGTGCTGATAACTCAGAGCCTGGAACCTGATTTGAATTTTGTGTCTGCCTCTCTGTATCTGCCCCACCCTCCCCATATTCTGTCTCTCTCAACAATAAATAAACATTAAAAAAAGAAAAAAATAATTTCTTCTTTAATTTCCTGGTTAACCCATTCAGTTTTAGTAGGATGTTCTTTACCTTCCATGTATTTGGGGGCTTTCCAAATTGTTTCTTGTGGTTGACTTTAAGTTTCATAGCATTATGATCTGAAAATATGCATGGTATGCTCTTGATTTTTTGTACCTATTGAGGGCTGATTTGTGACCTAGTATATGATCTATTTTGGAGACTATTCCATGTGCACTCAAGAAGAATGTGTATTGTGCTGGTTTAGGATGAAATGTTCTGACTGTATCTGTTAATATATCTAAGAATTGTCCAGATATAAGTACATCCAGTCCAGTGTTTCATTCAAAGTCATTGTTTCCTCGTTGATTTTCTGATTTGATGGTGTGTTCATTGTTGTAAGTGTGGTGTTAAAGTCCCCTACTATTACTGTATTATTATCAATAAGTTTCTTTATGTTTGTTATTAATGTATTGATTTATATATTTGGGTGCTTCCAGTTGGTGGTATAAATATTCACAATTATTAGATCTTCTTGAATGGCTAGACCCCTTAATTATGATACAATATCCTACATCATCTTTTGTTACAGTCTTTGTTTTAAAATAAAATTTGTCTGAAAAAAAAAAAAAAATAAATAAAATAAAATAAAATTTGTCTGACACAAGTATGGCTACTCTGGCTTTCTTTTGACATCCGTTATCATAATAGATTGTCCTCTACCCCTTCATTTTCATCTGCAGGTGTCTTTAGCTCTAAAATGAGTCTGTCTTAGGCGCAGATAGATGGATCTTATTTTTTTATCCATTCTGATACCTTATGTCATTTTATTGGAGTACTTAGTCCTTTTACACTCAAAGTAATTATTGAAAGATATGAATTTAGTGCCATTATTTACCAGTAGAGTTGGTGTTTCTGGCGATGTTATCTGGTCCTTTGTAGTCTTTATTGCTTTGGCCTTTTTTTTCCTCTACTCAAAAGAGTCCCCCTTAAAGTTTCTTTCAGGCCTGGGTTAGTTGGTCATGAACTCCTTTAGTTTTTGTTTGCCTGGGAAACTCTTTATTTCTCCTTCTTTTCTTAATGACAACTGTTATGGATAATGAATTTTTTGGCTGCACATTTTTCCCATTCAGCACAGTGAATATTTCCTGCCCCTCCCTTCTGGCCTCCCTTTCAGTGGACAGGTCTGCTGCTAACCTTATGTGTCTATCCTTGTTGGTTAAGGACCTTTTGTCCCTAGTTGCTTTCAGAATTCTCTCTTTATCTTTGTATTTTGCAAGTTTCACTAGGATATGTCATGGTGTTGACCTGTTTTTGTTTATTTTGCGGGGAGTCTGTGTGCCTCTTGGACTTGAATACCTGTTTCCTTCCCCAGATTAGGGAAGTTCTCAGCTAAAATTTGTTCAAATAAACCTTCTCGCCCTCTTTCCTTCTCTTCTGGGAGTACTGTGGTATGGATATTATTTCATTGTACAGAATCACTAAGATTCCTAAGTCTCCCCTTGCGATCTAATGGTTTTCCTTCCCTCTTCGTTTCAGCTTCATCATGTTCCATAGTTTTATATTCTGTCACCTATTCTTTCCTCCGTGTCTTCAATCCTCATCATGACTGCATCCACTAGATTTTGCATCTCACTTATAGCATTTTTAAATTTCAGCCTGGCTAGTTTTTAAGTCTTTTATCTCTGAAGCAAGGGTTATTCTAGTGTCTTCTATGCTTTCTTCAAGCCCAACTTGTAATCTTATGACTGCTGTTCTCAATTCTTGATCAGATATATTGCCGATATCTGTTTTGAGCAAGTCCCAGGCTGTGATTTCTTCTTGACCTTTCTTTTGGGGAGGATTCCTCTGTGTTGTCATTTTGGCTAAGTTTCTGTGTTCTGCATGTTTTCAAAGCTTGTTATGTTTCCTGCACCTGAGAATAATGCTCTATTAAAAAGGGATCATAGGGGCACCTGGGTGGCTCAGTCGGTTGAGCGTCCGACTTTGGCTCAGGTCATGATCTTACCATTCGTGAGTTCGAGCCCTGAGTCGTGCTCTGTGCTGACAGCTCGGAGCCTGGAGCCTGCTTTGGATTCTGTGTGTCTCCCTCTCTGCCTCTTCCCCGCTCATGCTCTGTCTCTCTCTGTCTCTCAAAGGTGGATAAATGTTAAAAAAAAAAAAAAAAACTTCAAAAAAGGGGGTTATACACTGTCCAGTGTCTGGCACTTCAGGAAGTATCTCTGGTGTACACTGTGCACTCTGCTATTGAAATTTGGCTGCTATTTCCCACTGGCCGGTCCTCCGCAGAGGTCCTCCTTGCTTGCAGTGGTGACTGTTTGGACCTTTTACTTGGTGTGCTTTGATTAGTTTGTTAATATGAGCCTGGAAAAATAGAAGGAAAAAAGCCTGATTCCAAAAAAAGAGAAAAGGAAAAGGAGTGAAAAAAACCAAATGATCAAAAAACTATAAGCCTGATTCTAAAGAAAAAGAAAGAAAGAAAGAAAGAAAGGAAAAAAAAGTCTGATCCAAAAAGAAAAACAAACAAACAACAAACAACAAACAACAGAGAGAAAAAAGGAAATGAAAAAAAAAGAAAACTAACAAACTAAGAAGAAACTGTAAGCCTGACTCCAAAACAAAGAAGGAAGAAAAAAAAAAAAAGTGAAAAAAGAAAAAAAAAATTAAGCCTGGTCCTAGTATCACCAGAACTGCAGGTGTCATTTTGAAGCACTTAATTTTCAGTACACTTGGTGCATGTGAGGTGCTGCCTTTGCTGGTCTTCTGGTGGAGAGGCCCATTGTGTTGGTTCAGAGTCAGTTTGCCCCAGTAAATAAGCTTGTGCCTCATGCGGGGGTTGGGAGGGGAATGGGAAGGAGGAATTTGTTGTAAGGGAGTCTTGCCTCCCCTAGGGTCTGACCTCAATACAGCTGTGTTTGAAGGACAAGGAGAGCCCAGGATCTCCTTATGTCTATGCCATCTTAACTCCTCCTGTATTGTAACATTTGAACCGTTTATTAACTCCTTCTTTGGACATATTTCCCCATCTTGTTAATTTATTTACTACTTTAATAAAGAAATGAAATTACAAGCACTAAAAAGCAAAGATCTTCAATATTCGCATGTGCTGCTGCTCCAACCAATATCTGGCATTATAATTGGGTTACCAATACAGACTGGAAAAATATTAAGAAGTATGATAGAATAAGTCCAGATTATCTTGAACATACTATTGGTAGAACATACTATTGGTAGAACATACAGCAGCAAGTATGTCTTGAACATACTATTGGTAGAAATGTGGATGTTAGAACCCTTTGGCAATCTATACAAACAACAAATCATTAAGTCTTGCACCTGAATATAATGTAATGTTATATGTCAATTGTATCTTATTAACAAAGGTAAAAACTCTGCAAATGAGGGTGAAGAAGGAAGAGAGGAGCCTGGTAGAGAAAATCTACATTGTCTTAGACAATATGTAAATCACCATAAACACACTTCTGGTAAAAATATAGATGTTAAGGATGTCTTGCTTCTTATAATAAAATGTGAAAGGAAAGAGATAAATTGAAAGAAGAACTATTAAGCATAAAGGAATGAAGACTTCATGATTTTGGAAACTCTCACCCTATCCAGATTGCAAAAGATTCTAAAATTAGGGGATTGAATGTGAGGAAAGAGAAAGTGTGGCTGGATAATCTCTTCCTATTTTCTCTAAATAGGTCATAATATTTAGTCTAATAAAGCTCTTTAAATATTAGGTGTGTGATTCAGTGGGTCTCTTCAGCCACATTGACTGACACCAATAGTGGAGATGGAATTATTTTTAAAGATCTGTGGAGGACCTCCTGTTCAGAGGAGTGAATTCCATGACATAACCAGAAGATCCAGAAGGTACTTGAGAATTTTATACCGGGATAAACACTGACAGTTTGGATTGAAAAGGACAGAGAAAGAGTGACTTGAAAGAAGCCCACTGAACTCCCCCAAATTAAGAAACATGCCCATAAACTATTCAGCTGAAAACTTGTGCTACCTTTCATGACGAACAAATGAAAACTCTTGAGTTTGAGGCAGTGAACCCAGAGGGTAGAACTTCTAGCTTACAGGGCTGAATTCTAATTCACAGCAGATTATTTACAGTTTTTAAACTTAACATTGTCTTCCCAGTTAGATATCAACATTTCTTAGGTCCAGAGATTCACATTTTCCTGTCATTTTCTTCTATTTTGAATGATAATGTCTACAACTGGCATCTTAATATTCCTTGGGAGCAGATAAACTTGTTTCCTAATTTCATAGGTCCATAGATAGAGAAACTTTGCTTTTGGATGGATCATATCCAGACTGTCCCACCCACACTTGATTGAATTATTTGGATAATATAAGTTGAGACATTTGAGCTAATGATATTTAGATGAGATTTTGAATTATGAATTGATGATGTGAAGGACTGAGACTTGTTGGACTGTTGGGTGTGGTGAATGTAATTTTTATGTGATATTTACATGGGGGTTTGATGTCCAGAGAGCAGAACATGGTGGTAGAAGATGATGCCCCCACCCAAAGATATGCTCTACTCTTTTGAACCAGTGAATATGCTACCTTACATGGCAAGGAGACTTTGCAGATGTGATTGATATAAGGATTTTGAGATGGGGAGATTATCTTGGATTATCCATTTGGGCTCTATATTATTATAGGAGTCCTTCTAAAAAAAGAGGAGATGATAAGAGAGTAAGAGTAGGAAATGTGATGATAGAAGGGAAAGGCAGGTAATGGATGATGTCATTGCCAGTTGAAAGGAGGCCATGAGCCAAGGAATGAAGACAACCACTAAAAGATGGAAAAGACCAGAAAATGGATTGTCCTTTCGAGCCTCCCAAAGGAATTCCTGGCCTTCCCACACCATACTTTTGTCCTAGGGAGACCCATTTTGTATTTCTTATCTCCAGAACTATAAGATAATACATTTGTTTTGTTTTAAGCAACTAGGTTTATAGTAATTTATTACAGCAGCAAGTAGAGATTAATACTGCTATCCAAGTGGTCTAGCCAACTCCAGGAAGAATGGGAAGATGTTGCCAAAGCCTTTATAATGAAGGCAAATATGGGGGTCACTAATGGCAGTGCCTGTTGTATTGCAATTTGGACAGATTCTAGATCTTTATGATATTGGCCTTACTCAAAATGGGCTGATTTTCAAAAACAAGCATAAATAGATTTAAGGAAAATGTATAAATCAGAAATCTATTGTCTCCAGATTGCACAAAGGCTTAAGAGATGTTGGACTTGTTGAGATATTGTGCTGTTGTGAGTCATCGGTTTTGTTTCATAGTGTCATCGATCAGGAGGCCTTAGCTTATCAAATAATTCCCAGGAAAGCTTATCAAATAATTCCCAGGAATTTAACTGAGATCCTAGGCCTTGAGACTTATGTGAGGTAATGGCCCATCCCTTTATGTGAACTCCTTTGAGAATGTTTCGCAATCCTGTATGTCAAATGAATCTATTCAGGGCAGGATATTGTCAATGTAATGTCCTACCTGTGCTCCTGGGGAAAGTTGGATGTGGTTAAGATCTTGCCAATAAAGATTGTGGCCAGGGGCGCCTGGGTGGCTCTGTCGGTTAAGCGCTGACTTTGGCTCAAGTCATGATTTCGCAGTTCCTGAGTTCAAGCCCAATGTCTGGCTCTATGCTGACAGTTCAGAGCCTGGAGCCTGCTTCAGATTCTGTGTCTCCCTCTCTCGCTGCTCCTTCCGCACGCCTTCTCTGTCTGTGTGTCTCCAAAATAAATACGTTAAAAAAATTAAATTAAAAAATAAATTAAAAAAAAGATTGTGGCCAGTGGTAGGACCATTGAAATACCCTATGGACAACTAGTTAAAGGTCTACTGTGTCCCTTCCAAGGTGAAGGCAAACTGACATTGAGAACCTGTTGACATAGATACTGAACAGAACATATTAGCCAAAAGTATGATTGCAAAATACAGTGAAACCTTGTATTGCGAGTAATTGTTCTGTGAGCATGCCACAAGAAAAGCAAACATTTCTAATAAAATTTGACTTGATAAATGAGCAGTGTCTTGCAATATGAGTATTACGTGATGCAGAACATCACGTGATCACAACTGAGACAATGGTTCTTGACATTTGCTTTGATATACAAGTGCTTTGTATTACAAACATGTTTCCAGAACAAATTATGCTCGCAAACCAAACTGTTACTTATTTGCCAGTACATACTTGGATAGCAGTAATTTCACCAAGATTGGGCTTGTTAGTTTTAGTGTGTAGGACTATGCACTAATGTATCCCTGGTTTACACACAGTTTGTTTGAATGTTATGACTGATGAAAGCTCGCATACATAAGAGAGTATGAAATTTTTATTTCTCAAATAGTAAGGCATGTTTTTTTGGAAGAATAGGACAGGCTCCTAAGCAAATCTGAAATATGGCTTTCTAGAGGCTGGAGGGATGACTAGTTTGAGTTTTTATTGTGAGTAGAGAGTTGGGATGTGTTGAGGGTTCCCCCTCATTGGCCTTCCTGGCATGGTTTGAAACTCCCACTAGGGTCAAGAGAGGGAGCATGTTGACTCTCTTAGTAGTTTGCCCAGGTGAAGAAACATAAAAGAGGGCATGGGAGATAGGGTTTGAAAACTGTCAGCAGTCAAACATCAAAAGTGGACTCAGACTTCTTATTACACATGGGTATATGGGAGAAATCATGTTGGTAAGTAGAGGTACAGTGGTCTAGTATTTTATAGAAGCTTTTTAGTACTTTTTACTGAATCAAAAAACTATTTGGATTTATCACTCTAAATAATGAAAATGAGTTTTTCTAAAACAGAAGGAGCAGAGGCTCTGGAATCAAACAGACCTGTACTGAAATACAAAGACTATACTTCCTATGTGTGCAACCTTGACAAATTGTCTTAACTTCAATTCACTTTGTTTTCTGACCTGTAAAATAGGACAAATAGCTATGCCTTATGGAGGCTTTAAATGGAAGCTTCTATAACTTTAAATTGAAAAGCACTCCTCAATCAGTGTAAGATTCTCCATAGATGTTAATCATTTTATAAGATTAAATGAATGAGAATGCAACCAAACCATACAAAAATATATCAAAAGGCAAACATTATATAAATATAGAAGTATTTAAGCAAACACATGATGGTATTATCATGCTAATGTTAATCCATGGTTTGTGGCATATTTCACATTTTTAACCCATGGGTGTTTTCTAGATTTTAAAGAGAAGGAGATATCATACCAAGTTATCCCTTGGCTTCCACCTGAAGACTATAACAAAGGATTGAAGAATAATTTTGATTTTTTTATCGAAGAAGCTTTGGGTGGCAGGTAATTGTTATGTCTTTGAACCAAAGAGTCACTATTTTAGCAATACAAATGAATGGATGGATGCCTGGATGCTTGGACTGTAGACGTAAGACAGGGATGGACGGATGGGTGGGTGGATGAAGGAATAAACGATGAGTGGATGGTTAGGGAAACAAGTATTTACACCAATTCATCCAGTGCAGTCACTCGAGATTCTTCTTTGCTCTGTACTGTGCCTCTTCCATGAATGGATTTCTGTAGCAAGTAGAGGTTGATCTTCCTGGCACTTCCTTTCAACACCTCTCTTACAATCTTTGTTTATAACCTCCCCACCACAAAAGCACAGGTACCTCAACCTCTCACTGTTGATAGGGAAATGAGAGCCAGTTACTTTTTCTCCTTTTCTTCACACATATGCTAGTATTGGAGGGAAGAATTATGAACACTGGTTTTGTACTAGTTGAACATCTGGCTATGTAAAGTCCTTTTATTTATTTATTTATTTATTTATTTATTTATTTATTTATTTATTTAATTTTTGGCCATGTAAGGTCCTTTTAAAAATGCAATGAACCTCGTGCAAAATAAGACATGAGTCCTTTGTTTCATCTGAATGGAAAGGAGCACATAACTGCTTAATCTTAGACATTAATGTGGAAAGACAAACATCCATTCCTAACTTAATTATAGTGGCCTTGCCTTCTTTCTATCTGAAAATTCTACTTACTAGTGTAGGTCTTGCTTACATTTGACTTTTCTCATAAAGTCTTTTTTCCTCCCTCAATTGGGAGACCACAGTCCTTCCTGTCTAGAACTGATCTAATCTATTCATTTGACACTTAGTCTATATAATCTTGTGCTGTTAGTTATATTAAATATAGGCTTTGTCTCTTTTCCATTCATTTAATATTTTTGTAAACAGGCATGGGTAACCATGGATTCTTAAACATTGTTTTCTATTTATTAGCTTAATTTTAAGCATGCTTAATGAGCTATATATGGAAATTTGTACAGCACTATTGTAATTATCTACAATATCTGGTTATCATTCCTTTGCTATGTGAAATCTTAAAAAAAGGCATAGCAGAGGAGGATTTTAGCCAGTCACTTCCACTGTGTAACTTGAAGTTAATTTTAAATGTCAGGAAGAGTTCTGTATATTGCTAAAAAGTTCTCTACCTCTGGACCTTCTCCATGTGGGGTGCACTGGTACAGTACGCTTAAAGGGATGCCAGGGTGTTGATTCTCTTGGTCCTGCATGTAGCCAGCAGGATGTCTTGAGCTCTTGCACCTGTTAACTCTGATACCTTAAAGTACAGATGGACATCATTATCTATTTCCCTGTAGATTATTCAAGCAGGAAGTAAACAATCATATTCTATATAGGCAGTTATCGGAAAGCATTTTAAGGAGATTAGCTCCTGGAATATTCCCATGGGAAAAGTCTTAATTACATGTTTGTACTCGTTGTCATTATCTTCTCTGGACACCTCAACCTACACTGAAGTAGACAAGCCAATAATATGTTTAGTATTAATCAGGCTTTCCTTTTCTTTTCTTTTCTTTTCTTGCATTGCTTAACTTTTAGGCATAGAAATGTGGAATTCCCATTTTTGCTGTGTTTTGGGTTCTATATGATAAAATGATCCCTTGTGTGAGGTGATCTCTCACATTCAGATTATACAATGATTTTTAAAAATAGCCTATATGGTCAATATTTATGGAACTGTGTCATCAAGTGACTTCCACTGTTTGAGTAATCATCAGGTAAAAGAAAGTTTATGAGAATATTACAGAGTTTATCAAATAGAAAGAGATATGTGAAATTTGCATGGTCAGAGAAAGTTTCTAGACCAGAAGGTCCACCAGTGGCAATTAGTTTTCAGATAACACAATTCAGTTGTGCCAAATGGATTTCAAGATATTGAAAGAGAACATGAGTGGGGGAAAGGCAGAGTGAGAGGGGGACAGAGGATCTGAAGCAAGCTCTGCAATGACAGCAGCAAGCCTGATGTGGGGCTGAAAATCAAGCACCCTGAGATCACGAATTGAGCCAGAGTCTGAGGCTCAACTACTGACCCACCCAGGCATCCCTATGTGTTTTTTAAATAAACTGGAACAGAGAGTGCTTGAGATTTAGATGAGGGAGAGAAGAGGAGGGGAGGAAGGGAACCCTCTCAAGAGCAGATCATCTGCTCAGAGTGCCTGAGATGATGGTACTAATGGGCAGTGGTGGAATAGGTGGGCTGCTGCTAGGTGTGGTCTTGCTTATCTGGGATATTTTCTTTGTAGCCCAAGATTCTTTTATGTATTGTGGAATTAACACATCCAATGAATGTTTACCGTTTTTCTCTTTCTTATAGATACACATTTGAAAAATTCTTAAAATTTATGGAACAAGTAGGGCTTCAGTGCAGCCATTTTCTAAGGAGAAGTGATATCATGGATTCCTTAAAGAATGAGAACTTTGACCTAGTGATAGTTGAAAATTTTGACTACTGTCCTTTCCTGGTTGCTGAAAAGCTTGGAAAACCATTTGTGTCCATTCTCTCTTCCTCCTTTGGTGCTATGGATTTTGGACTACCAAACCCTCTGTCTTATGTGCCAGTATCGCGTTCTTTGCTAACGGACCACATGGACTTCTGGGGCCGAGTGAAGAATTTTCTGATGTTCTTTGATTTCACCATGAAGCAAAGGCAAATCCAGTCTGCATATGACAATACCATCAAGGAACATTTCCCGGAAGGCTCTAGGCCGGTTTTGTCTCATCTTCTGAAGAAAGCAGAGCTGTGGTTTGTTAACTCTGACTTTGCCCTTGAATTTGCTAGGCCCCTGCTTCCCAACACTGTGTATGTTGGAGGCTTAATGGCCAGACCTGTAACACCAGTACCACAAGTAAGTGAAACTGTAGCTCTCCATGTGGGCTTCATGCAGAAGTCTTCAGCACAGAGTTGGTGACTGCCCTGCCAGTGGAATCCTGGGAAGGAAGTAGGGTGAGGCAAGTAAGGTGCCTAGGACATGCTTTTTAATTTTTTTTTTTTCAACGTTTATTTATTTTTGGGACAGAGAGAGACAGAGCATGAACGGGGGAGGGGCAGAGAGAGAGGGAGACACAGAATCGGAAACAGGCTCCAGGCTCTGAGCCATCAGCCCAGAGCCCGACGCGGGGCTCGAACTCACGGACCGCGAGATCGTGACCTGGCTGAAGTCGGACGCTTAACCGACTGCACCACCCAGGCGCCCCTAGGACATACTTTTTAAGGGAGTACTCATTTTTAGGGCCATGCAATGATAGTGTTAGGACTTACACAACCCTGAGATTGAGGGCCTTCTTAAATGGTACACTGAGTGTCCTCTTTAGTCCTGGCCTTGGTAGGATAAGCTCTTTATTTTATTTTAATTTTACTGTCTCTACATACAGCATGGACTTGAACTCAGCACCCTGAGGTCAAGAAGAGCGTGCTCTTCCAAATGAGCCAACCAGGCACCCTGGCATAAGCCTTTTAAGAAGTTGATATTTTCATGTGCGTTTTGTATGATCATGTGTATAGTAACTATGTGGCAAGAATCCATTAAATGGGAGAATTGTTAAAAGAGATGAGTTATTCTCAATGAAATGCACAACACTATGAGTGTGTAACCAAGGTAGGACTGGGTGGTAAGAACTGCAGACATCATCTCCAGCATCCTCAGCCTATCTTCTGATTTGATTGATCTGGGGTTAGGCCTGGGCATTGTAAATTGTGAAAACTGCTAAGTTGGTTTGAATCCATAAACTCAGACTACTGCAATAGAAGGTTTTTTTGTTTTTTTTTTTTTTTTTTTTTTTTTTAATGCTTATTTATAAGAGAGAGAGAGAGAGTGAGAGAGAGAGAGAAAATGATCATGAGCAGGGTAGGGGGTGAGAGAGATGGAGACCAAGAATCCCAAGTGGGGTCTACACTGTCAGCACAAACCCCAAAGCAGGGCTCGAACTCAAGAACCATGAGATCATGACCTGAGCCAAAATCAAGAGTCAGACGCTTAAGCAACTGCACCACCCGGATGCTCCTCTGCCATAGAAGTTTTTATTTATTCTTATTTTTGTTTACTTATTTATTTTTCTGCAATAGAAGTTATTAAATGGGAAGGAGCTAAGATGAGTTGGCTTCCTTTTGCCTATCAGCACTGTGTTGCCATTTTATGCAATTTATCTTACATAATAATATCTTGCCACCTGGAAGGAAGTATGATGATCTCCATTTTTATAAAAGAGAAGACAGAGACTGAGGTGGTGTGTAAGTGACTTTCCCACTACCATTCACTGCAGAGCTGGGGAAAGCCCTGATTTGACCTGGGTCTTCTAGGTACCCAAGTGTCTATGCTTCCTCTACTGACCTTGTACTCAGTGAGCAGGGAGAGTTGGGGAATGATCCATGGACTAGATGGGCTTTGAGTTGGTGGTAGGGTTTTTTAGGGATGGAGCTAGGGAGGAAGGTGTTCCAGCTGGAGAGAACAAGTAGCTCAAAGTGTTAAAGTAAAAGTAAGATAGGCATGACTCTGGGTTCTCTTGGTGACTCTAGCTAGACTGGATCAGAATTCTCAATTGTGTAAATACAGCCAGGCCAGATTGCAGGAGACTTTACTTGATAGGAGGGTGGGTCTTAGTTATAGGGTAGGGGGAGGGAGTTGTTAAGCAAGAGCATAATGGCAGTAAGGGTTATAGTGGCTGTGAGATAGCAGAAGCTTTTTTCAAAAATGTTTCTCTATATTTTCCAGTTTTTAAATAATGGAGTCACGTGGCTTTTGTAATTAAAAAGAATGACAAAGCTGTTGTCAAAGTGGTCCTTTGAATGATAAACCAGGCAATGTTATGGTAGATGGAATCAATCCAGGAATGAGGATCTAGAAGCTGAGGAAAGGGGGCTGCAGAAGTCCAGAGTCAGAGTCTGAAGAAACACTTGAAGCAAGAGTTGACAAAACTGTGTTAAGCCAAGATTACATCATTAAGTCACAGCCTTCCTTAAGAATTGCCTGAGGACTTTAAAAAGCAAGCTGCCCAGTTCAGGGTTAGGTCTGGGCATTACCACTTTTTAAGTGTCTTCTTATGTAGATATAATTTGTAGTCATGTGGGTGAGCCACTGAGGTAAGAGATTAATTACAAAGATCCGTTAATAAGAATATCACAAAGTATCAGAGCAAAGCACTCTACATGGTGCATTGAGCCAGTGATCAGGAGGCTTCCTCCATTTCTTCCACTTCTTCTTATGCTACAGGCCGTCTCCCAGTTTCTTCAATCTAGCCTCAGACGTTGCAGCTCCCTTTGCTATACCCTGACACCCCACTAGTATTTGTTCTTACACTACCATTTTCCGGTGGCCTTAGGAAATTCTCAAGTGACCATGTCTCCATTGACCTATCATGAGCAGTGGGTCTAGAATGACCCTGACACAAAATCAAGCTTTTAAAGAAGAAAGATATTCCGACACAATGGGGATGAGCATCATGCAGAGGGTGCTGAGCTGCCCCAGGGGCTATGAGCTCTAGGAATAGCAGGAAGGTGTGTTCAGTAAATGAATGGCTTTCATTTCATGGCTGTCTAGGTTTTCATGAACAACATTTTTCACGTCTTTTTCTTTTCTGAACTCTCTCCAGGAATTTGAGAATTTCATTGCTAAGTTTGGAGACTCTGGTTTTGTCCTTGTGGCCCTGGGCTCCATGGTGAGCACCTTTCATTCCCAGGAACTTCTCAGGGAGATGAACAGTGCCTTTGCTCATCTCTCTCAAGGAGTCATATGGAAGTATAAGCCATCTCACTGGCCCAAAGACGTCAAATTGGCAGAAAATGTGAAAATCGTGGACTGGCTTCCTCAGAATGACCTCCTGGGTAAGAACTGCCCAAGTCTGTTTCACCCGTCTCATTTACATATTTTTAGAGCATATCGGGCTCTGACCTCTAGTTGGGTAATCCCACTTGCTCTAGAAGGAGCTGCTGATACCTAAAGGTAAGTCTCCAAGAAGCAGGAATGGAATGGCTAGCTGCAGTTCTTGGGGAATCAGGCCCTACTCCCAATGAGATCAGGTGCCCAAATAGCCATCTCTCCTTCATTCTTTCTATCCCAGGTGAGATATTGGTAGACATCAAAGTCACCTTGTCCTATTGCATTAGGTTTTACACAGGGTCACCCAAACACAGTCCAAAAGAACCTATGGATTCTAGAGAACACATACCAGAGGGATGTTGCCCTTGTATTTAGCGGCTTCATGAGTACCTGTTCTTCCACATGCACTTACATATATCATACCACCCTCCCCCACATCTTTCTTAGCTATTGAAGTGTGAGCAATTCATACCTTCATAACATTAATACCAGTAGTGTCTTTAGGATGTGCCAAAATACCTGAGTGCCAAGATGAACAACCTCATAGCTGGTTATTTGATCCATTTTGTCTCTGGTACCAGAGAGTTCCCTCACCTCCCCCCCCCCAACCCCCCCGCCAACCCCAGTAGTTTTTCTCTGTGCCCTGTGCTGCTTCTTTCAGACCCCTTAACTTCCATTACCACTGACTGGATCAGAGGCTCATGACCAAGATAATGACTCAAAATACCCTGGAAAATTGAAGGAATAGATTCCCAACTCAACTTCTCAAATTTAATTATTTAAGCCTGGAGCAAGGCACATGATCCTCTTTTCAAAGAAGAGATAAGGAAATTCTGATGTACATTCAAGTTGGGTGACATAAGCTGAGATAAACTTTTCTTTTCAATAGTAATCTTATTTAGCTCTAAATAAGGTGGGCTAGAAATGCTAGAGATGGAAATACTCAAGTGTAGAATCTAGTCTCTGGTTTCGAGGGGCTACTCGTGTTTGAGGAGACAATGCATACAGTGTCAATTTTACAATTGCCAAATAGATTATGATGTCAACGAATGTGTCAGGAATTCAGAGAAGAGGGAAATAAGTTGACAGGTGAGAAAAGAGCACTCAAGATCAAGAGAGAGACAGACACAGAGTCACAATGAAAAAAACAGATGAGAGAAGCAAAGGGAGGCATTGAGCTGATAGAAAGATGTATGTATGTATGTATGTATGGATGGATGGATGTATGGATGTATGGATGGATGGACAGACAGAAGGGGATATATGTCTTGCTTAGCATTATTGTCTAGAGAGTTTCCTGGGTTCTGAGTCTTAGCTGGGTTCTGTCCAGGGCAAAGAATTTCTGTACAAGGGCAAGGCTTGTATGTTAGTACATGCACTTGGAGACATCGTAAGCAAAATATCTTCAAATGGCTCCAACAGACCTTGAAATTCCCTTGGTATATTTTTCTGCCCTTCTTGCCTGCCCTGGTTTTCTCAAGCTTTTCATTCTGAAAATATTCATTCTGAAATATTGTGCTCTCTTTCTTATTTGAAACAGCTCACCCACGCATCCGTCTTTTTGTCACCCATGGTGGAATGAATAGCATCATGGAGGCCATCCAACATGGCGTGCCCATGGTGGGGATTCCCCTCTTTGGAGACCAGCCAGAAAACCTGGTCCGAGTAGAAGCCAAAAAGTTTGGTGTCTCTATCCCATTAAAGCAGATAAAGGAAGAGACCTTGGCTGTGAAGATGAAACAAGTCATAGAAGACAAGAGGTATGGAACTCTCTGGGCTTTTGGTCACTTAGGTTGAATGAAGACATCAAACACAAAGAGCACCGTGTGGCTCTTTTTGCAATAAAAGCTGAAACTTCCAAGACATGGAATAATATGTGTGTGATGCTAACAGCTGACCTGTTTTCCCTGAGAGCAAGAGTAGAAAATTTAGGTTAGATGTTGAGAACAATTTGCACTTTATGGTTTTAAGCACCCTGTCCTACTTACACAGGACCTCTGAGAGGTCTTATGTTTATGGACTGCTTATAGTAGAATTCCAAGTGAGGCAGGAGGTTGACTTTGTGTCCACCAGTATACTACACCATTTCCTGTCTCAGGCCCTTTGTCAGTGCTGCTCCCTAAAACATCCTTCCTTCTCCTCTCCTGTCTTGAAGGACTGGCTCCTTCATTGCAGTCAGGCTCATCTCCAATGTCCTCTCCTCAGAGAGGTGGTCTTTGTCTGACAGTCCTAAATGCACTCCTCTCCCACCTTCTTCAGTCATAATTCATTTTTCCTTAACAGTTGTCAGGATCAGTAACTACCCCATTTCTTTCTGTTTCAATTTATTTTGTGTCCCCCACACTAGAAAGTAGAGAGGAAGCTCCTCTGAAGGGCCAAGTATGTCTCTTGTTTTCCCCTGTGCTCCCAGGGCTTAGCACAGGGCCTGCCACAAAGTAAGTTGGGATGAATTTCTGTTAGGTGAGTCAGCAAAAGGGCCCACGATGTCTTAGGTAAAATTCCCATCCAGCACAATGGTCCCATGACCAATTTTATTCTTTCTTCCTTATAACCAAGAAGGCCTGAATGACTTAATGTTCCAAGGACACAAAGTGACTCAGCCCTTAGGACTTATCATACTACCTTGCACAAAGGAGGCCCACAGGAGTACTTGTTAGATGACTGAAGAATCACTGAAGCTTGTGATTCTTAGCCCTAGAAAACTTATTAAATTCCTGGGGTCAGATAACCTCAGACATTTCATTATATTGGGTATTTCATATGTAGCAAATGATCACTCAGAAGAATGAGTTTGTAAATTTCATTGGCCATTCAAAGACCTAGACTCGAAATGGCCATCATCTGCTGACCCTGATATGGAGTCATTGGGGCTGGGATGGTCCCTACACATTGTGTTTCAGGGCTGGGTATATAAAATGTGGGGCCCAAGTAAAATGGAAAGGTGGGCACCCTTGTTATAAAGATTAAGAATTTCAAGATGGTGACAGCATAGAATAAAGCAAGTGTAGGACCCATCTAAATGTGGGGTCCTGTCCAAATGTGGAGGCTGCAGCCCATGAAGCCAGTGCTGGCCAATATGATGCTCTGAAGAGGCAGAAAAGTTCAGGCCTCGTCCTGGGCTCCAGTCCATAGAGTCACATATGTCACCTAGCCCAGACACCAGCACAAAATAGCTGTTTATTATACATATATATTGTATGTATAATATATATATGTTACACGTACATATTATATATTGTATGTATAATATATATGTCACATGTATATATTATACATATATTGCATGTATAAAATACATGTTACATGTATATATTGTATGTATAATATATGTGTTACATATATATATTATACATATATGTTGAATCCTGTATGTTAGTACACGCACCTTGGATGCATCCCAAGCAGAGTATCTTTATAATGGCTCCAACAGACTTTCAAATTCCTTTGATATTTCCTTCTGCCCTTACTACTTGCCCAGGTTTTCTGAAACTTTTCATTCTGAAAATTCTAATTCTGAATATTCTGCTCTCTTTCTTATTTGAAATAGCTTACCCACACATCCATGATTGGTGTGTGTGTATTTTATATATATATATGTATGTATATGTACATACACACACACACACATATATATACACATACATATATATGTATGTGTATGTATATGTATGTGTGTGTGTGTGTATATGTGTGTATATATATATATGTGATAACATCACATCTATAGTTTGTGATAAGCCTCCTTGGGTGGAGACTAGCCCTGATAGACTTAGTCATTTTTTTTTCTTTTTTTTTATAGTTTAGCACATTTAGCATAGAGCATAGTCTTTGCATGGAGACACCAGTTTGAGCTTTTCAGTGGAACCAGCTAGACTGTGGCAAGGCCAGGCCAGGCCAACAACTTTTCCTTGAAACTGAGTCTTCTGTGTGTGGAAGGAAGAGTGTGTGTGATACAAGGTCTCTAAGACTTCTGAGACCACCTGAGTAACGCCCCACCTCTGGGTCTGCCAACAGGTACAAGTCAGCAGCGGTGGCTGCCAGCATCATCAGGCGCTCCCACCCCCTGACCCCTGCCCAGAGGCTGGTGGGCTGGATCGACCACATCCTCCAGACAGGGGGTGCGGCCCACCTCAAGCCCCATGCCCTGCAGCAGCCGTGGCATGAGCAATACCTGCTGGATGTCTTCTTGTTCCTGCTGGTGGTCACCCTGAGCACCCTGTGGCTCTGCGGGAAGCTGCTGGGCATGGTGACCAGGTGGCTGTGTGGGGCCAGGAAGCTGAAGAAGGCCTGATGGGGGTGCAGCCTTGATGGGTGTTTGGGGAGCCACTGGTTCTAGAAGGCTTTCCCCAGCACAGGGCAGCCCTGGTGTCTTCCCCATATTGGCACCTGAGGGTGGCACACAAATTGCTCTTCACTGTTTGCTGCCTCTGTTTAAAAGTTCTTGTGAAACACTCTTGGGCATCTTTTTTTTTTAAAAAAAAAATTGTGGTAATATGTACAGCACATAAAATTGACCGTTTTAGCCATTAAGTATAGAGTTTAGTGGCATTAGGCATTCTTGTTGTGGTGAAAACATTACTATCATCCAGTTCCAGAACGTTTCATCTTCCTTAACTCAGACTGCACTGATGAAGTAATAAATGCCATACCACCCACATCCCAACCCCTGAAGCTCTTAGCAACCTCTGTTCTACTTTCTGTGTCTGTGAATTTGATCTTGGCTTCTTGACTTGCCTCTCATCATCAAGTCCTCACTCAGACCCACACCTTCAGCAGACAGCCCCGCCTTCCACTGCACTCCGCACTCCCTGTTTCCAGACACAGCACCCTGCTTACTTCCTCCTGTTGTTCCCTGGAAAGGAGGTATGTGCAAAACTACCTTCAAAGAGCGAAGAAGCCATGAAACTGAATAAAAAGGCCAACAAGTCCAGCTTGATGACAAATGGTTTATTAAGGGGACAGATGGACAGAAGTTTGTCCATCTCGTGGGACACCACAAGATGAGTCGATGTCCACACCCCACCCCCTAACAGACCTGCTTTTATGGCCCTAAAGGCTGGTGAGCACTTTCTGGGGGGCTACCCAGGAGGAATCATATCCAGAGCAGATCCAGGAAGCTTTGCCTGGAGGGTTTACTCACAGGTGTAGTTAAACAAAAGAGAAGAATGGGGGAGAGGCTGTATTTAAGAGGCTTTAGGTCAGAAAGCAGTCATCATGGTGGAATTTCTCAAGATGGCTTTAGTCTGGTTCATATACTCACTCTCTCAGAAACTTCTCAGTCTCTTTCCCTCTTTCTGTTCTTTCATTTTTCATGATGACATAAGATCTTGGCTAGTTCTTCCATTTTGGGTTTTCCTCTTGCATCTTCTTCTCACTTCACCTCCAAGCTCAGGAAGCCTGGCCTCTGTTCTGCAGTTAGGCAGGGGTGACTCTCCCAGGACTCCACCTGTGGTCTCTGTCCCAAGTCAGTCCTGGGAGAGCACCTCCTTTGCTGGTCAGACCTGGAGGCTGTCTTTGGCCACAGCTGATGCTATGGTTTTCACTTCCCACAATTTCCTTCTCAAGTTTCCCACTCTTAAAAATGTAGTCACGGGGGCGCCTGGGTGGCGCAGTCGGTTAAGCGTCCGACTTCAGCCAGGTCACGATCTCGCGGTCCGTGAGTTCGAGCCCCGCGTCGGGCTCTGGGCTGATGGCTCAGAGCCTGGAGCCTGCTTCCGATTCTGTGTCTCCCTCTTTCTCTGCCCCTCCCCCGTTCATGCTCTGTCTCTCTCTGTCCCAAAAATAAATTAAAAAGTTGAAAAAAAAATTAAAAAAAAAAAATGTAGTCACGGAGGAGTGCCTGTGTGGGTCAGTTGGTTAAGCATCCAACTTCAGCTCAGGTCACGATCATGTGGTTCATAAATTCGAGCCCCTCGATGGGCTCTGTGCTGACAGCTCAGAGCCTGGAACCTGCTTCAGATTCTGTGTCTCCCTCTCTCCCTGCCCCTTCCCCACTCACAGTCTGTCTCTATCTCTGTCTCAAAAATAAATAAACATTAAAAAAATGTAAAAAATGTAATCAACAATACCTCTAGTACAGAACCCGGACCTCTCTGTAAAGTTCTGAGGCATCAGGTCCAGTGACTATGGCAGTTCTGAGGACTTTGTTGATTTAAAAAAAACAATCATTGAAAAGGTAAGAAATATAAAAGATGATAAAATGAATGAGTAAAATTTGATGAGGAACAGAATATATATACAGTTTCAAAATGTCTCCTTGCATCTCATTTCCTAATTATAGGGTAAAAAATACCAATGTTACAATCAAGATCTTGGTGAACACCACTTTAAATTAGCGAGAGTTATCTCTAATGATAGGACCATCTGACATCATGTGTTTCTCAGTGTGATTCACTGAGATGGAATCAACACCACCTTAGTAGTAGTCCCACCATGTCCCCTAGTAACTTGAAGTATAATGAGAAAACATCAGACAAACCCAACTTGGAATCCATCATACAAATAAGCAGCTTGTACTTTTTAAATCATCAATGACAAGAAAGACAAAGAAGAACTGAGAAGCAAATTCTTACTAAAGGAGATGATATAGACATGATAACTAAATGCAATGTGTGATCCTGGCTTGGTTCCTGCACCAGCAAATTCATTTCACAAAATGGGATATTATTGGGACAATCGGATGTAATGAAGTAAGGTAAATAAAGTAGCGTGATTGCCTGTTTTAAAAAATTGTGTCATGGGGCGCCTGGGTGGCTCAGTCGGTTAATCGTCCGACTTCAGTCAGGTCACGATCTCGCGGTCCGTGAGTTCAAGCCCCGCGTCGGGCTCTGGGCTGATGGCTCAGAGCCTGGAGCCTGTTTCCGATTCTGTGTCTCCCTCTCTCTGCCCCTCCCCTGTTCATGCTCTGTCTCTCTCTGTCCCAAAAATAAATAAACGTTGAAAAAAAAAATTTTTTTTTTTAAATTGTGTCTTCCTAAGCAGATTAATTTTTCCACTGGGGAGATATAATATCTGAGCAGAGGGTAACTGTGAAAGTGTATGAATGTAATCACATAGCTTCATACTATAGCACAAATACAGAAAGATTATGAAGGGAAAGAAATGGAATAATGTTGACAGAGTTTACAAATCTTTCTAATAAATAATTTCAAACATTTATAAGAACAGAACTTCTTGCTGCCCACCACACAGTCCTATTTAGTATGCCCATTCAGAATTATAGACTTAACCTTTAGAGGTTCAGTCCTTCAGGTCAATACTTGGCCATCCACCCAGGGGTGCTAAACATTTTGGGACACTAGCATTTTCACCGTATGTTACTTTCCTAAGAAACTTCCTGAGCAATAAGTGTAGGTCATTTTCATTTGGGAATAAGCTTCTGGGATTTTGACATTGGAACACTTAAAGAGATTTAAGGAGGTACCTGGGGAAATGGGGCAGGGGGAAGACAGTAGGAGGTCAATAGTGCAATTAAGAGGTGGGAAAGTTTGGGGAAAGGTCCCTAAAATGTAGATAGGTCTGAGTCATCTTGGAAGTGACTTCCTAAGGTTCAGAGTATCTTCTCTGCAGAGAGTGTGGTGATTACTCGGACAGAGAAGGGTTAAGGAGAGCTCACTAACCCCTCCTTCCTGCTGCTTCTGGTTAGGGAGGGTGAAGACCAAATAGCCAGTGGAGCAAGCACCCAGGAGGAGGAGCAGAAAGGCCAGAAGCTATAAACAGAAAAGAAAACAGACAGAACGCATCCCTCACCTCTTCCCAAGCTTCTACCAGAGCATTTCCTTGGCTGCCAGTGCAAAGCTTGTCCCCAAGGCATACAGGTCGCCGTGAGGGACTCAGAGAAGCAGAGCACAGGGCTCTGAGCACAAGGCTGGGATCTGCAGCTGGTACAGGAGGGAGCATGACAGGCCAGTGGGCGCTGCTGCTAGCTGGCTTTCTTCTGTCTGGGTTCCTGATCCCAGAGGCCGCCAAAATTCTGACTGTATCCTCACTGGGTGAGTGCTGGCAACAGAATCAGACACAGGCGCATCCCAGATGCTCAATCTAGCCCTGCTTCATAGGTCATTCTTTGTGGTTTTCCAGAGCTTGTTTGGATCCCAGGATAGAGGAGGGAGAGGTGGAAAGGCAGAGGGTTCACAGAGGGGTCCCCACTGCTGGTGTGGGGAAGCTAGTTCTGGAAAAAGCAATGGTTTTCTTTCCTCTTTTTTACCTTTTCTGGAGGTGTGTCCTATTCTGCATTGCTGGGGCCAGAATTTCGATCCAATGCTGACCTGGAGACCTTGAGCTGCCTACTCCTGGGTGCAGCCGGGATTTTCAGAGGCATACCTTAAAAGTCTGAGGGTGCTGTAGTTACCAATAGAAAGTGGAAGGTGAGGTCACTTTCGGGCTCTTGCAGGCCAAAGAAAGGGACTCCTGGGGGTAGCAGCACAAACGGGGCCTGTTTCACTAATAGGAAACCTGGAAACTGGGCAGAGAAAATCAGTTGGGAACAGGTCTCTCTTTTGCCCTTGCTGCTAGAAGGTTTTGAAGAACAGTGAAACAGTTAATTCTGTGTGAACCCAGTTTTAATGCCTTTACTTTTGCTGCAAAGGGAACAGAAATGGAACAGGAACGTTTATCAGGATAAAGAGGCATCATAAAATGGAGTTCCCCCAAGATATTTTTTTTTGATCCATTCTGACAGGATATGGGGCTCCTGGGGTCACTTTTAGATCCCCAAGAATCTGGGGATCGTGGGCTAGAAGAAACCATTGAGGTCATCTAATTGGGCATCTCCCTTTTATTTCCTGACAGGGAACCTAAGGGTCAGGGAAATGAGGGGCCCTTTGCAAGAGCACACCAGATCTCCCTGATGTCACACACCTGGACTTAACCTACTGTTTCTTACCTCAAACCTGTCCTCTTCCCCAGACTCTATGCTGTACAGTGGGGATTCCTAAAAATAAGTATTGAAAAAACCCTGTTTTCCATTTTAAATCTATTTTTAATGATAGTTAAAGGCAACAGAAAAAAAGAATTGCCCCACCTCTTGAAATTGCATGTCCTCTGGACTCTGAGAGGGGGCAGGTGTGGTTTGGAGGTGTTGGAAACCCTGCCTCTGCCCCAGAATGCACTGGGATCACCATGGTCCTCAGGAATGGCTGCCTGTGCAGGAAGCCTTCTCCCCTGCATCCATTTCTTACAAGGGTTAAAGGTGAGCCAGAGAAGGCATCTAAGGGTGTAGGGTTTGTGCTTTTATGTAATCTGTGTTACATCAGGCAACACAAGTATAGATATAAAAAACTAGAATGATTTCCACAGATATACACCATTACTGTAGTCCTACATGCATCTGTCCTGACCCAATCATCATGAGATCATTGTCTTCCAAACAACCCCCACTTTCCAACATAGGCAAATTCTACTCCTTGACCCATAGATTCAAGCAAAGTGCTCCATGATATTACATGGTTTTAGACATTGGTGTGATAATCTGTACCTCCACAGAGAATCACACTTCTATTTCCTTAGGATCCCAGGATTTTCCTATGTTGGGTGATGTCCCAGTTTTATATACATACAGGATCCTACAGTTCTACCCAAAGGGTCCATAATTATCCTGAATGCTTTAAATTTGATGTTTAGTAAATTGCAGGACCCAACTGAGGAACATCCTGCCAAATATATTTGAATCTGAAGAATCTTGGCTCTGAGCAGTGGCTCTCTCCACTTCTGCTTCTGTGGCTTGGACTGATATTCATGTTCCCATGTTTCTGGCTTCCATGTTAACATAAATTTCCAGACAGAAGGATTCCAGAAATAGCTTTGATTGATTGTCCTTTAGAAACCCATTATTCTCACATACATAGTCTTGTGCCAAAATTTTCCACAAATTTCCTTTCCTAAAGGACACAGTACCTCCATAAAGGCAGCCTAAATTGCAGCATGTGCCTAGGATTGGGAACTCCTTTAGGCTTAAGCATAGAGAAGGTCATCTCACTGGCATGGAGATCTTGAAGCGCAAAAAGGAATCTTTCATGTAAGATTGCTACAAATTAAGACTTGGTCAGAAAGAAGGAGGGTATCTGGTCTGGGGTTTACCCAAAATGAAACCAAAGGACTAAAATAACTCATCTTCTACTGACCACCAATTCTCTGCTACCTTATCCTGGATCTCCATTCCCCCACATCAATTTCAGACCCTCTGTTCTCACCTTCACAAAAATAAAATTTTGTATCATTCCTAGGTGGAAGCCATTATCTAGTGCTGGACCGGGTATCTCAGATTCTTCAAGATCATGGTCATAATGTCACCATGCTTCTTTATGGAGGAGATTATTTGATCCCAAGTAAGTTTTTTTCTGGTAATTATTAAATTTATCTAACCCAGTAAAGGATATACAATGTCTTTTGTCTGTTTGTTTGTTTTGTTTTTTTCAATATATGAAATTTATTGTCAAATAAATTGTTTTGACAATTTGTCAAATTTATTTGACAATAAATCTTTTTCCATTCCGTAGGTTGCCTTTTAGTTTTGTTGGTTGTTTCCTTTGCTGTACAGAAGCTTTTTATCTTCATAAGGTCCCAGTAGTTCATTTTTCCTTTTAATTCCCTTGCCTTTGGGGATGTGTCAAGTAAGAAATTGCTATGACTGAGGTCAGAGAGGTCTTTTCCTGCTTTCTCCTCTAGGGTTTTGATGGTTTCCTGTCTCACATTCAGGTCCTTTATCCATTTTGAGTTTATTTTTGTGAATGGTGTGAGAAAGTGGTCTAGTTTCAACCTTCTGCATGTTGCTGTCCAGTTCTCCCAGCACCATTTGTTAAAGAGACTGTCTTTTTTCCATTGGATGTTCTTTCCTGCTTTGTCAAAGATTAGTTGGCCATACGTTTGTGGGTCTAGTTCTGGGGTTTCTATTCAATTCCATTGGTCTATGTGTCTGTTTTTGTGCCAATACCATGCTGTCTTGATGATTACAGCTTTGTAGTAGAGGCTAAAGTCTGGGATTGTGATGCCTCCTGCTTTGGTCTTCTTCAAAATTACTTTGGCTATTCGGGGCCTTTTGTGGTTCCATATGAATTTTAAGATTGCTTGTTCTAGTTTTGAGAAGAATGCTGGTGCAATTTTGATTGGGATTGCATTGAATGTGTAGATAGCTTTGGGTAGTATTGACATTTTGACAATATTTATTCTTCCAATCCATGAGCAGGGAATGTCTTTCCATTTCTTTATATCTTCTTCAATTACCTTCATAAGCTTTCTGTAGTTTTCAGCATACAGATCTTTTACATCTTTGGTTAGATTTATCCCTAGGTATTTTATGCTTCTTGGTGCAATTGTGAATGGGATCAGTTTCTTTATTTGTCTTTCTGTTGCTTCATTGTGAGTGTATAAGAATGCAACCGATTTCTGTACATTGATTTTGTATCCTGCAACTTTGCTGAATTCATGTATCAGTTCTAGCAGACTTTTGGTGGAGTCTATTGGATTTTCCATGTATAATATCATGTCATCTGCAAAAAGCGAAAGCTTGACTTCATCTTTGCCAATTTTGATGCCTTTGATTTCCTTTTGTTGTCTGATCGCTGATGCTAGAACTTCCAACACAATGTTAAACAACAGCGGTGAGAGTGGGCATCCCTGTCGCCTTCCTGATCTCAGGGAAAAAGCTCTCAGTTTTTCCCCATTGAGGATGATGTTAGCTGTGGGCTTTTCATAAATGGCTTTTATGATCTTTAAGTATGTTCCTTCTATCCCGACTTTCTCAAGGGTTTTTATTAAGAAAGGGTGCTGGATTTTGTCAAAGGCCTTTTCTGCATCGATTGACAGGATCATATGGTTCTTATCTTTTCTTTTATTAATGTGATGTATCACGTTGATTGATTTGCGAATGTTGAACCAGCCCTGCATCCCAGGAATGAATCCCACTTGATCATGGTGAATAATTCTTTTTATATGCTGTTGAATTCGATTTGCTAGTATCTTATTGAGAATTTTTGCATCCATATTCATCAGGGATATTGGCCTGTAGTTCTCTTTTTTTACTGGGTCTCTGTCTGGTTTAGGAATCAAAGTAATACTGGCTTCACAGAATGAGTCTGGAAGTTTTCCTTCCCTTTCTATTTTTTGGAATGGCTTGAGAAGGATAGGTATTATCTCTGCTTTAAACGTCTGGTAGAACTGCCCTGGGAAGCCATCTGGTCCTGGACTCTTATTTGTTGGGAGATTTTTGATGACTTATTCAATTTCTTCGCTGGTTATGGCTCTGTTCAAGCTTTCTATTTCCTCCTGATTGAGTTTTGGAAGGGTGTGGGTGTTTAGGAATTTGTTAATTGCTTCCAGGTTGTCCAGTTTGTTGGCATATAGTTTTTCATAGTATTCCCTGATAATTGCTTGTATCTCTGAGGGATTGGTTGTAATAATTCCATTTTCATTCATGATTTTATCTATTTGGGTCATCTCCCTTTTCTTTTTGAGAAGCCTGGCTAGAGGTTTATCAATTTTGTTTATTTTTTCAACAAACCAACTCTTGGTTTCGTTGATCTGCTCTACAGTTTTTTTGGATTCTATATTGTTTATTTCTGCTCTGATCTTTACTATTTCTCTTCTTCTGCTGGGTTTAGGCTGCCTTTGCTGTTCTGCTTCTATTTCCTTTAGGTGTGCTGTTAGATTTTGTATTTGGGATTTTTCTTGTTTCTTGAGATAGGCCTGGATTGCACTGTATTTTCCTCTCAGGACTGCCTTCGCTGCGTCCCAAAGCGTTTGGATTGTTGTATTTTCATTTTCGTTTGTTCCATATATTTTTAAATTTCTTCTCTAATTGCCTGGTTGACCCACTCATTCGTTAGTAGGGTGTTCTTTAACCTCCATGCTTTTGGAGGTTTTCCAGACATTTTCCTGTGGTTGATTTCAAGCTTCATAGCGTTGTGGTCTGTAAGTATGCATGGTATAATTTCAATTCTTGTATACTTATGAAGGGCTGTTTTGTGACCCAGTATGTGATCTATCTTGGAGAATGTTCCATGTGCACTCGAGAAGAAAGTATATTCTGTTGCTTTGGGATGCAGAGTTCTAAATAGATCTGTCAAGTCCATCTGATCCAATGTATCATTCAGGGCCCTTGTTTCTTTATTGACCGTGTGTCTAGATGATCTATCCATTTCTGTAAGTGGAGTGTTAAAGTCCCCTGCAATGACCACATTCTTATCAATAAGGTTGCTTATGTTTATGAGTAATTGTTTTATATATTTGGGGGCTCCGGTATTCGGTGCATAGACATTTATAATTGTTAGCTCTTCCTGGTGGATAGACCCTGTAATTATTATATAATGCCCTTCTTCATCTCTTGTTACAGCCTTTAATTTAAAGTCTAGTTTGTCTGATATAAGTATGGCTACTCCAGCTTTCTTTTGGCTTCCAGTAGCATGATAAGTAGTTCTCCGTCCCCTCACTCTCAATCTGAAGGTGTCCTCAGGTCTAAAATGAGTCTCTTGTAGACAGCAAATAGATGGGTCTTGTTTTTGTATCCATTCTGATACCCTATGTCTTTTGGTTGGCGCATTTAGTCCATTTACATTCAGTGTTATTATAGGAAGATATGGATTTAGAGTCATTGTGATGTCCGTAGGTTTCATGCTTGTAGCGATGTCTCTGGTACTTTGTCTCACAGGATCCCCCTTAGGATCTCTCGTAGGGCTGGTTTAGTGGTGACGAATTCCTTCAGTTTTTGTTTGTTTGGGAAGACCTTTATCTCTCCTTCTATTCTAAATGACAGACTTGCTGGATAAAGGATTCTCGGCTGCATATTTTTTCTGTTCATCACATTGAAAATCTCCTGCCATTCCTTTCTGGCCTGCCAAGTTTCAGTAGAGAGATCGGTCATGAGTCTTATAGGTCTCCCTTTATATGTTAGGGCACGTTTATCCCTAGCTGCTTTCAGAATTTTCTCTTTATCCTTGTATTTTGCCAGTTTCACTATGATATGTCGTGCAGAAGATCGATTCAAGTTACGTCTGAAGGGAGTTCTCTGTGCCTCTTGGATTTCAATGCCTTTTTCCTTCCCCATTTCAGGCAAGTTCTCAGCTATTATTTCTTCAAGTACCCCTTCAGCACCTTTCGCTCTCTCTTCCTCCTCTGGGATACCAATTATGCGTATATTATTTCTTTTTAGGGTATCACTTAGTTCTCTAATTTTCCCCTCATACTCCTGGATTTTTTTTATCTCCCTGTTTCTCAGCTTCCTCTTTTTCCATAACTTTATCTTCTAGTTCACCTATTCTCTCCTCTGCCTCTTCAATCCGAGCCATCGTCGTTTCCATTTTGTTTTGCATTTCGTTTAAAGCCTTTTTCAGCTCCTCCTGACTGTTCCTTAGTCCCTTGATCTCTGTAGCAAGAGATTCTCTGCTGTCCTCTATACTGTTTTCAAGCCCAGCGATTAATTTTATGACAATTATTCTAAATTCACTTTCTGTTATATTATTTAAATCCTTTTTGATCAGTTCGTTAGCTGTCGTTATTTCCTGGACGTTTTTTTGAGGGGAATTCTTCCGTTTCATCATTTTGGATAGTCCCTGGAGTGGTGCGGACCTGCAGGGCACTTCCCCTGTGCTTGGTGTATAACTCGAGTTGGTGGGCGGGGCCGCAGTCAGACCTGATGTCTGTCCCCAGCCCACCGCTGGGGCCACAGTCAGACTGGTGTGTGCCTTCTCTTCCCCTCTCCTAGGGGCAGGATTCACTGTGGGGTTGTGTGGCCTGTCTGGGCTACTTGCACACTGCCAGGCTTGTGGTGCTGTAGATCTGGCGTATTAGCTGGGGTAGGTAGGGAAGGTGCACGGGGGCAGGAGGGGCTGGCTTAGCTCACTTCTCCTTAGGTGATCCGCTTCAGGAGGGGCCCTGTAGCAGCGGGAGGGAGTCAGACCAGCTGCCGGAGGGGTGACTCCGCAGAAGCACAGCGTTGGTTGGGTGTTTGCCCGGAGCAAGCAAGTTCCCTGGCAGGAACTGGTTCCCTTTGGGATTTTGGCTGGGGGATGGGCGAGGGAGATGGCGCTGGCGAGCACCTTTGTTCCCCGCCAAACAGCTCTGTCGCCCGTCCCGGGGTTCAGCAACTCTCCCTCCTTTTGTCCTCCAGCCTTCCTGCTTTCCGAGCAGAGCTGTTAACTTATGACCTCCCAGATGCTAAGTCGCACTTGCTGTCAGAACACACTCCGTCTGGCCCCTCTGCTTTTGCCAGCCAGACTCGGGGGCTCTGCTTGGCCGGCGGGCCGCCCCTCCACCCCGGGTCCCTCCCGCCAGTCCGTGCAGCGCACACCACCTCGCCGCCCTTCCCACCCTCTTCCGTGGGCCTCTCATCTGCGCTTGACTCCGGAGACTCCATTCTGCTAATCCTCTGGTGGTTTTCTGGGTTAGTTAGGCAGGTGTAGGTGGAATCTAAGTGATCAGCAGGACGGGTGGTGAGCCCAGCGTCCTCCTACGCTGCCATCTTCCCTGTATTCCCAGTGTTTAGTTTATACCAATTTAATAACATAGAAATATTTTGTTCCTAGTGTTCCTAGATGGCTTTATCCCCAACTCTTTGGTTAGTTGATGTCACAAAATTACATTTTTATACATCATGTGCTCCTAAACATAAATTATTGTTAATTTAAATGCACTAGTATGTTAAATTGTGTAGAAAATTTGAGTGGAGTTACAAATTTTAAATAATGATAGTAGCTTTTAAACAAATAATTTTTTTGATGTTTATTTATTTTTGAGAGAACGAGAGAGAGACAGAGCATGAGCACAGAATCTGAAGCAGGCTCCTGGCTCTGAGCTGTCAGCACAGAGCCCGATGTGGGGCATGAACTCATGAACCATGAGATTATGACCTTGGCCGAAGTCAGATGCTTAACTGACTGAGCCATCCAGATGCCCCTAAACAAATAATTTTTTTTAATATACTAGCCTCTTAAATCATATTGAAAACAACAAGGTAGTTAGATCCATTGTTACAATAACAGTAGCTTTTATAATGCCCATCCTTTTAGCTCTTTAAAAATCTTTATTTTTTCATATACCTTTAAGTTACTTTCTCGTGTCCTTTCATTCTTCCCTGAAGAAGTGCCTTGTGCATTACTCCCAGGGCAGTTCTAGTGGTAACAAACACCCTTAGTTTTGTTTATCTGGGATTGTCTTAATTTTCCTTGATCTTTGATGGACAGAGTTGCCTGATGTAGAATTTTTTGTAGACAATTCTTTTTTTTCCCTTTATTTCTTTCTTATTTCTTTTCTTCTTCTTCTTTTTTTTTTTTTTTTTTTTTTTTTTTTAGCATTTTGAATATATTGGGCCACTGCCTTCTGGTCTCGAACTTTTTTTTTTTTGCCTTTAAAATTTTTGATTGGAAATCTATTGATAATCTCACTGACAATCACTTGTATGCGATGAGTCACTTTTCTCTTGCTCCTTTTAATATTTCCTCTTTCTCTTTCTGTATTTTGATATAATGTGTCCTGATGTGGGTGTCTGAGTTCATTTTACTTGGAGTTGGATGAGCTTCCTGGATGTTTATATTAAAATCTTTCACCCAATTGGGAGGTTTTCAGCCACTATTGCTTCATATATTGTCTCTATGCCTTTCTTACTCTCTTCTCCTGAGCATCCACAGGTCATGTGTTGGACCCTTAGACTGTGTTCCCTTTTCTTAAATTGTTTAACTTTCTGTTCCTCAGACTTGATCATTTCTACTGTCTTCTCTTGAGGTTCACTGATAATGCTTGAAGGTTCTTTTGCTTGCTCAATTCTGCCTTTGAATCCCTCTAGTGACATTTTCATTTCATTTATTGTATTTTTCAGTCCTAGAATTTGTTTTTGGTTTCTTTAGATTTTATATTCCTTTATTAAAAAAATTAAAATGTTTATTAATTTATTTTGAGAGAGTAAGAGTGAGCGTGAGCTGGAGAGGAGCAGAGAGAGAGAGGGAGAGAGAGAATCCCAAGCAGGCTCCTAGCTGCTAGCCCAGAGCCTGATGTGGAGCTTGATCTCACAAACCATGAGATCATGACCTGAGCTGAAATGAAAAACTGGATACTTAACTGACTGAGCCACTCAGACACCCCACCTACCTTTCTTTCAGTGACATTTTACAAACACTTTTTCCTTGACCTTCTCCACATCTTCCCTTAATTCTCTGAGAACTTTAAGGCAGTTATTTTAAAGACATTGTCTAATACATCTGACATAAGGTAATTCTTAGGGACAGTTTCTGTTAATCTATAATTTTCTTTGGATGAAGCATTAGTTTCCTGTGTCTTGGTGTGTCTTGTAATTTTTGTTGAAAACTGAACATTTGAATATAACAATGTGTAAATCTGGAGATGTAACTCTCCTCCCTTCTCTTTGCAGATTTTTGTTATTAATTTTGTTTGTTTATTTATGTTTTAAAATTGTTTTATGCTGCTTTTGTGTTGAGGATCAAACCGAGGTGTAAATTTCACTGTTCAGTCTTTTCTGAACCTTTTCCTGGGCATGAATGGACACTTTCAAGTTTTCCTGGTATGCGTAGCTGTTTTACAATGTCCCAGCTTTTAATGGTTCCCTTTCAAATGGGTAAATTGAGAAAATGAGGGGGAAAGGAGGGCATCAATCTTTTAAGACCCCTGGAAGTCAATTGAGCCAGAGAGGGAAGTGGCTGCAATAATAGAGCATGATGCAGAAACCTTGCTGCCTACTTCTTTGTCTGCATCTCTGCGACCAGAGCAGCAATCAGCAATCAGAGCACAGATACTTGATATTTGGACAAGGTGATTTTTTTGCCCACTCAGGCTCTTGAAACCTGTGTACAAGCTGCTCTATAAACAATGCATACAGCTTCCTGCTGGAGACTGAGGGCTGGGGGATGGGTAGCTGCTACTGTGGAAAAAGCTGAAATTGACTAAAATTATCTGCAATTTACAGCTAAAGACTTCCTCTGGTTGGTGGAAACCATCAATTGGCTGCAGATTTCCCAAATGGTTATTTCAGACAAATTCTGTCAGTGGAATTGTTGTCTACATCAGGAGGTGTGTGTGTGTGTGTGTGTGTGTGTGTGTGTGTGTGTGAACTTTTCACCATTTGCTGTTCTCAAAGTATGTCCAGGAAAGCTCCTTATACTCTCATGCTGGAAATGGAGCCATAATAGGTGTGTCTTGACAGTGTCAGGGATGGAAAGACCTTCCACTCAACAAGCAATTTGTCCCAGGAATTTAACTGAGGTGCCATGGCTTGTGCTTTGTGTAGGGCAGCAGCACATCCCTCTATGTGAGTTACTATGTGCGTGTTTGTGTCTTGACTGAATGGGCTCCACAAATCTCTGCAAAAGGAGGTTGTCCTCAAAGTACTGTCATACATGTGCTTCTGGAGAAAGTTAAATGTGGTTAAAGATCTTGCCAGCAAAACTAGCGAGTAGGGCTGTTGAGGTAGTCCATGAGAAGCCAAGTTACAAGTTACTTGTACCCTTCAAAGGTGAAGGTGAAGAGACACTAGAGCTGAGAGCTTGTTGAAATAGGAATTAAACAGAATATATTACCAAAGCTATGACTGTAAAGAATTTATTAGTTTTAGATATAGTCAGTAATTTCAGTAAGATTGGAAATGGAGGCCATAATATGATCACAGTAATCCACTGAGAGGCTCCATTCATTCAGGGTTAAGAATAGTCCAGTTAGGCTATTAAATGGAGAACTAGTGGGGATAATCACTTCTTCGTTAATGGATCCTTTACAAAAAGGGATTTAATCCTTGAAGGAAGGCACTCTATTAAAACTCTATTTTGTTGTATTAAAACTTTTAATATGTTGGGCAGATCCAATGAGTTCCCTTTGGTCATGGTGTTAGTACTAAAACATTCATTTTATGACTTCTTCTATAGGAGCAACCATAGCTACTGTGAGATAACAACCAATGGCTGTTATGGCTATGGGATATTTAATCCCAGTAGTTAAGACGGGGCATGCACCACTGTGCTCTATCTAATATTTTCTACCTCCTAACAGTATAGAGGTACTTTGATAAATTTTGGTGAGCTCTCATGATATATCTGTTATTTTCCCCAGTACTGACTAAGACGATTAAAGTTGGTCATTGGGGGGATCTCATCCAATGTTAAAAGTAATGTAGAACCTCTGATGTAAGTCACAAAAGCCAATCTGTGTCCTTGCTCTGTTATAATTTTTTTAAAAGTAATGTTAGTTGCCACATATGTGAAAACTGAGCCCTCTGTTTTAATTTCTTTCCTGACTCTCCCATGCTGACATTTCCCATTTTTTGCCCTTCCTTTCATTGTCATTATTTATACTTTGGGGGAGGGTATGCCTTTTAACCTGCTCATATTTATAAGTTCTTCCTCCAAATGTCCTAATTAGCATCACCAAAGCTAAGGGCCTTCTTGCTGGTGATTTTAGAGAACTGAGATTAAGCTGAGTTTGAATTAACCCTTGAATTAACCCCATGAGGGTGTCATCAGTGTTTCCCTTATACTCTGTTAATCAAGGTTTTCTTTGAGCTACAGAGATATCATGAGCAACAGTAGCAAAGGCATTTTCTCGGGTTCTAGTGCACCTTCTCCTTTTACAGTGTGGAGTTCATCAGATGGCATGGTGCTATCCTCCTCACACCGTTCAGTGGGCTTGTAAACTGGAATCAGTCTTAACTCAGAGCACTGTTTATAATGGGGGCAGTCCTTGAGATGTACAACCATTGGTCATGCAGTTCTACCTAGCCTACTGTCAATCACACGGTTCATGCTGGAATCCAGAAACAAAGTGGATTCTGGCACAGAAGATAGGTTTGAGTGAGACACATGGCCAGGGCCACTTAAAGGCTAAACCCATCCTTTTGTTTCTAAATGCCAATTATGGAAGCCTCTGAGTGGGATGGAGGTGCAGGTTCCCCTCATGGGGTCTGGCTTGCTTGGCTGAAAATCTTGGTCACACGAGGGAGGTCATATTGAGGCTTTCTCCTCATTTTTCCAAGATATGTCCCAGAAAGTTAAGGAGGAAATGGAGTTTGAAAGCTGTCAACAGTCCAACTTCAAAAATGGTGCCAGACTCTTTAGTACACATGAGTTATGGGGGAAATGTCGGAATGGTAAGTAGGACTGCAGGGGACTACTCTTGTTAACTTAGCCTTTGCCATATTTTTGGCTGAATGAGAAACCTTTGCATGTGTCACCTGTAAGTAATAAAAAAATATCTCTTTTTTCCTAAAAAACAAAGGACTGGGGAACTGGGATAAAATTAAATCTGTATTTAAATACAAAGTGTAGCACTTACTATATGTGCAACCGTGATGAATTACCTGACACCCCATTTATGTTTGTCTTCTCATCTGTAAAATGAAGAATATCTGTACCTTTACATGAAAGCTTCAAATAGAACTTACTTCTATTTAAGTTCTATATCATTCATTCAATTGAATAGAAGTAATTGAATTATTATAATGTTCTCAATAAATAGTATCAGATCCTATGACTGAAGAAATGAAAGCTTCAAATAGAACTTTACTTTTATTTAAGTTCTATAACATTCATTCAATTGAATAGAAGTAATTGAATTATTATAATGTTCTCAATAAATAGTATCAGATCCTATGACTGAAGAAATGAAAAAGCAGGCAGAAAACCGAAAAACCCTCTAAAAGTAAACATGCAGATATATATAAAATTATTAGGATAAAAAAAACAACTATGGTATCATGCCAAAATTATCTGCCTTGTTGGACTTAATGATATATTTTATTGGTGTTTTTAAAAATTTTTTATTTAGAAAAGAAGGAAAATGCATACCAAGTTATCAGTTGGCTTCTACCTGAGGATCATGAAAAAGAATTAAAGGAACATTTTGATTCCTATATGAAGGAAGCTTTGCATGGCAGGTAATTTCTTTTATTCTCTGATTGAAATTGCTCTCAATTCACTGCATTCAGTGATGCAAATAAATGGTTGGATGCATAGCTATTTGGAATGAGTTTAAGAGAAATGGATTGGTGGATGGATGAGTGGATGGATGGGGAAAATCAGTGGTGGGGGGGGCAGCAGATGGATGGAATAGATATGTTTTGCACTCCCAATCCCTTTGGGTACTGTGCCTCTTCCACTGAAAGCATGAATGTATTTCTGTATAGTGAGGGTGATTGTTCTTTCTGGGTCTTCCTGGCAGCCCTTCACCTACAATGTTTGTGTGTATGCTCTCCACAACACAGAAGGCAGGATAAACAACATAATTTCTGATTGTTGGTAGGCGTATCAGAGCCACCATTTTATACTTACTTTTCCTCTCATCACTTAAATTCAAGAATGGAAACATGCTGATGAGCATTGATTTTTCATACCCTGAGCCATTGTCTTTTAACTCATTTAAAAACCCAAATGCCTTGATGACACACATTGTGATATTAGCTTGAAAGTTTTCATCATTATCTGGGATGTATAGAAAGTTCTTTACTTTTGACAGAAGAGGGAAAAGATAAATATTCATGCCTTTCTGATGAATTATAGTGACCTAACTCCACCTTTCCCTTTTTCCTTAAAAATTTTATTCAGTCATCAATGTGGTCCTAAAATCTGGCTTTTGCCATAAAGCCTTTCTGCTTACCTAAACTAGAAGACCAAATTCTTCATCCAGAAGAGGTGTGTTCTAAAATACTCTCTTGAAGCATTGTATATATCATCTTGTGTTGTTATTCATGATTTTTTTATTATGTCTTGTCTCTTCTTCCCCACTTCATTTCATTGAAGACATGTTGCACCCACTTATTAAATATGGTGCAGCATGCTGAGCACAGTACCTTCCTGTATTTTAATAGATTAACTTAATTTCAAATATGATGAATGTTGTTCTTTTAGGAATTTGTAGTTCATTTCTTGAATTTATCCACACAAGTAGCAGTCATTCATTATGTAAAATCATTTAAAAACATAATAGAGAATAATTTCAGCTAATCATCTATCGTCACTTGAAGTTTACTCTACAGTGCACGTGGACAACTGCATATTACTAATGAGCTCTCACCTGTGGGCTTTCAGTGGGCTGACATGGTGTAGTATTAAGTTCTTTCACTACTCCAGGAAAGATGAAATGGAAAGGGTAATAATAAGCTTGTTTGTTTTAACTTGTTTATTTCATAGGCTAGAAAAATATAAATCTCATGTTCAGTTTAGAATTGGGATTCTAATATTAGCATCACAAAGTTCCTTGTGTGAGGCAATCCCTCAAATGCAGACTCTACAAAATTTAAAGAACAAAAAAGGGCTATATTATCAACATTAACGGACTCTGCTGCCAAGTTACTTCCACAGTTAGGCTGGGAAACAAGACAGTCACTCATGAACTGTCAGTATACAGATGAAAGTTAAAGAGAACATCACAGAATGTGTCAAGTAGACATGGAATTCTGATGTCTGCTACAGTCAGAGATGGCTGCCAAATTGGAAGGATCTTGAATTGATGTGGATGTGATTGGCTAGAGAAAGTAGACGGAAAAAAAGTGAGAACGTTTTAGGAAGCAGAAACACATGGAGCAGAGTGACCAGAGCAGATTATTCATTGGACACCGGTAAAATAGATGGGCTGCTGCCAGGTATGGTCTTACTTACCTGGGATATTTTCTGTGAGCTAAAGGTTCTCCTAAGTGTTGTGAAATTAACTCTTCAGTGAATATTTGTCTTTTTTTTTTTTTTTTTTAACAGGGAAGCATTTGGCACCTTTGTAAAGTTAATGGAACAATTGGGGATTCAATGCAGTGATTTGCTAAGGAGAAGTGACATCATGGATTCTTTAAAAAATGAGAACTTTGACCTGGTATTTGTTGAAGCATTTGACTTCTGTTCTTTCCTCATTGCTGAGAAGCTTGTGAAGCCATTTGTGTCAATTCTTCCCTCCCCATTTGGCAGTGTGGACCTTGGGCTACCAAACCCAGTGTCTTATGTTCCGGTATTCCATTCCTTGCTAACCGACCACATGGACTTCTGGGGCAGAGTGAGGAATTTTCTGATGTTCTTGGATTTCTTCTTAAGGCAATGGCGAATCCAGTCTACATTTGATAACACCATCAAGGAACATTTCCCAGAAGACTCTAGACCAGTTTTGTCTCATCTTCTAAAGAAAGCAGAGCTATGGTTTGTTAACTCTGACTTTGCCCTTGAATTTGCTAGGCCCCTGCTTCCCAACACTGTGTATATTGGAGGCTTAATGGCCAGACCTGTTAAACCAGTACCACAAGTAAGTAAAACCTTAGCACTCAATAGGGACTTCATGCAAAGCTCTTCAGTAAACATAGAGTTGGTAGCTCCCTTGCCAGTGGGAACTGGGACTGAAGTAGGATGGGACAAGCAAAACACCTAGAATACACACGTTTACTTTTATTTTTACTTTTTTTTTTTACATACTTACTTTTATGTCTCTAGTCTATTTTATTGTATTCTATTCTATTTTAAATTTTATTTTATATTGGTAAAGACACTTAATATGAGACCTACCCTCTTATCAAATTTTTGAAAATACATTATGAATCATTAAGTGTAGGTACCATGTGCCTCAGATTTGCAGATCTTATTGATCTTATTTAACATTATAACCCTTCCTCCATTGAATAGGAACTATCTGTTCTACTTTTCCTCCAACCCTTGAAAACCAATTTCCACTTTTTATTCTATAAATTTGACTATTGTAAATGCTTCCTATAAGTGAAATCTTACAATATATGCTTTTCTGTGCCTGGCTTATGTCACTTAGCATAATGGCCTCAAGGTACGTTCATGTTTTCATATATTGCAAAATTTCATTCTTTTCTTTTAATTTTAAGTTTATATACTTATTTGAGAGAGGGGGCATGAGCCCTTTCACTATGTTGATGGTGTCCTTTGATACACGATGTTTTTCTTTTGGTGCAATCCAATGCAGTTATTTTTTATTTTGTTGCCTGTGCTGTTGGTGTCTTTTATGAGAAATCACTACCCAACACAATTATATGAAGATTTCTCTCTCTATTTTCTTTTAAGAGTCGTATGTGTATAGCTCAGATTTTTAGGTCTGTCATCCATTTTAAGTTGATTTACCATATGGTATAATGCAATGGTTGACTTTCAGTTTTTTTGCATGTGGATATCCAGTTTTCCAATATCGCTTGCTAAAAAGACTGTCTTTTACCTAATGAATGGTCTAGAACCTTTGTCAAAAGTTATTTGACCAAATATACCTGGGGTATTTCTGGACTTTCTATTTTATCTTATTGATCTACATATCTATCTTTTTTGTCATACTACACTATTTTGATTACTGTAGCTTTGTAGTAACTCTGGTATCAGGGAATGTGGGACCTCCAACCCTGTTCTTTTTTCCACATTGTTTTGGGTACTCATTGTTTTTGAAATTCCACATCAGCTTATGATAGGTTAATATTTCTGCCAGAAGCAAATGTTATTCACTATTGATAGAGATGCATGGTACCTGTAGATCACCTTGGGAAGTACTGGCATCTTTAAAGTATTAAGTCTTCTAATCCATGAAGCCTGTAATTTGTTTCCATTTATTTGTGTCTTCTTAATTTCCTTCAGCAGTGGCTTACAGTTTTCAACATAGTTCAATATAGTTACCTCCTTGGTTAAGTTTATTCCTAACTATTTTTTTATTCTTTGGATTGTATTGTGAATGAAATTGTTTTTCCAATCTCCTTCCTGAAATGGTCATTATTAATGTAATGCAATGGATATTCTGAGCTGATTTTATTTCTTGCTACTTTCCTAAATTTCTATATTAGTCATGACACATTTTTTGTGTGTGAGAGGAAACTTAGGATTGTCTGCATATGATATCTTGTTATGTGCCATTATTTCTTGGTGCAAACTTTCTATTCTTTCCTCTCTCATTCCCTTGAGAACTCCATAATGCATATATTAATCTACACAAAGGGGTCCTGTGAGTCCCTTACACTCTATTCATTTTTTTGCCCTTTCTACTTTTTTCTCTTTAGACTTGACATTTTAGATGTCCTGTCTTCAAGTGTACTAAGTCTTTCTTCTGTCTGTTTTGGTCTGCATTGAACTACCCTAGTGAATTTTTCAATTCAGTGATTGTATCTTTTGTTTTGATTTTTTTTTGCTTTTTTTGAAAAATAGTTTCTGTCTCTTCTTGCTATTATTCTCCATTTGTTCATATATTGTCTTCCCGATTTCCTTTAGACCTTTGTCCACTTTTTTTTTTAGCTCTTTGTGCATATTTGGTCAATTTAAAAGTCTTTGTTTAGTAAATCCAATGTCTGTTTCTTCAAAGAGGGTTCTGGAGATTTATTTCATTCCTTTAAATGACACATTTTGGCTTTTAGTGTCTCTCTTTTTTAAATATGTCTTGTGATCTTTTGTAGAAAGTTGTGGGCATTTGTAAACCCAGTCACCTCTAGTTGTGTTTGCAGGCTGCCATGGAACACCTTCACTAGTTAGTGGGGAATGTTTAATACTTTGGATAAGCCAGGGCAGACAATTTAAAGTCTCCTTAGGTATTTTCTGAGCATTTTTCCTGTCTGGACCTTTGTGTATGCTTACATTCATCTGATTCTTCCTGTATACTTGGCCAATTTTAATGTCTTAAGTTCCCAAAGAGTCTTACCCAGATTCTGTTCAGGGACATAGGTGTTTTGTTTGTCTTGCCCCAAGATTCTAAATTCTGCAGTATCCCTGCAGGTTTTACATGACATTGTGCCCTCTATTGCCTTGCAAGACTCCCACCAACCTGATATCTGAGCTATATTGCCATTTCCAGTCAGAGCTCTGAGCCTGGTGAGATCTTAACTTGTCACCTGGGAGCCTACAGAGTGGCTACAATGTTGCAAATTATTTCATTTCTTCTCCTCTTACAGAAGGCAGGGCTACCACTGCTGCCTCTGGACCATGGCATGCCACTTCAGGAAGAGTGTGGGGCCAGAAGAGTAAAATTGCCATGGAAATTCTAACCATTCTGAGTGTGCTTTTTTTTTTCTTCCTGAATGGGCATCTGTTTGGTTTCGGTATATCACTGACTATTTTCCCAAGTCGTATAAAATTATCTGAGTGAGTCTTTAGCCTTTTTTGTCCTTTGTTTTTTCTGTGGGGAGCTGGGAGTACTCAGCTTCTTTTTATGATGTTGTACTCTGCCTTTGCCAATTTTAAATTATAGATTTACACTGATCTTATAAATGTCAAGTGACAACAAAGCTGGTTTTTACTGGTCCTTTGGGATGATAGTTTTTATAGTGTTGTGCTGGATGGAGTTAAGAAGGGCCAGAATGGTACAACGAGGTAAGCTGGAGACAGTCAACAAATGCACAGGAAGGAAGAAACAAATGTTTTGAAGAGTTGACAAAAGATATGAAACTAATATTTAGGGTATTTATTAAGTCAAAACTTCTTTTTAAAAATTTTTTTAATGTTTATTTTTGAGAGACAGAGAGAGACAGAACATGAGTAGGGAAGGAGCAGAGAGAGATGGAGACACAGAATCAGAAGCAGACTCCAGACTATGAGCTGTCAGCACAGAGCCCAATGCGGGGCTCAAACCAGCAAGCCATGAGAAGATGACCTAAGCCAAAGTTGGGTGCCCAATCAACTGAGCCACCTGGGCGCCCCAAGACCATGAACTTCTTTAAGAATCATCCAAGGCGGCTATGTGCTAATTAAAATCAGACAAAATAGACCGATGTCAAACCTTTTACAGGATATAAAAAGGTATTTTATAACTCGTCTAATGTAACAAAATCAATCAGCATAATGCAACACATTAATAGAATGAAGAGAATTAAAAAAAAGCTCATCATTTCAAGAGATGCAGAAAAAATATTTGACAAAACTAATGTCCTTTCATGATGACAACAGTCACAAAGCTAGGAGTAAAGAGGTATTTTTTGAACACAATAAAGAGTATTTATGGAACACTGACAGCTTTAACATCGTACTCTATGGGATAGACTGAAATCCTGCTGCCTCAGATCGGTAGTCTAAGATGCCCGCTTACATCACCGTTATTCAAATATACCCTACACAAAGCAAGTAGGCGAGAAAAAGAAATAAAAGGCATCCAAATTGGAATGGACAATGTAGAAATGGTTTGATATTCATATGACATAATCTTGTATATAGAAAATCCCAATGAATTCATACAACTTGTGTTTTCATACACTGGCTATGAACAATCTGAAAAGGAAACCAAGCAAATTATTCTATTTACAACAACACCTAATTAAACTGAGGAGGTGAGAGACACATACACTGGACACTACACATTTGCTGAAAGAAATTAAGGAAGACCTAAATAAATGGAAAGACATCTCAAGACCATGAATTGTGATACTTAATATTGTTAAGAGAGCAATACTACTCAAAGTGATCTACAAGTTTTACCTAAGCCTTATCAACATTTGAGTGGCTTTATTATTACTTTTTTTTTCTTTTTTGCAGAAATGGAAAAGCCAGTCTTCATCTCACATTGAAATGTAATGGAATGCAAGTAGCCAAATCAACATGGAAAGAACAGTGTTCGATGACACACATCTGTGACCAATTCATTTGTGACAAGGGTGCCAACAGCAATCAATGGAGAGAACAGTCTCTTCAGCAAATGGTGCTGAAACCACTGGATATTCATTCCCATGAAAGAGAATATATTCCACGCCTTCCTCACACCATATACGAAAATCAACTCAAAATGGATCAATGGCCTAAATAAAGAGCTAAAAGCCAAAAAGTTCTTAGAAGAAAAGAAAGGGCTAAATTGCATGGACTTGGACTTGGCAATGAATTTGTAGATGTGACATTGAAAGAATGAATAACAAAAGAAAAAATAGATAAATTTGACTTCATCAGAATTAAAAGCTTCCGGAGAAGCTTCTCCGGAAGGTTTTAATTAAAGGGGACATTTTCTAGAAAATGAAAGGACAACCTCTCAGGTACCAGGCGAGTATGTACTCTCTTGCTGCTTTTCATCCTCATCTTGGAGGTCCTAAGAAAGTAGTAGGAGAAAGAAAAAGCAATAACAATCATGTAGATTAGGCAGGAAGAGTTAAAACTGTTCTTTCTCACAGATGACATGATGGTCCATCTAAAAAATCTGAAAAGTCAAGAAAAATATTTCTGGAACTAGCAAGGAATTATAGCAACATTAAAGCATACAAGTTTAATATAAAAAATCCATATTTTTCTTGTATATCAGCAATGAACAGGAGGATGTGAAATTAAAACCACTCTACTATTTATATTTCACCACTAAATATGAAATCTTGGGAATAAATACTAACAAAACATGTACAAGATTTATATGGAGAAAACTACAGAATGCTGATGGAAGAAATCAAAGAGCTAAATAAATGGAGAGATACTCCATGTTTATGGGTTGGAAGACTCAATACTGCTAGGTGTTAGTTATCTCCAATTGGATCTATAGATTCCGTGAAATCTTACTGAAAATCACAGCGAATTATCAATTGTGGATATTGATAAGCTGATGCTCAGATTTGCTTGTAGAGGCAAAAACACCAAAGGGCCAACACAATGTTGAAGATGAAGAACTAAGTTGGAAAACTGACATTAGTCATCTCCATGACTTATGAAATGGCTAAAGTAATCAAGAAAGTGTGCTATAAGCAAAAGAACAAATAGATCAATGTAATAGAAGAGAGTACACATAGACCCACACAAATGTAGTCAAATGATCTTTGACAAAGCTTTAAGAAATACCACGAGAAGAAGATAGTCTTTCCAATGATTGGACACAGATCCTATGTCTTCAAAAAAATTAACACAAAGTAGGCCACAGACATGAATATAAAATGCAAAAGTATGAAATTCATATGAGGCGACATAGGAAAAAACAGACGACCTTGTGATTGGTGATTACTTTTTACATATAAAACCCAAGTCATGTTCTGTGATAGAGTTGAGAAGTGGGCCAAATTGATTTTAAAAAATTCTGTTCTGCAACATACCTGTTGTGGAATAAAAGGAGGACACTCAGACCAAGAGTAAATATTTGCATAGGTATACCTGATAAAGACTATTATTCAAAATGTAATACACGCAAATATACAACCATATATACAAATATACAAAGAACTCTTAAAACTCATAATAACAATAAAAAAAATCAATTAAAATTTTTTAAATGGGCCAAACACCTTACCAGAACTCTCAACAATGAAGACAACAGATGGCTCATAAGCATATGAAGGAGACAAATGACAGATATTTCCCCAGCATCTACCTCAGCCTCCAGAATGCCTACTGCCCCCTACTTGTCCAGGACAGCAACTGGCACTCACCTAGGCAATAGCACCTCTGGTCTGTCATTGGAACACTCCTAAATGCCGTATCTGCACAGACAAGGATGAGGGATGAGGATGACCCTGCTTCTGGGGCCATGTTCTTAACAACAACAAAAAAAGAAGTTTCAACGACCTCTGCCTTCCTCTTCTTAAAACATTGTAATATGGATATTCTGAATCTAGATATTGGTGCTGAAGTATGTGTTAAGTGTCCTACGTGCATTGTGGACTATTGTGATACTGGCTGGACTCCTAAGACTCTCTTCATATCCATTTGTGATTATTGAAAGGATTTGCATGGTATGGATTGTCCTGAGGTCTCAGAAAAATGGCCTGAAGGCCACTGGACACAATGGATATAAGCACACTGTAGAGTGCACTGAGCTGTCCTCAGGCCTATGAGTACAGTTTCAAGACAGTGAGCTCTAGGTACTGACAGGATGGTGCATTCTGTTAATAGTTGACTTTCATTTTATGAAATGATTTTATAAACATTTCACATCTAGCTTTTCATGAACAACTTTGTTCACATCCTTTCCTTTCTTACCTCTCTCCAGGAATTTGAGAATTTTATCAGCAAGTTTGGAGACTCTGGTTTTGTCCTTGTGGCCATGGGCTCCATGGTGGGCACCTATCAGTCCCAGGAAGTTCTCATGGAGATGAACAGTGCCTTTGCTCATCTCTCCCAAGGGGTGATATGGAACTGTAAGCCTTCTAAGTGGCCCAAAGACATCAAATTGGCAGCAAATGTGAAAATCGTGGACTGGCTTCCTCAGAATGACCTCTTGGGTAAGGACTGACCAGATCTATTTCTCTTTTTCTATTTATGTCTCTTTAGGGCTCCACGGGGCAACTCCATCACCATGAGAAGGGACGGTTGGTTGCTAAAGTAATGTTTAGAGGACAGGAATGGAGCAGTCAACTGGAGTCCCTGGGAAATCAGGATATACAGCCAAAATGTTTAAAAGTGCCATGTTTGCTTCTTCCTTTCTATTCTAGTCCTGCTATTTTCAGTCAGAAGTGATATTTTTGTCAGGTTATTTTAACCCTAACGTATTTGCACTGAAGAAAGTTGTCCAAGTCCAACCAGAGACAGTTTATGGACTTTGAGAACACACATCAGGGGTCTTCTTGCCATTGCTTTTCCTGGGCCCTTGAGAACCTGTTAGGCCACGTGCCATTACAGACACTCTGCCCTTCCACACACACATATTAGCACATTCTCCTATGCTACAAAAGGTATAGTCATACTTTCAAAAATTGATGTTGATGGTGTCTGAGGGGTGTGCCAAAATATCTGACTGTCAAGGTGAGTAATCTGTCAGCCAGTCATTTGGTCCATACAATTGTCTGGTAACAGTTCCTTACACCCCAAGGTTTTCTTTGTCCTTGTGCCAGTATTTTCAGCATCCTAGCTACCACAACAACTGAATACCTCAGAGGTTCACCCCAAGATTATTCACCCCAAGGCTCACAAACATATTGGGAACTTAAGATAGAGTGTTCTGCATATTTTTTTTTCACAAGGCATGGACTAAAAAGGATTCTGATTTTCAAGGAAACACCAATAGATTCTGATGCACATCCCTGTTGAGAGGCACTGTTTGAGATGAACTCTTCATTATCAACACTTGTTTTGGTTTTCTCTAAAAAAGAGTAGAGTAGCACACAGGAACTGGAAATACTGAGATGGGTGGTCCATCACACCCTACTTTAGAGGATTTCTTATTAAATTGAGGAGAAAGCACATAGAGTGTATGTTTGAGGAATGCCAGGTGAGATGCGATGACAGTAAAAGTATTAAGACTTCAATAAGAGGAAAATAATGGGCAGTGAAGGAGAGAGGGTAAGACATGGAGAGTGAGAGACAGAAAAGAGACAGAAGGAGACACAAAGAGAGCAGACATAAGAAAAGCAAAGAGAGAAACAGGGTAGAGAGAAGAATAGATGGATGGATAGGTGGATGGATAGTTGGGAGGAGGAATATGCCTTGCTTAACACTGTTCTCTGCAGCTTTCCCTTGGCTCTGGGTCTTCGATGGATTGACTTAGAGGAATCTCTGTACACAGACAAGGCCAGAATCTTCCATCTTGGAATATGCACCCTTGAGTATGTTCAAAGCTGGATCAGTAAATCCATTTTCTCCACCATACCCTGAAATCCCTTGGTATTTTCCTCTGCCCTGATGCTTTCCCTGGTGTTCTGAGAGTTTTCATCGTGAAATATTCTGCTCTGTTCCTGATTTACAACAGCGCACCCACGCATCCGTCTTTTTGTCACCCATGGTGGGTTGAATAGCATAATGGAGGCCATCCAACATGGTGTGCCCATCGTGGGGATTCCAGTCCTTGGAGACCATCCTGAAAACATGGTCCGAGTAGAAGCCAAGAAGTTTGGTGTCTCTATCCAGTTAAAGCAGATCAAGGCAGAGACATTGGCTCTGAAGATAAAGGAAGTCATAGAAGACAAGAGGTATGCAGCTCTCTGAACTTGTCATTGAGACTAAAAGAAGATATGAAATGCGATGGGTACTGCGTAGCACTCTTTTGCAAAAAGGCAAAACTTTAGGGACAGACAATGATATGCGTATGATACTAATACCTGTTCTGTTTCCTCTGAGAGTAAGGCTAGGCGTTTAGGTTAGATGCTGAGAACAATTTTCTACCATAAGTATTGCAAAGACTCTGACCTATTTACACTGGGTCTCAGAGAGGTGTTATATTTTGATGCTGCTTATAGTAGAATTTCACTGAGGCAGGAGGTCTCCTTTTTGTCCCCCAATAAGCCACACTGTTTCCAGCCTCAGGCCCTTTGTCAGTGCTGCTCCCTAGAACATCCTTCCTTCTCCTCTCAGGACTGGTTCCTTCATGACCATTGGGCTCATCTTCAATGTCCTCTTCTCAGAGAGGTGGTCTTTGATAGTCCTAAATGCACTCCTCTCTCACCCCCTTCAATTGTAATTTGTTTTTTCTTCTTAACACTTCTCAGGATAGGTAACTACCCCATTTCTTTGTGTTTTTGCTTTATTGTGGGTCCCTCGTATTAGAAAGTAGAGAGTAAGCCCCCTTGGATGGCCAAGTGTGTCTGTTTTTTCCCCTGAGCTCACCGGGCCTAGCACAGGGCCTGCCACAAAGTAGGTTGAGATGAATTTCTGTTAAGTGAGTTGGTAGAAGGACCCATGATGTCTTATGTAAATTCCCATCCAGCACAATGATCTGATAATGAGGATGGGTGGAATATCTTATTAGCATCTTCAGGACATCTACCCTGAGTCAGGGATATGTTACATCACATATATTCATACGTGTTTTTTCTTTAGTGTAGCATAAGCCTCCTGGGAAGAGACTTTTCCTTACAGCTTAGTCACTGTTTTATAGTTTAGCACTTTGGGCACTAGGCATGGATCTTTGCATGAAGGCACCAGTTTGAACTTCTCAATGTGACCCTGCTAGTGTGGCAAGACCAGGCCAACATTTTTCCTTGAAACTGAGTTTTCTGTGATGTGGAGGAATGAGTGTGTGTGAGATTCAAGGGTCTAAGACTTCTACGACCACAGAGGTAATGCCTACCTCTGTGTCTGCCAACAGGTACAAGTCAGCAGCGGTGGCTGCCAGCATCATCAGGCGCTCCCACCCCCTGACCCCCGCCCAGAGGCTGGTGGGCTGGATCGACCATATCCTCCAGACAGGAGGTGCTGCCCACCTCAAGCCCCATGCCCTGCAGCAGCCGTGGCATGAGCAGTACCTGCTGGACATCTTCTTGTTCCTGCTGGTGGTCACCCTGAGCACCCTGTGGCTCTGCGGGAAGCTGCTGGGCATGGTGGCCATGTGGCTGTGTGGGGCCAGGAAGCTGAAGAAGGCCTGATGGGGGTGCATCCTTGATGGGTATTTGAGAAGCCACTGGTTCTACAAAGTCTCCAACCACACAGGACACCCTTACTGTTCCTCGTATTCCACCTGATGGTGGCACATAAATTGCTCTTCACTTCTGTCTGTGTTTAAAAATTCTTGTGAAGCATTCTTGGGATTCTTCTTTAAATTGTAGTAAAATATATATTATATAAAATTTGACATTTTTACCATTAAGTGTACAGTCAGAGGCATTTACCATTGACATTATCCTGCATACATCACTATAACTCATTCCAGAACTGTTTTCATCATTCCAGAATAAACTAACTCCTCGCTGATCAAACAGTGATTCCTCATACACATTCCTCCCTCCACCCGAATCTCCATCAATCCCTGTTCTACTTTCTGTGTCTATGAATTTGATTCTGGCTTCTTGACTTGCCCCTCATCAATGGACTCCTCACTCAGACCCAAATTTCAGCAGGCAGCCCACATTTTCCTTACTCCCTGTCCTTAGCACAGGGCCATGTTTACTTCATCATTGCTGTTTGGACACTTGTAGTCTCTCTGCCATTACTTAATTTTCATTTCATGCTATGACGTAACATATTGACAAGTTCTTCCTTTATGGGTCTTCCTCTTGAATCTTCTTCTCACCTCACCACCCAGTTCAGGAAGCCTGGCCTCTGTCCTGCAGTGAGGCCTGGATGGCCTTTCTAGGACTCTACCCGTGGTCTCTGTCCCAAGTCCATCTTGGGAGAGCACCTACTTTGGTGTCAGATCTGGAGTCTGTCTTTGGGCACATCTGATGCTGTGTGTTTCACTTCCCACAATTCCCTTCAAGTTTCCCACTCTTAAAAATGTAGTCATGGGGACCTCCAGTAGGGAACTCGGACCTCTGCAAGAGCCTCTTGGGCTTCAGGTCCTGTGAGTATAGCCGTTTCCAAGACTTTGTTGATTTAGAGAGCATCCATCTGTAACTGTTGTGGCAAGGGATATCCCTTTATGTGTAAATCCCTTGGGAATTACATTCAGTTCATGGCAACATAAATCACAAAAAGTGTGCTTTAACCACCAGGGTTTTTGTTTGTTTGGTTTTTCTTTTCATTGACAAAGCCTAAAGTCAGGCAATGGAGTGTGGGTTCGGTGGATCTGTCATGTCCACAGAAGTTTCTTTCTCTTTTCTCTCTCTGTGTCCGTGTACACACACACACACACACACACACACACACACACACACACACACCCATATTATACATATAATTTTTTAAAAAGATTTGTTCTTTTTCTAAATTCATACAAAAGACTGTCTTTTTTTTTTGGTGTATGGTTTTCATGAAATATTTCATCCTCAAATGATTATTTTCTCATAATTGATTTTCATTACTAAATGGAATTAAGTTCCTCCTTAAAGTTTTCAAATGTATGTTACCTCATGGGTTAAAAATATAGAAAAAGAGCATTAGACATATGTAGTGTCTCTGGGAGGACCATCGTTTTTGATTGTTTAATTCTGGTGTGTGAAATAGATCTTGTAAAAACTAAATATAAATATTATGGGGTACTTTGGTGTCTCAGTAGGTTGAGCATCTGACTGTGGATTTTGGTTTGAGTCATGCTCCCAGAACTGTGGGATGGAGCTACATGTTGGGCTCCACCCTGAGCCTGCAGCCTGCTTGAGGTTCTCTCTCTCTTTCTCTCTCTCTCTCTCTCTCTCTCTCCCTCCCCTCCCTTCTCCCTGTTCTCTCTCTCTCTCTAAATAAAGTAAGAAAAAGAAAAAGAAAGAGCTGCCATAAATAATTCCCTTATTTATACAGTAAAGGCCCTCTCACTTGCCATATCTAACAAAACATACTCTTGGAAGTCTCTAAGGCTGGATGTTCAATATCTACCCAGTTTGTGAATTCTGATAGTGTAAGAATGCCACAAACAGCCAGGAAATATCACGTGTAGAAAACGTGTCCTTGGGTGTGTGGCTCTGCATGTGTGTGAAATATGATTTTATTTTTGAATTCTCTTGAAACCACTTGAAATGGTCTGTGGCAATAGTCCTTGAAGAATGATGTGACAGTTTCTTGTGTTGTGTTGGGTCAGTAGTCCCCATATTTTCCCCAAAGACCAACACTAGGGCTGAAGGATTGGGCTCCCTGGCTGGTAACTTCCTCCCTCCCATCCCCAGCATGCTGTTCTCCCCTAACATTTGGGTAATTTCTGAGGCCACTTCTGTGTAAGTTGCTTCCTCAGGCCCACTCATTCCCCTGAAATTGGATCAACAGCAGCCAGTGCGCCATGGAGAATGATGCCTCTAACTTGTTTCTGCCAGACATCTTCCATAGACATGCCATCATGGTCTTGATGACATGGAAAAATGATCTCATCACTCCCTATTTAAAATTCTTTGTGGCTCCCACTACATGGAATACAAAGCCTCTATTATTTCTCTCTGGTTATCACTGTAGGCACACCTTCATCTACCCACCTCTTGCCCATTTCCCATGTATGCTACACCCATTAATGAGAAATCATGTGGACAGGTGCGAACCCTTGCGAGGAAGACTTTAAGACGTTGCCACAGGGAAGAGTATGTTGCAACAGGGAAGAGAAACTGCACTCAACTCTAAGTTCAGCAAGGACAGGTGAAGATTCATAGCCAATAAGCAAAGTGAAGGGATGTTAAAGATAAATTATTTAATTGCTCTTGTTTAGATGGTAAGAAAGACTACTCAAGGGAGGACTATCATGATAGGTTTAGGGACTATTGCAACAGGGTAGAGAGATTGGGTTCAACTCTGAATACAATGAAAAGTGGCAATTTTAACCATGTTGCTGAGTGGGGAAAGGTGGATGGAAAATCACTACAAAGAAACATCAGCAATAAGGGGCTGAACCTACCTAACAGGATTCTTGCTGAGAGGCACGTCAGCATGATCAGACCTCACCCTGGGTGGGGATAGTAGAGGTGAAGAAACCAATTAACTATAGAGGGTGATCAGATTTGCAGAATGGGGGTCTGCCTAAACTGACAGGATTCTTGCTAAATCAGACCATGTAGAGATGAATATGCAATTGTAAAAGTCAGAGTCTAGTTGAGAAGACACTTACCTAATGTTCATTAGAGTTTGATCAAGGAGAGAATCATTATCAAAATTCAGTGGATAGAAATTTACTAGAGTAACTTAGTTAGATCAAGGATAAGGAATTCTTGTTACAGGAAGACCAAAGTGATCAGATATCAAGGGTGGAGAGATTCTCCATAAACTTGCTTAGCAGGATTCTTTGCTGGAGGTGGGTTCAGCTAGCCAGCGGCAGGGCAGCAGGCTATGATTGATCCCTAGTCTGGAAGAGGTTTCAGAGAATCCTGACTAAAATTTGAGCCTAGGATGGAATCTTTGTCACTCATCCCAATACATTTTGCTGTTTTGTTCCTCTGTGTGTTGGACCATACTGTGTCCTCTCTCAGAAATGCAATCTGCTCTTGTTGGAACAAAAAACTTTTACATGTTCTTCAATACGCAATGTTACCGTGAACACATTAGTGTGGCTGGACTTGGCCATCACACCCACAACAACTCATTGCATCCTCTTTGAAGCATTGTTCTTACTATATTGAAACTATTTGCTAACATATATGTCTATTTAGAAACCATACGACCCTAAATGTCAGGATTTGGGTTCTATTTATCTTCTTGTCATAGCACCTAGCATGGTGGCTCATACAAAGATTGTTGGGATGATTGGACAGTCATTTAGGAAAATGACAACATTTGATTCATATCTCACAACATATCAAAAAGTACACTCTAAATACATCAGAGATTTAATATAAAAAACGGTAACACACTGGGTCTAAAAAAAGGTGAATTCCTCCACAAATTGTGTGTGTTTGGAAAGACTTTGTAAATACGACTGAAAAATTCTGATATGACAAAGAAAAATTAACTAATTCAAGTAATTGGAGAATATTAAACCTTTTTTCATGCTACATCACCATGAGTACAGTCAAAATACAAATGAAAAGTGGGAGAAAAAATATTTATAATGTTCGTCACATACAGAGGACTACTAGTTCTAATACTTAAATATGGAAAAAATTAAAATTGAGGAATGAAGCTATAATACATGTACACACTGGAATAATAGGCAGCTATAAACTACAATGAGCAAGGCAATTATTAACAATTCTTAATTGTTAATTCTTTAGTTAACAAAAGTTCGTTAACTAAAAACGAACAAAGTATAAGAATAAATATAATAAGCTCGTTTTTATTTTTTAAAAAAGAGAGGAAGAGAATAAAAATATAAACTTATCTGCATCCATTTGCAAAATGAAGCCGAAGGAGAATAAACCAGAGAATAATGTGATAGATTATCTAGGAGGCTATTGTTAAATATGGCAGTGAAAGAGCAGACCTAGGCCTGCAGACTAGTGACTATGTCCCTGACATGGACATGGCCGCAGAAAGAAGTTCCCGCTCAAACCTCAGACCACGCCTCCTCCCCTTGAGTAACTTATGTTTTCTAAGAAAGCAGGCTACCAATTGATGCATTCTTCCGAAGTCTAAAGTGGGAGGAAGGGGAGTGTGAGAGGCGTGGGAAGTGTGAGTAGAAGAGGGAGGGCTTCTCTCAGGTAGGGGCCAGAGGCAGGAGCCCTCAACCCTGTCCAGGCTTAGAATGACCTGGGAGCATTTTACCCCTCCCTAAACCAATTAAATCAGAGTCTCTGGGATGGTGTTTGGTGCTAGGTATTTATATAGCACAGCAATGCTGACAGCCAATGGTTAATAGGTGACCAGTGAGAAACGTTCTGTATACACTGAGGCCAAACATGTTAGAGATCCTCAGACACAGTGGTCCTTAAACTTCAGGTGCATCAGAATCTCCTGGAAGACTTGTTCAAACACAGATTGCTGAGCCCCACCCCCAGAGTTTCTGATTCATTGGGTCTATGACCACCAGGCCCAACATTTGCATTTTTAACAAGTTCCAGGTGACGCTGATAATTGCTGATCTGGGACCACACCTTGGCAGCCATTGTTCTATCCTTCCCCAGCCAATCTGCTGAGGCCACGACCCTTCCCCAGCCAATTGGCTAAGGCCATGATCCCTATAAAACCTTTGTGCTTTTGAAGCCCGCTCTCTCTCTCTCTCTCTCTCTCTCTCTCTCTCTCTCTCTCTCTCTCTCTCTCTGGTATCTCACCGCTGGGTTGGTGCAGGTAGGGGATTGAGCTCGAGCTAGCTCGAATAAGGGCTCTTTGCTTTTGCATTGGACTCGGCTCCCTGGTGGTCTTTGGGGATCATGAATTCTGGGTATAACAGTAGAAGGACAAGGAAGCAGGTGGCAGGTCAATGGATTTCTGTTAACATAGTTCTGTTTATATAGTTTGGTTTTTGGAGGCATGTTAGTATTTTACACAACAAATTTATATCTAAATCAATGGAGGGCAAAACCCTAAAATAGAAACAAACAGAAACAAATGAACTCAAAATTTTTCAAATGTGTGATATAACCCTCTGGTAGTGGCAAAAAATGAACATAATTGCATTTTGAACACAGTACTTTGAATATCTGTCTTGTCATTCTAAAGAAAAAAAAAAGAACTGCAAAAGATCTATTTTTTGCATACTCTGTTTTTTGAGTAGTCCATTGAGTAGGTCTGTTATTCCCATTTGGTGAAGTAGTACATGGTGACCTTCCTTCAGTGCATAGGATGGTTGAGCAAATAAGTTAATATACCAAGGAGGTTGAGAGTCAGATTTCTTAACTTTATTAAGGGGGTATTACTAATATGGAAATGGAGAAGATTAAAATCACTGCTGGTCTTGTACTGGAATGGACGGTATTACTATGAATTCATAATTTTTTACAAACGAACTAATTTTTATAAACTAATTTTTTACAAACTATACACATGATTATAGAGAGAGATATAGATATATAACATTTATATCCATATCTATGTCTCTATATCTAATAGCACTGTCAACTTAAAATGGAATATACAGTGGTGCGTCACAAGAAATGAACATTTCTTGCAACCATACCCGGTCTCTAAATACCATTCCCTACTGAAAGACTTCCTTGAGAAATGGATGATTTTTAGGACTTAGGAGGAAGATAAGAAAGTATAAGATGAGTCAGCCTGGAAATTATGTGCCAAAAGTAAAGAGAAAGGTCCCAAATGATAAAGGTTACACAGGAGCAAACCAAAAAATAATAATAGAAATTATAGCCTATTGAATAAATATGTATCCAAGTGTAGATACTGAAAATAGACATAGGTAGATAATTAGATACATGTGGCAGAAGACCCAGTTTTTTTGTAAGTATACAATGTCACATGACAAATTTAAAAAAGTGAAGTTAAAAAATCATTAATTTGCCACTATGACAGTAACACTTGAATCAGGTAAGAAACATAAAGTATGTTAAAATGGGTAAAATTGGATGAGGAACAGAATATTTACACAGTTTCAAAATGTCTCCCCATATCTTTTTTCCTAATTATAAGCTAAAAAAATAATAACTTTACAGTTGGTAATCTTGGCAGACACAACTTTAAACAAGAGATATAGTTATAATCTTTAATTATTGAACCATCTGACATCATGTGCTTCCCATTGTGATTCACTATGATGGAATCAACATCACCTTTGTAGTATGCCCACCAAAAACTCTCTAGTAATCTGAAGTGTAATGAAAGAACATCAGACAAACCCAACTTGAGATCCACCATGAAAAATAAGCTGCTTGTTCTCTTTAAAATGTCAATGACAAGAAGGACAAACAAGGGCTGAGAAACCAATCTTTACTAAAGGAGATTAAATAGATATGATAATTAAATGCAACGTGTGATCCAGGGTTGGTTCCTGCACTAGCAAATTCCTATCACCAACATGCGATATTATCGGAACAATTGGAGGGAATGAAATAGAGTTGTAGATAAAGAAATGTGATTGTCTTAATTAAAAAATTGTGCCTTCCTAACGCAGATTAATTTTTTCACTGGGGAGGTATAATATCTGAACAGAGGGTAACTTTGAAAGTGTATGCACATAATAACATAGCCTCAAAGACTACAGCACAATTGAGAAAACATGAAGGGAAAGAAATGGAATAATCCTGACAGAGTTCAAAAATCTTTCTAGTAAGTAATTTCAAATGTTTATAAGAATAGCACTTCTTGGTGCCCACTGCCCAGTCCTATTTATCATGCCCATTCAGAATTATAGACCTACCTTTAGAGGTTCAATCCTTTAGGTCAAGACCTGGCCCTCCAGGGGTGCTGAACATTTAGGGGACACTAGAATTTTTACCAGTAAGTTACTTTCCAAAGAGACTCCCTGAACAACAAGTGTAGGTCATTTTCCTCTGGGAATCAGTTTCTAGGATCTTGAGATAGAACACTGGCAGAGATTTTAAGCAGGTACCTGGGAAAACGGGGCATGGGGATGACAATATGAGGTCAATAGTGCAGTTAGGAGGTGGGGAAATTCCTGGAAAAGTCCCTGATGGGTCTCAATCATCTGGGGGTGGAACTCACTTGGAAGTGACTTCCTAAGGCCCCTCCCATCCTGGTTCAGAGTAGCTTCTCTGCGGAAAGTGTGGTGATTACTCGGACAGAGAAGGGTTAAGGGGATCTCACTAACCCCTCCTTCCTGCTGCTCCTGGTTAGGGAGGGTGAAGACAGAATAGCCAGTGGAGCAAGCACCCAGAAGGAGGAGCAGAAGGGCCAGAAGCTACAAACAGAAGAGAAGACAGGATCCACTTCTCACCTCTTCCCAAGCTGCCTGCCAGCGCATTTCCTTGGCAGCCAGGGCAGCACGTCTTCTGGGCTCACAGGTCGCTGTGCACGACTCAGAGAAGAGCACAGGGCTCTGGGCACTGGACCCCGCTCCGCAGCTGGTACAGGAGGGAACATGGCGGGCCAGCGGGCACTGCTGCTAGCTGGCTTTCTTCTGTCTGGGTTCCTGCTCCCAGAGGCCGCCGAAATTCTGACTGTATCCTCACTGGGTGAGTGCTGGCAGGAGAATCAGACACAGACGCATCCCAGATGCTCAGGCAAGCAACCCTGCCTCATAGGTCATTCTTTGTAGTTTTCCAGAGCTTGTTTGGGTCCCAGGATAGAGGAGGGAGGGGAGAGAGGGAGATGGGGGTCACAGAGGGGTCCCCACTGCTGGGTTGGGGAAGTTAGTTTTGGGGAAAACAGCAGTTTCCTTTCTTCTCTTAATCTGCTCTGTAAGTGCTTCCCACTGTGCATTGCTGGGGCCAGAATTTAGATCCACTGCTGAGCTGGAGATCCTGAACCCCCTACTCCAGGGCGGGGCAGGAACTTTCAGAGGCACACCCTAAAAGTCTGGGAGTGTGCAGTAGTTGCCAATAGAAAGTGGAAGACAGGTCAGTTTCAGGCTCTTGGAAGCCAAGGACAGGGGCTCCTGGGGGCAGCAGCACAAACGGGGCATGTTTCATTAATAGGAAACCTGAAAACTGACTGGGCAGAGGAGGGAACCCCAGACAATCAGTTGGGAACAGCTCTCTTTTTGCCCTTGCTGCTAGAAGGTTTTGAAGGACAGTGAAGCAGTTAATTCTGCATAAACCCAGTTTTGTTTCCTTTACTTTTGCACCAAAGGGAACAGAAGGGAAACAAGAACATTTATCAGGTTGAGGAGGCATCATAACATGGAGTTTCCCTAAGATATATATATATATATTTGGATCCATCCTGACAGGATAGGGGGCTCCCAGAATCACTTTTAGATCCGCTAGAATCTGGGGATCCTGGGCTAGAAGAAACCACAGAGTTCATCTAATTGGGCATCTCCCTTTTTATTTCCTGATAGGGATCCTAAGGGCCAGGGAAATGAGGGGCCTTTTGCAAGAGCACAGCAGACCTCCCTGATGTCACACACCCGGACTTAACCCACTGTTTCTTACCTCAAACCTGTTTTCTTCCCTAGACTCTACTCTTTATGGTGGGGATTCCTAAAAATCAGTATTGAAAAAAAAAACAAACAAACCCTATTTTCCATTTTAAATCTATTTTTTAATGATAGAGGCAACAGAAAAAAAGAGCTGCCTCGCCTTTTGAAATTGCATGTCCCCTGGACTCTGAGAGGGGGCAGGTGTGGTTTGGAGGTGCTTTCTCCCCTTGCCTCTGCCCCAGAATGCACTGGGCTCACCAAGACCCTCAGGAATAAATGCCTCTGCAGGAAGCCTTCTCCCCTGCATCCATTTCTTGCAGTGGTTAAAAGTGATCCAGAGCAGGCACTTGGGTCTGTGTTTTACGAGTCTGTGTTACATCAGACAACACAAGTATAGATGTAAAAAACTAGAGTAATTTCCACAGATACACATTATTACTTTAGTCCTATATCTTTCTCTACTGACCCAATCATCATGAGATCTTTATCTTCCAAGCAACCTCCACTTCCCAACATAGGCAAATTCTATTCCTTTACCCATAGATTCAAGAAAAATGCTCCATGATATCACATGGTTTTAAACATTGATGTAATAGAACCTGTACCATCCCAGAGAATCAAGCTTCTGTTTCCTTAGGATTCCAGGATTTTCCTATGTTGGGTGATGTCCCAGTTTTGCATGCATACAGGATCCTACAGTTCCACCCAAAGGGACCACAGTTATCCTAAATGCTTTAATTGATTTTTAGCAAAATGCAGGCCCCAAGTGAGGAACATTGTCCTATAAATTTGAATCTGAAGAATTTTGCTGTGAGTAGTGACTCTACCCTCTTTTGCTTCTGTGGCTTGGCTTGATATTCACGTTCCCATGTTTCTGGCTTCCACGTTGACATAAATTTCCTGGGAGAGAGATCCCAGAAATAGCTTTGAGTGATTGTCCTTTAGAAACCCATTATTCTCACATACATAGCCTTGTGTGTCAAAATTTCCAGCAAAACAGTTACTTCTTTAGACACGGTATCTCCATAAAGGCAGCCTAAATTTCAGCATGTAACTAGGATCAGGAACTCCCTCAGGCCTAAGCATTAGAGAAGGTCATCTCACTGGCATGGAGACCTTGAATTGCAAAAGGGAATTTTTCATGTAAGATTGCTACATATTACAATTTGGTCAGAAAGAAGGAGGGTATCTGGTCTGGGGTTTACCCAAAATGAAACCAAAGGACTAAAATAACTCATCTTCTACTGACCACCAACTCTATGCTACCTTACCCTGGATTTCCAGATCCCCCACATCAATTTCAGACCCTTTGTTCTCACCTTTACAAAAATAAAATTTTGTATCATTCCTAGGTGGAAGCCATTATCTACTGCTGGACCGGGTATCTCAGATTCTTCAAGATCATGGTCATAATGTCACCATGCTTCTTTATGGAGGAGATTATTTAATCCCAAGTATGTTCTTTTTTTTTTTTTTGGTAATTATTAAATTTATCTACCCCAGGAAAGGATATACAACGTCTCTTGTATAGCACTGCTTAGCACAAAGTCTTTTTTAATCTAGTTGTATTTTAAGATGGAAAAATGTGTGTGTGTGTGCGTTTTATGTTAAGTGCTGGATATCTTACTAGACTGTGTAGACCTGGCCCCCACAATACCATATCTGCATATTTTACCTTCCACTCTGGTTATTTTATCCATTATTTAGCATGGAATATGAAATCTTCAGTGATTATTATAACACTGTGTATCGCACCTTCAATTCTTTCAGTTTTTGCTTTAGATATTTGATGGTCTCTAATTAGCTGCATATATGTTTATAATTGTCATATCTTCTTGCTGTATTAAACCTTTTATTAATATGTAATGTTTTTATTCATCTCTTGAAATTTTTTTATTTAAAATCCATTGTGTTTGATATTTGGTACTTGCATGGAATATTTTTTCCATCATTTCCCTTTCAGTCTATCTTTGATTTAAAGTGAGTCTTTTATAGGCAGAATATAGTTGGATTATGTTTTGTGTGTGTGTTTATGGCTTTTTATTTTTTTTTACTTTTTAACACATATCGTTATTTTGGAAAAATTCAGATTTATGGAAAAGTTGCAAAGATAGTATAGAAGTTCCCACACATCCCTCACCCTTTCCCCCCATTGTTAATATATTTTTATTTTTAATTCTTTTATTAATATGTTTTATTGAAGTATTATTGGCACACAATGTTACATTAGTTTCAGGTGTGCAAGCAACTTGACAACTATGTATATTGTGCGGTGCTCACCACAAGTGTAGCTACCATCTATCACCATACGAAGCTATTACAACTGGATCATGTGATTTTGTCCATTCTGCCAATTTCTATCCTTTGATTGGAGAATTTAATCCATGTATATTTAAAGTAATTACTGATAAGGAGAAATTTACTTCTATCATTTTGCTATTTGTTTTCTATATGCCTTATAACTTTTTCGTACCCCACTTTCTGTATTACTGTTTCTTCTGTGGTTAGTTGATTCCTTGTAAAACGTTAAATTCTTTTCTCATTTTCTTTTGTATATATTCTACCACTTTTTTGTGTGTATGGTTACTTTGGGGATTTTATTTAACCTGCTAACTTTATGACACTCAGATTTTTAATTTATACCAACCTATATTAACACTCAAATATTCTGTTCCTAGCTGGCTTCATCCTCAACCTGTTCAGTTAATGTCACAAAATTACATGTTTATACATTATGTGCCCCAAACATAAATTATCATTAACTTAAATGCATTGGTATCTTAAATTATGTAGAAAATTTGAATGGAGTTACACACAATTTCAAATAATGATAGTTTTTAAATGAATAATTTTTTAATGTACTAGTCTCTTAAATCATGTAGAAAACAACAATGTAGTTAGAAGCCATTGTTACAATAACAGTAGCTTTTATAATTGCCCATCCATTTACTTTTTTAAGGTCTTTATTTTTTCATACACCTTTAAGTTACTCTCTGGTGTCCTTTCATTCTTCCCTGGAGAACTGCCTTGCACATTTCTCCCAGGGGAGGTCTAGCGGTAACAAACACCCTTAGTTTTGTTTATTTGGGATTGTGTTAATTTTCCTTGACATTTGATGCACAGTTTTGCTGGATATAGAATTTTTGTTGACAATTCTTTTTTTCTTTTCTTGTTCTTTCTTTCTTTCTTTCTTTCTTTCTTTCTTTCTTTCTTTCTTTCTTTCTTTCTTTCCTTTTTTCTAGAATTTTGAATATATTGGGACATTGCCTTCTGGCCTCCAATCTTTTTTTTTTCCTTCAAAATTTTTGATTAGATATGTATTGGTAATCTCATTGACAGCCACTTGTATGTGATGAGTCACTTCTTTCTTGCTGCTTTTAATATTCTCTCTTTATCTTTCTATATTTTGATTATACTATATCCTAATGTGGATGTCTGAGTTCATTTTACTTGGAGTCTGTTGAGCTTTGTGGATGTTGATATTCATGTCTTTCATTTAATTTGGGAGGTTTTCAGCCATTACTACTTCAAATATTCTCTCTATCCCTTTCTTTCTCTCTTCTCCCTCTGAGGATCCACAAAGCATATGATGGACCCTTAGGTTGTGTTCCCTTTTCTTCAATTCTTTAATTTTCTGTTCCTCAGACTCAATCATTTCTGTTGTCTTCAGGTTCACTGATAATTTCTTCTTCACGCTCACTTTGGTTTCTTTTTAGATTTTCTACCCCTTTATTTAAAAAAATTTTTTTAAATGTTTATTCATTTATTTTGAGAAAGCAAGAGAGAGAGAACAAGCCAGGGAGGGGCAGAGAGAGGGAAAGAGAGAATCCCAAACAGGTTCCATGCTGTCTGCTCAAAGCCTGATGCAGGACTCAATCTCACAAACCATGAGATCATGACCTGAACTGAAATCAAGAGCTGGACTTGCCTCATTTATCCCTTTATTTATATTTTGCATACACTTTTTCTTTGACTTTCTCCACATCTCCCTTTAGTTCTCTGAGAATTTTTAATGTAGTTATTTTATTTTATTTATTTTTTATTTTCTTAATATAATTTAATGTCAAGTTAGCTAACACACAGTGTATACAGTGTAGTCCTGGCTTTGGGAGTAGAGTCCCGTGATTCATCGGTTACATATAACACCCAGTGCTCATCCCAACAAGTGCCCTCCTCAATGCCCATCACCCATTTCCCCCCTCCACCACACCTCCCATCAACCCTCAGTTTGTTCTCTGTATTTAAGAGTCTCTTGTGGGTTTCCCTCCCTCTCTGTTTGAAACTATTTTTTCCCTTTCCCTTCCCCCATGGTCTTCTGTTAAGTTTCTCAAGTTCCACATATCAGTGAAAACATATGAAATCTGTCTTTCTCTGACTGACTTATTTCAACTTAGCATAATACCCTCCAGTTACATCCACGTTGTTACAAATGGCAGGATTTCATTCTTTCCTATTGTAAGGCAGTTATTTTAAAGTTATTATCTAGTATATCTGCCATCAGGTCATTCTTAGGGACAGTTTCTGTTGATTTCTTATTTTCTTCAGAATAGGCCTTAATTTCCTGTTTCTTGGTGTGTCTTGTGATTTTTGTTGAAAACTGAACATTTGAATATAACAAAGTGTTAAATCTGGATATGAACCTCTCCTCCATTCTCCAGGGTTTGCAGACTTTTGTTATTAATTTTGTTTATTTATTCATGTTCAAAAATTGTTTTATGCTGCTTTTGTGTTGAGGATCAAACCGAGGTATAAATTTCACTGTTCAGTCTTTTCTGAACCTTTTCCTGGGCATGAATGTTTTCCTGGTATGCGTAGCTGTTTTACAATGTCCCAGCTTTTAATGGTTCCCTTTCAAATGGGTAAATTGAGAAAATGAGGGGGAAAGGAGGGCATCAATCTTTTAAGACCCCTGGAAGTCAATTGAGCCAGAGAGGGAAGTGGCTGCAATAATAGAGCATGATGCAGAAACCTTGCTGCCTACTTCTTTGTCTGCATCTCTGCGACCAGAGCAGCAATCAGCAATCAGAGCACAGATACTTGATATTTGGACAAGGTGATTTTTTTGCCCACTCAGGCTCTTGAAACCTGTGTACAAGCTGCTCTATAAACAATGCATACAGCTTCCTGCTGGAGACTGAGGGCTGGGGGATGGGTAGCTGCTACTGTGGAAAAAGCTGAAATTGACTAAAATTATCTGCAATTTACAGCTAAAGACTTCCTCTGGTTGGTGGAAACCATCAATTGGCTGCAGATTTCCCAAATGGTTATTTCAGACAAATTCTGTCAGTGGAATTGTTGTCTACATCAGGAGGTGTGTGTGTGTGTGTGTGTGTGTGTGTGTGTGTGTGTGAACTTTTCACCATTTGCTGTTCTCAAAGTATGTCCAGGAAAGCTCCTTATACTCTCATGCTGGAAATGGAGCCATAATAGGTGTGTCTTGACAGTGTCAGGGATGGAAAGACCTTCCACTCAACAAGCAATTTGTCCCAGGAATTTAACTGAGGTGCCATGGCTTGTGCTTTGTGTAGGGCAGCAGCACATCCCTCTATGTGAGTTACTATGTGCGTGTTTGTGTCTTGACTGAATGGGCTCCACAAATCTCTGCAAAAGGAGGTTGTCCTCAAAGTACTGTCATACATGTGCTTCTGGAGAAAGTTAAATGTGGTTAAAGATCTTGCCAGCAAAACTAGCGAGTAGGGCTGTTGAGGTAGTCCATGAGAAGCCAAGTTACAAGTTACTTGTACCCTTCAAAGGTGAAGGTGAAGAGACACTAGAGCTGAGAGCTTGTTGAAATAGGAATTAAACAGAATATATTACCAAAGCTATGACTGTAAAGAATTTATTAGTTTTAGATATAGTCAGTAATTTCAGTAAGATTGGAAATGGAGGCCATAATATGATCACAGTAATCCACTGAGAGGCTCCATTCATTCAGGGTTAAGAATAGTCCAGTTAGGCTATTAAATGGAGAACTAGTGGGGATAATCACTTCTTCGTTAATGGATCCTTTACAAAAAGGGATTTAATCCTTGAAGGAAGGCACTCTATTAAAACTCTATTTTGTTGTATTAAAACTTTTAATATGTTGGGCAGATCCAATGAGTTCCCTTTGGTCATGGTGTTAGTACTAAAACATTCATTTTATGACTTCTTCTATAGGAGCAACCATAGCTACTGTGAGATAACAACCAATGGCTGTTATGGCTATGGGATATTTAATCCCAGTAGTTAAGACGGGGCATGCACCACTGTGCTCTATCTAATATTTTCTACCTCCTAACAGTATAGAGGTACTTTGATAAATTTTGGTGAGCTCTCATGATATATCTGTTATTTTCCCCAGTACTGACTAAGACGATTAAAGTTGGTCATTGGGGGGATCTCATCCAATGTTAAAAGTAATGTAGAACCTCTGATGTAAGTCACAAAAGCCAATCTGTGTCCTTGCTCTGTTATAATTTTTTTAAAAGTAATGTTAGTTGCCACATATGTGAAAACTGAGCCCTCTGTTTTAATTTCTTTCCTGACTCTCCCATGCTGACATTTCCCATTTTTTGCCCTTCCTTTCATTGTCATTATTTATACTTTGGGGGAGGGTATGCCTTTTAACCTGCTCATATTTATAAGTTCTTCCTCCAAATGTCCTAATTAGCATCACCAAAGCTAAGGGCCTTCTTGCTGGTGATTTTAGAGAACTGAGATTAAGCTGAGTTTGAATTAACCCTTGAATTAACCCCATGAGGGTGTCATCAGTGTTTCCCTTATACTCTGTTAATCAAGGTTTTCTTTGAGCTACAGAGATATCATGAGCAACAGTAGCAAAGGCATTTTCTCGGGTTCTAGTGCACCTTCTCCTTTTACAGTGTGGAGTTCATCAGATGGCATGGTGCTATCCTCCTCACACCGTTCAGTGGGCTTGTAAACTGGAATCAGTCTTAACTCAGAGCACTGTTTATAATGGGGGCAGTCCTTGAGATGTACAACCATTGGTCATGCAGTTCTACCTAGCCTACTGTCAATCACACGGTTCATGCTGGAATCCAGAAACAAAGTGGATTCTGGCACAGAAGATAGGTTTGAGTGAGACACATGGCCAGGGCCACTTAAAGGCTAAACCCATCCTTTTGTTTCTAAATGCCAATTATGGAAGCCTCTGAGTGGGATGGAGGTGCAGGTTCCCCTCATGGGGTCTGGCTTGCTTGGCTGAAAATCTTGGTCACACGAGGGAGGTCATATTGAGGCTTTCTCCTCATTTTTCCAAGATATGTCCCAGAAAGTTAAGGAGGAAATGGAGTTTGAAAGCTGTCAACAGTCCAACTTCAAAAATGGTGCCAGACTCTTTAGTACACATGAGTTATGGGGGAAATGTCGGAATGGTAAGTAGGACTGCAGGGGACTACTCTTGTTAACTTAGCCTTTGCCATATTTTTGGCTGAATGAGAAACCTTTGCATGTGTCACCTGTAAGTAATAAAAAAATATCTCTTTTTTCCTAAAAAACAAAGGACTGGGGAACTGGGATAAAATTAAATCTGTATTTAAATACAAAGTGTAGCACTTACTATATGTGCAACCGTGATGAATTACCTGACACCCCATTTATGTTTGTCTTCTCATCTGTAAAATGAAGAATATCTGTACCTTTACATGAAAGCTTCAAATAGAACTTACTTCTATTTAAGTTCTATATCATTCATTCAATTGAATAGAAGTAATTGAATTATTATAATGTTCTCAATAAATAGTATCAGATCCTATGACTGAAGAAATGAAAGCTTCAAATAGAACTTTACTTTTATTTAAGTTCTATAACATTCATTCAATTGAATAGAAGTAATTGAATTATTATAATGTTCTCAATAAATAGTATCAGATCCTATGACTGAAGAAATGAAAAAGCAGGCAGAAAACCGAAAAACCCTCTAAAAGTAAACATGCAGATATATATAAAATTATTAGGATAAAAAAAACAACTATGGTATCATGCCAAAATTATCTGCCTTGTTGGACTTAATGATATATTTTATTGGTGTTTTTAAAAATTTTTTATTTAGAAAAGAAGGAAAATGCATACCAAGTTATCAGTTGGCTTCTACCTGAGGATCATGAAAAAGAATTAAAGGAACATTTTGATTCCTATATGAAGGAAGCTTTGCATGGCAGGTAATTTCTTTTATTCTCTGATTGAAATTGCTCTCAATTCACTGCATTCAGTGATGCAAATAAATGGTTGGATGCATAGCTATTTGGAATGAGTTTAAGAGAAATGGATTGGTGGATGGATGAGTGGATGGATGGGGAAAATCAGTGGTGGGGGGGGCAGCAGATGGATGGAATAGATATGTTTTGCACTCCCAATCCCTTTGGGTACTGTGCCTCTTCCACTGAAAGCATGAATGTATTTCTGTATAGTGAGGGTGATTGTTCTTTCTGGGTCTTCCTGGCAGCCCTTCACCTACAATGTTTGTGTGTATGCTCTCCACAACACAGAAGGCAGGATAAACAACATAATTTCTGATTGTTGGTAGGCGTATCAGAGCCACCATTTTATACTTACTTTTCCTCTCATCACTTAAATTCAAGAATGGAAACATGCTGATGAGCATTGATTTTTCATACCCTGAGCCATTGTCTTTTAACTCATTTAAAAACCCAAATGCCTTGATGACACACATTGTGATATTAGCTTGAAAGTTTTCATCATTATCTGGGATGTATAGAAAGTTCTTTACTTTTGACAGAAGAGGGAAAAGATAAATATTCATGCCTTTCTGATGAATTATAGTGACCTAACTCCACCTTTCCCTTTTTCCTTAAAAATTTTATTCAGTCATCAATGTGGTCCTAAAATCTGGCTTTTGCCATAAAGCCTTTCTGCTTACCTAAACTAGAAGACCAAATTCTTCATCCAGAAGAGGTGTGTTCTAAAATACTCTCTTGAAGCATTGTATATATCATCTTGTGTTGTTATTCATGATTTTTTTTTTTTTAAAATTTTTTTTTTTTCAACGTTTATTTATTTTTGGGACAGAGAGAGACAGAGCATGAATGGGGGAGGGGCAGAGAGAGAGGGAGACACAGAATCGGAAACAGGCTCCAGGCTCTGAGCCATCAGCCCAGAGCCCGACGCGGGGCTCGAACTCACGGACCGCGAGATCGTGACCTGGCTGAAGTCGGACGCTTAACCGACTGCACCACCCAGGCGCCCCTCATGATTTTTTTTATTATGTCTTGTCTCTTCTTCCCCACTTCATTTCTTTGAAGACATGTTGCACCCACTTATTAAATATGGTGCAGCATGCTGAGCACAGTACCTTCCTGTATTTTAATAGATTAACTTAATTTCAAATATGATGAATGCTGTTCTTTTAAGGAATTTGTAGTTCATTTCTTGAATTTATCCACACAAGTAGCAGTCATTCATTATGTAAAATCATTTAAAAACATAATAGAGAATAATTTCAGCTAATCATCTATCGTCACTTGAAGTTTACTCTACAGTGCACGTGGACAACTGCATATTACTAATGAGCTCTCACCTGTGGGCTTTCAGTGGGCTGACATGGTGTAGTATTAAGTTCTTTCACTACTCCAGGAAAGATGAAATGGAAAGGGTAATAATAAGCTTGTTTGTTTTAACTTGTTTATCTCATAGGTTAGAAAAATATCAGTCTCGGGATTCTAATATTACCATCACAAAGTTCCTTGTGTCAGGCAATTTCTCAAATGCAGACTATATAAAATTTAAAGAAAAAATGGGCTATATTATCAATACTGATGGACTCTGTACCAAGTTACTTCCACAGGTAGGCTGAGAAACAAGACAGTCGCTCACGAACTGGAGTGTACAGGTGAAAGTTAAAAAGAGCATCACAGAATGTTTCAAATAGACATGGAACTGTGACGTCTGCTACAGTCAGAGATGGCTCCCAAACTGGATGGCTCTTGAATTGGCCTGGATGGGGTGGATGTGATCACTGGAGAAAAGGGAGGGAATGAAGTGAGAACATTTTAGGAAGCAGAAACCCCAGAACCAAGTGACTAGAGCAGAGTGTTCATTGGAGACTGGTAAAATAGGTGGGCAGCTGCCAATATGGTCTTACTTACTTGGGATATTTTCTTTGAACCAAAGATTCTCCTATATATTGTGAAATTGCCACCTTCAATGAATATTTGTCATTACTGTTTTATTGTTGTTTTTTGTTTTGTTTTTGACAGAGAAGCATTTGACACCTTTGTAAAGTTAATGGAACAATTGGGGATTCAATGCAGTGATTTGCTAAGGAGAAGTGATATCATGGATTCCTTAAAAAATGAGAACTTTGACCTGGTATTTGTTGAAGCATTTGACTTCTGTTCTTTCCTGGTTGCTGAGAAGCTTGGGAAGCCATTTGTGTCAATTCTTCCCACCCCATTTGGCAGTGTGGACCTTGGGCTACCAAACCCGGTGTCTTATGTTCCGGTATTCCATTCCTTGCTAACCGACCACATGGACTTCTGGGGCAGAGTGAGGAATTTTCTGATGTTCTTGGATTTCTTCTTAAGGCAATGGCGAATCCAGTCTACATTTGACAACACCATCAAGGAACATTTCCCGGAAGGCTCTAGGCCGGTTTTGTCTCATCTTCTAAAGAAAGCAGAGCTATGGTTTGTTAACTCTGACTTTGCCCTTGAATTTGCTAGGCCCCTGCTTCCCAACACTGTGTATGTTGGAGGTTTAATGGCCAGACCTGTTAAACCAGTACCACAAGTAAGTGAAACCTTAGCACTCAATAGGGACTTCATGTAGAGCTCTTCAGTGTAGAGTTGGTGGCTCCCTTGCCAGTGGAAATTGGGAGTGAAGTAGGATGAGACAAACAAATTTTTCTAGTTTATTGTATTGTATTGTACTGTATTGTATTGTATTTTAAATTTAAGAAATTTTTGAAAGTATGATATGAATTATTGACAGTAGATACCATATTGTGCCTCAGACCTGTAGATCTTATTGATCTCATTAAACTTTATAACTCTTCCTCCATTAAATATTAACTACCTTTTTTCTCTTTATCCCAACCCCTGATATACACATGAGAATGCAATTTCCACTTTTTATTCTATGAACTTGACTATTGTAGATGCTTCATATAGGTGAAATCCTGCAATGTTTGCTTTTCTGTGACTGGCTTATGTCACTTAGCATAATGACCTCAAATTGCATTCATGTTTTTATATATTGCAAAATTTCCTTCTCTATTTCTTTTTTAAAGTTTACTTATTTTGAGAGACAGAGAGTGGGAGGTGGAGAGGGAGAGAGAGTGCAAGAGAGAGGATCCAAGGATGTTCCCCGCTGTCAGTGCAGAGTCTGATGCAGGGCTCCATCTCACCAACCATGAGATCATGATCTGAGCCAGTATCAAAAGTCTGATGCTTAACTGACTGAGCCACCCAGGCGCTCCCAAATTTCCTTCTTTAAAGACTAAATAGAATTCCACATGTATATGTGTGTGTGTGTGTGTGTGTGTGTGTGTGTGTGTATAATTTCTTTAACCATTCATCTTTTGATGGACATTTAGATTGTTTCAACATTGTGGCTATTGTGAATAGTGCTCCAGTGATTATGGGAATACAGCTATCTCTCTGAGATTCTGATTTGCATTCTCATGTGTATATACACGGAAATGGAATTGTTGGTTCATGTGCTGGTTCTATTTTTTTTTTTTTAAGAATGTGCATACTGTTTTCTATAGTGTCTGCACCATTTTGCATTCCCAAAAGCAGGATGCAAGGGTTGCAATGTCTCCATATGCTCAACATTTGTTGTCTTTTATTTCTTTTATAATAACCATACTGACAGGTATAAAGTGATACGTTACTGTGGCTTTGATTTGCACGTCCCTGATTACTAGTGTTGTTGAGAATTTTTTCATATATCTGCTGGCGATTTGTATGTTGTGTTTGGATAAATGTCTATTCAAGTCCTTAGCCTATTTTTTACTGAGGTTATAAGTTTTTTTTTTTTTTTTTTGCTATTGAGTTTTAGTCCTTTCCTATACATTCTAGAGATTAATCTCTCTCTTTCTCTCTCTTTTTTTAAAGTTTATTTATTTATTTTAAAGAGACAGAGACAGCCAAGCTGGGGAGGGGCAGAGAGAGAGAGGGAGAGAATCCCAGGCAGGCTCCATGCTGATAGCTACAGAGCCCGATGTGGGGCTTAACTCATGAGCTGTGAGATCATGACCTGAGCCAAGATCAAGAGTCAGACGTTTAACCAACTGAGTGACCCAGGCGCCCCCAGAGATTAATCTCTTATTAGGAATATGGTTTGCAAATATCTTCCATTTGTAAATGTCTCTTTACTCTGTTGATTGTTTCTTCTGCTGTGCAGAAACTTTTTAGTTTAATAGAGTCTCACTTATTTTTGTTTATTGAGTTAATTTTGTTTCTGTTGCTTGTGCTTTATCATTGAACTCATTGCCAAGACCAATACCATGAAGTTTTTGCCCTGTTTTCTTCTATGAGCTTCACAGTTTCAGGTCTGGTGGGGAAGGGGCAAAGGCAGGGGGACAGAGTATCTCAAGTGTGCTCTATGCTGACAGCAGTGAGCCTGATATGGGGTTCAAACACACTAACTGTGAAATCATGACCTGAACAGAAGTCAGATGCTCACACTGACTGAGCCACACCCCCCGCTCTAATGTTTAAATTTTTAATCCATTTGAATTTTTGTGTGGTGTAAGGTAGGGGTCCAATTTTATTCTTGTTCATGTAGCTATCCACATGACCTGGTTAGGGATTCTGATGAGAGGGTGTTTTCATAACTATTCACTGGCTTTGGTGAGACTGGTTACACATTTGCCTTTGGTGCACTACTCTTTCATTTAGTTTCTGGATTCCTTACAAGGGAATTTGACCATGAAATATTGCTGAATTAGCATGTTTTTCAGGGGAAGGAGCATCCAGAGCTTACTCTGTCATCTTGTTGATCCCAGGGTCCACTTTCAAGGAAGCCCTTGCTAAAAAGGTCATGGAAGTACTGTTAGGTACATGGCTTTGATATTGCAAACCTCCTTAAATAATGGCCCTAAGCTCTTCCTATGTCTTACCCTCGTCCTAGCCTTGCTGGTAAAAATGCTTCAATAAGTTGATATTTTAATTTCTACTTTTTATGATCATATATAGAATAATTATGTTGTGAGAGGACACCACAGTTAAGGATTTTAAAGGAGATTAGTTATCCATGATGAAATGTAAAAAAACTGAGACATAATGTAATGAGGCAGGATTGGGTGTGACTGACAAGACCTGCAGGCATAATCTCTAATGTCTCCTTCCTATAAAGGCCTGGTTCCTGACTCAGCCTAGATTTTCTGATTTGATTGATCTTGGATTGGGTCTAGGTAATGTAATATTTACATGCTACCCAGGTGGTCTGAGGGAGAGCCTGAACTCAGAACTACTGCTCTAGAAGTTTTGAAAAATGTGGAGAGCTAAGATTAGTGGCTGCCTGTTGCCTGTAGGTAGGTACTTGGGTGCTATTGTATGGACATTATCTCATATATTGTATGTCATGCCACCTTGAGAGAACTGTGATGATGTCCAATTTTATAAATGAGAGGACAGACATTCATGTGATATACATATTATTCCCAGTACCATTTAGCTCAGAGCAGCAAAAGCCCAGATCTCACCTAGGCACCAAAATCTCTAACCTTCCCCTACTGATCTTGCATTGAGTGAACAGAAAAAGTTGGGGAATGATTCATGGGCAAAATGGACTTTGGTTCATGGTGGCATTTCTTAAGAAACAGAACTGGGAAGAAAGATACACCAGGTTGAAAGAACAGGTGGCCCCAGGTGTGGAGGTATAAGTAAGATGGCCATGAGGCTGGGTTCTCTTGGTGACACTGGCCAGACCAGTGTAGCTTAAGATTCAATTATACAAATAAAACTAGGCCAAAACACAAGCCTTACCTGACATGATGGTGGGTCAGGTCTTGGAAGTGAGACAGGAGTTATTAAGGAAGAGAATAATGGAAGTTAAAGTGTGTAATCCATGAGATAACAGATGCTTGCTTTGAACGATTTTTCTTCTCTCCTTTCCTACTTTTTTCTATTGAAATCAAATAAACATATAATAAATTTTACCACTTTAGCCATCTTGAAGGGTATAGTCAGGGGCATTAAGAACATTCACATTGTTGTGCAACCATCACCTGCATCCATCTTTAGAACATTTTCCTCTTCCCAAATGGAAACTTCATACCCACTCGATAGTGACTCATTATTTCCTCTCTGCATCCAGACCTTGGCAACCACTATTCTCATGTTGTCTTTATGAATTTCACTATTCTAGGTGCATTATATGGGTGGAATCATACAATATTTGTTCTTCTGTGATGCCTTGTTTCACTTTGCATAATGTTTTCAAGATTCATGCATGTTGTACCATGTGTCCAAATTTCTTTTCTTTTTAAAATGTTTATTTATTTGGGGGGGGGGGTAGAGATGGAGGGCAGAGAGAGATAATCCCAAGCTGTCTCTTCACTGTCAGTGTAAGGCCCATGTGGGGCCCAATCTCATGAACTGTGAGATCATTACCTGAGCTGAAATCAAAAGTCCAACGCTTAACTGACTGAGCCACCCAGGTGCCCTTGAATTTTAAAGCTGAGTAGTATTTCACTGTATGTATATACCATATTTTTTATGCATTCTTCTGTCCATAGACACCCTGGTTACTCCCAATTTGGGCTATTGTGAATAATGCTATGAACAGTAGTGTTCACAAATATTTGTTTGAGTCCTTGCTTTTGATTCTTTTGGGAATATGCCAAGAAATGGAGTTTCTGGAGCATATGATAATTGTATATTTATGTTTTTGAGAAACTGCCATGCAGTCATTCACAGTGGCTGCACCAGATTACCTTTCCACTAACAATGCATAAGGACTCTAATTTCTCCACAACTTCACAAACACTTGTAATTTTATATTTTTGTGTTTTTTTTTTTTGTTTTTTGTTTTTTGTTTTAAAAAATTTTATTACTCACCATCCTAATGGATGGGAAGTGGTGTCTCACTGTGGTTAGATAAGAATTTTCCTGATTAGTGACGTTTACCATTTCCTAACCTTATTGGCAGTTTGTATCTCTTTGTTCAATATCTGTTCAATATCTGTTCAAGTCTTTGCCCATTTATGAATCATGTTTGTTTTTTGTATAGAGTAGTTCTTTCTATAATCTCTTATCAGATATGACTTGCAAATATTTCACCCATTCCCCGGGTTGCCCTTTCACTGTGTTGATAGTGACCTTTGATACACAAAATTTTTCTTTTTGATGTAATTTTTTATTATATTGGCTGTGCTGTTGGTGTCTTATATGAGAAATCACTACCCAATACACTTACATGAAGATTTCTCTATTTTCTTTTAAGAGTCGTATGTGTATAGCTCAGATTTTTAGGTCTGTCATCCGTTTTAAGTTGATTTACCATATGGTATAATGTAATGGTTGACTTTCAGTTTTTTTGCATGTGGATATCCAGTTTTCCAATATCACTTGCTGAAAAGACTGTCTTTTACCTAATGAATGGTCTAGAACCTTTGTCAAAAGTTATTTGACCAAATATACCTGGGGTATTTCTGGACTTTCTATTTTATCTTATTGATCTACATATCTATCTTTTTTGTCATACTACACTATTTTGATTACTGTAGCTTTGTAGTAACTCTGGTATCAGGGAATGTGGGACTTCCAACCCTGTTCTTTTTTCCACATTGTTTTGGGTACTCATTGTTTTTGAAATTCCACATCAGCTTATGATAGGTTAATATTTCTGCCAGAAGCAAATGTTGTTCACTATTGATAGAGATGCATGGTGCCTGTGGATCGCCTTGGGAAGTACTGGCATCTTTAAAGTATAAGTCTTCTAATCCGTGAAACCTGAATTTTGTTTCCACTTATTTGTGTCTTCTTAATTTCCTTCAACAATGGCTTATAGTTTTCAACATAGTTCAATATAGTTACCTCCTTGGTTAAGTTTATTCCTAACTATTTTTTTATTCTTTGGATTGTATTGTGAATGAAATTGTTTTTCCAATCTCCTTCTTGAAATGGTCATTATTAATGTAATGCAATGGATATTCTGAGCTGATTTTATTTCTTGCTACTTTCCTAAATTTCTGTTAGTCATGACACATTTTTTTGTGTGTGTGAGAGAGGAAACTTAGGATTGTCTGCATATGATATCTTGTTATGTGCCATTATTTCTTGGTGCAATCTTTCTATTCTTTCCTCTCTCATTCTCTTGAGAACTCCATAATGCATATATTAATCTACACAAAGGGGTCCTGTGAGTCCCTTACACTCTATTCATTTTTTTGCCCTTTCTACTTTTTTCTCTTTAGACTTGACATTTTAGATGTCCTGTCTTTAAGTGTACTAAGTCTTTCTTCTGTCTGTTTTGGTCTGCATTGAACTACCCTGGTGAATTTTTCAATTCAGTGATTATATTTTTTGTTTTGAATTTTTGCTTTTTTTGAAAAATAATTTCTGTCTCTTCTTGCTATTATTCTCTATTTGTTCATATATTGTCTTCCCGATTTCCTTTAGACCTTTGTCCACTTTTTTTTAGCTCTTTGTCCATATTTAGTCAATTTAAAAGTCTTTGTTTAGTAAATCCAATGTCTGTTTCTTCAAAGAGGGTTCCTGGAGATTTATTTCATTCCTTTAAATGACACATTTTGGCTTTTAGTCTCTCTCTTTTTTAAATATGTCTTGTGATCTTTTGTAGAAAGTTGTGGGCATTTGTAAACCCAGTCACCTCTAGTTGTGTTTGCAGGCTGCCATGGAACACCTTCACTAGTTAGTGGGGAATGTTTAATACTTTGGATAAGCCAGGGCAGACAATTTAAAGTCTCCTTAGGTATTTTCTGAGCATTTTTCCTGTCTGGACGTTTGTGTATGCTTACATTCATCTGATTCTTCCTGTATACTTGGCCAATTTTAATGTCTTACGTTCCCAAAGAGTCTTACCCAGATTCTGTTCAGGGACATAGATGTTTTGTTTGTCTTGCCCCAAGATTCTAAATTCTGCAGTATCCCTGCAGGTTTTACATGGCATTGTGCCCTCTATTGCCTTGCAAGACTCCCACCAACCTGATATCTGAGCTATATTGCCATTTCCAGTCAGAGCTCTGAGCCTGGTGAGATCTTAACTTGTCACCTGGGAGCCTACAGAGTGGCTACAATGTTGCAAATTATTTCATTTCTTCTCCTCTTACAGAAGGCAGGGCTACCACTGCTGCCTCTGGACCATGGCATGCCACTTCAGGAAGAGTGTGGGGCCAGAAGAGTAAAATTGCCATGGAAATTCTCACCATTCTGAGTGTGTGTGTTTTTTTCTACCTGAATGGGCATCTGTTTGGTTTCGGTATATCACTGACTATTTTCCCAAGTCATATAAAATTATCTGAGTGAGTCTTTAGCCTTTTTTGTCCTTTGTTTTTTCTGTGGGGAGCTGGGAGTACTCAGCTTCTTATTATGACGTCATGCTCTGCCTTTGCCAATTTTAAATTATAGATTTACACTGATCTTATAAATGTCAAGTGACAACAAAGCTGGTTTTTACTGGTCCTTTGGGATGATAGTTTTTATAGTGTTGTGCTGGATGGAGTTAAGAAGGGCCAGAATGGTACAACGAGGGAAGCTGGAGACAGTCAACAAATACAGAGGAAGGAAGATTGACAAAGGATATGAAACTAATTTTTAGGGTGTTAGATCATGAACTTCTTTAAGAATCATCTAGGGTGGCTATGTGCTAATTAAAATCAGACAAAATAGACCAATGTCAAACCTTTTACAGGATATAAAAGGTATTTTATAACATGTCTAATGTAACAAAATCAATCAGCATGATGCAACACATCTATAGAATGAAGAGGATTTAAAAAAAAGCTCATCATTTCAAGAGATGCAGAAAAAATATTTGACAAAACTAATGTCCTTTCATGATGACAACAGTCACAAAGCTAGGAGTAAAGAGGTATTTTTTTTTTTTTTAATTTTCTTTTTTCAACGTTTATTTATTTTTGGGACAGAGAGAGACAGAGTATGAACGGCGGAGGGGCAGAGAGAGAGAGGGAGACACAGAATCCGAAACAGGCTCCAGGCTCTGAGCCATCAGCCCAGAGCCTGACGTGGGGCTCGAACTCACAGACCGCGAGATCGTGACCTGGCTGAAGTCGGACGCTTAACCGACTGCGCCACCCAGGCGCCCCAAGAGGTATTTTTTGAACACAATAAAGAGTATTTATGGAACACTGACAGCTTTAACATCGTACTCTATGGGATAGACTGAAATCCTGCTGCCTCAGATTGGTAGTCTAAGATGCCCGCTTACATCACCGTTATTCAAATATACCCTACACAAAGCAAGTAGGCAAGAAAAAGAAATAAAAGGCATCCAAATTGGAATGGACAATGTAGAAATGGTTTGATATTCATATGACATAATCTTGTATATAGAAAATCCCAATGAATTCATACAACTTGTGTTTTCATACACTGGCTATGAACAATCTGAAAATGAAACCAAGCAAATTAGTCTATTTACAACAACACCTAATTAAACTGAGGAGGTGAGAGACACATACACTGGACACTACACATTTGCTGAAAGAAATTAAGGAAGACCTAAATAAATGGAAAGACATCTCAAGACCATGAATTGTGATACTTAATATTGTTAAGAGAGCAATACTACTCAAAGTGATCTACAAGTTTTACCTAAGCCTTATCAACATTTGAGTGGCTTTATTATTACTTTTTTTTTCTTTTTTGCAGAAATGGAAAAGCCAGTCTTCATCTCACATTGAAATGTAATGGAATGCAAGTAGCCAAATCAACATGGAAAGAACAGTGTTCGATGACACACATCTGTGACCAATTCATTTGTGACAAGGGTGCCAACAGCAATCAATGGAGAGAACAGTCTCTTCAGCAAATGGTGCTGAAACCACTGGATATTCATTCCCATGAAAGAGAATATATTCCACGCCTTCCTCACACCATATACGAAAATCAACTCAAAATGGATCAATGGCCTAAATAAAGAGCTAAAAGCCAAAAAGTTCTTAGAAGAAAAGAAAGGACTAAATTGCATGGACTTGGACTTGGCAATGAATTTGTAGATGTGACATTGAAAGAATGAATAACAAAAGAAAAAATAGATAAATTTGACTTCATCAGAATTAAAAGCTTCCGGAGAAGCTTCTCCGGAAGGTTTTAATTAAAGGGGACATTTTCTAGAAAATGAAAGGACAACCTCTCAGGTACCAGGCGAGTATGTACTCTCTTGCTGCTTTTCATCCTCATCTTGGAGGTCCTAAGAAAGTAGTAGGAGAAAGAAAAAGCAATAACAATCATGTAGATTAGGCAGGAAGAGTTAAAACTGTTCTTTCTCACAGATGACATGATGGTCCATCTAAAAAATCTGAAAAGTCAAGAAAAATATTTCTGGAACTAGCAAGGAATTATAGCAACATTAAAGCATACAAGTTTAATATAAAAAATCCATATTTTTCTTGTATATCAGCAATGAACAGGAGGATGTGAAATTAAAACCACTCTACTATTTATATTTCACCACTAAATATGAAATCTTGGGAATAAATACTAACAAAACATGTACAAGATTTATATGGAGAAAACTACAGAATGCTGATGGAAGAAATCAAAGAGCTAAATAAATGGAGAGATACTCCATGTTTATGGGTTGGAAGACTCAATACTGCTAGGTGTTAGTTATCTCCAATTGGATCTATAGATTCAGTGCAATCCCACCGAAAATCATAGCAAATTATTTGTGGATATTGATAAATGGATGTTCAGATTTCCATGGAGAGGCAAAAACCCTAAAGGGCCAACACAATATTGAAGATGAAGAGCTAAGTTGGAAAACTGACATTAATCAACTCCATGACTTATGAAATGGCTAAAGTAATCAAGACAGTGTGCTATAAGCAAAAGAACAGACAAATAGATCAATGTACTAAGAATAGAGAGTATACATAGATCCACACAAATTTAGTCAAATGATCTTTGGCAAAGCTTTAAAAGAAGTACCATGGAAAGAAGACAGTCTTTCCAACAAATGGACACAGTTCTTACATCTTCAAACAAATTAACACAAAGTGGGTCACAGACCTGAACATAAAATGCAAAAGTATGAAATTCCTATGAGGTGACATAGGAGAAAATAGATGACAAAGTGCTTGGTGATTGTTTTTAGGTATAAAATCTAAGGAATGTTCTATGATAGGGTTGATAAGTTGGCTAAGTTTATTTTAAAAATAAAGAAGGTGTGGTTTCTGTATACAATGTAATACTTCTTGGCAATTTGCATTTGCAGCAACGTGGATGGAACTGGGAGGTATTATGCTAAGTGAAATAAGTCAATCAGAGAAAGACATATATCATATGTTTTCACTTATATATAGATCTTGAAAAACCTAACAGAAGACCAGGGGGGAAGGGAAGAGTAAAAAAGTAATTACAAAGAAAGAGAAGGAGGCAAACCATAAGAGACTCTCAAATATAGAGAACAATCTGAGGGTTGATTGGGGAGGATGGAGGAGAGGGGAAAATGGGTGGTGGGCATTGAGGAGGTCACTTGTTCGGATGAGCACTGGGTGTTGTATGTAAGCGATGAACCAAAGGAATCTACCCCAAAAACCAAGAGCACACTTTACACACTTTATGTTACCCAATTTTATAATAAATTATGTTAAAAAAATAAAAATTTCTGTTCTTGGAATTACCTGTCAAGGGAATAAGAGGTGGAGACACAGACCAAGAGTAAGTATTTGCATAGATAAACCTGATAAAGACTATTATTCAAAATGTAATACACACAAATACACAACCATATATATAAAATACACAAATAACTCTTAAAACTCAGTAAGAACAAAAAAACCCCAATTAAAAATTTTTAAATGGGCCAACCACCTTACCAGAACTCTTATCAAAGAAGACGGACAGATGGCTCATAAGCATATGAAGGAGACAAATGACAGATATTTCTCCAGCATCTACCTCAGCCTCCAGAGTGCCTACTGCCCCCTACTGGGCCAGGAGAGCAACTGGCACTCACCCAGACTGTAGCACCTCTGGTCTGTCATTGGAACACTCCTAAATGGCCATATCTCCACAGACAAGGATGAGGGATGAGGATGACCCTGGTACTGGGCCATGTTCACAATGAAGAAAGAGGTTCCCATCACCTCAACTTTCCTCTTCTTAAAACATTGTTATACATGGAAGTCCTGTATCTAGATGTCGCTGCTATAGTATGCATTAAGTGCCTCATGTGCAATGTGGGCGATTGTGGTAGTGGCTGGACACCTAAGGCTCTCTTGACATTTATTTGTGATTATTGAAAGTATTTGTATGGTATGGTGTGTCCTGAGGTCTCAGAAAAATGACTTCAAGGCCACCAGAAACAACAGATATGAGCAGAGTGCAGAACCTCCCTAGCTATCCTCAGAGCTATGAGAACAGTTATCAAGACAGTGAACTCTAGGCACTGACAGGAGGGTGTATTCGGTTAATAGATGTCTTTCAATTCACAGGTGTCTAGGTTTCAATGAACAACTCTGTTCACATACTTTCCTTTCTTACCACTACAGGAATTTGAGAATTTTATCAGCAAGTTTGGAGATTCTGGTTTTGTTCTTGTGGCCCTGGGCTCCATGGTGAGCACCTATCAGTCCCAGGAAGTTCTCATGGAGATGAACAGTGCCTTTGCTCATCTCTCCCAAGGGGTGATATGGAAGTGTAAGCCTTCTAAGTGGCCCAAAGACGTCAAATTGGCAGCAAATGTGAAAATCGTGGACTGGCTTCCTCAGAATGACCTCTTGGGTAAGGACTGACAAGTTCTATTTCTCTTTTTCTACTTATGTCTCTTTAGAGCTCCACGGGGCAACTCCATCACTATGAGAAAGGGATGTTGGTAGCTAAAGATAATGTTTAGAGGACAGGAATGGACCAGCCACTTGGAGTTCCTGGGAAATCAGGCTATACGTCAAAAATGTTTAAAAATGCCGTGCTTGCTTCTTCCTTTCTATTTCAGTCCTGATATTTTCAGTCAGAAGTGATATTTTTGTCAGGTTATTTTAACCCTAACATATTTGCACTGAAGAACGTTATCCAAACCTAATCAAAGACGGCATGTGGACTTTGAGAACACACATCAGGGGTCTTCTTGTCATTGCTTTTCCTGGGCCTTTGAGAACCTGTTAGTCCACGTGCCATTACAGACACCCCCCCCCCACACACACACATGTTAACACATTCTCCTATGCTACAAAAGGTATAGTCATACTTTCAAAAAATTGATGTTGATGGTGTCTGAAGGGTGTGCCAAAATATCTGACTGTCAAGGTAAGTAACCTGTCAGCCAGTCATTTGGTCCATAAAATTGTCTGAGAATAGTTCCTTACACCCCAAGGTTTTCTTTGTCCTTGTGCCAGTTTTTTGAGCACCCTAGCTGCCACCACAACTGAATACCTCAGAGGTTCACCCCAAGATTATTCACCCCAAGGCTCACAAACATATTGGGAACTTAAGATAGAGTGTTCTGCATATTTTTTTTTCACAAGGCATGGACTAAAAAGGATTCTGATTTTCAAGGAAACACCAATAGATTCTGATGCACATCCCTGTTGAGAGGCACTGTTTGAGATGAACTCTTCATTATCAACACTTGTTTTGGTTTTCTCTAAAAAAGAGTAGAGTAGCACACAGGAACTGGAAAGACTGAGATGGGTGGTCCATCACGCCCTACTTTAGAGGATTTCTTATTAAATTGAGGAGAAAGCACATGGAGTGTATGTTTGAGGAATGCCAGGTGAGATGCGATGACAATAAAAGTATTAAGACTTCAATAAGAGGAAAATAATGGGCAGTGAAGGAGAGAGGGTAAGACATGGAGAGTGAGAGACAGAAAAGAGACAGAAGGAGACACAAAGAGAGCAGACATAAGAAAAGCAAAGAGAGAAACAGGATAGAGAGAAGAATGGATGGATGGATAGGTGGATGGATAGTTGGGAGGAGGAATATGCCTTGCTTAACACTGTTCTCTGCAGCTTTCCCTTGGCTCTGAGTCTTAGATGGATTGACTTAGAGGAATCTCTGTACACAGACAAGGCCAGAATCTTCTATCTTGGAATATGCACGCTTGAGTGTGTTCAAAGCTGGATCAGTAAATCCATTTTCTCCACCATACCCTGAAATCCCTTGGTATTTTCCTCTGCCCTGATGCTTTCCCTGGTGTTCTGAAAGTTTTCATGCTGAAATATTCCTGATTTACAACAGCTCACCCACGCATCCGTCTTTTTGTCACCCATGGTGGGTTGAATAGCATAATGGAGGCCATCCAACACGGTGTGCCCATCGTGGGGATTCCAGTCCTTGGAGACCAGCCTGAAAACATGGTCCGAGTAGAAGCCAAGAAGTTTGGTGTCTCTATCCAGTTAAAGCAGATCAAGGCAGAGACATTGGCTCTGAAGATGAAGGAAGTCATAGAAGACAAGAGGTATGCAGCTCTCTGAACTTGTCATTGAGACTAAAAGAAGATATGAAATACGATGGGTACTGTGTGGCACTCTTTTGCAAAAAGGCAAAACTTTAGGGACAGACAATGATATGCATATGATACTAATACCTGTTCTGTTTCCTCTGAGAGTATGACTAGGTATTTAGGTTAGATGCTGAGAACAATTTTCTACCATAAGTATTGCAAAGACTCTGACCTATTTATACTGGGTCTCAGAGAGGCGTTATATTTTGATGCTGCTTATAGAATTTCACTGAGGCAGGAGGTCTCCTTTTTGTCCCCCAATATGCCACACTGTTTCTCCAGCCTCAGGCCCTTTGTCAGTGCTGCTCCCTAGAGCATCCTTCCTTCTCCTCTCAGGACTGGTTCCTTCATGGCCATTGGGCTCATCTTCAATGTCCTCTCCTCAGAGAAGTGGTCTTTGTCTGACAGTCCTAAATGCACTCCTCTCTCACCCCCTTCAATTGTAATTTGTTTTTTCTTCTTAACACTTCTCAGGATAGGTTACTACCCCATTTCTTTGTGTTTTTGCTTTATTGTGGGTCCCTCATATTAGAAAGTAGAGAGTAAGCCCCCTTGGATGGCCAAGTGTGTCTGTTTTTTCCCCTGAGCTCACCGGGCCTAGCACAGGGCCTGCCACAAAGTAGGTTGAGATGAATTTCTGTTAAGTGAGTTGGTAGAAGGACCCATGATGTCTTATGTAAATTCCCATCCAGCACAATGATCTGATAATGAGGATGGGTGGAATATCTTATTAGCATCTTCAGGACATCTACCCCGAGTCAGGGGTATGTTACATCACATATATCTTACGTATATATATATTTTTCCTTTAGTGTAGCATAAGCCTCCTGGGAAGAGACTTTTCCTTACAGCTTAATCACTGTTTTATAGTTTAGCACTTTTTGGCCCTAGGCATGGATCTTTGCATGAAGGCACCAGTTTGAACTTTTCAATGTGACCCAGCTAGACTGTGGCAAGACCAGTGGTGTAGACTCTAAGTCTAAAGTTCTTTTTTTTTCCAGCAAAAGAGCATACGCAGGATTAAAGCGAGAGATGGCTAATGTCCGGGAAAAAGACAAGAGCCCCAAATAAGGGTCCTTGTCCCATATATTCAGATTAGAAGGCTTGCGAATGTGATGGGTATACACAGAGAGACAAAGAAACTGTGAACATTAACTTTTGGACGTAGGGGAAAAAGGAAGTTTTGAAGATATACAGTGTTTGGGGTTTGGGTCAATATAAAACAAAATCTGGGTGCTGGGCAGATGGGTAGATGGTTGTTAACAGCAGACAGAAGGCACCATGCCTGTTTATCTTAGCTAGCCTAGAGGATGAGACAGATAGGGGAAATAACCTCAGGGTTAATAAGACATCTTTTCTTTTGTTAACTATCTTCACTCTGGGCTGCTTCGCCTGCGGCACAGTGGTCCATCGTCCAATTCACCAATTTACCTAACCTGGCCCCATTCTCCTGTGAAAGCAGCTTTTCTGCTATAGTACTAAACTGGGGGTGCTTCCACCCTGAACATCTAATCTTGGTTATTTCATATACCTATGTATTGGGCACCTGTGTGCTGTTTCTATTTCAGGCCTTTGCCTCTCCCTTTCTATTTTGGAGGCTCTGCACCCCCTCTCTATTTTGCCTTTGCACCTCCCTATTTCTGGCACCTTTCTGCCTCCCTATTCTTGGGGTGTCTTTGCACCCCCTATTTTTGGAGTGCCAATCTGGTTTACTGAAACTCGGGTGTGAGCATTTTAGGACTTTGTATTTCTTTATGCCTTGTTAACGCATTGGTGTAAGCCCAGGGGATTCCTAAGCTTATCCCCTACAGACCAGGCCAGCACTTTTCCTTGAAACTGAGTCTTCTGTGCACATGGAGGAAAGAATGTGTGTATGATACGTTGTCTCTAAGTCTTTTGAGGCCAAAGGAGTAATGCCCCGCCTCTGTGTCTGCCAACAGGTACAAGTCAGCAGCGGTGGCCGCCAGCATCATCAGGCGCTCCCACCCCCTGACCCCCGCCCAGAGGCTGGTGGGCTGGACCGACCACATCCTCCAGACAGGGGGTGCAGCCCACCTCAAGCCCCATGCCCTGCAGCAGCCGTGGCATGAGCAATACCTGCTGGATGTCTTCTTGTTCCTGCTGGTGGTCACCCTGAGCACCCTGTGGCTCTGCGGGAAGCTGCTGGGCATGGTGGCCATGTGGCTGTGTGGGGCCAGGAAGCTGAAGAAGGCCTGATGGGGGTGCAGCCTTGATGGGTATTTGAGTAGCCACTGGTTCTACAAAGTCTCCAACCATAAAGGAAACCCCTAGTGTCTCCCTGTATTCCACCTGATGGTGGCACATAAATTGCTCTTCAATGCTGCCTGTGTTTAAAAATTCTTGGGACATCTGGGTGGCTCAGCCGGTTAAGCGTCTGACTTCAGCTCAGGTCATGATCTTGCAGTTTGTGAGTTTGAGCCTCACTTTGGGTTCTGTGCTGACAGCTTAGAGCCTGGAGACTGCTTCGGATTCTATGTCTCCTTCTATCTCTGCCCCTCCCCCACTTGTGCTCTGTCTCTATCAAAAATAAATGTAAATAAAAAAAATTAAAAAAGATTCTCGTGAAGGATTCTTGGGATTCTCCTTTAAATTGTGGTAAAATATCCATTATATAAAATTTGCCATTTTTACCATTAAGTATGCAGTCAGTGGCATTTAGCCATTGTCATTACGCTGCAAACATCTCTACCACTCATTCCAGAACAGTTTTCATCATTCCAGAGTAAACTAACTCCACGCTGATCAAACAATGATTCCTCATATATATGCCCCCCCTCCACCCGAATCTCCATCAATCCCTGTTCTACTTTCTGTGCCTGTGAATTTGATCTTGACTTCTTGACTTGCCCCTCATCAATGGACTCCTCACTCAGACCCAAACCTTTAGCAGGCAGCCCACCTTCCTCCCCACTCCCTGTCCTTAGCACAGGGCCATGTTCACTCATCATTGCTGTTTGGACACTTGTCAGTCTCTCTGTCCTTTCTTAATTTAAATTTCATGATATGACACAACATAGTGGCCAGTTCTTCCATTATGAGTCTTCCTCTTGTATCTCCTTCTCACCTCACTTCCCAGTTCAGGAAGCCTGGCCACTGTCCAGCAGTTAGGCAGGGGTGGCTCTCCCAGGACTCCACTCGTGGTCTCTGTCCTGAGTCTGTCCTGGGAGAGCACCTCCTTTGCTGCTCAGACCAGGAAGCTGTCTTTGGCCACAGATGAGGCTGTGTTTTTCACTTCCCACAATTCTCTTCTCAAGTTTCCCACCTCTGAATATGTAGTCATGGAGACCTCTAGAAGGGAAGCTGGACCTTCACGTGAGGCTCTTGGGCCTCAGGTCCAGTGACTATAGCCATTCCCAAGACTTTGTTGATTTAGAGAGCATCCATCTGCCACCATAATGTGGCAGAGAATATCCCTCTATGTGGAAATCCCTTGGGAATTACATTCAGTTCCTGGAAACATATACCAGAAAAAGTGTGCCTAAACCACCCAGGTTTTTTTTTTTTTTTTCCAATATATGAAATTCATTGTCAAATTGGTTTCCATACAACACCCAGTGCTCATCCCAACAGGTGCCCTCCTCAATACCCATCACCCACCCTCCCCTCCCTCCCACCCCCCATCAACCCTCAGTTTGTTCTCAGTTTTTAAGAGTCTCTTATGCTTTGGCTCTCTCCCACTCTAACCTCTTTTTTTTTTTTTCCCTTCCTTTCCCCCATGGGTTTCTGTTAACTTTCTCGGGATCCACATAAGAGTGAAAACATATGCTATCTGTCTTTCTCTGTATGGCTTATTTCACTTAGCATCACACTCTCCAGTTCCATCCACGTTGCTACAAAGGGCCAGATTTCATTCTTTCTCATTGCTATGTATTACTCCATTGTGTATATAAACCACAATTTCTTTATCTATTCATCAGTTGATGGACATTTAGGTTCTTTCCATAATTTGGCTATTGTTGAGAGTGCTGCTATAAACATTGGGGTACAAGAGCCCCTATGCATCAGTACTCCTGTATCCCTTGGGTAAATTCCTAGCTGTGCTATTGCTGGGTCATAGGGTAGGTCTATTTTTTAACTTTTTGAGAAACCTCCACACTGTTTTCCAGAGTGGCGGTACCAGTTTGCATTCCCACCAACAGTGCAAGAGGGTTCCCATTGCTCCACATCCTCTCCAGCATCTATAGTCTCCTGATTTGTTCATTTTGGACACTCTGACTGGCGTGAGGTGATATCTGAGTGTGGTTTTGATTTGTATTTCCCTGATGAGGAGCGACGTTGAGCATCTTTTCATGTGCCTGTTGGCCATCCGGATGTCTTCTTTAGAGAAGTGTCTATTCATGTTTTCTGCCCATTTCTTCACTGGGTTATTTGTTTTTTGGGTGTGGAGTTTGGTGAGCTCTTTATAGATTTTGGATACTAGCCCTTTGTCTGATATGTCATTTACAAATATCTTTTCCCATTCCGTTGGTTGCCTTTTAGTTTTGTTGGTTGTTTCCTTTGCTGTGCAGAAGCTTTTTATCTTCATAACGTCCCAGTAGTTCATTTTTGCTTTTATTTCCCTTGCCTTTGGGGATGTGTCAAGTAAGAAATTGCTACGGCTGAGGTCAGAGAGGTCTTTTCCTGCTTTCTCCTCTAGGGTTTTGATGGTTTCCTGTCTCACATTCAGGTCCTTTATCCATTTTGAGTTTATTTTTGTGAATGGTGTGAGAAAGTGGTCTAGTTTCAACCTTCTGCATGTTGCTGTCCAGTTCTCCCAGCACCATTTGTTAAAGAGACTGTCTTTTTTCCATTGGATGTTCTTTCCTGCTTTGTCAAAGATGAGTTGGCCATACGTTTGTGGGTCTAGTTCTGGGGTTTCTATCCTATTCCATTGGTCTATGTGTCTGTTTTTGTGCCAATACCATACTGTCTTGATGATTACAGCTTTGTAGTCGAGGCTAAAGTCTGGGATTGTGATGCCTCCTGCTTTGGTCTTTTTCTTCAAAATTACTTTGGCTATTCAGAGCCTTTTGTGGTTCCATATGAATTTTAGGATTGCTTGTTCTAGTTTTGAGAAGAATGCTGGTACAATTTTGTTTGGGATTGCATTGAATGTGTAGATAGCTTTGGGTAGTATTGACATTTTGACAATATTTATTCTTCTAATCCATGAGCACGGAATGTTTTTCCACTTCTTTATATCTTCTTCAATTTCCTTCATAAGCTTTTTATAGTTTTCACATACAGATCTTGTACATCTTTGGTTAGATTTACCCCTAGGTATTTTATGCTTCTTGGTGCAATTGTGAATGGGATCAGTTTCTTTATTTGTCTTTCTGTTGCTTCATTGTTAGTGTATAAGAATGCAACTTATTTCTGTACATTGATTTTGTATCCTGAAACTTTGCTGAATTCATGTATCAGTTCCAGCAGACTTTTGGTGGAGTCTATTGGATTTTCCATGTATAATATCATGTCATCTGCAAAAGTGAAAGCTTGACTTCATCTTTGCCAATTTTGATGCCTTTGATTTCCTTTTGTTGCCTGATTGCTGATGCTAGAACTTCCAACACTATGTTAAACAACAGCGGTGAGAGTGGACATCCCTGTTGCGTTCCTGATCTCAGGGAAAAAGCTCTCAGTTTTTCCCCATTGAGGATGATGTTAGCTGTGGGCTTTTCATAAATGGCTTTTATGATCTTTAAGTATGTTCCTTCTATCCCGACTTTCTCGAGGGTTTTTATTAAGAAAGGTTGCTGAATTTTGTCAACTGCCTTTTCTGCATCGATTGACAGGATCATATGATTCTTATCTTTACTTTTATTAATGTGATGTATCACGTTGATTGATTTGCGAATGTTGAACCAGCCCTGCATCCCAGGAATGAATCCCACTTGATCATGGTGAATAATTCTTTTTATAAGCTGTTGAATTCGATTTGCTAGTATCTTACTGAGAATTTTTGCATCCATATTCATCAGGGATATTGGCCTGTAGTTCTCTTTTTTTACTGGGTCTCTGGTTTAGGAATCAAAGTAATACTGGCTTCATAGAATGAGTCTGGAAGTTTTCCTTCCCTTTCTATTTTTTGGAATAGCTTGAGAAGAATAGGTATTATCTCTGCTTTAAACGTCTGGTAGAACTGCCCTGGGAAGCCATCTGGTCCTGGTCTCTTATTTGTTGGGAGATTTTTGATGACTGATTCAATTTCTTCACTGGTTATGGCTCTGTTCAAGCTTTCTATTTCCTCCTGATTGAGTTTTGGAAGAGTGTGGGTGTTTAGGAATTTGTCCATTGCTTCCAGGTTGTCCAGTTTGTAGGCATATAGTTTTTCATAGTATTCCTTGATAATTGTTTGTATCTTTGAAGGATTGGTTGTAATAATTCCATTTTCATTCATGATTTTATCTATTTGGGTCATCTCCCTTTTCTTTTTGAGAAGCCTGGCTAGAGGTTTATCAATTTTGTTTATTTTTTCAACAAACCAACTCTTGGTTTCATTGATCTGCTCTACTGTTTTTTTAGATTCTATATTGTTTATTTCTGCTCTGATCTTTACTATTTCTCTTCTTCTGCTGGGTTTAGGCTGTCTTTGCTGTTCTCCTCTATTTCCTTTAGGTGTGCTGTTAGATTTTGTATTTGGGATTTTTCTTGTTTCTTGAGATAGGCCTGGATTGCAATGTATTTTCCTCTCAGGACTGCCTTCGCTGCATCCCAAAGTGTTTGGATTGTTGTATTTTCATTTTCGTTTGTTTCCATATATTTTTAAATTTCTTCTGTAATTGCCTAGTTGACCCACTCATTCTTTAGTAGGGTGTTCTTTAACCTCCATGCTTTTGGAGGTTTTCCAGACTTTTTCCTGTGGTTGATTTCAAGCTTCATAGCATTGTGGTCTGTAAGTATGCATGGTATAATTTCAATTCTTGTATACTTATGAAGGGCTGTTTTGTGACCCAGTATGTGATCTATCTTGGAGAATGTTCCATGTGCACTCGAGAAGAAAGTATATTCTGTTGCTTTGGGATGCAGAGTTCTAAATAGATCTGTCAAGTCCATCTGATCCAATGCATCATTCAGGGTCCTTGTTTCTTTATTGACCGTGTGTCTAGATGATCTATCCATTTCTGTAAGTGGAGTGTTAAAGTCCCCTGCAATGACCACATTCTTATCAATAAGGTTGCTTATGTTTGTGAGTAATTGTTTTATATATTTGGGGGCACCCATATTTGGCACATAGATATTTATAATTGTTAGCTCTTCCTGATGGATAGACCCTGTGATTATTATATAATGCCCTTCTTCATCTCTTTTTACAGCCTTTAATTTAAAGTCTAGTTTGTCTGATAGAAGTATGGCTACTCCAGCTTTCTTTTGGCTTCCAGTAGCATGATAAATAGTTCTCCATCCCCTCACTCTCAATCTAAAGGTGTCCTCAGGTCTAAAATGAGTCTCTTGTAGACAGCAAATAGATGGGTCTTGTTTTTTTATCCATTCTGATTCCCTATGTCTTTTGGTTGGCGCATTTAATCCATTTACATTCAGTGTTATTATAGGAAGATATGGGTTTAGAGTCATTGTGATGTCCGTAGGTTTCATGCTTGTAGCGATGTCTCTGGTACTTTGTCTCACAGGATCCCCCTTAGGATCTCTCGTAGGGCTGGTTTAGTGGTGACGAATTCCTTCAGTTTTTGTTTGTTTGGGAAGACCTTTATCTCTCCTTCTATTCTAAATGACAGACTTGCTGGATAAAGGATTCTCGGCTGCATATTTTTTCTGTTCATCACATTGAAGATCTCCTGCCAGTCCTTTCTGGCCTGCCAAGTTTCAGTAGAGAGATCGGTCACGAGTCTTATAGGTCTCCCTTTATATGTTAGAGCACGTTTATCCCTAGCTGCTTTCAGAATTTTCTCTTTATCCTTGTATTTTTCCAGTTTCACTATGATACGTCATGCAGAAGATTGATTCAAGTTACGTCTGAAGGGAGTTCTCTGTGCCTCTTGGATTTCAATGCCTTTTTCCTTCCCCAGATCTGGGAAGTTCTCAGCTATGATTTCTTCAAGTATACCTTCAGCACCTCTCCCTCTCTCTTCCTCCTCTGGAATACCAATTATGCGTAGATTATTTCTCTTTAGTGCATCACTTAGTTCTCTAATTTTCCCCTCATATTCCTGGAATTTTTTAATCTCTCTTTTTCTCAGCATCTTCTTTTTCCACAATGTTATCTTCTAGTTCACCTATTCTCTCCTCTGCCTTTTCAGTCTGAGCCGTGGTCGTCTCCATTTTATTTTGCAGCTCATTAATAGCATTTTTTAGCTCCTCCTGGCTGTTCCTTAGTCCCTGATCCTTGTAGCAAGAGATTCTCTGCTGTCCTCTATAATGTTTTCAAGCCCTGTGATTAATTTTATGACTATTATTCTAAATTCACTTTATATTGTTTAAATCGTTTTTGATCAGTTCGTTAGCTGTCATTATTTCCTGGACGTTTTTTTGAGGGGAATTCTTCCGTTGCATCATTTTGGATAGTCCCTGGAGTGATGCAGAACTGCAGAGCACTTCCCCTGTGCTGTCTTGAATAACTTGCGTTGGTGGGCGGAGCCACAGTCAGACCTGATATCTGCCCCCAGCCCACCGCTGGGGCCACAGTCAGACTGGTGTGTGCCTTCTCTTCTCCTCTCCTAGGGGCCAGATTCACTGTGGGTTGGCGTGGCCTGTCTGGGCTACTTGCACACTGCCAGGCTTGTGGTGCTGCTTCTATGGTATCTGGCGTATTAGCTGGGGTGGATCGGCAAGGTGCACAGGGGCGGGAGGGGTAGGCTCAGCTTGCTTATCCTTCCGTGATCCACTTGGGGAGGGGCTCTGGGGCACTGGGAGGGAGTCAGACCCGCTGGAAGTATGGATCTGCAGAAGCACAGCGTTTGGTGTTTGCACGGTGCCAGCATGTTCTTTGGCAGGGACTGGTTCCTTTGGGATTGTGGCTGAGGGATGGGCGAGGGAGATGGTGCTGGCGAGCGCCTTTGTTCCCCACCAAGCTGAGCTCTGTCATCGGGGGCTAAACAACTCTCCCTCCCATTGTCTTCCAGCCCTGTTCTCTGAGCAGAGCTGTTAGCTTATAACCTTCCAGATGTTAAGTCCCGCTTGCTGTCAGAACACACTCCATCAGGCCCCTCAGCTTTGCCAGCCTGACTCAGGGGCTCTACTTTGCTGGCAGGCTGCCCTTCTGCCCTGGCTCCCTCCTGCCAGTCAGTGTAGTGCACGCTGCTTCTCCACCCTTCCTACCCTCTTCTGTGGGCCTCTTGTCTGCGCTTGGCTCCAGAGACTCCATTCTGCTAGTCTTCTGGTGATTTTCTGGGTTATTTAGGCAGGTGTAGGTGGAATCTAAGTGATCAGCATGATGCGCGGTCAGCCCAGCATCCTCCTATGCCGCCATCTTCCCCAGGTCTCTACAAATTATACCTTAAAATTGATTTGAAAATCTATACGTGTGAGATGTTTTTAAGTGCTTTTGTATTGTTTACCTTAAAATGTATTATTACATTTAAATATAATTGTAAATGCAAACACATTTTGGTAATTTCCAAAATAGTAGAGCTAGTACAGTTTTGATGAAGGAGGAGATATGCATGCATGAGAATTTGGTTTACTTTCTGAAGAATCAGAGGACAAGGGATCAATTTCACATATTCAGACCTAATCCAATTTATTTTGTGAGTGGGACCTGGGCTTTACATAATTACAATATAAAACATAAAAAATAATAAACATGGGCAAAATATTTAATTTGTTGGTCTTTCATGGGCATGGAACATGACACATATTCAGGATCTACATCTAAAATGCATATATTTGGAGGTATGTGTTAGAATGTCAAAATGAAGTTCAATCTGTCATTTATGTTTCCTTTCATTATGTAGTGATTCTTCCATTTACATGTTTCTACCATTACCACCAACCACGATCACATATTGATTCTTTGTGTGACTAGGTACACTAAATGCTCTATGGATGTGATTTTTCCCCCATGTCAATCTTCTGTTGTTTGGTTTATCACATCCTAATTGCAGGCGCTGTGAGATGGTTATTTGTTTAAGTGTCAACCAATTATCTATGCAAAAGTAGGTAAATGGAATTACTTGTTGTCTTAAGCAAACTTCTTTCTACCTAGCTCAAAGAACTAGCTATTTCTTTTTTTTTTTTTTAATTTTTTTTTCAACGTTTATTTATTTTTGGGACAGAGAGAGACAGAGCATGAACGGGGGAGGGGCAGAGAGAGAGGGAGACACAGAATCGGAAACAGGCTCCAGGCTCTGAGCCATCAGCCCAGAGCCTGACGCGGGGCTCGAACTCATGGACCGCGAGATCGTGACCTGGCTGAAGCCGGACGCTTAACCGACTGCGCCACCCAGGCGCCCCAAAGAACTAGCTATTTCTTAAAAGCAGATTTCATATTTTGAATGTCCTTAAGATGAATGCATTTTACCCAGTTCAACAATTTGATTCAGCCAACACTGACTGCTTTCATATTTGTCAAAATGCATCATGCTGGGCATTTTGGAAGATGCAGATTCTAAGCTGAAAGTGGGTTCAGCAGACCAAGGGCAAGGCAGCAGGCCAGGGTGGAACCCTAGTCTAGAAGAGGATTCAGAGGATCCTGACTAAATTTGGTGAAGGAGGGAATCTTTGTCACACCCACCCCAACACATTGTGCTGTGCTGTACTTCTGTATCAGTGACCACACTGTGTCCTCTCTCAGAAATGCCATTCTGCTCTTGTTGGGACAAAAAGCTTCTACATGTTCTTCCTACCAAACTTTATTATATTCACATTAGTGTGGCTGTACTTGACTTTGACCCTCACAACAGAGCTCACTGTATATTCTCTTTTGAAGCATTTTTCCTAATATGTTGAAATTACTTGTTAACATGTATATCTCTCAATTTAGAAACTATAAGACCCTAACGATCAGGGACTGGGTTCCATTTATCTTGTGCTTATACATGGTGGTTCAAACAAATAATGCTGAGATGACAGGATAATCTTTTAGAAGAGAGACAATATTTGATCCATATCTCACACCATATCTAAAAGTAAACTCTAAATACATTAGATATTTAATATAAAAAAATGACAGCATACTGAGTTGAAAAATGAGGTATGTATATGTACTTACTATGGAATGACCTTGACCTGTGTATTTGGAATGACTTTCTAAATATACTTAAATATACTGAAGTAACAAAGAAAAGTTAACTAATCTAACTAATTTGCCAATAGTAAAATGTTTTTACACAGCTAAATTACCACAAGTAGAAAAATACCATTGAAAAAGTGGGATAAATGTATTCATAATTTTCATCACAGAAAGACGAATCCTATTCCTAACATTTAAAAAATCTATCAAAATTGAGGAAGGAAGCTTGGTACATGGATACATTGGGATCATAGATACCTATAAACTACAACGAACAAGACAATTTTAGACTAATGTTGGCTGAATTCTAATCTGTTAAGTAAGAAAGAAAATAGTCTAAAGACAAATATAGTAAGCTCACTTTTATTTTTAAGTAAAGAGAAAAAGGGAGAGAATAAAAATATAATTATATATGCATACTGTTGCAAAAAGAAGCAGAGGGATGAAAAATCAGAATCATGTGATAGATTATCTATAAAGCTGTTTTTGAATAGCGTGAAGGTCAAGGAAACAAATGGCATGTCTGTAGATTTCTGTGTTTACATAGTTTGGTCTTTGTAGGCATGTTATTATTTTTCATAACAAAATTCTATTTATAACAAAAAAATGGAGAAAACTCTGAAATAGAATACAAACAGAAACAAATGAATTAAAAATATTTTCAAACGTGTAACATAATTGCACTGTACCAAAAAAAAAATGAGGGAACACAACTGCATTTTGAACACAGTATTTTGAATACATGTCTCATCAATCTAAAGAAAAAATGAACTTCAAAAATCTACTTTTAGGCTAACCTATTTTTTGAGTAGTCTATTGGGTAGAACTGATATTCACAGTTCGTGGATTAGTACATGGTAACATTTTTTCAGTATGATTGAGCAGATGTGTAAATATACCAAGGATTTTGAAAGTAGATTTCTTAAATTTAGAAGGGGAGTTACTAATGTGGAAATGGAGGAGATGAAAATCACCTCTGTGGTGGTGCTGGAATTGAAGGTATTATCAGTATGGATTCACATTTTCCCACAAATTATATGTAAACATGGTGATATAGATATGTAATATTTATATCCATCCTGTATCTATATATTTCATAACTGTCCACTGAAAAGGATTTATGAACAACAGTGCTTCATTAGCAATGAGCACTTCTGCAAACCACACCTATTTTTTAAAATACCATTAGGTGTCTTTGAGAAATGGAAGATTTGAAGACAGAAACAAAAAAAGTTCGAGTGGAGTCTGGAAATTGTGTGCAAGCAAGAAAGGAAAAGCTCCAAAATGGTTGAGTTTCAACAGCAGCAACCCAATACATGATAATAGGAAGAGATAATACCCCACTGAATAAATACAGAGAGATGAATAAATAATGATAATAGATTGATACAGATAGAAAATAGATAGATGATAGGTGGATAGGGACAAAGGAAAAGGTTTTGTAACAATACAATGCCACATGGAAAAAAAACAACAACAAAAAAGTGCAGTTAAGAATCACTAATTGGCCACCGTGACAGCTACAATTGCTTTAAGTAAGAAACAAAACAGTTGATAAAATGAGTGAGTGAAATTTGATAGGAACAGAATATTTACACAGTTTCAAAATGTCTCCCCAAATCTGATTTCCTAATTATAGGGTAAAAAAAATACCAGCTTTACAGTCAAGAATCTTGATGAACACCACTTTAAATAAGGGATAGAGTTATCATCTCTAATGATAGAGGACCATCTAATAATATCATGTGCTTCGCATTGAGATTCACTGAGATGGAATCAACACCACGTTTGTAGTATTCCCACCAAACTCCCTAGTAACCTGAAGTATTCTGAGAAAACATCAAACAAACCCAACTGGGGATCCATCATAGAAAATAAACAGCTTGTACTCTTAAAATATCAATCACATGAAAGAAAAAGAAGGGTTGAGAAACCAGTCCTTACTAAAGGAGATGAAATACACATGATAACTAAATGCAATGTGTGATCCTGGATTGGCTCCTGCACCAGAGAATTCCTGTCACAACATAGGATACTGTGTGCACAACTGGAGGGATTGAAATAAGGATTGTAGACAAAGTAATGTGATTACATTAATATTAAATGGTGTCTCCCTAATGCAGATTAATGTTTTCACTGGGAAGATATGCTACCTGAACAGATGAAAATTGTGAATGTGCATGCATGTAATCATATAGTATGAGGGGAAAGTGGAGTAATAGGTTGGGAGAGTTTTAACACGTTTCTAATGAGAAATTTCAAACACTTAGAAGAATAGAACTTCTTGGTGCCCACTACCGAGTCCTATTTTGTCATGCCCATTCAGAATTACAGACTTAGCCTTAGAGGTTCAGTCCTTCAGGTCAAGACCTGGCCCTCCAGGGGTATTTAACACGTAGGGGACCCTAGCACTTTCACCAGTAGGTACTTTCCAAAGAAACTCCCTGAGCAGTAAGTGTAGGTCATTTTCTTCTTGGAATCAGCTTCTGGGATCTTGAGATTAGAAGACTCGCGGAGATTTTAAGCAGGTACCTGGGGAAATGGGGCACGGGGATGACAGTATGAGGTCAGTAGTGCAGTTAGGAGGTGGGAACATTTGGGGAAAGGTCACTAAAATGGAGAAGGGTCTGAGTCACCTGGAGGTGGAGCTCACTTGGAAGTGACATCCTAAGGTCTCTATCATTCCTGGTTCAGAGTATCTTCTCTGGGGAGAGTGTGGTGATTACAGGGACAGAGAGGGGTTAAGGAGAGCTCACTAACCCCTCCTTCCTGCTGCCTTAGTTTAGGGAGGGTGAGGACCTAATAGCCTGTGGAGCAAGCACCCAGGAGGCGGAGCAGAGGGGCCAGAAGTGACAAACAGAAGAGAAGGCAGGCAGGATCCACCTCTCACCTCTTCCCAAGCTGCCTGCCAGCGCATTTCCTTGGCAGCCAGGGCAGCGTGTGTCCCAGGGCACGCACACAGGTCACTGTGCAGGACACAGAGCCACAGAGCATAGGGCTCTGGGCACCAGGCTGGAATCTGCAGCTGGGACAGGAGCAAGCATGGTGGGGCAGCAGGCGCTACTGCTAGCTGGCTTGTTTCTGCCTGGGTTCCTGCTCTCTGAGGCTGCGAAAATTCTGACTTCTTTTGCACTGGGTGAGTGCTTAGCTGGAGAATCAGAAAGGGGCCCATCCCAGGCCCCTGTGCCAGGGCTCAGTCACAGCCTTAGGTCAGAGGATCATTCCCTGTGGTGTTCTAGAGAGGGCTAGAGTCCCAGGCCACAGGAGGGAGAGGCGTGAGAGGTCTGTGCGGTAGAATGGGATCCCTACTGCTGGGATGGGGAAGTTAGTTTTAGGCCACCAGCAGTTTCCTTTCCTCTCTTTGTATTTGCTCTGGAGCTGCTTCACATTCTGCATTCCTGGGGCCAGAATGTAGAGCCAGTGCTGAGCTAGAAATCATGAGCTGCCCACCACAGGGCATGGCAGGGACTTTCAGAGGCACATGCTAAAAGTGTGGGACAGTAGAAAGTGGAAAGTGAAATCAGTTTCACGCTCTTGGAGGCTAAGGACAGGGGCTCCTGGGGGCAGCAGCACTAACTGGGCATGTTTCATTAATGGGAAACCTGGAGAACTGCCTGGGCAGTGAAGGGGGCCCTGGACAATCAAGTTCTCAGTGCCCCTCTCTCTTTTGCCCTTACTGCTAGAAGGTGTTGAAGGACTGTGAAGCAGTTAATTTTGTGTGAACCCAGTTGTAATGCCTTTATTTTGTCCCAAAGGGAACAGAAGGGGAACAGGAAAATTTATTAGGAAGAAGGTTTCAGAAGATGGAGTTTCCTGAAGACTTTTTTGGATCCATTCTGACAGGCTAGGGGATCTGCCCTGCCCCTGCCTCTGCCCCCAGAATACACTGGGCTCACCAACACCTTCAGGAATGGCTGTCTCTGCAGGAAGGCTTTTCTCATGCATCCATTCCTTCCTTCCATCCATCCATCTTTCCTTCCTTCCTTCCTTCCTTCCTTCCTTCCTTCCTTCCTTCCTTCCTTCCTCCTTCCTTCCTTCCTTCCTTCCTTCCTTCCTTCCTTCCTCCTTCCTTCCTTCCTTCCTTCCTTCCTTCCTTCCTTCCTTCTTCCTTCCTTCCTTCCTTCCTTCCTTCCTTCCTTCCTTCCTTCCTCCTTCCTCCTTCCTTCCTTCCTTCCTTCCTTCCTTCCTTCCTTCCTTCCTCTGTTTCTTTCTTCTTTCTTTCTTTCTTTCTTTCTTTCTTTCTTTCTTTCTTTCTTTCTCTCTTTCTTTCAAGTTAGTTAACATACGGTATGGTCTTGGCTTCAGTAGTAGAACCCGGTGATTCATTTGTAACATATGACACCCAGTGCTCAATCCAACAAGTTACCTCCTTAATACCTATCACCCATCTAACCCATCTCCCCACCTACCTCCCCTCCGACAACCCTCAGTTTGTTCTCTGTATTTAATGGTCTCTCATATTTTGCCTTCCTCTCTGTTTTTATCTTATTTGTCCTTCCTTTCCTCTTTGTTCATCTGTTGTGTTTCTCAAATTCCTCATATGAGTGAAATCATATGATAACTGTCTTTTTCTGACCTATTTTGCTTAGCATAATATACTCTAGTTCCATCTACGTTGTTGCAAATGGCAAGATTTCATTCTTTTTCATTGCTGAGTAGTATTCCAGTATGTATGTATGTATGTATGTATGTATGTATAAGTTGATGGACATTTGCACTGTATCCATAATTTTGCTATGGAAATTATTTATAGTGCTCCTATAAACATTGGGGTGCATGTGCCCCTTTGAATCAGAATTTTTGTATCCTTTGGATAAATTCCTAGTAGTGCAATTGCTGGGTCATAGGTTTGTTCTATTTTTATTCATTTGTATTTTATTTTTATTTTTTAAACAGAGGATATTTACAATGATGCTTTACTATATCCTTAAAAAATTATTTTGTTCATTTATTTTTGAGAAAGAGAGAGAGAGAGACAGGGCATGAGCAGGGGAGGGTCAGAGAGTGAAGGAGACACAGAATCAGAAGCAAGTTCCAGGCTGTGCATTGTCAGAACAGAGCCCCATGCAGGGCTTGAACCCACAAACTATGAGATCATAGGGTAGTTCTATTTTTAATTTTTTGAGGAAACTCCATAGTATTATCCAGTGTGGCTGCACTAGTTTGCATTCAAACCAACAGTGCACCAGTTTGCATTTAAACCAACAAACCAACTTCCCCTTTTTCTAAATCCTCACCAACATCTGTTGTTTTCTAAGTTGTTAATTTTAGCCATTCTGATAGGTGTGGAGTGGTATCTCATTGTGGTTTGATTTGTATTTCTGATGATGTATGATGGTGAGCATTTTTTTAATGTGTCTGTTAGCCATCTGGATATCTTCTTTGGAAAAGTGTCTTTTCATGTCTTCTTCCCATTTCTTCACTGGAGTATTTGTTTTTTGGGGTGTTAAGTCTGTTAAGTTCTTTATAGATTCTGGATACTAAACCTTTATCTGATATCTCATTTGCAAATATCTTCTCTAATTCCACTGGTTGCCTTTTAGTTTTGTTGGCTGTTTCCTTTGCTGTTCAAAAGATTTTTATCTTGATGAGGTCCAAAAGTTCATTTTTACTTTTATTTCCTTTGCCTCTGAAGACATGTCAAGTAAGAAGTTGCTGGGCCCTAGGTCAAAGAGTTTGCTGCCTGTTTTCTTCTCTAGGAGTTTGATGGTTTCCTGTCCCACATTTAGGTCATTCATCCATTTTGAATTTACTTTGGTGTGTGGTGTAAGAAAGTGGTCTAGTTTCATTCTTCTGCATGTTGCTGGCCAGTTTTCCCAGCACCATTTGTTAAAGAGACTGTCTTTTTTCCATTGGGTATGCTTTCCTGCTTTGTCAAAGATTAGTTGGCCATATATTTGAGGATCCATTTCTGGATTCTCTATCCTACTCCATTGATCTATGTGTCTGTTTTTGTGCCAATACCATACTGTCTTGATGTTTACAGCTTTGTAACACAGGTTAAAGTCCAGGATTGTGATGCCTCCAGCTTTGGTTTTCTTTTTCAACATTACTTTCTCTATTCAGGGTCTTTAGTGGTTCCATACAAATTGTAGGATTGTTTGTTTTAGTTCTGTGAAGAATGCCAGTATTATTTTGATAGGGATTGCATTGAATGTGTAGATTTAGATAGCATACACATTTTAACAATATTTGTTCTTCCAATCCATGAACATGATATGTTTTTTTTCATTTCTTTGTGTCTTCTTCAATGTCTTTCATAAGGTTTATATAGTTTTCAGCATACAGATATTTCACCTCTTTGGTTAGGTTCATTCCTAGGTATCTTATGGGTTTTCGTGCAATTGTAAATGGGATCAATTCCTTGAAATCTCTTTCTGCTGCTTCATTATTAGTATATAAAAATGCAACCAATTTCTGTACATTGATTTTATATCCTGCATCTTGCCTGAATTCATGTATTAGCTCTAGCAGTTTTTTGGTGGAGTCTTCAGGTTTTCCATGTAGAGTATCATGTCATCTTTGAAAAGTGAAAGATTGACTTCTTCCTTACTGATTTGGATTTCTTTTATTTCTTTTTGTTTTCTGATTGCCAAGGCTAGGACTTCCAGTATTGTGTTGAACAATAGTGGTGAGAGTGGACATCCCTGTCTTGTTCCTGATCTTAGAGGGAAAGCTCTGTTTTTCCCCAGTGAGGATGATATTAGTGGTGGGTCTTTCATATATGGCTTTTATGATGTTAAGGTATGTTCCTTCTATCCCTTCTTTCTTGAGGGTTTTATCAAGAAATGATGATGTATTTTGTCAAATGTTTTTTTCTGCATCTATTGAAAGTATCATATGGTTCTTATTCTTTCTTTTATTAAAACAATTTTTTTTTACATTTATTCATTTTTGAGAGACAGAGAGAGACAGAGCACAAGCGGGGGAGGGGCAGAGAGAGAGGGAGACACAGAATCCAAAACAGGCTCCAGGCTCCAAGCTGTCAGGACAGAGCCCAACGTGGGGCTCAAACCCACAAACCGCGAGATCATGACCTGAGCCGAAGTTGGACGCTCAACCGACTGAGCCACCGAGGAGCCCCTTATCCTTTCTTTTATTAATGTGGTATATCATGTTGATTGATTTGTGAATATTGAACTAGCCCTGCAGCCCAGGAATGAGTCACAACTGATCATGGTGAATAATTCTTTTGATGTACTGTTGAATTCAATTAATATCTTGTTGAGATTTTTGCATCCATGTTCATCAGGGATATTGGCCTGTAATTCTTGTTTTTAGTGGGGTCTTTGTCTGGGTTTGCCATCAAGGTGAAGCTAGATTCATAGAATGAGTTTGGAAGTTTTCCTTACATTTCTATTTTTTTTGAACAGTTTTAGGAGAATAGGTATTAATTCTTCTTTAAATACCTGGTAGAATTCCCCTGGGGGGTCATCTGGCCTAGGACTCTTATTTGTTGGGAGATTTTTGATAATCTATTCAATTTCTTTGCTGGTTATGAGCCTGTTAAATTTTCTGTTTCTTCCTGTTTGTGTTTTGGTAGTGTGTGTCTGGAATTTTGTCCATTTCTTCCAGGTTGTCCGTTTTGTTGGCATATAATTTTCCATAGTATTCTCTTATAATTGTATTTCTGTGGTGTTGGTTGTGATCACTCCATTTTCATTTGTGATTTTATCTGCTTGGGTCCTTACTCTTTTATTTTTGAGAAGTCTGTCTAGGTAGTTTTCAATTTTGCTTATTCTTTTAAAAAAAACAGCTCTTAGTTTCATTGATCCGGTGTACTGTTTTGTTTTGTTTTTTTCTTTTTTGGATCCTAAGTCATTTATTCTGCTCTAGTCTTTATTATTTCCTTTCTTCTGCTGGATTTCGACTTAGTTTGCTGCTCCTTTTCTAACTCCTTTAGTTGTAAGGTTTGGTTGAGTATTTGGGACCTTTCTTGCTGCTTGAGATAGGTCTGAATTGCAATGTATTTTCCTCTTAGGACTGCCTTTTATGCATCTCAAAGGGTCTGGACAGTCATGTTTTCATTTTCATTTGTTTCCACGTATTTTTAAATTTCTTCTTTAACTTCCTGGTTGACCCACTCATTCTTTAGCAGGATGTTCTTTATCCTCAATGTATTTGAGAGCTTTCCAAATTTTTTCTTGTGTTTGATTTCAAGTTTCATAGTGTTATGATCTGAAAATATGCATGGTAAGATCTCAATCTTTTTGTACATGTTGAGGGCTGATTTGTCACCCAATATGTGATCTATTCTGGAGAATGTTCCATATGCACCCAAGAAGAATGTGTACTCTGTTGCTTTAGGATGAAGTGTTCTGAATATATCTGTTAAGTCCATCTGATCCAGTGTGTCATTCAAGACCATTGTTCCCGTGTAGATTTTCTGCTTAGATAATCTATCCATTGTTGTAAGTGGAGTATTAAAGTCTCTTACAATTATGGCAATATGACTTATTGTCAATAAGTTTACTCATGTTTGTGATTAATTGATTTATATATTTGGGTGTTTCAAGGTGGGGGCATGAATGTTTACAATTGTTAGCTTTTCTTGATGGACAGACCCCTTAATTATCATATAATGCCCTCCTTCATCTTTTGTTACAGTCTTTGTTTTAAAGTCTAGTTTGTCTGATATAAGTATGGCTACTCCAGCTTTGTTTTGACATCCAGTAGCATGATAGATGGTTCTCCATCCCCTAACTTTCAATCTGCAGATGTCCTCAGGTCTAAAATGGGTCTCTTGTAGGCAGCATATAGATGGGTCTTGTTTTTTTAATCTATTCTGATACCCTATGTCATTTGATTGGGGAATTTAGTCCATTTACATTCAGAGTGATTATTGAAAGATATGAATTTAGTGCCATTGTGTTATCTGTAGATAACACAATGTGGTTTTGTGTTTGTGGTGATGTTGTCTGGTCATTTGTAGTCTTTGCTGCTTTCCACTCACAGAGTCCCTCTTAGAATTTCTTGCAGGACTGGTTTAGTGGTCACAAACTCCTTTAGTTTATGTTTGCTTGGAAGCTCTTTATTTCTCCTTTTCTGAATGACAGCTTTGCCGAATAAAGGATTCTTGGCTACATATTTTTCTTACTCATCATATTAAATGTTTCCTGCCATTCCCTTCTGGCCTGCCAAGTTTCAGTGGAACCTTATGTGTCTACCTTTGTAGGTGAAGGACATTTTGTCCCTAGATGCTTTCAGAATTCTCTCTTTATCTTTGTATTTTGCAAGTTTCACTATGATATGTCGTGGGGTTGACCTTTTTTTTTGTTGATTTTGAAGGGAGTTCTCTGTGCCTCTTGGACTTGGATGCCTGTTTTTTCCCCCCAGATTAGGGAAGTGCTCAGCTATAATTTGTTCAAATAAACCTTCTGCCCCTTTTTGCTCTTCTTTTTCTGGGACTCCTCTGAGATGGATATTGTTTTGTTTCATGGAATCACTTAGATCTCTAATTCTCCCCTGTGGTTTAGTACTTTCCTCTCCCTCTTTTTTTCAGGTTTATTATTTTCCATAGTTTTATATTTTATTTCACCTATTCTCTCCTCTGCATCTTCAATCCTCACTGTCACTATATCTAGTTATTTTGCATCTCCATATTGCATTTTTAAAATTCATCCTGACTAGTTCTTTGGTCTTTGATCTCTGTGGCAAGCGTTTCTCTGGTGTCTTCTATGCTTTTCTTCAAGCCTAGCTATCAGTCTTATGACTATTTTTCTAAATTTTGTTCAGATATATTTTTTATATCTGTTTTGAGCAAGTCTCTGGCTGTGATTTCTTCTCAACCTTTCTTATGGGGAGAATTCCTCTGGCCTGTCACTTTGCTTAAGTTTCTCTCGTTTGCATTTTTTAAAAGCCTTTCATGTGTCCTGCATCTGAGAGTACTACTATATTAAAAAGGAGTCATACACTGTCCAGGGCCTGGCACTCCACGAAGTGTTTCTGGTGTATGTTGAAGGCACTCTGCTGTTGCATTTTGGCTGCTCTATCCCACTGGTCAATCCTTTGCAGAGCTCCTCCTTGCTTCAGCTAGGTGTGCTTTGATTTGTTTGTTGAGGTAACCCTAGGAAAAAAAGGATGGGGGAAACCTGATCCCATAAAAAGAGAAAAAGGAAAGTGGAGAACAGAAAACCAAAAAGAATAAAAAAAAAAAAAAAACACAGAAAACTATAAGCCTGATTCCAAAGAAAGAGTAGGAAAAATATAAAGAAAAAAAGTAGAATAAAAGAGAAAAGATGAAAAGAAAAGAGAATAAATAAAGTCTGATATACATATACATATACAAATGTATATGTACATCAATATATGTCTATATATATGTATATCTATCTATATAGAGATATAGATATATTGATATACATATACATATACATATACATATGTGTGTGTGTATATATATGTGTGTGTGTGTGTATATATATATATATGTGTATATATATATATATATATATATATATATATATATATATATATGGTAAGAAATGACAAAAAGAAAATCAGAAACCATGAGCCTGATTCCAAGAGAAAAAAAAGAAAAAAGAAGAAGGAGGAAAGAAAGAGAGAAAAAAGAAAAAAAAGTTGTCTGTTGGCGCCTGGGGCTGGTGGCTGTGCTGTTCTGGAGAGACTGGCTGCGATGGGTCAGCCAGTCTTGCTCCAGTAAATAAGCAGTTTCCAGGCATGGAGGGGAGGGTTTAGGTGTAATCAGTCCTGCCTCCACTGGGAGCCACTGTGTTGCTCTCCAATGTCCCACTGTGTTGGTGTTGGGGAGAAAATGACATCACTCCAATCTCTCAACCCTGGACCAGGGATCTCAACCCTATCTTATCAGGCAGCCCTCACAGAATAGAGATTGCAGTCAGCTTGCCCTGCTCCACAGTTCTCCTGCACCTTCTTGGCGCTCAGCTGGATTCAAAATCTGAAGTCTTAAAGGACCCAGCACCGTGCAGCAATGCTCCCCACCTCCAGAGTAAAGCCTCTCCCCGCTGCTGATGAAAGGCCTTTGGCTGGCACCTGCAGGGTCTTTTGTCCTTGGGGAGACAAAAACCCTTCATCTCAAAGTACTCTGAGAAGAGAATTATTCTCTCCCAGGGCACCCCAGAGATTGCTACACCACACTATGCACTCTGGGGTGGCTGCTTCCTCGCCAGGAGCATGAGCCAGGGATCCAGTCTGGATAAAGTTGCACACTTCTGAAAACTCTGAGTTTCAATTCCAAGGCTGTTGCAAACAAAGAGTTGGGACACTCAGTACTTCTTGTTCCCAAGTCCATAGTCCAGAGAAGCTTGCTCTTGTCCTAACTCCATGCTGCACTTTCATAATCCCTTTCTCTTTCTCTCCCTTTTGTCTCTCCACAGAAGGGGTTCTCTCTCCTCTATGCTCTGCCACTGTATATCCCTAAAATCACATATATCCACCTCAATCCTGCCAAGCTGTATCCCTCCAAATGTGGAGATCATTTGGCTGCTCTGCAGTTCAATTTCCTGGGTGTTCTAAGTGATCTGACATCAATACAGCTGTGTTTGAGTGGCAAGGCCCTCCTACTTCTCTGCCATCTTAACTCTCCTCTCCCTGCATCCATTTCTTGCATAGGTTAAAGGTAAGCTAGAGCAAGCAGTCTGAGGGGGTAAGGGTTTGTATTTTATGTAATCTGTGTTACCTCAGGGAACACAAACACAAATTAAAAATTAGAGTAATTCCCACAGACACACCATTACTGTAGTCATACATTCCACTCTGCTGACCTAATCACTACAAAGTCGTTATCTTCCAAAGTACCCCTCTTTCCAATGTGGGCCAATTCTATTCTTTTCTTCCTGATTGGACATTCTCTGCTCTGAGACCCATAGATTCAAGAGAAATGCTCCTTGATGGTGCATAGTTTTAGACAATCATTGCAAGATAGAACCAGTACTTCCCCTAGGAGTAAGCTTCTCTTTCCTTAGAATCTCACGATTTTCTTAGGATAGGTGATGCCTAACTCTGTCATGTGCAGGATCTTACAGTTATTCCCTAATGACCACAGTTATCCTGAATGCCTTAATTTCATGTTCAGAAATTTTTAGGCCTAACTGGAAACTTGGAATCCTGCTAAATATATTTGAATCTCAAGGATTTTGTTTCATTTTTAAAAAGTTTTTAATGTTTATTTATTTTTGAGAGAGAGAGAGAGAGAGAGAGAGAGAGAGAGAGAGAGAGAACAGGGTAGGAGCAGAGAGATAGGGAGACACAGAATCAGATGCAGGCTCCAGGCTCCAGGCTTCAAGATGTCAGCACAGAGCCCGACACAGGGCTCGAACTCACAAGCTGTGAAATCATGACCTGAGCTGAAGTCAGATGCTTAACCTATTGAGCCACCCAGATGCCCCTTAAGGATTTTGTTTCTAAGTGGTGGATCTAACTCCTTCTGCTTTAATGACTATTTCTTGGACTAATATTCAATATCCCATGTTTCTAATTCCCCCTCTAACATGAATTTACATGGAGAATGATTCCATAAAGAGTGCTGACTGATTATCCAATAGGAACCCTTCCTACTTCCATTTACAGCAGTGTGCCTAATTTCCACCAGTACAGTTATTTCTTCAGGACATGGTATCTCCACAAGGCCTGGCTAAAATGAGCATGTCGCTAGGATCAGGAACTACTTAAGGCCTAAGCAGAGAAGCTCATCACACTGACATGGAGGCCATGAGCCACAAGGAAATTTTTGATGGAGGATTACCACAGGTCAAAATTTGGGAAGCCCTCAGCTGGGGCTTACCTTAAGTGAGACAGTGGGGCTGAAGAAACTCATCTTCCTGTGCTCCCCATCAACTTTCTGCCCCCTTACCATGGATTTCCCAACTGCCACATCAATTTCAGAGCCTCTGTTCACAGCTTTACAAAAATGAAATTTTGTGTTGTTCCTAGGTGGAAGCCATTATCTACTACTGGACCGTGTAGCTGAGATTCTTCAAGATCATGGTCATAATGTCACTATGCTTTTTTACGGAGAAGAGTTTTTAATCCCAGGTATGTTTTTTAGTAATCATTGAATTCTTTTATCCCAGGGAGACAATGTGTTTTGTATAGTACTGTGAAGCACATAATCTTTCTGGATCTAGTTGTATTCACAGAATGGGAAAAACGTGTGTGTGTGTGTGTGTGTGTGTGTGTGTGTGTATGTTTATGATACCTGCTGACTATCATATTAAGTTCTGTAGGTCTGGCCTCCACATGCTGTATCTCCATGTTTTACCCCTTTAGCTAGGTGTCACTTCAACTCAGGCAGGCCTCTGTACATTATTATTTATTGATCAGTTTGATAACTACTACTCTGTGGTATGGTTTTAATTTGTTTGAACAGATGTCTTCAGCCAAATTTATAGCTTCTATTATGTAAGGACAGCTGCTTTTTTCTGTTTCATAGGTTACTTTCTAACCCTGTTCTGAGGCCCGAAATTTAAGAAAGCTTTTAAAAGGATGTCTTTTATTCATGTCTTAGGATCAAAATCTATCAGTGAGATGATCCTGTATTCATGAGAAGTTACTGGCTGCCTATGAGTTGTGCATAGTGATGTCACAAGTTCATGAGTCACTGAATGCAAAGAATTTTAGCTAAGATGAAGCTCATCAATCTTGTCAACGATTCTGTTGACAGACAAGGACACAGAGGCCCAGAGAACTGCAAAGATTTGTTCAAGTTCACACAGCAATTTAATAATAGAGTTGGGTGGATCTGGAACTTAAAGCTCTGATTTTCTCATTTGGAATTGCTACAGCTTTAGCTTAAAAAAATCCAAAATTAAGCATTTTTTTATGAAAATCAAGTCTGAGCAAGTATGGAATTCTGAAGATGAACTTAAGACTGTTATTGTGTAATCACCTTTTAGGCTGGGTTCTATATTGTTCACTGAATATCTTTTCCATATATGTCCCTTTGTATCTGCCTTGTCAGTCTGATTGTGTATTTGCCTTGACTGCCAACCATGCTGGTTGTAACACATGATCATTTCATTTTGGTGGTTTCTGGGAATGAGGAACTGCTAAAAGATTTAGACTCTCTACCTCTTTAACAAACAGACCCACACTCAGAACTACCAACAATTCAGGGGACTCATGGGTTCCCTTAGTTTTATTCTTGGTTCCAAGTTTTAAGAGTTCAGAGTTTCTTGCAATATTTACCATTTATTGGAAATTCTGGAGGTTTTGAAATGGATTATTTATTTTTCACTACAGCAGTACCTTTGCAGAGGTCTGCAAATAAGGAAACACGTGATTGGATTATTTTTGTTGACCTGATTCAATACTCAGTATTGAAACTTTTGAATGTGTATTAACTACTTGTTTGGATAACTTCCTTATAGAGTTTTTATTTACAACTTTACTAAATAAATGACTTCAGAAATACTGAAGTAGAAACCATTTCTAATGCTTACATGGGGGTTGTTCTGATCAATAACTGAAGTCACAAGTGTAAGATGCCAGCCTACACAGGATTTTCCTTTTCCTAAGTGAGCTTGCTATACCTTTCTATCCACCACATAGACATTCTCCACATGACAGTTCTTCTTTTTTTCTGGGGGGACTGTGCAGTTACATCATTGATTCTGAGGGACTTGCTTGCACTCATGAGAAGTTCTGCCTGGAGGGACATTGCCATGACCAGATAATTCCATCCCTTTCAACCAGTTAGGTTCTGCTTTCTTTGGGTAGGGAGGTAGAAGAACATGTCAATAGCTAATGCAAGGAAGCTCTGTCTTGGAATTCAGACTTTTGAATGGACTGAAGGTCTTCTCCCTTTATCTATCTAGTAGTGCTCACCTTACCCCTGGGAGCTAAAAAACCCAGGATCTTAGTCTGCTGTTATCAAGGTGGGGTCAATTTCTCATTTCAAGGGTTTATAGAGTTTGACAAAACACAACCACCTTTCCCTCTGAATTTCAGAACCAACAGAGAGAAAGTTACAGGAGTTAGGTAAAAATGCACCTTCATCTAGTTGATTGGGGAACTTCCTTTAGATCTTCATTAACTCTCAAGGCCCTGAGTAGTGGCTTGAAAATAGGCTCTGTAAACCTCTGAGTATTGTTCTATTTCATTCTTTATTGTGCATTGGGTAGTTTCCTCACGTTTGAACTGAACTGTTCTTAGGAACACTCCAACCCCAAACTTTCCCTACAGCTCTCTTTTGGTTTTCTGGTATTCTGGCCTGTGAATACCAGCTGCCATGTCCTTCCCCTAATCTGCTGTGCTGCACTCAGGGAGATGGCCAGGCCAGGTGTGGGTGCTTCCTCCATGAGACGTATCTTGGAAGCTTCCTCCAGCCATCCATGAATGTCCTGTGCCACCTGGTGTCTAACGTCTAAAAAACCATTTTAGCATATATTTGGTCTGGTTTTCTTTAATTGTTTAAAGGAAGAATTTCCATATGGCCCTATCACTTTCTTGTAGCCACAGACTGAAGTTGCTTATATTCATTATTTAAACCATTCTATTGAAGTAATATTGGCATATAATAAACTGGATATATTTAAAATATATTATTTGATATATTTGTACATGTACCTATGAAACCATCAACATAATCGAGATGACAAATATATTTGTTCCCCCACCAGAAGATTTCTAATGCCCTTTTGCAATCTCCCCTCTGGAGCCTCCCACCTTTCTATTCCCATTGCCAGTCAATCCCTAATATGTGTTAGATTACATCATGTAGATTTTATATCAGTGGAATCATAATTATCTAGTGTTATATTTTAGTTTATTGTACTCAGCATAAATATTTTTGGATGCATTCGTAGTGTGTGTATGAGTAGTTCATTCCATTTTCTTGCTGAATAATGTTCTATGTGTGTACTAACACAATGCGTTTATTTAGTTGCTGTTGCTGGGCATTAGTGTTGTCTCCAGTTTTGAGCTATTGTTAATACACCTGCTGTGTAGATTTGTGTGCATGCCTATGTATGAACAGGTACTGTCTTTTCTCTGAATTAACTGGTAGGAGAGCAGTGACTGAACCATAGGTTAGGTGCTGTTTAAGTTTTTAAGAAATGGCCAAACTGGTTTCCAAAATTGCTGTAACATTCTGCATCTCACCAGAAGTGACTGCAAGTTTCATGTACACCACACCCTTGTCAGTACTTGGTTAGCCTTTTTACTTTTATCCTTCCTTGTGTAGGTATTTAGTTGTATTTCATTGCAGTGTTTACATGCATTTCCTTTGTTAGTAATGATGCTAAGCCTTTCTTCATGTGTTTATTTGTCAATTTATATACCTTCACTGGTGAAGTGTTTGTCAAATTTCGCCCATTTTTACATTGGTTCATTTGGTTTGTTATTATTGAGTCTTCAGTGCTCTTGATATATATTTTGGATATATATATATCTTGGATATATATTTTGGATATATATATATATATCATATATATACCTTATATATGGATATATATGGTATATCTATATATATCTGGTAAAATACCAGATATAAGCCCTGCAAATATTCTTTCCCAGTTCGTGACTTATCTTTTCATTGTCTCAGGAGTGCTTTTTGTAGAGCACAATTTTTACTTTGATGAAGTGTAATTTTATACTTTTGCTACATGTATTAGTATGAATATGATTTTTTTATTTATTCTGTTAAAATGATGAATGTCAGTAATAGATTTTCAAATGTTAAGTTAAGCTTGTAGTCTGGGATCGAATTCCATTTGGCCAAAATATATTTTATATATAAATACACAGAGAGAGAGAGAGAGAGAGAGAGAGAGAGGCAAGCAGGGGAGGGACACAGAGAGAGGGAGACACAGAATCTGAAGCAGGCTCCAGTGCTGACAGCTCAGAGCCTGACGCACAGCTGGAACTCACAAGCTGTGAGATCATGACCTGAGCCGAAGTCAGACACATAACTGAATGAGCCACCCAGGCACCCCTGTATTTTTCTTCTATATATTTTATATTTTGTTTGTTTGAATTTTGGTTTAATATTTTATATCTCTGTCCATGAGGATCATCGTTCTGTGATTTTCTTGAGTTTTTTTTTTTCTTTCTTCAATTGCTATCAGTGAAATTCTTATTTCAGGATGAATTGGGTTGTGTTCCTTTTTCAGTTTTCTGGAAGAGTTTGGGTAAAATTAGTATTGTTTCTTCCTTAATTGTTTCAGCCAATCTGAGAGTCAGCATGTCTCTTCCTACCCCAAAGTTAGGTTTGGGTGTTAAGACATATGGCCTTACATATATACCAAGAGGCTATAAAATGGTTTATTATTATTATTTTTTTTTTTAAATTTTTTTTTTCAACGTTTATTTATTTTTGGGACAGAGAGAGACAGAGCATGAACGGGGGAGGGGCAGAGAGAGAGGGAGACACAGAATCGGAAACAGGCTCCAGGCTCTGAGCCATCAGCCCAGAGCCTGACGCGGGGCTCGAACTCACGGACCGCGAGATCGTGACCTGGCTGAAGTCGGACGCTTAACCGACTGCGCCACCCAGGCGCCCCTGTATTTATTTTTAAAAATAATTTCTTCATTTTGGAATGATTTTGTATTTAAATAAAAATTGCAAAGATGGTACAGAAAGTTCCCATACAACTCACATCTTCATCTCCCCATTGTTAATCCCATTTAATTTTTAATTTTTTAATTATTGTTATTATTATTTTAATTTTATTTTTAATTTTTAAAAATTTACATCCAAATTAGTTAGCATATAGTGCAACAGTGATTTCAGGAGTAGATTCCTTAGTGCCCCTTACCCATTTAGCCCATCCCTCCTCCCACAAGCCCTCCAGTAACTCTCAGTTTATTCTCCATATTTATGAGTCTCTTATGTTTTGCCCCCTCCCTGTTTTTATGTTTGTTTCCCTTCCTTTATGTTCATCTGTTTTGTCTCTTAAAGTCCTCGTATGAGTGAAGTCATATGATTTTGTCTTTCTCTGACTGACTAATTTCACTTAGCATGATACCCTCTAGTTCCATCCACATAGTTGCAAATGCAAGATTTCATTCTTTTTGATTGCTGAGAAATACAGCATTGTGTGTGTGTGTGTGTGTGTGTGTGTGTGTGTGTATGTGTGTGTGTGTGTGTATATATGTGTGTGTATATATATGTGTGTGTGTGTGTGTATATATATATATATATATATATATATATATATAGAAAGAGCCCAAATATCCATCAATGGATATTTGGGTGTATATATATATATATATATATATATATATATATATATATATATCACATTTTCTTTATCCATTCATCCATTGATGGATATTTGGGCTCTTTCCTTACTTTGACTATTGTTGATAGTGTTGCTATAAACATGGGGATGCGTGTGTCCCTTCAAAACAGCACACCTGTATCCCTTGGATAAATACCTAGTAGTGCAATTGCGGGTTGTAGGGTAGTTCTATTTTTAATTTTTTTAGGACCCTCCATACTGTTTTCCAGAGTGGCTGCACCAGTTTGTATTCCCACCAACAATGCAAAAGAGATCCTCTTTCTCCGCATCTTTGCCAACATCTGTTGTTCTCTGAGTTGTTAATGTTAGCCATTTTGACAGGTGTAAGGTGGTATCTCATTGTGGTTTTGATTTGTATTTCCCTGATGATGAGTGAAGTTGAGCATTTTTTATGTGTTGGATGGCCATCTGGATGTCTTCTTTGAAGAAGTGTCTATTCATGTTCTTTAGCCCATTTCTTCACTGGATTATTTGTTTTCTGGGTGTGGAGTTTGATAGGTTCTTTATAGGTTTTGGATACTAACCCTTTATCTGATATGTCATTTGCAAATATCTTCCCCCATTCTGTCGGTTGCCTTTTAGTTTTGCTGATTGTTTCCTTTGCTGTGCAGAAACTTTTTATTTTGATGAGGTCCCAGTAGTTCATTTTTGCTTTTGTTTCCCTTTCCTCTGGAGATGTGTTGAGTAAGAAGTTGCTGCGGGCAAGATCAAGGAGGTTTTTGTCTGCTTTCTCCTCGAGGGTTTTGATGGCTTCCTGTCTTACATTGAGGTCTTTCATCCATTTTGAGTTTATTTTTGTGTATGGTGTAAGAAAGTGGTCCAGGTTTATTCTTCTGCATGTCGCCATCCAGTTTTCCCAGCACCACTTACTGAAGAGACTGTCTTTATCCATTAGATATTCTTTTCTGCTTTGTCAGAGATTAGTTGGCCATACATTTGTGGGTCCATTTCTGGGTTCTCTATTCTGTTCCATTGATAGGAGTGTCTGTTTTTGTGCCAGTACCATACAGTCTTGATGATTACAGCTTTGTAGTATAGCTTGGAGTCTGGGATTGTGATGCCTCCTGCTTTGGTTTTCTTTTTCAAGATTGCTTTGGCTACTCGGGGTCTTTTCTGGTTCCATACAAATTTTAGGATTATTTGTTCTAGCTCTGTGAAGAATACTGGTGTTACTTTGATAGGGATTGCATTAAATATGTAGATTGTTTTGGGTAGTGTCAACATTTTAACAATATTTGTTCTTCCTATCCAGGAGCATGGAATCTTTTTCTGTTTTTTTTTTTTTTTTCAACGTTTATTTATTTTTGGGACAGAGAGAGACAGAACATGAACGGGGGAGGGGCAGAGAGAGAGGGAGACACAGAACCGGAAACAAGCTCCAGGCTCTGAGCCATCAGCCCAGAGCCTGACGCGGGGCTCGAACTCCCGGACCGCGAGATCATGACCTGGCTGAAGTCGGACGCTTAACCGACTGCGCCACCCAGGCACCCCTTTTTTCTGTTTGTGTGTGTGTGTGTGTGTGTGTGTGTGTGTGTGTCTTCTTCAATTTCTTTCAGAAGCTTTCTATAGTTTTCAGTGTATAGATTTTTCACCTCTTTGGTTAGATTTATTCCTAGGTATTTTATGGTTTTTTGTGCAATTGTAAATGGGATCGATTCCTTGATTTCTCTTTCTGTCACTTCATTGTTGGTGTACAAGAATGCAACCGATTTCTGTGTGTTGGTTTTATATCCTGCAACTTTGCTGAATTCATGAGTCAATTTTAGCAGTTTTTTAGTGAAATCTTTTAGGTTTTCCAGATAGAGTATCATGTCATCTGTGAAGAGTGAAAGTTTGACCTCCTCCCGGCCAATTTGGATGCCTTTTATTTCTTTGTGTTGTCTGATTGCAGAGGCTCAGACTTCCAATAGTATGTTGAATAACAGTTGTGAGCGTGGACATCCCTGTCTTGCTCCTGACCTTAGGGGGAAAGGTCTCAGCTTTTCCCCATTGAGGATGACATTAGCATTGGGTCGTTCATATATGGCTTTTATGATCTCGAGGTATGCTCCTTCTATCCCTAATGTCTTGAGGGTTTTTATCAAGAAAAGATGCTGTATTTTGTCAAATGCTTTCTCTGCATCTATTGAGAGGATCATATGGTTCTTGTCCTTTCTTTTATTGATGTGATGAATCACGTTAGTTGTTTTGTGGGTATTGAACTAGCCCTGCATCCCAGGTATAAATCCCACTTGGTTGTGGTGAAATTTTTTTTAACGTATTGTTGGATCCGGTTGGCTAATATCTTGTTGAGGATTTTTGCCTCCATGTTCATCAGGGAAATTGGTTTATATTTCTCCTTTTTAGTGGGGTCTCTGTCTGGTTTTGGAATCAAGGTAATACTGGCTTCATAAAAAGAGTTTGGAAGTTTTCCTTCCTTTTTTTATATTTTGGAGCAGCTTCAAGAGAATAAGTGTTAACTCTTCCTTAAATGTTTGGTAGAATTCCCCTGGAAAGCCACCCAGCCCTGGACTCTTGTTTTTTGGCAGATTTTTGATTACTAATTCGATTTCCTTACTGGTTATGTGTCTGTTCAAATTTTCTATTTCTTTCTGTTTCAGTTTTGATAGTGTATATGTTTCTAGGAATTTGTCCATTTCTTCCACATTGCCCATTTTATTGGCATATAATTGCTCATAATATTCTCTTATTGTTGTTTTTATTTCTGTTGTGTTGGTTGTGATCTCTCCTCTTTCATTCTTGATTTTATTTATTTGAGTCCTTTCCTTTTTCTTTTTGATCAAACTGGCTGGTGGTTTATCAAGTTTGTTAATTCTTTCAAAGAACCAGCTTCTGGTTTCACTGATCTGTCCTACTGTTTTTTTGGTTTGGATAGCATTAATTTCTGCTCTAATCTTTATTATTTCCTGTCTTCTTCTGGTTTGGGGTTTTATTTGTTGTTCTTTTTCCAGCTCTTTAAGGTGTAAGGTTAGGTTGTGTATCTGAGATCTTTCTTCCTTCTTTAGGAAGGCCTGGATTGCTATATATTTTCCTCTTATGACTGCCTTTGCTGCATCCCAGAGGTTTAGGGTTGTGGTGTTATCATTTTAATTGGCTTCCATATACTTTTCAATTTCCTCTTTAACTTCGTGGTTAGCCCATTCATTCTTCAGTAGCATGTTCTTCAGTTTCCAAGTACTTGTTACTTTTCCAAATTTTTTGTTGTGGTTGATTTCAAGTTTCATAGCATTGTGGTCTGAAAATATGCATGGTATGATGTCGATCTTTTTGTATTTACTTAGGGCTGATTTGTGTCCCGGTATGTGGTCTATTTTGGAGAATGTTCCATGTGCATTGGAGAAGAATGTATATTCCTCTGCTTTAGGATGAAATGTCCTGAATATATCTGTGAAGTCCATCTAGTCCAGGGTGTCATTCAAAGGCATTGTTTCCTTGTTGATTTTTTGATTAGATGATTTGTCCATTGCTGTGAGTGGGACATTGAAGTCTCCTACTATTATGGTATTACTATCGATGAGTTTCTTTATGTTTGTGATTAATTGATTTATATATTTGGGTGCTGCCACATTTGGCGCATAAATGTTTACAATTGTTAGGTCTTCTTGGTGGATAGACCCCTTGATTATGATATAATGCCCTTCTGCCATCTCTTGATACAGTCTTTATTTTAAAGTCTAGATTGTCTGATGAAAGTATGGCTACTCCAGCTTTCTTTTGTTGACCATTAGCATGATAGCTGCTTCTCCATCCCCTTATTTTCAATCTGTAGGTGTCTTTAGGTCTAAAGTGGGTCTCTAGTATACAGCATATAGATGGGTCTTGTTTTCTTATCCATTCTGTTACGCTATGTCTTTTGATTGGAGCATTGAGCCCATTGACGTTTAGAATGAGTACTGAAAGTATGAATTTATTGCCATTATGATGCTTGTAAAGTTGGAGTTTCTGGTGGTGTTCTCTGGTCCTTTCTAATCTTTTGCTGCTCTGTGTGTGTGTGTGTGTGTATGTATGTATTTTCATCTTTTCTCCCCCTCAGTGTGTCCCCCTTAAAATTTCTTGCAGGGTGGTTTAGTGGTCACAAACTCCTTTAATTTTTGTTTGTCTGGGAAAGTTTTTATCTCTCCTTCTATTTTGAATGACAGCCTTGCTGGATAAGGAATTCTTGGCTGCATGTTTCTGATTCAGCACACTGAATATACCCCGCCACTCCTTTCTGGCCTGCCAAGTTTCTGTGGATAGGTCTGCTGCAAACCTGATCTGTCTTCCCTTGTAGGTTAGGGACTTTTTTTCCCTTGTTGCTTTCATGATTCTCTCCTTGCTTGAGTATTTTGTGAATTTGACTACGATATGCCTTACTAATGGTCGGTTTTTGTTGAATCTAATGGGAGTCCTCTGTGCTTCCTGGATTTTGATGTCTGTGTCTTTCTCCAAGTTAGGAAAGTTTCCTGCTATTATTTGCTCACATAACCCTTCTACCCCTTTTTCTCTCTCTTCCTCCTCTGGGACCCCTATGATTCTGACGTTGTTCCTTTTTAATGAGTCACGGATTTCTCTAATTCTTAAATCGTGCTCTTTTGTCTTAATTTCCCTCTTTTTTTCTGCTTCATTATTCTCTATAAGTTTGTTCTCTGTATCACTGATTCTCTGTTCTGCCTCATCCATCCTTGGTGCTGCTGCATCCATCCGTGTTTGCAGCTCATTTATAGTATTTTTAATTTCATTCTGGCTATTTTTTACTTCTTTTATCTCTGCAGAAAGGGATTCTAATCTATTTTTGACTCCCGCTAGTATTCTTATTATGGTGATTCTAAATTCTGGTTCAGACATCTTGCTTGTGTCTGTGTTGGTTAAATCCCTGGCTGTCGTTTCTTTGTGCTCTTTCTTTTGGGGTGAATTCCTTCATTGCATCATTTTGAAGGGAGAAAAGGAAGTAATGAGGCAGAAAAATTGAAATTAAAAAATTTAATATTAAAGAAATATTAAAATTAAAAAATTGAAAAAACACACACACAAAAATCGAATAAATGATACTAGATCCTAGGTGTGTTTGGTCTGGGTGTTGAAAGTGGTTTGATAGATTAGAGAAAAAAGGTGGGGGAGGAAAAAAAGAAATCGTTTGAGAAATTGAAAAATTGAATACACTGTGGTAGACTAAAATGAAATGTTGGGAGTAAAATAGAATGAAAAAATTTACATAAAAGTAAAAAATATAGTGAAAAAATTAAAGAAAAATATTTTTAATAGAGATTGAAAATAAAATGAATTTTTTCTCTTTCTGTATTCAAGAGAAAGAAAAGAAATGAATAAGAGAAAAAAGAATAAGAAGAAAGGAAATCGTTTGAAAATTTGATAAAGTGAATACACTGAAGTAGAGTAAAGTAAAGTGATAGAAGTAAAATAGAATTTGAAAAAATTTACACAAAAGTAAAAAATATAGTAAAAAAGTTAAACAAAAATGTGTTTAATAAAAATTAAAAATGAATTTTTTCTCTTTCTGTATTCAAGAAAAAGAAAAGAAATGAAAAAGAGAAAAAAAAAGGAAAGAAAATTGAATAGATGGACGTGCTAACAGACTGAAATAGGATTGAAATTACTTCATTTTCTGCTAGAAGTCAGACTATGAAGCACTTTATAGTCCACACACTAAGCAGGCGGTGAGACTTGTGTTCTTCAAGAGCAAGGTTGGCCCAGTTGGGCGGGGCTTAGTGTAATGGCCTCATTTTCCACTAAATGGCGCTGCTAGCCTACTGGGGTGGAGTGTTGTGGCGCTTGTAGGTGCATATGCACATGCGTGGGAGCAGCGAAAATGGTGTCACCCCATTACCCAGTCTCTAGTATCGGAATTCTGTTCTCCCCAGTCAGCAATCGTGCACCCATCCTCTGTCTTCAGCTTTGGTCCACTGCCTGCTTCTTTACTGTCCATGACCAAGCCCCAGGCAGTATCTCTCTCCAGAGTTTTATCTCAGATGCAGCTGTTTTCCCTGGCCCCTTACTTGTGAAAGACCTTGGCTTTGACCCATTCCACCCCTCTACAGGAGGGTCTCACCTCACAATGGCCGAATGTCAGCTGCACCCAGGAATACTTGCTGGACCCTGCTGCTGCCTGTGCCCCAAGACTGCGGCCAGGTGCCATCCTGCCTCAGAAAAAGTTCTCAAGATAGTGTAGCAGCAGCGTTTCAGGGATTATGGAAAATCACAACATACATCAGGCACCAGGCTTCACCCTTAACAACCTTGTTCCAGCACCAGCCAATGTGGCCATTTTCTGGGGTCTGCTGGGACCAGGTGGCCTCAACAGTTTCTACCAAATGTCCTTTTAGCAGTGGAACTGCTTTTCCTCATGTGGCCCAAGAATCTCCTGGACCCCACTCTGTTCCTGGGGATTCGCCCTTCCCACCAGAGCACTGCCAGGTATCAAGCTGTGGAGTTGCAGACTTTGTGCTCCCTTTGTTTACAGTCTTAATGGAATTTAAACCCTTTCCTTTCTCCTTTCTCCCTTTTTAGTTTAGTCCCTGGGGTTGTTTCCAATTTTCCACTTTCTCTCCAGCTGCTTTTGGAGAGGGATGTTTTTCCTGTATACTCCCCTCCGTCCCAGTCTCCATCCTCTCTCTGCCTGCAAAAGGGGTTCCCTACCTTTTGGGGCTTCTTGCTCTCCAAGTTCAGCTCTTTGTGTCATGTACCTGCTGAATTCTGTGGTTCAGGTTGTGCAGATTGTTGTGTTAATCTTCCAATCAGTTCTCTAGGTGTGTAAGATGGTTTAGTGTTGGTCTGGCTGTATTTCATAGACGAGAGACCCACAAAAATCTTCCATGTTGTTCCATCATCTTGACTCCTCTATTATTTTTTATTGAAGTATAGTTGATACACAATGTGACACTAGTTTCAGATGTCTGAAATAGTGATTTGCCAACTGCATATGTATATGTTATGCTATGCTCACCACACGTGTAGCTACCATCTGTCACCAAACAACGCTATTACAATTGGATCATGTGTTTTTACCCAAAGTCTGTCTTTTGATATGGGAGTTTCATGCATGTCCATTTGAAGTACTTACTGATGAGGAGAGACTTCTGTCATTTTTCTATTTGTTTTCTATATGCCTTGCAGCTTTTTTGTTCCTCACTTTCTGTATTACTGTTTCTTTTGTGTTTAGTTGATTCTTCGTTGTGAAAATTTTAAATCCCTTTGTCATTTCCTTTTGTGTATATTCTATAGCTATTTTTTGCGTGTGTTATCTTGGGGATTTCATTTAACCTGCTAAATCTGTGTCATTCATTATAATTTATAGAAGTTCAAGTTTAATAACATTCAAAAATTCTGCTCCTGTAATGTGTTGTTCATGGTCACCCTCTTGGGTTGTTAACATCACAAAAATATCTTTTTGTACATCGTGTGCCCCCAGACATAAACTTTCATTAATTTAAATGAATTAGAACATTAAATTATATAGAAAACTTGATTGGCGTTACAAAGTTTAAGTAATACTTGTTTTTAAATCAATGATTTGTTTTAAAAAACGGACTAGTTTCTTTAATCATGTAGAAACCAAAAGTAGTTAGAAACTGTTGCTATAATACTAAGTTTATATTTTTCTATGCAGTTACCTTTATTAAAATATTTATTTTTCATGCACCTTTGAGTTAGTATCTGGTGTCCTTTTGTTTTTTCCCTGGAGGACTCCCTTGAGCATTTCTCTCAGTGTGGGCCTAGTAGTAGCAAGTTTCCTTAGGTTTTTTTTATTTGGGAATGTTTTGATTTTCCCCTCACTTTTGAGGGACAGTGTTGCCAGATATAGAATTTTTTTTTTGGCCATTCTTTTATTTTACCACTTTGAATGTATTGGCCTGCTGACTTCTGGTCTCTAAAGTTTCTGATTAGAAATCTATTGATAATCTCATTGACAATCACTTGTATGTGATGAGTCACTTTTCTCTTGCTGCTTTTAATATTCTCTTTTTATCTTTCTAAATTTGATTATAATGTGTCTCGACTATGTGTCTGAGCTCATTTTTCTTGGAGTTGATGAGCTTGGATGTTTATATTCACATCTTTCATCCAATTTGGGAGATTTGGGAGATCATAGCTGAAATATTCTCTCTATCCCTTTCTTTCTTTCTTCTCCTTCTGAGCATCCACAGTGCATATGTTGGATCCTTAGGCTATGTTGTCTTGTTTTCAGTCTTAACTTTACTGCTCTCCAGGCTCTATCATTTCCATTATCTTCTCTTTAGGTTCACTGTTAATTTCTTTTGCCTCAAATCTGCCTTTGAATGCCTCTAGTGAAATTTTCATCACATTAGTTGTATTTTTCATTTCTAGAATTCATTTTTAGCTTCTTTTTTGATTTTCTATCCCTTTATTGACATTTTTATTTTGCACACATTTTTTTTTCCTCTACCTCCCCCACATCTTGCTTTAGTTCTCTGAGAATCTTTAAGGCAGTGATTTTAAAGTCATTGTCTGGTATATCTACCATCAGGTTTTTCTCAAGAACAGTTTCTGTTGATTTATTATTTTCCTCTGAATAGGCTTTCGTTTTCAGCTTCTTGGTGTGTCTTGTGATTTTTGTAGAAGACTGAATATTTGAATCTAACCATGTGTTGAATCTGGAGATGAGACTTTCCTCCCTTCCCCAGGGTCTGCAGATTTTTGTTATTCGTTTTGTTTATTAATTTTTTTGATTGTTTTCTCCTGCTGTTGTGGAAAAGATCAATATAAGATATAGATTTCAATGTCCTCAGGTATTTTCTGGACCTTTTCCTGGTCATAAGTGGACACTTTCTTCTAATGTTCCTGGTTTATGCAGTTGTTTTCCAATGTTCTAGCCTTTATGAATTAATCTAAATTAAGCTATTAAATGGAAAAGCAGTGTAGATAATCACTCCTTTGCTTAATAGATCTTTTATAATGGGATTTCATCCTTAAAGCCACTGTTTCAATATGTATTGGGTTGTATTTAAAGGTTAATATGTTGGACAGATCCAAACACGTCCTTTTTTGTGAAGCTGACTATAAGTGCCAGAACTCTAATATTATTTTAATTTATGACATGTTACATAAGACAACAATAACTATTAGCAGATGATGTAAAAGATGGTTGCTATGACTATGGGATATTTTATCCCAGTAGTTAAGACAGGGCATGGAAATTTGTCTTGTATCTAATACTTTTGACTCCTAGTAATACAGGAATATCTACATAAATATAGAAAATATAATCATTATATCTGTTATTTTTGCCCCAGTATTGATTAAGAACACTAATCTCACTAATCTTTGTCATTGTTTCATCTCATCCAATGTTAAAATTCATTTGGAAGTTCTGACAGAGAGGTACAAAAGCAACTTGTGCCCTTTATCAGTTGTAAATTTTTAAAAGTAATGTTAGATTCCCACACGTATCAAAACAGAACTCTGTTTTCTTTCCTGACTCTTCCACCCTGCCCATCTCCTCTCTTTCCTCTTTCTTTTGGTTGTTATTAGATGTATTTTGGGGAAGTATCTGTTATAATCTGCCTATATATATACACATATGTATATGTATATGTATATATACATATATGTATATATATATATATATATATATATATATATATATATATATAAGCTTCTTCTTCAGAATATCCCCATTAGTATCATCAAAGTTAGGGGTCTCCCCATGGATAATTTTGAGACATGTGAAATTAATTCGAACTAACTCCTTGAAATAACTCCATGGGCCTGTCATCAGTCTTTTTCTCTATTACTGTGTTAATCAAGATTTTCCTCTAGCTACAAGATAATCAGCAGCAGCAGAAAAGTCATTTTCTAAGGTTCTAGCACACCATCTACTTTTGCAGGTATCGATCTCATCATATCACTTGGTAACTACCCTTCTTTACATCATTCAGTGCACTTGTAAATTGCTATCAGTTCTACTCTGGAGGACCATTCTTAAGGGGGCAATACCTGACTGCAACACACAGTCACAGAATTCTACCTAGCCTAGTGTCAATCAATCACAGCTCATGCTGGAATCCAGAAACACAATCCAATCTGATACAGAAAATAGGTTTGTGTGAGACACATAATCAAGACCATGTAAAGACTAAACCCATACTTTTGTCTCTAAATGCCAATTGTGGAAGCTTCTGAGCGGGATGGAGGTGAGGATCCCCCTAACGTGGGTCTGGCCTGCTTGGCTTGAAAATCTTGGTCACACAAGGGAGGGCATGTTGAGTCTTTCCTCTAAGTTTTTCAGGATATGTCACGGAAGGTTAAGGGAGAGATGAAGCTTGAAAGCTGTCAGCAGTCTAACTTCAAAAATGGTGTTAGACTTTTTATTACACAGGAGTTATGGGGAAAATGCCAGGATGGTAAGTAGGGCTGCAGAAGACTGCAATTTTTAACTGCAATTTTTAATTTAGAAGACTAAATTTTTAATTTAGGCATTGGTATTTTTTGGTAGAATGAAAAACTTCTGCATGTTTCACTTTTAATTTTAATGAAAATGATTTCTTTTTCTAAGTGATAAATGACAGGGGAACGGGTATAAAATAGGGTCTGTATTTAAATATAAGGTATGCCATTCACTATACGTGCAATCCTGACAAATTATCTGGCACTCCTTTCATTTCTGTTTTCTCACCTATAAAATGATGAATAGTTATACCTTTATGTGAGAACTTTAAATAGAATCTTGAAGTACTTTAAAATGAATAAAAGTGTCTAAACCTATTAACAAGTTATCAATAAATATTGGCAGGTTGTGTGATTGAAGAAATGAGAAAGCAGAAAAAAACCATACAAAATAGAAGTTCAGTAAGGGAACATTTGAAAATATTTACAATAATTGGAATAAATAAACCATGATATCCTCATGCGAATGTTAATTTGGGTTGTATGGCATAATTAAAAATTTTCCTATTGGTGTTTTATTTTTTATCCTCTTTTTTAAGAAAAGGGTGAAACATCATATGAAGTTATCAGTTGGCTTCCACCTGAAGATCATAAAAAAGAATTCAGGAAATGTTTTGATTTCCTTGTGACAGAAACTTTGCATGGCAGGTAATTTCTTTTATTCTCTGCTTGAAAGACTTACCGTTTTAGTGATTTAAATGAATGGTTGGATACATAGATACTTGGAGTGAGTTTAAGAGCAATGGATAGATGAATGGATGAATGTGGATAGATGGGGAGATCAACGACAGGGGGCAGAGGATAAATGGAGTAGATGAATTTTTACTCGCAATTATTCAGTCTGTGTAGTGTGCCTCTTCCACTGAAAGTAGGAATGCATTTCTGTATATGAGGGGGATTGTTCCTTTTGGATCTTCCTGGCAACACTTCACCTACAGTGTTTGCATATTCTCCACCACACAGATGGTGGATAGACAATTTAATTTCTCATTGTTGGTATGCAAATGGGAGTCGCCATATTATACTTATTTTTCCTCCCACTTCCTCACATAAATTCAAGAATAGAAAAATGCTTATGAATATTGATTTCTTATACCTCAAACCAGTGTCTTTTAAACTCGTTTAAGAAACCAAATATCTTGGTGATACACAATGAGTGAGTAACCTGAGAGCTTTGCCATTACCTAGAATGTATAGAAAGTTCTTCATGTTTGACAGCAGAGGGGAAGACACAAATTCATTCCTTACTTGCTTAATACAGTGGCTTAATGTCCATCCCCCTTCTTCCTTAGAAATTCTGTTTGCTAGTAGGTGGTCATAAAATATGGCTTTTTTATAAAGTCATTTTCCTTAGTCAAACTAGAATCCAAATTTTCTCATATATAAGAGATCTGATCTAAAGTACTGATTTGAAATTTTGTCTATATCATCTTATCTTGTTATTGATACATTTTTAAATTCTGTATCTCATCTCTTCTTCCTTAAACTGATTACCTTGAAGGCCGTTTTTTTTTTTTAATGTTTATTTTATTTTTGAGAAAGAGAGAGACAGTGAGAGCAGGGGAGGAGCAGAGAGATAGGGAGACACAGAATCCGAAGCAGGCTCCAGGCTCTGAGCTGTCAGCACAGAGCCTGACGCGGGGCTGGAACTCACAGAACGTGAGATCATGACCTGTGCTGAAGTCGGACGCTTAACCGACTGAGCCACCCTGCCGCCCTGAAGGCTGGTTTTATATACATGTCACATATGGTATAATATACCAAGCACAGTGCTTTCCTATATTTTTTCAATTAACTTAATTTCTGACATGATTAATGTTCTACTTTTAAGGAATTTGTACTTCACATTTTAAATTTGTCACCAATATTTAGCAGCACTGTTCGGGTAAAATCACTTAAAATATAATAGAGAATAATTTCAGCTAATCACCTGTTATCACATGATGTTGATTTTAACCCCCAGGTGTAGATCTGCATATTGCCAATGAGTTCTCACCTGTGGGCTTTCTTTCAGTGGGCTGACATAGTGTAGTGTTGTACAGATACAGTTTGGCCAGGCCATTGATTCTCTTAGTTCTTCATTAAAATGGTAGGCCCATGGGTCACCAAAGTACTTGTACCTGTAACCTCTGGTCAGGAACATTCTCATCTATTTGTCCCTATGCTGCATAAAAAGGATCATTTTCCTTGCAGGCACTGATGCAAAAACATTGAAGCAGAATGGTTCCTGGAACAGTGCCATAGACCAGAGTCTTAATAGATATTGGTAAAATTTTAGCATGAACTTTTGTGAATACTCCAGCTGGGTATGAAGTGGAAAGGATAGTAGTTAGCTTCACAAAGGCTTTTATTTTTGTTTGTTTTAAATGTTAATCTTTTCTGGTAGGAAGACGTAAATCTCATGTTCAGGTTAGAATTAGAATTCAAATATTGCCATCAGAAAGTTCCTTGTGTGAGGCAATCTATCAAATTCAGGCTATTCTCAATTTCAACTAAAAGGGCTATATCATGAATATTGATGTCATGAAGTTATTTCCACAGTTCACTTAGGAAACAGGACAGTCACTGATAAAAAGTCAGTATACAAATGAAAGTTAAAGAGAGCATCATACCTAAAGGAAATAGAAGCAGAACAGCAAAGACACCCCAAACCCAGCAGAAGAAGAGAAATAATAAAGATCAGAGCAGAAATAAACAATATAGAATCTAAAAAAACAGTAGAGCAGATCAATGAAACCAAGAGTTGGTTGTTTGAAAAAATAAACAAAATTGATAAATCTTTTGCCGGGCTTCTCAAAAAGAAAAGGGAGAGGACCCAAATAGATAAAATCATGAATGAAAATGGAATTATTACAACCAATCCTTCAGAGATACAAGAAATTATCAGGGAATACTATGAAAAACTATATGCCAACAAACTGGACAACCTGGAAGAAATGGACAAATTCATAAACACCCACACACTTCCAAAACTCAAACAGGAAGAACTAGAAAATTTGAACAGACCCATAACCAGTGAAGAAATTGAATCGGTTATCAAAAACCTCCCAACAAATAAGAGTCCGGGACCAGATGGCTTCCCTGGGGAATTCTACCAGACATTTAAAGCAGAGATAATACCTATTCTTCTCAAGCTGTTCCAAAAAATAGAAAGGGAAGGAAAGCTTCCAGACTCATTCTTTGATGCCAGCATTACTTTGATTCCTAAATCAGACAGAGACCCAGCAAAAAAAGAGAACTACAGGCCAATATCCCTGATGAATATGGATGCAAAAATTCTCAATAAGATACTAGCAAATCAAATTCAACAGCATATAAAAAGAATTATTCACCATGATCAAGTGGGATTCATTCCTGGGCTGCAGGGGGGGGGGGGGTCAACATTCACAAATAAATCAGTCTGATACATCACATTAATAAAAGAAAAGAAAAGAACGGTATGATCCTGTCAATCAGTGTAGAAGAAGCATTTGACAAAACTTAGCATCCTTTCTTAATAAAAACCGTTGAGAAAGTCAGGATAGAAGGAACATACTTAAGCATCATAAAAGCCATTTATGAAAAGCCCATAGCCAATATCATCCTCAATGGGGAAAAAATGAGAACTTTCCTCAGGAACACGACAGAGATGTCTACTTTCACCACTGTTGCTTAACATAGTGTTGGAAGTGCTGGTATCAGCAATCAGACAAAAAAAAAAAAACGAAATAAATAAGTATCCAAATCGGTAAAGAAGTCAAACTTTCATTTTTCACAGATGACATGCTACTCTACATGGAAACCCCGAAAGATTCCACCAAAAAGCTGCTAGAACTGATACATGAATTCAGAAAAGTCGCAGGATACAAAATTAATGTACAGAAATCAGTTGCATTCTTATACACTAACAATGAAGCAACAGAAAGACAAATAAAGAAACTGATCCCATTCACAATTGCACCAAGAAGCATAAAACACCTAGGGATAAACCTAACCAAAGATGTAAAAGATCTGTATGCTGAAAACTATAGAAAGCTTATGAAGGAAATTGAAGAAGATATAAAGAAATGGAAAAACATTCCTTTCTCATGGATTGGAGAGTAAATATTGTTAAAATGTCAACACTACCCAAAGCAATCTATACATCTAATGCAATCCGAAACAAAATTGCACCAGCGTTCTTCTCGAAGCTAGAACAAGCAATCCTAAAGTTTGTATGGAAACACAAAAGACCCCAAATAGCCAAAATAATATTGAAAAAGAAAACCAAAGTAGGAGGCATCACAATCCCAGACTTTAGTCTCTACTACAAAGCTGTCATCATTAAGACAGCATGGTATTGGCACCAAAACAAACACATAGACCAATGGAATAGAATAGAGACTCCAGAATTGGACCCACAAATGTATGGCCAACTAATCTTTGACAAAACAGGAAAGAATATCCAATGGATAAAAGACAGTCTCTTTAACAAATGGTGCTGGGAGATCTGGACAGCAACATGCAGAAGAATGAAACTAGACCACTTTCTTACATCATTCAGAAAAATAAATTCAAAATGGACGAAGGACCTGAATGTGAGACAGGAAACCATCAAAACCCTAGAGATGAAAGCAAGAAAAAGCTCTCTGACCTCAGCCGCAGCAATTTCTTACTTGACACATCCCCAAAGGCAAGGGAATTAAAAGAAAAAATGAACTATTGGGACCTCATTCAAGATAAAATCTTCTGCACTGCAAAGGAAACAATCAACAAAACTAAAAGGCAACCGATGGAATGGTAAAAGATATTTGCAAATGACATATTGGATAAAGGGCTAGTATCCAAACAGAAGAGACTCATAAATATGGAGAACAAACTGAGGGTTTCTGGAGGGGTTGAGGGAGCGGGGGTGGGGTAAATGGGTAAGGGGCACTAAGGAATCTCTTCCTGAAATCATTGTTTCACTATATGCTAACTAATTTGGATGTAAATTTTAAAAAATAAAGAAGAAAATTAAAACAATTATGGAAAATGTTTAATATATACTATTAAATGAAAGAAATGATATGTAAAAAAAAATAAAATAAATAAATAAAAATAAAAAATAAAATCAGAAATAAAAGACATCCAGATGGCCAACAGGCACATGAAACGATGCTCAATGTCACTCTTCATCAGGGAAATACAAATCAAAACCACATTGAGATATCACCTCACGCCAGTCAAAGTGGCTAAAATGAACAAATCAGGAGACTATAGATGCTGGAGAGGATGTGGAGCAATGGGAACCCTCTTGTACTGTTGGTGGGAATGCAAACTGGTGCAGCTGATCTGGAAAACAGTGTGGAGGTTCCTCAAAAAATTAAAAATAGATCTACCCTATGACCCAGCGATAGCACTGCTGGGAATTTCCCAAGGGATACAGGAGTGCTGATGCATAGGGGTACTTGTACCCCATTGTTTATAGCAGCACTTTCAACAATAGCCAGATTATGGAAGGAGCCTAAATGTCCATCAACTGACGAATGGATAAAGAAGATGTGGTTTATGTATACAATGGAATATGAATTGGCAATGAGAAAGAATGAAATCTGGTCGTTTGTAGCAACGTGGATGGAATTGGAGAGTGTTATGCTAAGTGAAATAAGTCAGGCAGAGAAAGACAGATACCATATGTTTTCACTCATATGTGGATCCTGAGAAACTCAACAGAAGACCAGGAGGGAGGAGAAGGGGAAAAAAAAGAGTTACAGAGAGGGAAGGAGGAAAACCATAAGAGACTCTTAAATATTGAGAATAAACTGAGGGTTGATGGGGGGTGGAGGGGAGGGGAAAGTGGGTGATAGGCATTGAGGAGGGCACCTGTTGGGATGAGCACTGGGTGTTGTATGGAAACCAATTTGACAATAAATTTCATAGTAAAAAAAAAAAAGAATGTATCAACTAGAAATGAAACTCTAAAATCTGCTAGTGTAGGGAATGCTTTCAAAGCAGAAGGATCTTGAATTAGCTCTGATAGTGGGTGCATATGGATTGGCCAGAGAAAGGGGAGGGGAGGAGGTGAGAACATTTCAGGAGGCAGAAACACCTGGAGCAGAGTGATCAGAGCAGAGTATTCATTGGACACTGGTAAAATGGGTGGGTGGTAAAATATTGTGAAATTAACACCTCCAATGAATATTTGTCTTTAGTTTTTTGTTTGTTTGTTTGTTTTTGTTTTTACAGGGAAACATTTGACAACTTTGTATCATTAATGAAACAACTGGGAATTCGATGCAGTGATTTGCTAAGGAGAGGTGATATCATGGATTTCTTAAAAAACGAGAACTTTGACTTGGTATTTGTTGAAGCATTTGACTTCTGTTCTTTCCTCATTGCTGAGAAGCTTGGGAAGCCATTTGTGTCAATTCTTCCTACCCAATTTGGAAGTGTGGACCATGGGCTACCAAGTCCTGTGTCTTATGTTCCATTATTCCGTTCCTTGCTCACCGACCACATGGACTTCTGGGACAGAGTGAGGAATTTTCTGATGTTCTTTGATTTCTCCATAAAGCAAAGGCAAATCCATTCTACCATTGAGAACACCATCAAGGAACATTTCCCGGAAGGCTCCAGGCCAGTTTTGTCTCATCTTTTAAAGAAAGCAGAGCTGTGGTTTGTTAACTCTGACTTTGCCCTTGAATTTGCTAGGCCCCTGCTTCCCAACACTGTGTATGTTGGAGGCTTATTGGCCAGACCTGTTAAACCAGTACCACAAGTAAGTAAAACCTTAGTGCTCAATAGCGACTTCATGCAGAGCTCTTCAGTGCAGAGTTGGTGGCTTCCCTGCCAGTGGGAACTGGGAGTGAAGTAGGATGAGACAAACAAAACACCTAACTGTAAATTTTTATTTTTTTAATTTTTTAATTTTTATTTTTCTATTCTATTTATTCTATTCTATTTTAAATTTTATATTATTTTGGTAAAAACACTTAATATGAGATCTAGCCCCTTATCAAAATTTTAACCATACAATACATAATTATTTACTGTAGGTACCATATTGGATCTCAGATCTCTAGACCTTATTTATCTCACTTGTCTGTAATTCTTTCTCCCTAAACCTTGGAAACCAGCTGCCACTTTTCATTTTATGAATTTGAATATTTTAAATGCTTCAGATAAGTTAACTCATGCAGTATTTGCTTATCTGGCTTATGTCACTTATCATAATATCTTTAAGTTTCACCCATGTTTTCCCATATTGCAAAATTTTCTTCTTTTTTAAAGAATACATAATATTCTTTTTAAAAGAACATATAGTATTCTTTTTTAAAGAATATAAGTATTGTTTTTTAAAGAATATAGAGAACTTTTAAAAAATATGTAGTATTTTTTAAAGAATATATATATTATATATATAATGGAATATATATATAATATATATATATATATATAATATATATATATATATATCTCACAATTTCTTCAACCATTCATCTTTGATGGATATTTTGTTTGTTTCCATATCTTGCTTATTGTGAATAGTGCTTCCGTGAATATGGGAATACAGACATCTCTTTGAGATCTTGATTTCCATTTTCTGTTTTTAATTTGTGGGGAAATTTCCATACTATTGTCCTTAGTGCCTTTGACATTTTTCATTCCCAACCACGTTATGTAAGGGTTGTTATTTCTCCATATCTTTAACACTAGTTGTCTTCTGATTTTTAAAAATAACTACCAATATTTGTGAATTAATAGCTCATTGTGGTTTTGATGTGTATTTCCCTGATGGCTAGTGTTGTTGAGCACTTTTTTCATATATCTGTTTGCCATTTGGCATGTTTTCTTTGGATAAATGTCTATTCAAGTCCTCCATCTATTTTTAATAGAGTTATAAGACTTTTTTCTTCTCCATTGAATTGTAAGCCTTTCTTATACATTTTGGAGATTAATCTCTTAGGATTATGGTTTATAAATGTTTTCTATTCTGTAGGTCTTCTGTTACTCTGTTGATTGTTTCTTTGCTGTGCAGAAGCTTTGTAGTTTAATGTAGTCTCACTTGTTTTGTTGTTTGTTTTGGTGTTTGTTTCTTTTGATTTTGATATTTCATTTTCTAGTTTATTGTGCTATATTTTTGAAATCAATAGCAAGACCAATACCATGAAGTTTCACCCTGTGTTTTTTTTCTAAGAGCTTTGTCGTTTCTGTCTTAGGATTAAGTCTTTAATCAATTTTGAGTTGAGTTTTTTGTATGGAGTAAGGTGAGGGTCCAGTCAACCTCTGGTGAGAGGTTGTTTTCATAACTATCTGCCAACTTTGGTGAGACTGGTTACACAATTGCCTGGGGTACAGTTAGTTGTTAGTTATTTTTATTTTTATCTTTTAAGTACTTCAAATAAAATATTTTTAAAATATTTCTGTACAGAATGAGAGCATGGAACTTCCTATTCTAATGTCATGTTGTGCTCTTTTCAGTTTTAAATAATAGATTTACATTAATCTTATAATTATCAAAAGATAATTTGGTAGTGCTGGATGGAGTCAATTACAGCCCAATGGAACAATGGGGTATAAGTTGGGAATTGGGAACAACCAAACCATGAAGAGGATGGAGAAACTGTTATAAAGAATTGACAAAACTGTATTCATGCTCATTTTTAGGGGATTAAATCAGAAACTTCCTAGGGGGCCTGGTGGCTCATTTGGTTAAGCATGTGACTGCAGCTCAGGTCATGATCTTACCATTCGTGAGTTAGAGCCCTGCATTGGGCCCTGTGCTGACAGCTCAGAGCCTGGGGCCTGCTTCAGGTTCTGTGTCTCTCTGTTTCTGCCCCTCTTATGCTCGTACTCTGTCTCTGTCTCTCTGTTTCAAAAATAAATAAACGTAAAAAAATTAAAAAAAATTTCCTAAGAATAATCTAGGAATTATTATATGCTATATATTATATAGCATAATATATGCTAATTAATATCACACAAAATAGACTTCAGTCAAAAAGTTCACAGGAGGTAAAAATATTTTATAAATGGTTTAATATAACAAATCAATCAATGTAATACATTATTAGAGTGGAAGGAATAAAAAAACACATGTCAATATATGCAGAAAAGATATTTGACTAAATGAATACCCTTTCATGATAAAAACAAAACTAAGGGTAAAAAAGGTACTTCTTCACATGACAAAGAGTATTTACTGGAACACTCACAGCTAACATCATATTCTTTATGATAGACAGAAATTGTGCTGCCTCAGGTCAGTAGTCTAAGATGCCCACTGCTACTTAAATATGCCATAGACCGAGCAAGTAGGCAAGAAAAAGAAATTCCAAATTGGAATGGACAATGTCAAAATAGCTTACATTTTTTTATATGACATAATTCTCTCTATAGAACATCCCAAAGACTTCACACACCAAAAAGAAACTACTAGATGTTAAACAAATCTAGCAAAGTTGCAGGGAAAATATCAACATGGAAATAGGACTTGTGTTTCCCTACACTGGCTAGGAACAACCTGAAAATGAAATCAAGTAAATTATTCTGCTTACAACAGCATCCAATTAAACTGAGGAGGTGAAAGACATGTATGTTCACTGGACACTACAAATTTCCTGAGAGAAATTAAGAAAGATGTAAATAAATAAAAAGATATCTCTAGATCATGGGTTATGATACTTAATATTATTAAAAGAGCAATACTACTGAAAATTATCTACAGATTTGATCTAATCCTTATCAATAGTTTAATGGCGTTTTTTATAGATGAAAATGGCAGTTTTCAAATGCATATGGAAATGAAGAGACCCTGAATAACCAAAGCAATAATAAAAAGAAGAATGACTCATACATCTGTGACTACTTCATTTTTACAAGGATGCCAAAACAACCAATGCAGTCTCTTCAGACTCTCTTCAGAAAATGGTGCTGAGACCATTGGATATTTGTTCACATTGAAGGGAATGTATTTTGAGGCTTCCTCACACCACATACCAACATGAACTCAAAATGGATCAATGGCCTAAATAAAGAGCTAAAAGCCATAAAATTCTTAGAAGACAAGAAAGGGATAAATCTACACAGACTTGGATTTGGCAATGAATTTGTAGATGTGACACCAAAGCATGAGTAACAAAGGAAAAAAATACATAAATTGGACTTCATCAGGATAAAAAACTTCTCTGTATCAAGGTAGAATGCAAGTTTGTCTTCTCACTGCCACATTTTAGCCTCATACTGGAGGTCCTAAGTAAAGCAATAAGACAAAAAAGGAGATAAAAGGCATATAGATTAGACAGGAGGAAATAACGTGGTTTTGTTCACAGATGGCATGATGGTCCATTTAGAAAATCTGAAAAGTCATAAAAAAATCCTAGAATTAGTAAGCAATTGGAGCAGTGCCACAGGATACTAGTTTAATGTATAAAATCATCCTTTTCTTATATATCAGCAATGAATGGAGGAATATGAAATTAAAAACAATATACTATTTACATTAGCACTACCAAAAATGAGATCTTAGGAATAAATAAAAAATATGTATATATACAAGATTAAATGAGGAAAACTATAAAACTCTAAAGAAAGAAAGAAATTAAAGAACTAAATAAATGGAGAGTAAGTCCATGTTCATGGGTAAGAAGACTCAATATTGCCAAGATATTAGTTCTTTGAAAATTGATCTATACATTCAATGCAATCCCAATCAAAACCTCTGCAACTATTTTGTGGATATTAATTAAAACATTTTAAAATTTGCATGGAGAGGCAAAAACCCTGAAAAGCCAACACAATATTGAAGATGAAGAACAAAGTTTGAGGAGTGATATTGTCAACTTCATGACTTACTATAAAGCTACAATAATCAAAATGGTATGATATTGGCAAAAGATTAGAAGTCAATGTAACAGAATAGAGAAGCCAAAATAGACCCACATAAATTTAGTGGGCTGATGTGTCATAAAGGAGTAAAGACAATAGTATAGAGAAAGCAGACTTTCAAAAACCAACAGTGCTGGAAAAATGATCTGACTACATAGAAAATTAATTAGCCTCAGATCCTACATATTCAAAAAAATTAACTCAAAACAGACCATAAACCTTAATATAAAAAGCAAGTGCAAAGTACGAAACTTTTAGAATATGATATCAGAAAAGAATCTAGAGGACCTAGGGTTTGGTGAAAACTTTTTAAATGCAAAACCTAAGTCATGATCTATGAAAGAAAGAGTTGATAAGTGTGCTAAGTTGAAATTAAAATTTCTCTTCTGGGCAGGAATTATCAAGAGAATGAAAGGAGGAGGAACAGAACACAACCAAATGTTTGGAACAGATCTGTTAAAAACTATTATTCAAAATATTCAAATAAACACAGACACACATATACACAATATACAAAGAACTATTAAAATTTAACAATTAAAACCAGTATTTTAAAAATGGACCGAACACCTTACCAGAACTGTCAACAAAGAAAACACAGATGGCTCATAAGCATATGAAGGAGACACATGACAGATATTTTCCCAGCATTACCTCAGTTTCCAGAAGGCCTACTGCCCCCTACTGGTCTAGGACATCAAGTGGCACTCTCCCAGGCACTAGCACCCTGGTCTGACATTGGGACACTCCTAAGTGACCACGTATCCCCAGAACTAGGATGAGGGATGAGGATCACCCTTGTTCTGGGGCCATGTTGTTAATGAAGAAAGAAGTTTCCACCCCCTGTACTTTCCTCTTCTTAAAACATTGTTAAATCAACATTCTGAATCTAGGTGTTGGTGCTACAGTATGTGTTAAGTGCCTTATGTGCAATGTGGGCTATTGTGATAGTGGCTGGACACCTAAGGCTCTCTACACATCCATTTGTGATTATTGAAGGTATTCATATGGTATGGCGTGTCCTGAGATCTCAGAAAAATGACTTCAAAGCCACCAGACACAATGGATACGAGCACAGTGAAGAGTGCACTGAGCTGTTCCCAGGGCTATGAGAACAATTTCAAGACAGTGAGCTCTAGGTACTGACAGGAGGGCGTATTCAGTTAATAGTTGACTTTTATTTCATGAATGTCTAAGCTTTCATAAACAAGTTTGTTCACATCCTGTCCTTTCTCACTTCTCTCCAGGAATTTGAGAATTTCATCAGCAAGTTTGGAGACTCTGGTTTTGTCCTTGTGGCCCTGGGCTCCATAGTGAGCAACTATCAGTCCCAGGAAGTTCTCATGGAGATGAACAGTGCCTTTGCTAATCTGTCTCAAGGTGTGATATGGAAATGTAAGTTATCTAAGTGGCCCAAAGACGTCAAATTGGCAGCAAATGTGAAAATCGTGGACTGGCTTCCTCAGAATGACCTCTTGGGTAAGGACTACCCAGATCTATTTCTCTCTTTCCATTTATGTAACTTTAGGGCTCTACTAGGCACCCCAGCAGCCTGTGAAGGAGCAGATGGTAGCTAAAGGTAATGTCTAGAGGGTAGGAATGGAGCAGCCAGCTGGAGTTCTTGGGATATTAGGTATACTTCCCAAATGGCTAAAATTTCCATGTTTTCTTCTTCCTTTCTATTCCTGATACCTTCAGTCAGAAGTGATATTATCATGCCATTATTTTGACCCTATCATATTTGGCACTGAACAACATTGCCTAAATACAAAGACAGTTTACGGACTCTGAGAACACATATCAAGGGCCATACTACCAGTGTTTTCCAGGCATCTTGAGCACCTGTTAGGCTTTATGCCATTGTAGAAACACACTCCCACACTTACTGGTTCACCCTCCTTTGCTGCAAAAGATGTACTCATACTTTCACAAGGTTTCTGTTAACTGTCTGAAGAGTGTACTAAAATATCTGAATGTCAAGCTGAATAACCTCTCAGCTTTTTACCTGGTTCAACAAATTCTCTGGTAACAGAGAGCTAGATGGTTCTGCACATTTTTTTCAGAAGGCATGGGGTATGTAAAAAGATTCTGATTTTCAAAGAAACACAAATAAATTCTGATGCACATCCCCGTTGAGAGGCAGTGTTGGAGATGAACTCTTTGTTATCAACACTTGTTTTAGTTTTCTCTAAAGAAGGGTGGAGTAAGCACACAGGAACTGGAAATACTGAGATGGGTGGTCCATCATTCTCTGCTTTAGAGGATTTCCTATGGAATTGAATAGAAAGCATATGAGGTGTAAGTTTGATGAATGTCACATGATTATGTGTCATCAATGAAAGTGTTAAGACTTCAGATAACAGGGAAGTGAATGGACAGTGAAAGAGAGAGGGTGAAACCTGGAGAGTGAGAGATGGAAACAGAGATAGAGTGAGATACCAAGAGAGACAACAGGGATGGGAGACGCAAGAGAGATGTAGCATTGAGAGAAAAGAATGGATGGATGAAAGGATGGATATGGGAGGAGGATTATTTCTTGCTAAGCACTGTTCTCTGCAGATTTCCTTGGGTTCTTATTCCCACATGGATTGTTTTAAGGAATCTCTGTACAGAGACAAGGCCAGAATCTTGTATCTTGGAATATGCACCCTTGAGTGTGTCCTAAGCTAAATCAGTATATCAGTTTCTCCAACATAATTTGAGATCTCTTTGTATTTTTTTTCTGCCCTTGCTACTTTATCAGATGTTCTGAAAATTTTCACCCTGAAATATTCTGCTCTGTTCCTGATTTACAACAGCTCACCCACGCATCCGTCTTTTTGTCACTCATGGTGGGATGAATAGCATAATGGAGGCCATCCAACATGGTGTACCCATGGTAGCGATTCCTGTCCTTAAAGAACAGGCTGAAAACATGGTCCGAGTAGAAGCCAAAAAGTTTGGTGTCTCTATCCAGTTAAAGCAGATCAAGGCAGAGACATTGGTTCTGAAGATGAAGGAAGTCATAGAAGACAAGAGGTATGGAGCTCTTTGGGCTTGTGTGAAGGCATCAAATACGAAGGGTGCTGTGTGGCACACTTTTGCAATAACAGCTGGAACTTCCAGGACACGGAATATGTATGTGACGCTAACATCTGACCTGTTACCTTTGAGAGCAAGACTAGGCATTTAGGTTAGATATTGAGAACGAGTTCTACTCAACTATAAGTAGGACTGTGACCTACTTATATAGGGTTTCTGAGAGGTGTTATATTTTAAGGGTGCTTATAATTGAATTACTTAAGGCAGAAGATTGCCTTTCAGTCCCCCAATATGCCACACTGTTTCCTGCCTCAGGCCCTTTGTCGGTGTTGCTCTCTAAAACATCCTTCCTTCTTCTCTCAGGACTGGCACCTTCATGACAGTCGGACTAATCTCCAATGCCCTCTCCTCAGAGAGGCAGTCTTTATCTAACAGTCCTAACTGCACTCTTCTCCCATTGCCTTCAATCATAATTTCATTTTTCCTTCTCATCGCTTCTCAGGATCAGCAACTACCCCATCCCATTTCTTTCTGTTTTAATTTATTGTGTGTCCCTCACACTATAGAGAGTAAGCTCCCCTAGATGGCCAAGTGTGTCTCTTGTGTTCCCATATTCCCAGGGCCTAGTAAAAGGCCTGCTACAAAGTAAGGATGAATTTATGTTAAATGCATCAGTAAAAGGGCCCATGATATCCTAGGTAAATTCCCATCCAGCACAATGATCTGATAACCAGGATGAACTGAATAACTTATTAGGGTCTCCAGGATATCTATACTGAGTGGGTTATATGTTACATCCCATATATTCATATCTACTCTTCCCTTTATCAACCATAAGCTTCCTGGGTAGAGATTTGACTTTACAACTTAGTCCCTGTTTTATAGTTTAGCACTTTTAGCACTAATCATGTATCTTTGCATGGAGGCGCTAGTTTGAGCTTTTCAGTGGGACCAACTGGATGGTGGTAAGGCCAGGCCAACAACTTTTCCTTGAAAATGAGTCTTCTGTGCATGCAGAGGAAAGCATGTGTGACACAAGGTCTCTAAGACTTCTGAGACCACAGAAGTAATGCCCTGCCTCTGTGTCTGCCAACAGGTACAAGTCAGCAGCGGTGGCCGCCAGCATCATCAGGCGCTCCCACCCCCTGACCCCTGCCCAGAGGCTGGTGGGCTGGATCGACCACATCCTCCAGACAGGGGGTGCGGCCCACCTCAAGCCCCATGCCCTGCAGCAGCCGTGGCATGAGCAGTACCTGCTGGACGTCTTCTTGTTCCTGCTGGTGGTCACCCTGGGCACCCTGTGGCTCTGCGGGAAGCTGCTGGGCATGGTGACCAGGTGGCTGTGTGGGGCCAGGAAGCTGAAGAAGGCCTGATGGGGATATAATGTTTATGGTTGTCTCAGGACCCACTGGTTGTACCAGGCTTCCAACAAACACAGGGCACTGCTGGTGTCTTCCCCATATTGGCACTTTAGGGTGGAACACAAATATCTCCTCATTATAATCTGCCTCTGCTTAGAAATTCTTATGAAGTAATCTTGGGATCTTTTTTAAAATTGTGGTAAAATTTATATTATGTAAAATTTACCATTTTAACCATTAAGTGTACAGTCGTTGGCATTAAGCACATTGACGTTATCATGCAAACCTCACTACCATTCATTCCAGAACTGTTTTCATCATCCCAAATTCAAACTCCATGCTAATCAAACAGTAAATACTCATAACCCTGCCCCCACTCCCATGACCCCACAGGCTCCTGCCAACCCCCATTCTACTCTCTGTGTCTGTGAATTTTATCTTGGCTTCTTGACTTGCCCCTCATCAATGGCCTCCTCACTCAGATCCAGGCCTTCATCCGACAGGCCTGCTTTCCTCCCCATTCCATGTCCCTAGACACAGGGCCATGCTTACTTCACTGTTGCTCTCTGGACACTTTTCTCTCTCTGATCTTTCTCTATCCTCACTTTTTATGGCATGACATAAGATCTTGGCCAGTTGTTCCAGTTTGGGTCTCTTTCCTCTTGTGTCTCCTTCTCACCTCATGTCCAAGCTCAGGAAGCCTCTCCTCTGTCTGTCCTGCAGTTAGGCAGGGGTGGCCCTCCCTGGACTCCATTTGTGGTCTCTGTGCTGAGTCCCCTCCTATGAAGAGCATCTCCTTTGCTCTCAGACCTGGAGCCTGCCTTTCGGCCACAGCTGATGCTGTGTTTTTCACTTGTCACAATTACCTTCTCATTTCTCACTCTTAAAAATGTAGTCATGGTGACCTCAAGTCAGATCCCAGACCTCTGTGTGAGGCTCTGGGGCCCAGGTCCAGTGACCATGGCCATTCCCAGGACTTTGTTGATTTAGGAAACAACTTTCTGCCACCCTACTGTGGCATAAATAGGAAGTAACCCACTATGTATAGCAATTACATTCAGTTCCCAGCAACATACACCACAAAAAGAGTGTTTTAACCACCAGGGTTATTTTTTGTTTTCTTGTTTGCTTCTTTGATAAGGACTGGTGTGGTGGCTCCATCTTATTGTCTGTAGATTTTGCTCCATTTTTTTTTTTTGACTTTTTATATTCTTTACTAGACATCAGGCTCCCACTCTGGTAGGTTCCCTTTATAATATATTTTACTTTCAAGTGATTATGTGCTGATATTTGCTTTTGCATTTACAGATGGAATTATATTTCTCCTTTAAAGTTTCAAATGTATGCTATCTTGTGGGTTATAACACAGTGAAGAAAATAGTAGATATGCAGGATGGTCCCAGAAACCATAGTTTGACTGCTTAATTCTGGGGTTGTGCCCACATCTTGAAATAATTCAAATAGAGGATGAAGCAGCTGCTGCCAATACTTCTTGCAGATGTGGAAAGAGGCCCATCCTTACCAAGGTCAGGATAGGATTTTCTGGGTAGAATGTGAAGTGGTGCCAGGTGTCTACCGAGTCCTGTGAGTTCTCATGCTGCACGATGTCACTTATAGTCCCAAGCACATCACATGAGGATGTGTGTGTGTGTGTGTGTGTGTGTGTGTGTGTGTCTGTTATGCAAGGTTTAATTTTTGTAATTCTTTTAAAAAAGTGTTTATTTATTTATTTTGAGAGAGAGAGAATATGAGCGAGCAGGGGAGGGGTAGAGAGAGAGGGAGAGAGAGAATCCTGAGCAGGCTGTGTGCTGTCAGTGCAGAGCCCAACCTAGGGCTCGATTTCATGAATTGTTAGATCATGACCTGAGCTGAAATCAAGAGTCAGATGCTCAACCGATTGAGTCACTCAGGTGCCCCTATTTCTGTAATTTTTATGAATGAAATCTCTAAAATTTGTCTTTGGCAATAGTGCCTTGAAAGGCAGACCTGAAGCTTTTTCTGTGTTGTGATTAGAAAGAAAAGTCAAGATTTCTTACCTTCATAATCAACAAACGGACATAAGGATCAGGCTTTCAGATGCTGATTCCCTTTTCCATTCCTACCACATCATCATCTTTGAACACTTGTAACTCAGTGATGCCAACTCTCTGCCTGCTGCTTCCTGGGCTCTGCTTTCATCCAGCACATCTGATCAAAGAAAGCCGTGAGTGGGGATGATGCCTCTAGTCTGGATCCATTGAAACCTTCTCCACTGGACTGTGTCAGCATGGTCTTGACAGTATGGACATCTGATCTCATCATTTCCTGGTTAAGATCCTTTCCTGGCTCTCATTGCATGTAATACAAGCCCTCTGTGGTTTGTGTCTGGCTACCACTCCAGGAGCATCTTGAAAACTTGGAAATAGACCCACGCAGACATGTTTACTTGATTTATGACAAATCTCTTCAGCAAATTTTACTGGAATAACTGATATCTGAATGGTCTTTGATTTTTACTTAATGGCACACACAGAAAAACATTGACTGTTACTGCATACCATACAGTATGCAAAGTAAGACATTTGATAAATTGGACTTTATCAAAATGAACAACCTTCACTCTTCTAGAGACATGCGTAAGAAGACAAAAATATAAGCCATAAACTGGGAGAAAATATTTCAACACATTTCTCAGAGAACTTGTATCTAGAATATTCAAACAAATCTTACAACCAGTACAAACATGGACAAAAAAAGCTTGACCAGACACTTCACAAAAGAAAATATGCAAATGGCCAATAATCACATGAAAAAGTGGATACAGCAGTCATTTAGAGAAATGCAAAATAAAACCTTAGTATCACAACACATCTACCAGCCTGGCTAAAATTAATAGGACTGATCATATCAATAGTGAGCAAGAAGACAGAGCTACTGGAACTCATACCCATTCCATTGCTGAGGAGAACGTGAAATGGTGCAGCCACATAGGAAAATCGCTCTGTAGTTTCTCAGTTAAGCATATACTTGCCACATGTCCCAGCATTACTTGTAGGTATTTACTTAAGTTCATGAAAACATATGTCCACTTGAAAGTCTATACACAAATGTTCATAGCAGCTTTATTTATAATGGCCCTAGATTAAGAAAAATTACATGCCCATCAATAGGTGAATGAAATGACATTGTGTTGTATCCATGTAATGAATGCAGTTTGTTGCATACAAATTACACTTTAAAATTGATTTGAAAATCTCTATGTGTGAGATGTGTTTTTTTTTAAAGATGTTTATTTATTCATTTTGAGAGAGAGACAGAGCACAGGTGAGGGGCAGAGGTGAGAATCCAAAGCTGGAAGCACAGAACAAGAGATGAGGCTCGATCCCACCAACTGTGAGATTATGACCTGAGTGCTTAACAGACTGAGCTACCCAGGCACCCCTGTATGAGATGTGTTTTTGAGTGTCTTCCTCTTGTGTACTTTAAAATGTAGTGTTCACCAATTATTGTTGCATTACATATAATTGGAAATGCAAATACATTTTAATTTCTAGAATAATAGAACTAGTATAATTTTGATGAAGGAGGAGAAATGTGTGTATAAGAAATGGAGTTACTTCTTAGAGAATCAGAGGACTAATGGTAAACAGACTAAGGAAGGAATCAAGTTCACATACTCAGACCTAATCCAAATTTATTTTGTGTGTGAGACCTGTAGTCTCTCCATAATTATAAAATAACACATTCAGAAATGATAAAAACAGGTAAAATATTTAATTTGTTGACATCTAATGGGCATGGAACATGACACACATGAAGGATCTACATATAAAATGCATATATTTGGAGGTATGTGTTAGAATGTCAAAATGAAGTTCAATCTGTCATTTATGTTTCTTTTCACTATGTAGTGATTCTTTCACTGACATGTTTATACCATTACCACTAACCATGATCACGTATTGATTCTTTGTTTGCCGAGCTACACTAAATACTCTATGGATGTGATTTTCCCCCATGTCAATCTTCTGTTGTTTGGTTTATGACATCCTGATTGCAGGCTTAGTGAGATGTTTATTTGTCAACCAATTAACCATGAAAAGGAAGTAAATGGAATATTTGTCTTAAACTTTAACATAGTCAAGGAACTATTTCTGAAAAGCAGATTTCATATTTTGAATGCCCTTAATATGAATGCATTTCATCTCGTTCAACAATTTGATTCAGACAACACTGACTGATTTTATGTCTGTACAAGGCACCATGGGGAGCAATTTGGAAGATGCAAAGATGAACCAGAGTATCCTGTTCCTCTCAAGTGGCTTCCTACAGTCTTACTGATGAATTAATTGAAAGGTAGATCTATCTGTCATTGTCAGGGCATCTTGTCTCAGTGGTGAGTTTAGCTTAGTAATTTTACTTAGTGTAATGAAATAACACAGTGTAATACCATGAGCTCAGCTGCAGTAAGGAAGAATGTTTCTGGATAAAAAGCTAATGGTGTGTGGGGAAGACAGTCAGAATTATCCTGGGGTGGACGTTGGTTGCACATCAAATACCCTGCCAGTGTCAACAGCTTTTTAGTGCTTGGTGGGTGTCATGTACCATACACAGGGACCTTCTGAAAACAGAATGTAACCCTAAAAGAGAGACAAAGGACTTATTTTGCAAGTGGGTTTTTCTTGTTCCTCAAATCACACTCCTCTGGAAATTCCCTCAACATAGGCAAGTCTTTATTAAAATCCACAGAGAATATCACCTTGATCTCCAGGGCAAGGCTGAGAAGTGGACAAGACAAATATAATGTCTTCTCTAGAGATTGTAGAAATCAATGACCACACTTGCCTGAGAATACAGGTTAATGTACAGTGCAGAACAGAACATGGAATACATGTCCTAGTTTCTTTGTAGTACTTATTGGTGGAAGCAAGAGAAGGGATGGAAATGATGAGGTAGGTTGGGATGTCTTGAAGGAGAGCATGAGTTAGGTACTGTTTTCTAAACAGGGCACTAGACTGCTTCTTAACTGGCAAACTCATTACTAAGGAACAAGTGTGAGAAGAGAAGAGAAGAGAAGAGAAGAAAGGAAAAAAGAAGACACCAAGGATGGAAAGAGTAGGCAATGGTATCCTATCAATGTGAGGATGTGGAGAAGGAGAGAGGGCTTTGAATCACTTACAATTACACCTATGGCTCCCCCTGTGTGCTGAGGTTTTAAATCTTACTAGATAGATGAGACATCCTAGCAGTAAGCTATTCAGAGACAACAGAAGAGCAGGAAGGGGTTATCTTATACAACATATGAGGCACATTTTGATGCTGTCCTCTAAACCAAACAATTGCCAGCTACACTTCCTGCTGGCTTCCCTCAGAAGACAAACAACTTGAGCTTTCACAGCCACTGGATTTCCTAGGCAACAGAAGTGTAAACTTGAGAAAAGGCAGAGCCAGGGTAGGGATTGACAGTGAGCTTAGCCACTTAGGCTGTGAATCTGCTTCAGTGATTTCCAAGCTGTGCAATCAGCCTGAAGAGAGTGGCCAGCAAGTCTGAGGAGGGGAGGGAGCTGGGAGGGAGGTGGATGGAGGAGCTGAGCCCTCCCAGGGGAGCCAGAGAGAGCGTCCCTAGTTTCAGATCCCAGCAACCGGTGGCAGCAGGTTAGCATTTAAGGTAAATGAGTGTTTTTGATCTATTATGTTTATTTGATCACTTTGTTTAGATTTAGCTAAACAGAGAAAGAAAGACAGGGAAAAGAAAGAGGAAAGGTGTTACTTTCTAAAGAGAAAACCAACAGTTGGTGAGAATTCTTGGTTGTCAGTCTAGGGAGGAAATAGCTTGGTTCTGGGAGAGGCTTTTGTCATCTTTATGAAGAGGTGCTCAGATAAAAATAAAAAAAATTATTTGATAAAGGGAAAGGAAATAAACATCACTGAGCAACACTTTGTACTAGGTACCTATGAGTGAAGTGTTTGGGTGAATTGCTTTAACTAGCTTGTATGGCCATTAAAAAATTGACCTTCAAGAATATTAAATATCTCCAAGTTATATGCAATTAAAAGACTGAGCTTTGATTCAGACCATGGTTTTTCTGACATTCACAGATGTGCTATTTCTGCCATACCTTGCCAAACTGACCACATAGACTCAGATAAGAAACAGAACTCTTATTAAAGTGGGCTGGCATAACTTGCTAAAACTTGTAGAGTTGATTTGATTTATCACAAAATTGAGAAGGGCCTTAGTAAATAGCAATATCTTGACTTCAGTCTGGGGTATAGGTAAACCATACTAAGTAGATGAAATTGTTTCCTGGTTTTAGAGCTCTTTTTTTTCCCCCTCAAAATCTTATAACTACAGAAATGTCTTTATTTTGTAATTGTGCATTTTGAATATTGAGATTTAAATCATGGCCATTCATTTATATTCAAATAGCAGTAGTCTAATAACCATAGCAGTGATCAATTCCAAATAGCAATCTAGTAGCATAGTCCTAGGTGCTGATGATATGAAGACAGAAGACACAAAGTTTACAACCTTTGTCCTTAAGGGCCTTATAGTCTAGTAGGACAGGCAGTTCTGAAAGCAGACTTACATCAGGCTTCAACATGGACGCTATTTGGGTTTTTCACAGATTATACAAAGAAAGATGCAAGCTGTATTGCTCTGGTGAGGGTGGTTATGTGAGGCTTCACCATAGTGATTATATAAGGAAGAACAGGACTTCTCTAGGCTAACAAATGAGGGAGGGTGTTCCTTAAGGTGGAACTGCATGTACAAAGGCACAGAGACAGAATACCATAGTGTGTTTGGGGAATGTGAGTGAGTATAAATGCAGAATAGATTTTAAAGCAGTGGAGAATTACTAGAAACAAGGCTGGAGAGTCAGTCAGGGCCAATGTATACTTCAAGTGGTAAGATGTTTGCTCTTTACCCGCACACGTTGAGGGGCCACCAAAGGGTTTTTGATTAGAGTGTAAAGTTCACATTTCCATTTTGTAAAGATCGCTTTGACAGTCATTTGAAGGATGGTTGGAGGGGGAAGACTAGAGAAAAGGAACCAGCTAAGAGGCAATTGCAGTAGTGGAAATGGGAAATGAACAGGTCCTAGATTAAGGAGGTATCCTTGGCCATGGAGGTGAGGGAGGGAACAGAGATGCAAGGAGTGTCAAGGTGGTGAAATTCTATAGGACTTGGCTGCTGATTCGATGTAGAGGGTGAGAAGGAGTCTAAGGTAATGTTCAGTGAATGACCTGTGGAAATGGTGGTGTAACTTCCTGAGGCAAAGAATAAGGAGGAAAAGATAATGAATTTGGCTCTGGAACATTAAACTTGAGGTGTCTGTAGGTCATTGAAGTGTGTATGTTTTGTGGGAAATTTGAAATGTGGCTCTGAAGCTAGAACAGTGCATGAGTTGGAATAAAGATTTGGGAACTGTCATTCTGTCAGTGGATGTGGCTAAGACATGGCCATGGGATGGTGTGAGAGCATGATGAGAGGAAATAACCAAATCCTGGGAAACAGCATTTAAAAAACAGGCAGAAGAAAAGGGATAGGCAAAATAGGTCAGAACCAGAGGAAGGGAGACAGAGGAAAGTAGATTCATAAACATTGAGAGAAAAGTTTTAAGAAGGAAGAATGGTCAAAACAACCAACTGCTGGGCAAGGTAAAATAGAAACTAGAAGTGACCATTGAAGTTGGCCATCAGGTTGGCAGTGCTTCCTGAGAGAATGTTCAGTGGAGGGACAGAGGAGACCAGACTGCAGTGGACTGAAGTATGAATGGAACATGACAAAGTGGAGAAACTAGAGACTCTTTCAGGTAGTTGGACTATGAAGGGGCGGGGGGTGGTTGACAGAAGCAGTCTCTGATGGAAGGACCACTGCAGATTCAGGAACTAAAAAGAGGAGCTGGTGGAGGAGAGGAAAGGGGCACAGCGGAGGGTTGAAGAGGGACTGAAATTGATGTCATAGGTGGAGATTATCCTTAAGTGGAAGGCAATTCTGAACTTCCTCTGGAGGATGGTTTCAGAGATAAATACCTTTGTAGACTTGGAGGAGGTGATATGAGTTCATCTCTGTTTGTACTGTGATTTTCAAGGTAAGGTGTGGAGGAGAGTGGCATAGGTTGAAAAGATTGAAAGCGGAATCTAACCAATGTCATATAAAAGTATGGTTGACTGTTTTAGAAGGCCCAGCGGTGGTTGAAGAATAAATGTGCAGTGGCATATGTCCATCTTGGCCTGTGGGTTGGTTCAGTTGCACTTCACAGCCCACTTTAAAAGAGAGGGCACTTGGAGAAATCAAGCCAAGTTAGGCATCCATATGGGAGCATAGGAAGCTGACAAGGGTTGAGGACAGAGGCTCTGGTAAGAAGTGGTCAGAATGATATGCTGATGTGTCTAGGATGAAGAGGGGAGGAAATGGATCCAGAAGGGAGAATGCGGTAGGTAATGGCTACAGCGGAAATGCAGAGTCAAGAGACTAGTGGTCACAAGTATCTAAGGTTGGAAGAAAGAAACTAAAAGGTGGAGAGAAAGTGGATATTGAATTTTGAGTTTTCAGAGGAGGCCATATTTGGCTGGTGATAAAAGTAAGAGATGGTCTTAGAAAAGGATGCTGGGAGAGCGAGCAGATTAAGTTGGCAGAAATCAAGCAGCTCCAGGAACTCCATGGCTGCATGTTGAATGGATTGTCTAGATGAGTTGTGAGGTTGCCCAGGTTGATGGGGGCACCTGGGATGGGGAAGAGGTCCCTGAGGTAGTATCCAAAGTCTCAGTGTTTTAGAAAATGACAGAGCCAAAGAGGGACATGGCAGGGATTTCCAACTGTGCTGTGCTTCAAAGAAAGATGTGAGAATAGGTCATCTTCGAGACTGTGAGATTCCATAGTACTTAGAATTTGGGGTGAAAAGTATCTTTATCTGTGGAGACTGCAGAAATAGAGTTCCTTATACAAATTCAGTTCTCAGGTATGAGAAAGACATTAGACCAGTCAGCACCTTGGGAGGGAATGGATGGCACATTCACAAGTAGTAATAGCATAATTTGGATAGAGCTAAGGGATGCAGGTAAGGGGTAATTGAACACCAGAGGGCCACCATAGAGAGGCAGGGCAGGAGGAGGTGCATTATGGTTAATAAGCTTGTCCCTATTTTTATACAAGAATGATTTGTGGTGACTACAGTGGTTCCTGGTTTAAAATATGAATGTTTCTTGAAATGTTGTGGACAGCTTACAAAAGATCCCTGGGGAAGTGGCAGGCACAAAAGAATCTTGGTTCTGATAGTTACGTCTGAACTGGGACGAACTCTAAATCTCTTTGTACCTCAGTTTCCTTACTTTGTAAAATAGGAACAGCCACATCCCCTCTAATGTAAGAGTACTTTGTAAATTATGAGTTATTATCCAAACTTACTTTAGAGCGGACACATTTTCTGTTCTAAACAAATGGATAGTGAATAATTTGCAAAACACGGGCCACAGAAAGCCTGACACAGAGTAAATGATCAATAAGTGTTCCTGTTGCTTTTGTTATGGTCTGTATGTTATCTTCTGTATGGTTCTGCATTAACAAACTATTTCTATATAAGACCAGACACTCAGAATTCAGGCCTTGTGGACCAGAGGTCTCTGTGGCAACTATTAAACTTTGCTGTTGTAGCATGAAAGCAGCCACAGATAACATATTAACAAATGTGTGTGGCTGTTTTCCAATAAAACTTTATTTACAAAACTAGGTGGAGAGGCAAATTTGGCCCATGGGCTATGGTTTGATGTACCCAGGTCTAGATCATTTAGGTTATGAGTTGCCTAAACTCAGGGTCTTTTTGATAAGTGCCCAGGGAAAGGTGGATCTTATTTTCTTCAGGGGAACAGAAGTTGAGAACCCTGAAATCATCAACATGCTAACTTCTGATTTCAGGACTCACATTACTCTCCATCAGAGTGATCTGGTTGCTCCAGATAATGGCATGGAATAAACTGATCTGGATGTGCTCACACACTTAATTTCTAGAAGGATCTGAATGTGTTCACGCACTTACTTTCTAGAAGGATTCTATCTCTTCTGCCAACTGTGGCAGAAACTGCCAGCTTCCCACTCAATGGCCAGTTTCCTCTTCTTTATAAATGAAACCTGAAGGATAGCAATGTACCCAGCCAAAAATTAGGTTTCTCAACTGTCTTAGTCTGCTTGGGCTGCTATAGCAAAATACCACAGACTGGGCAGCTTATAAAAACAAAAATTTATTTCTCACAGTTCCACAGGCTGGGAAGTCCAGGATCAAAATACCAGCATGGTGGGGCCCTCTTCCTGATATAAGACTGGAGCCTCTTTTATAAGACACTAATCCCCTTCATGAAGTCTCTACTCTCATGATTTAAGTACCTCCAGAAGTCCCTACCTCCTAATACCAGGAGTTAGGATTTCAACCTATGAATTTTAGAAGGACAGAAACATTCAGATCACAGCACCAGCCTCCTTTGCAGGAAAAGTCAATGAAATTTAAGTGGAAGGAGTTGGGTGGAGTCTCTGGGGATCCCTTAAAGGGGGATGACTCAGCTAGGAAGTACATTCTTCTTGCCCTCTGTTCTTTTCTGCTGCCTGGGGTGTGGATGTAATGGTGGGAGCAACTATGGTGATTTTGTAACTTCAGGCAACTCTGAGGATAAAAACAATGCTAAGGTAGAAAGATAGCAGTTCCTTGAGACATTCACTCTTTGAAATGCCTCCAGACTTCCTTTATACCAGAGGAAAACAAACCTCTATCATTTTCAGAGATAATTACCTGTTTCTATCATGAGTATCTAGACAGAATTCCTGTCTGAAGTTCCAGTCTGCACTGATATTGACACTCTGACATTGGATTTCTATCCATCAACACTTCTTGGTTTTCTGGCAGTTATCAGTTAAGAACCTGTAAGATGCAAATAATTGGCTGGATTTCTAAGTGGCTACAAAATAAGCATTAAATAGACAATTGACTCCAAAGGAAACATTTTAAGTGACGATAAAATAGTAAGTAAGTGATTTTGGTTTCTAATGTTGCAAAAATACAAATGGTAATCATAACTTTATTCCCTTTATTCCCATCTAACAACAGTGGAAGATCCACAGTTGAGGTTTGTCCTTGCAGTGAGTTTGAAACGGGGTATTGGAAAGTTGCCTGATTGGTTCTAAGAGCATAGTCACTAAAACCAGAGAGTTTGGAAAAAAATTATTTTTCTTTTGTCTTCTTTTCTTTTCTTTTCTTTTTGCATTTTGTACAGGAATCTAGCCAGATCTTTGCTTACTTTTGTGTAGCTCAGATCCTTTTTTTAGTCTGCTTCTTTAAGATCTTTCATGTGGCGGGCTGCCTGACCAGAATGGATTCTAAGTAATTTCCTGGTAAAAACCCCAGAGACTCAAGTCACAGCAAGATGGAGAAGGAAACAGCAAGGACAGTGTTATTAAGAAAGCTCCTGGTTCCAGAGATTCCCAGGGGATGCTCATTATAAGGATCTTGTAACCCTGGGAACTCTGTGCTTTATAAAACCTGGTATCACATTGTGTTAGCTACATGGGCCTTGAATATCACACTAAACAGTATTTCTCACTCTCTTCATGGCCAAAAATGCTACAGAGGTTGCTAAATGCTGATAAAATTCTGCTGAGAGGGGCTCCTGGGTGGCTCAGTTGGTTAAGCATCTGACACATGATCTCAGCTCAGGTCTTGATCTGAGGGTTGTGATTTCAAGCCCTATGTTGGGCTCCATGTTGGGCCCAATGCTGGGTGTAGAGCTACTTAAGAAAAATTTCTGCTGAGAGAACAGGTTGTAATGGAGTTACTTTATCTCTTCTCCCACTTCTCAGGAGGAGCTGAGTCTCTCCTCACACTGGACTGTTAGTTATTTTTCTCAGGCAAAGGTGAATATGTCGTGTCAACCCAAGCATGTAGGAATAAGATTTTGCCAATTGTATTAGTAATTTGGCTGTAAGTAATAGAGAACCTGACCAAAGGTGTATTAAGCAAATAGGGGCTTCTGTTCCTCACAAGCTGCGAATGTGAAGTCAGGCAATTGCCAGCACTCGTTCAGCAGCACAGTGATGGTAAGGGCTGTAAGTTGGTAACTCTGTGATTCCCTTGGCTTTTCCCCTGTGATTGTATGAAAGCTGTCACATCTCCAGACAGTGGCTTCTCGTTCAAGGCAGGAAGAGGCAAAGGAGAGGGAAGAGTTCTCCCAGAGCCCTCAGTACTTTACAGCTGAGTCTCTAGCCAGAACTCATTCCCACTGCCACCCAACTGAAAGTGGAACGTAGCAGACAAAGGAGATTGGAATGACCCTTGCAGAGCCAGTTGACAGTGCCTAGAAAATCCGCTGTAGTTCAAATCCAATGAAGTTAAAACTACCCTGAGGAATGTAAACTCCTGTAAGGGACGTTGGCTATCTCATTCATTACTATTGTGTGGCACGTAATAGGTGTTCAATAAATATAAGTTGGCTTTAGGACCAGGACTAGAGTGAGGCAAAAGGAGGCACTCACTCTGAGGCTCAGGCAGGTACAAGGTTGACATTGGCACAATCCTGAGATAGAAAGCTTCCTTGAACATTGCACCCTAGGAGGGTCTGGGTAGCTCAGTAGGTTAGGCATCCTACTTTGGCTCAGGTCATGATCTCATGGTTCGTGAGTTTGAGCCCCGTGTTGAGCTCTGTGCTGACAGCTCAGAGCCTGGAAACTGCTTCGGATTCTGTGTCTCCCTTTCTCTCTGCCCCTCCACCACTCGTTCTCTCTCTCTCTTTCTCTCTCTCTCTCTCTCTCTCTCTCTCTCTCAAAAATAAATAAATATTAAAAAATTAAAAAATAAACAAACAAACATTGCACCCTAGACACTACCTGAATCCCAGCCCTGGTTGAACTTAATAAAATGAAATTTCAAGAAGATGTATGAAATAGACACTTTACAACACTGATATTTATACATTATTCTCAAATCATGCCATATCATAAACACTAAAATGAGAATTTAAATCACACCCCAAAGATCATCAGAAAGAATAAAAGACTATAAGCAGAGCTGGGCTCTAGAGAAAACTGCCTATTGACAAGAGCTAAAGCATGAATTTTAAGCATCTTGAGAAAATGCATTTTGGCAGAGAGGATCTGATAAGATGCCAGACTTCACTGCCATCTCATTTCCACAGTGTGCCCATGTCATTAAAGCATAGATTACATACTGTCCTACTTTAAATCTACATGGAAGTTGGCAATCCAAACAAAACCCAGCTGTTTCATATATTCATATGTTGTGGAATAATTGTCAACATAATTTGTGGGAAAAGAGTAAATATAATGGAAGATAATCACCACAGTAGCTTTGCGTTTAGATTTCAGAAGAAAAAAAAAAAAACACCTTGCACATCACTCTACTAACTGAGCAAGGACCCTGAGGAAAGAGGGAAAGGGGTCGCATTTAGGATCCTGTGTGGCCTGTGTTTGCTGTGCATTGTTGTCCCCTTCCCTCCTCGGCAGTGAAATCCTTCCAGCGTTCCAAGGCAGTCTGTTCCTTGAAGCTTTTGCTTTCCTTCTCATTTCATGGGCCTTCTCCGAATTCCCAAAACAGTTTATGAGCACAATGGCATAGCTGTTGACAGCAGAGACTTGGGCAGGACACTCCTAGCTGTCAGCCCTGACTCTGCCACTGCCTTGTGGCACTTTCTCAGCCCATGACTGGGGTATGTGCTGACTTCCTGGAATAGGGCAGCAATATTTGATAGAACCCACCGCATGAGGCCATGTGCTCAAGTGTGTAAAGCACTGAGCCATAGGCCTGGCCACCGGAGTGGTTACAATTGTGGTTATTACCACTTCTCCTCCTGCCTGGATCTGATCCTATGTTAGGTTCCCATCTTTCCTCCAGGCCTTCCCCTCAAGGTCTCACTCCTGCCACCAGACGAACTTCACAGCTCCTGTCACTTAGATTCTCAAACTCTGATGTACATGCAAAACCTCTGGAAAACATTAAAATACAGAAACTGGCATTCACACCTAGAGATTCAAGCTTCCTGTGTTTGGGGTGGGGTGTGGACATCTTTATTTTTCAACAACACTTCTGGGGCTCTCCTTGTCCCTGATGCTCCCAGTTCCTTCTCTACAGCAGGGCTGCTCAGCTTCAGTACTACTGGCATTCTGGACTAGAGAATTCTTGGTTGTCGAGGGCTTTCCTGTGCATTGTAGGATATTTAGCAGCATCTCCGGCCTCCACGCGTGAGATGCCAGTAGTACCCCTCACCCCTGTTATGACAGCCCAAAACATCTCCAAACCTTGTCAAATGCCCCTGGGGTCAGGGGCTGGGTGGGCAGGGTGGGTGAAATCATACCTGAATGGAACTACAGCTCTACCTCACCTGCAGAATTAGCACAGTCCCTTGCATAGCCAGAGGTGCCAAGGGTCTGTTTAGTTGACTTGAGCTCAGATGGGTTCAGTGAAGGATCTCCCAGGATGTCAATGACACTGACACACACCTGTGATGATGCCTGGAGCGGGGTGGTTCCCAATATTCTACTGCAAAAACTATGTCTTTCTTCATATCATCTGAGTCTTTCATTTCAGTCTCAGAGGAAGCACATCCTAGCCACCTGCTACACTGCTCTGAGTGCTGGGATCTAATGTTTATTCCAGAAGAACATTTTCTATGGGGAAAACCTCTTGAGGGACCACAGCTTTTTGCCATCTACCACACAGCAATAATTAATTTATTGAATGGACTGGAGTCAATAGAGATAGTTTAATTTTTCCCAACCACGACCTTCAAACGTGATCTGTTGTATGTCTCGCTCCACCACTGGATGACATTTCAAGTATTAAAAGATGCACTGAGTCAAAATTAAAATTCCAGTCTTACTTCCTGCTCCCAAGTAGAGAAAGGGTAAAAACCACTGCATGCCCTCCATCCCCATGGGGATGGCCCTTAGGTACAGGGTCAAATCTGAGCTGGCAGATGGGGAAAGATTTGGCTTGGATGTGAGCTGTAGAGAAGGAAAGTATGACTCCCATGTCTTAAGAATGAGCTTGGAGCCCTAATGTTTTAGCAGCAGCTACCTACTCTTTTCTTTGCCTTACTCTTTTCTCTGAATAGAAGAGTGTTTAAAATCACAAGGAGCTATTATAGCAACCCTAGGACCCTTGCTACTGAAATGGTTAATGTAATGGCACAGATATTTAACAGTGACATAAATTCCTAAAAATGCTTTTAAGGCAAAACTCATCACATGGCCTGGCTGTGGGGAAAATGGGCTTGATAGCAACAAGAGGCAGGAGAGGTCTTTGGAAAGATTGGATGGCTTTGCTGGCAGTTGCTGTTCTCACAGGGTGGGCTTGTGTGACTTTCTCAGTAGGACGGTTTCCTCAAGGCACACACTGTCCCCCTGTCCCAGCACCCCGAGCACTAGGGTGCAAAGAAGGACTGTCCAGGCAAAACCAGGCCCACACATCGTAGTGCACATCCCTGCCTAGCCTGGCGAGGCCGGGCTGCTGCCGTTCCTTCTCCTCAGTACGTGGCCCACCTCCCCTGTGCTCCCCCTCCCGTGTTTACAAGGCCTTCCTGTTTCCCTAATTCTGTCTCAACTCTTACAGGCTAACTCTGCTCTCTAAAGTTTACCCAAGCTGACTAAACCTGCTTCAGCTTCCTCTGCTCCTTCATATAACCACCCTTTTCCCGAGAGATGAAAACAAGAAGTGTAGTGTCACAGAAAACAGAGAGGATAGTGTTCTTTAGAGAGTGGAGTGAGACATTTCCTTTGGATTTTTGCATCAGAGGATATGGAAGATCTTGGTGCTTTCTCTTGATGGATGTCTGAATAAGTGATCCCTGGGGCTGTCTCTTTGGTTTTGAGATCTACCTCTGTGTTGCAGATTGTTGGGGTGTAGATTCATGAGACAGAGAGAGAAGTGAGAGAAATATGTAATTCAGCTTATTGCCACTAAAGAGAGACAGACAGAGAGACAGACACACAGGGTGATGTAATTCAGCTTATTGCCACTAGAGGACACCAAAGACCACAGTCTGGGGCTTGAGAGGTGGTTGTTTTTTTGTTTTTTCCCCATAAAGGTTCAACTTAACTCTGCCCCTGAACTCAGCAAAGAAGACTTTCATTGAGAATCATGAAGAGACAGACCTCCATGCATTTTTAGCTTTCCACATCCTGTCCCATAATGATTCTTGCATTCCAAGAAGAGTGCTCTGGCAGTGACAGGCAGCTGTGCACCAGGACGGTGGGATTAAAGAGCCTTAACTAGTTACAGTGTGAGAAGACCTGGTGACCATTGCTGCAAAGTCTCCTTTGGCTTTGCTGCTGGTGGCTCCACTCAGCCAGTGCCCCATGCCTTCAGGACTCTGCATCCTTTTGCTCTGTGCGTGTTCCTCCTCACCAGCCAGTGGGGGTGGGGTGGTGGTGAGGAGCTGTCAGCAGGCACTCTGGCTGCCACAGCTGAGCCCTCTCTCTCCTTCAGACTGCACATTCATGTGCTCTCCATCTCAGATCTCTTTACCTTTCTCTGCCCTGCTGCCAATATCTCCATCCAGTCAGCATGACCTCTCACCTGATCATCCCCAGCCTGTGTCACCTTCCCATCCATTGTCCACACTGAACCAGAGAGCTCTTTGACATTGCAAACTGTCACCCCCCTCATTGAAGCTCTTTGTGATCTTCTGTCGCTCTCAGTACAGGATCCAAACTGCCAAGCACGGTGTTCCAGGCTCCTTGTGATCTGGTGCCTGCTTACTTGCCCAGTTTCGTCTTTTTCCGACTTTCCACTTCCCACATCCCCTCCCTTTTGCCACAATGCTTCACCTTACCACCCACCCACCCTTCATCAGTCATACTACAATACTTGTGTTTCTGTATTTATACCGTTTTCTCTTTCGCTTTGGCCTTGGTACTTGGAAAATGCCCAGTGTCCTTCCTTCTTCCACCCCGTACGACCTTGGGCTGGATGACTACTCTCCTTTAGGATGAAAGCTTAAACATCACCTCCTCTGAGAAGTCTTCAGGGTTAGCACCCCCTTCTGATTTGTTGTGGCTGAGTAGTGTGTTGCTCCCTGCCAATTCCCACTCCCGGAAGCACTGTGTTTCTTACTCCCTCTTCTGCAGTCTAACCCAGTGCCCTCCTCTTAACTAAGCCCTTACTAAACATTTGGTGGCACAATGGACCAAGTGTACCTGGCCCAGGGAAGTGCGCAGGGCCGACACCAGGTGGCGCTGCGGCCACATGCATCAGGAGGGATCCTGACGTTGCCCTGGCAAGGCAGGCTCTGGAAGGGTCTCCTGCAGTCAGGGACACACTTTGTGCCACGCTGTGATGTTGGTGACACACGTTTGGGGACAGACTCTGGCCCAGGCCTATGGAAGCCCTGAGTGTCTCTCTTCTTCCCCAAGACCCTCCCTGATCCGTGCCTTCTTTGAAAGCCCCCAGTTCTTACCAAATCTGTTTCCTGCCTTGCTTAACTACGTGACTTCAGTACTCAAATTTAGGATTCTGTGCTATCCAAGGGCTTGCTTGTCAGAGTAATCCTTCCTTTACAGCACTGGTGCCCTGAAAACAGCACACAAAGCCTATTAACTGTCCATGAAATGTGTAAATAAATGATGAAAGAGAATGCTTAATATGGGTATTTCAAGTATGATGGCGGGAGAGAATTTGTGGGTTTTTTTTTCCTGAATATATCAAATTCGACTCCAGAGGTAACTGTTAGTATGGTCACTTTGTCCAGTTAGGCACAGGAGATAGAAACAGCAGGGTGTTTTCCTGGACTCTACCCTGCTCTCCTGTGAGTGGGTTCCATCAAACTGTTCTTTGAGGTTCTTTTATATTATTTCACAAAGGTGGTGAAGTTGAAAGAGGTCTGCATGAAAGTCAGAAGATCTATGTTTGGGTATGAGCCAACACTTCGGGCCAAGTTGCTTTACCAGCCCGCGCCTTAGTTCCCTAGTCTGCTGACAGAGGTCAGGACCTGGGGCCGTCACTCAGGGTCTCGCATGGTGTGTGAATTCCTGGGAGCCACACCGACTGCTCCCCACTTGCTTTATCTGTGAAATAGAAATCATAGTTATGATTAGCTAATAGGGTTTTTTTTTAATTGAGATAAAATTTACATAACATGAAATTAGTCATTTAAAAATATACTGTACATTCATAATGTTGTGCAACCGCCACCCATATCGAGTTGCAAAACATTAAAGCCCATACCTTTTAAGCAGTCACTCCCCATTGCCGCCTTCCCCCAGGACTTGGCCGTGACCAGGCGGTGTTGTCTCTACGCATTTGACTATTCTGGATATTTCAAACGAATGGAATCGTACAACCGTGTGACATTTTGTATCTGGCTTCTTTCACTTAGTGTGCTGTTTTTGACATTCCCCCACATTGTAGCACGTGTCAATACCTCATTCCTTTTTATAACTGAATAATATTCTGTGGTATGCTTTTACTCTCTTGCCTTTGTACGTAGTCTCTTCTCTCATTAGTGGCTTTGTCCCACTCTCTGCCTGTCAAATTGCTATTCACCCCCTGATGCCCACATCTCAGGCTACTTCCCCAATTCCTGTGGCTCTCTGTTTAGGCATTAATATTGTCCTTTTCTCACTGTTCCATAATAATGCATGTGTACCTCCCTTTCTCTACCCACTAGGGAAGTCTGGACTCCCTAGGAACAGGGACAGAACTTTGTTCATCTTCAGGTTCGTAGCACCTAGCAGACCTGACCAACACTATCTACCCACCCAACAAATATCTGTTGAATTAGTGAGTGAGGAGATTCTTCTCACATGTGTCAAGTTTACACTTATTACACAAAAGGAGTAGGCAGTAGTGTGGAAACAGCTCATGATAATGCACTGTTACTATGATCCTAAATCTGGGGTCACGTGGAAATAGTGCATTTGAAACTTGGTGGCCTGGGACAAGTTGGACCACCTTTTGTTCATCTGTTTGTTTGTGGATGGACATTTGGGTTGTTTCTCCCTTTTGGCTATTGTGAATAATGCTGCTGTGAATATGACGTGTGCGTATTTGTTTGAGTTTCTGTTTTCAATTCAGCTCCTAGGGTTTTCATGAGGGCTGGGCACATGCTTATCACATGGTGGGGCGGAATAAATGTTAGGATTGATGTTATTAATTTTATCTTGGAGGTGTGTAAATAGGGCCCCACGTGGGTTCTTTCTCTTGCCGTCTCACACACACGGGAGCTGGATCTTGCTTTCTCCCACTGCTGGTTTGTAGCCTGTATGTCTCTCCATTCCCCTCCTGCTTGCTGCCGTGGCTGGTGTGGCAAACCAGGGAGGGGAGAGGAGGGTGAAGGAAGCAGGGGAGAAGTAGTGGAAATGCAGAGGGGGAGGTGAGTGGCTGGGAACCACTGGACAGGTAGTACGGAGGAAGGGGCAGAGGCAGGAAGGACACCAGGTCCGGAAAAAGCAGACCCTGAGGTGGGTCTAAGAATGAGGAGGGCACAGGGTTGCTGCTTTTCTGCTCCAGTGGAGGGAGGCTGGGTGAGGCTGGGGCCTGTACCACCAGCAGCCTCTGGTCAGGACTAAGAGGTACCTCAGGAGAGGATGTGCAAGGGAGCAGGAAGTGGCTGGAGTGAGCTGATGTTTTTGTACAGAAAGAGGAGATTCTGATAGTGTCTGGAGCACTCTGTCGGGGTGGCTTTAGGGCCAGAAGCTGGGAACAAGCTCCTGGGGTCGTCAGCTTGACATCAGGTGACAAAATAGTGACAAGAAAATGCAGGTTTGAGGAACACGAATGCTGCCAGGAAGGCAGTTGATTTGGGCTGTGGATGAGATTGTTGGAGTAGAGTCTGAACACTCTGGGTAAAAGCTCCTCAGGAGCTGAGAGGGAGGTCTCCAAAAGTGTGGCGTGTGGTCATCTGGAATTCTGGCACACCTGTACCTCTGGTGCTGGAGGGAGCAAAGAAGGATCCACGTAGCTTTGGTGAGAGCAATTTCTTCTTAATGTGGAATAGAGAGGCCACGACCTAACAGGCAAAGGCCTCCTTCTTGTCCTGGTGTCCAAGAGAACTGAGAATAATTACTCACATTTGCATTTATATAGTGTGAATTAGAATGCAGGTCTAGGCGGAGGGAACCCAAAAGATGGCTCTTAGGAGGTGCTGTAGGAAATGAGGCAGTCAGGCACGCACATCCCTGACTTACCTCTTCTGGTCTGTTTTCAGTCTGAGCTTCCCTCCCTCCAAAGTTAAACAATATGATCTTTGTTGGGGAGAATTTATAGCTTGTATTGGAGAGGAACAGCTTTAGAGAGCGTTAATCTGAGAGTTGTCTTCTCTGATGACAAGACTCCCCTCCTAACGTGGCGCTCAGGAGAAATATCTGCACTTGGCCAGGGATGGGGGGCCCTTAAGCCAAGGGCAGATCCATTCTAACACCATCTTTCTGCATCTTGAATGCTGTGTTTGCATAGCCTTCAACCATCTTGCTCCGTCATTCACAATTCACATTAAAAAAAAGTAGTTTCTAGAGTCCCTCATTTACATTGGTCAGTGAGCTCGTAAGATGATTAGTTGTTTTTGGAATAGGGAGGAACTTTCAGATCATTTAATCCAATCCTTCCATTTGACAGAGGAGGAGAAACCAGAGACCCTGAGATTTGCTCAGACATCCCTGGGGCCGCGTCTCCAGGCTCCCAGGCCAGTATGCTTTCCACTCTTGTGCAGGTTTTGAAAACTCCAGCCCCACTGCAGGAGTCTGTATGTGGCCAGGGACCTCTCAGGAGAGGATGCTTCACTGCACGCATTCTTCTCTTCCTGAATATTTAAATCACAAAAGCCAAACTGCAGAAAAATAAATATTATGTCTATTTGTCAGGAGACAGTTAGTGTCTATTTACCCTTTTCTGTCCTCAGAATCTAGGTGTTAATGGACACTAGTCTGTTAATCAAAACATGCTGGTTCCTGGCAGGGATCATTCAGTGTTGAGAATCTCAGTCAAGACAGAAACAATAATAGTTAATATTTAGACCAAAGACGAGAATATTAAATGTGGAGTCAAAGGGGAACATGTAGAATGCTAAATAAAAGAATAAAGCATATAGGGTTGACTCAAAAAGGAGAGTCAAGGGAAGGGAGACTTTTTATTTTATGGCAGGAGGGGGGTTTCAACTATATGAAAGTGTATCTAGGAAAAGCTGTTTATTTATAACTGTTGTCCAGGCTGGAGAAATCAGATGTTCTCTGGACTAAACAAGTAAGTAAGAAATATGCTGAGCACGTAGTTGGTCTAAATGAAAGTTGGGAATTCTGAGAGGTTCGAGGCTGTTCCTTGGAGAGGCTGCTGTCACCCCGTAGGCCAGAAGCAGGTGAGAGGCCGAGCTCTGCTAATGTGCTGTGAACTCTTCTGTCAGATGGCGGGCACGGCACGTCATGACCGAGAGATGGCGATCCAGTCCAAGAGGAAGCTCACCACGGCCACCGATCCCATCGAAAGACTCCGACTGCAGTGCCTGGCCAGGGGCTCCGCAGGCATCAAAGGTCTTGGCAGGTAGGGTCCCGGCCATGGGGAGGAAGGACACTGCCAGGTGAGGCTAATACTGGCTGTGTGACCTTGACCGAGTCTTATTCTCCTAGGGTCTCAGTTCCCTATTTGTAAAATGTAGTTTGGAAGGCTTGATCTCTGAAGCATCTTGTGACCGTTTTTGGTTCTTAGTCCCAGATTCAGCAAGGCTGTGTCTGAGATGAGAGCACAGCCCCTGGGACAACTTGAAGTGAAGAGAGAGGCATGCCCAGGTCCCAGCGACACCCAGCAGGATGCAGAGAGGGACTCTGCTAGAAACTGACAATGGAAGCGAGCTTGGAAGAGGGAGGAAGCTGCTTTCAGGCAGTCACATCTTGCTGACCTCCAGGGGGCACTGGAATTGCCTGTGGGATATTCACTGCCGGTGGGCTTCTCCCAACTCCATAGGACCTGTCCTCTGGCCCTCTGAGAGTGTGAGAAGTCCTCAGGACCAGGAAACCCAAGGAAAAAGAGATTGTAAGCCTCCAACTGGCAGGATCTCTTTTTAACAGACTGCATGGAATGCCTGCCATGGGCCAGGTGTTTGTATGTTTGTGGGTGAACAAGGCTTCTCCAGGCCCCAGGCAGGACTTAGACTAAGGAAATTGACTGTCACAAAAACCAGAATCTCCGTGGTGATGTTGTAGGTTAGAGAAATACAGGGCACCGCAGCAGGGGCATCTGACCTCACATGTGGAGGTTATAGACAGCTTCACTTACAGCGAGGAACTTACTGAGCATTGGGGACATCACTTTTAATAGTCTCAAATTCTCAGACTAAGCCTGGCTCTGTCAGAAGCCCAGGCTATGGGTATGTGGACCCTGGTGGCCAGGCAGTCACAGTCCAGTGAGAAGACTAGCCCATTTCTCTTCAATACTGTATCACCCCAACCTACAACCTCCACGTCTTTCATCCTGGAGCCATGTCATTGTCCGTGGTGCAAACCCCTCAGGAACACTGCCCTCTGTCCCACTCACTGGCCCACTCAGTTGAGTCCCTCTTGCTGCCTACCCACCCCCCAACCCCTCCTAGCCCTTCCACTGTGAGCCAGTCTATTGGCTCATCCTTGGCCTTTTGCTCCACTGTGTGCTTTGCCTTGGCCCCTTTACTAGTTTTTCCCTTCCCTCAATCTCTCCTCAACTCAAGTGGAAGGTGCTCCCTAGTTTTCCTCTTTATGGGACCACAAAAGTAAAGTGCCATTTTCGTCACATGATGTCAAGGATACATACTGTCAACATGATTTATCGGTATTGGTATTGACCTTGATCACCTGGCTGAGGTAGTGTTTGTCTGGCTTTTCCCATGTAAAGTTACCATTCCTCCCCAACCCCATTCCATACTGGACTGGAAGGAAGGAAGTCTCCATGCAAAGCCACACTTAGGAAGTGGGGAGTATGCTTCCCTCCTTGAGGACAGAGCGTATGTGCAAAATTTATTTGGAATTCTACTCAAGGGAAATTTGTCTTTTCTAAATAATATTTATTTATTTATTTAATCATTTATTTAAACCCATATGGACTCATGAATATTTATTTTATACTTTGTGTTACAATTTAACATTATTTTATTGCTCAAACTCTAGAAAATTGAGCTTTAGAAGCTCTTTCAGTTGGCTCCTATGTCCCTTTGACATATCCCCATCATTGTTAAGTTTTTTTATTTGTTTGTTTGTTTTGAGTGCTTCCTTACTTTCTGTACAAGATACTCCAAGTTCATCTTGAGTATTTCGTGTCCCAGTCCTAGAATCAGACATTTCTCCAAGAAGCCCGATTCTTTTTATTGGATAATTGCATTAGAAATCAAGATCTAGGCTCTAGATGTGCTTATTGTTACTGGGGTGTTACTTCTAGGTTCTCTTAGCTGACAGAAGAAGAAAGTATATGTGTAAATATATGTACAATCTATAGATATTTTTATATGTAATCATCTGTGTTTATATTAAGCTAAGCATGAGTTCATACTAATGTCTCCAACTCTAGCCCATTACCACATGCATCCGACCATTTAGCCTCCTCCCCTGGCTTATCTATAAATTCCCATTTCAACAGTGATAAATCTGGCTCCCACCATCTGCCATCTATTTACTTAATTGTTCAATTCCAGTATACCTTATAGCAATGTCAGAATTGTTAACTCAAATCTCCATGGGAAATATTATTATCAACTAGAGTCCAGTGCTTATGTGCAGTTCCTTTTGCCTTTAGTCCTACAGACTCCCATCTCCACAGCTACTTAAGTCAGCACCTTCATACTCCACGGCTCCCCCCGCCACCCCCTTTCAGTGAGGTTGTTTCAAACTTTTGTAATACAGTTGAGTTCTCTTGTCACTGTGCATTCCTTCCTGGGATCCCCTGACCTCCTAAATAGTTATTTTAAAATTTGTATACATTAAATTTTATTCTTTGTAGTCTACATTTCTATGGGCTTTAGCAAGTATATCATGCATCCACCATTATAGTTTGGGCTTTAGCAAGTATATCATGTATCCGCCATCATAGAGAATAGTTTCACTGTCCTAAAAATTCCCTGTTGCTCCACCTATTCTCTTCCTTCCTTCCTTTTTCTTTTTATTGTATGTATAGTTTTGCCTTTTGCAGAATGTCATAGAATTAGAATAACATAGTACATTTTCTTTTAAGGTTTTCCTTTTATGAGATTCTGGGAAGAGGCTCTCCAATTTTGGAAGGAGAGTACAGACAAGAATCTAGGGCTTCTGTATTTTACTTTGAATAACGTTGAGAGTGGTTTATTTTTAAATCTTTGTGCTTACATCTTATTCTATGTTCTTTTCTTTCCTGTGTGTGTGTGTATGTGTGTGTGCATTTTCTTCAGAGTGTTTCGAATTATGGATGACAATAACAACCGGACCCTTGATTTCAAAGAATTTTTGAAAGGATTAAATGATTATGCTGTGGTCATGGAAAAGGAAGAGGCAGAAGAGCTCTTCCGGAGGTTTGATAAAGATGGAAATGGAACAATAGACTTCAATGAATTTCTTCTCACATTAAGAGTAAGTGGCCTCATGAATCAGTGTATCTTCTGAGTTTGGCTTTCACGTGGTTTGGGTTGGTTATTTTGAGGTTTTGTTTTCAGAAGTTGTTACTGTGCTGTGGAAGAGATGGGAAGGAGATTGATAACAGGTTTAGGGACTTTTTGGAGTAACCATAATGCATGTCATTTAACAGCACACAATTTCATACCACTGAGAGGAATCAGATATTTCATCATATATCTTATTTAAAAAAGCTCATTTGCTTGTGTTGTCTGTGTTTGTGTTTTTTTTTTCTATTTATCTAGCCTCCAATGTCTAGAGCCAGGAAAGAGGTAATTATGCAAGCTTTTAGGAAGTTAGACAAGACCGGAGATGGAGTTATAACAATTGAAGATCTTCGTGAAGTGTATAATGCGAAACACCATCCTAAGTACCAAAATGGAGAATGGACCGAAGAACAAGTATTCAGGAAGTTTCTGGATAACTTTGATTCACCCTATGACAAAGATGGATTGGTAAGTAAAAGAGCTTAACCTAAGTGAAGTTTCTTCTGTTGAATTTGTCATTGAAATTAGGAAATAGGTCCAAAGCCTTAAAAAGTACTTATAGCATATTCATTATAAATAGGAGTAAAATATCTCCTTAGAGACTATTTAGAAAGTTGGCAACTAAAGTGATGATATATGTGTGTGTGATATATGATATATATGTGATATATATATTGGTGAGAGGTCCACATATAGCTAAATACCCATCATCTGAAGAACACAATATTTTGATTTAACACTCCATTGCACGGTTACTTATGTTTACCATACTTAGCCAGCCATATTCCAATGAACTCGACTAGGGTAAAGCCTATTTAACTTCAAAATGAAACCATGATTTAATTTTTTGGAACATGATTCACAAGGTATTTCAAGATATTGAAGTGTTTTTCGCACTCATCCTTACAGTATCATTTGTTATCACACTTTGCTGTGTGGAAATGCCATTTAAGGGAAGCTTTCAGTAAAGGGAATGCCAGATAACAGAATTTACTTTGATTTTGTCTTGAGTAGGCTTGAGATTAACTTGCATTTCTAAACTATAGTGAACTTAAAAACACCTGATCTCCATTAATGGTATCTTCAAGTTATGAACACATAGCTTGGTAGGGTAAGGAATTACATCTCTGCAACTGTGATGTTGTCTCCCCAGGCTGAGATGACAATGTCATCTGTCTTTTATCAACAGGCTTAAGTGGGCTTTTGAACTCGGAACCAGTTCTGGTCTTAGGTGTCCTAAAGGCTCTGATGATGGGGAAGGGAGTGTTCTACTTGGTCCACAGTCAGCACCAGCAGATGCCTGGGGAGGGTTACTTGGAACCCCTCTGTCACACAGGAAGGAGTAGTGGGGCACTGGGCAGGAAGAAAAGATATTAATGATAGGAATAGGAAGCAAGGCTTCCCCTTCTTAAGGGAGTTTCTCCCAACTTTTTCCATAAAACTTCATAGTGAGTCTAATTAGCAAGGGGTTAGGGGAGTAGTAAGGCAACTTTTCTTTCCTTCCTACTGACATTTTCCTGTTGGGGACAGAGAAATACCCTTCATTTTAGTTGAAGGATTAGAGAGGTGGATTAAAAAAAGGGCGGGGGGGGGGGGGCTAGATTCTCAAGGGAGCCTAATGCTTAGGGACAGAAGTAACAGAACCAAACCATATGTTTTCTTCCAACATTGCTGGTCTTTGATCTCTGAAATGGCAGTGGAAAAATAGTCAACTGCCATTTCCCCAAATTAGCCCGCCTCTACATGAGATCCCAGGGTGTACTTGCCTCCTCTCTGCAGGTGGTTCCTTCTCCTCGTTGCCAGGGGAAACCTCAGCTGCTCTTTTCTCTACCCCAAGTCAAAGTAGCCAGTTGTTATGATTCAGCTGATTTAAAGTTCCCACTTCTGTCCCTTTTGACATTTATTTTAACAAGCCATCTTAAGTTCTCAAATACTCATAAAGGTCATTGGGGTTTTTAGTAGTTACAGCATTTGCTATCACCTGACTATCACAGACACTGTGTTAATATCCAGCTGACTGTGCATGATCATCATCCAGGCTACGTATTAATAACGTACATTGCTGGCTGTACTGCAGAACTACAGAATCTGATTATTTTTGGGTGGGGATCAAGGATTTACAGTTTTCGTAAGTACCCCAGATGGCTCTTATTCACATTCATATTTGAGATCATTGTCTCTAAAAGATTCAGAAGTAGTTTTTAATTACTACATATAATATGCACATGAACCTCATTTGGCATAATTATGGAGCTGGATCATTTATTGACTACTTATCTACTGGATATAGTACTAAGCGTCTTAAAATACATAATGAAAATATTTTTGGAAAGTGATGTGGAATTCAAACTTTTGTTCATTGAATCATATTTTAAACACACAAAGAACTATTGATGTAAACAAACTCCACGATAAATTCTTTTATAAAGAGAAGAATTAGTCCTTAAGTGAGCTTTTCCAAATTGAGTTGTTTTATACATTAAGATTTCTTATGGTGAAGCATAGCTAACTATGCTTGAAGCCAGCGCACTCATATATGGCTAAAAAATGTAGCGGATATCCAAATAAGACAGAATTTAGAATAAGCCAATAAATTTAGCATATCATTATGATGCTGAAATTTGTGAACTTTTAATAGTTTGGGCTAAGTTCTCAGGTAGTCATAAAAACTCCTGAGTTTGTAGCAGTCATGGATTTTGATGTAATGGATCCTGTGTTAATAATCCTCACACCCCATCTTCAGAGCCCTCTGTGCACCAGAAGCCATGTGGATAGAGGTATGAAAGCAACCAAATCATGTATGAAGTGAACCTTCCTCACTCTAATTCTATCCCTAAAACCCACCCTAGTTGGGTGAGATTTTCATTTCTTACTTTTTTATTTTTATTTTTTAATTTTTTAAAATGTTTATTTACTTTGACAGAGAGAGAAAGAGAGAGTGTGTGAGCAGGGGAGGGGTAGAGAGAGAAGAAGACAGAGAATTCCAAGCACTGGCAGTGCAGAGCCCAACACGGGGCTCAAACTCACCAACTGTGAGATCATGACCTGAGTCAAAATCAAGAGTGAGACTCTTAACCCACTGTGCCACCGGGGTGCTCCACTTCTTCCTTTTTTAATATCTAGGTTTGGAAGTTTTCATTTATATATGTTATTTTACAATTACAAATATATTTTTTAGATGTCAGAAGTAGATTAGCCTTTGAGTAAATATGGGTCTTACAGTCTTCTCTCATATAGAAATTTTTTAATAATTAAAAATATTTTAAATACATTACTGAGCGTATGTAAATAACCTAAACTTATTTTATGATTTTTCTAATCAGTCTGAAACAGAGAAAAAGGTACTGTGTTCTGTACCACGACTCAAATATTTCCAATGCTCCCATTCAGGACCTTCTCCATTATATAACAAATATTCTGTCAATTCACAGTAGCATAGTCAAGAGGCTGATCAAAAGCAGAGGTGTCCATTCTCTCCCTTTTTACTAATGTCAAACAAAATAATTAAGTAGGAGTAGTCATTATGACTGAAAATTAATTTACTACAATGAGGAAAACTTGGGGAAATTATAGGATTTGTCATTCAGGCTATTCTGAGTATAAATTGAGTCTCAGGAAACAAGCAAACACTTCACTAAGAATAACTGATGGCCTTTTCTGAAATGATCAAATATATTAGCTCTGATGTCTGGTTTTATGTAATCTGACTTCTGGAAGGTTTAATACTGGATAACTGGGAAATGCAAAGGAGGACATACGTAAAGAAATTGAAGAAAGGAGAACATTAATGGTATTCTAATTTTAACAAAAGCTATGCACATATTTATTTCTACTTCCAGACCATCGAAAAGCCCAGCTCAACTATTAGTTCAGTCCAACGACTTTCTTCCTTCTGCTTTTTACTATTTTGTGGGTGGTGGGGCGGGGGGGTAAGTACAGGGAGAGAAATTTCGTCCCCTGACTTTTTTTTTCTCTGTTCACTTATGATTACAGTAAAAAAGGCAAGTGGGTCGATCAGCTCATATGATTATTAGAAGACATAAGTAGGCACTCTGGAAGGGGGGTTTTGAATTTTTTATGGATTTCACTTTTTGATGTTTTTAATCTTTCATGACATTTAAAATTGAGGGCTGACTAGGGGTGCTTCAGTGGCTCAGTTGGTTAAGGGGCCGACTTTGGCTCAGGTCATGATCTCAAGGCTTGTGAGTTTGAGCCCCGCATGGGGCTCTGTGCTGACAACTCAGAGCCTGGAGCCTGCTTTGCATTCTGTGTCTCCCTCTCTCTCTGCCCCTCCCCCTCTTGTGCGCACGCGCTCTCTCTCTCAAAAATAAATAAACGTTAAAAAAAATTTTTAATTGAGGGCTAACTAGAGAACAACAAATTTCCCAGCCATTCTTGTTGTGTCTGTGTCCTCCCATGGAAGCAGGGCTGTACTTTGGGTTACACTGATTGCTCACAGAGATCCTTCCAACAGGAAGACAATTCCTTCTCTGAGTCAACTAATCCTGTCAGCTACTATGGTTGAATTGCAGTTACATATCACCGACAGCTATTAAAAATAAGATCGATACCTGTTTCTTCTTTCTAGCAGTAAAGTGATACAAAATCTAGCCTGGAAAAACACATTGGTTGCTATACCAAAGAGACAGTTCTAAGAACAGGATGGAGAGAACCCAGGCTAATGTGAGGGGGCATGGAGAAGGGGCGTCTTTTTTCACTCACTTTGTGCCTTGAATGAGTAATTTCTATCTTAAAAAAGCATGAAGTTAAGGAGGATTTAACTATAAATCTATTTCTTTATCCACAGGCCAGAATTCCACTTTCTAAAAGGTAACACATTACTTGCCTCGACCCCAGGGCATGCCGTGTTGTTTCTGATGTGTCACAGAAAGCCTGTACTAACTACAGCTAAAGAAACTTGTTTCTTGCTCTGAATTTCAGTCTCACTGATCCGAACAGATGGGTTCCTGCTCTTAAAGAGAGGCGAGAACCTATGTTTCACTTTCCATTTAGGTTGGTGTGGAAATTTTCAAGATTTTCTATTCATCTTCCCCTCTGCCACCCATCAAGGCCATCCTCAGCTTGACTCTGCTCTTGTCTGAGATCTATTCTTGATCTGTGTCATTAAAAAGCTTCCTTGACCAAAGTTCCCCTCCCATTTACAGGTACTAGAAATATGCTTCCATTGAAGTGGTGGGAAGCAAAGTTATGTTTTTGTTTCTGACTTTTCCACTGCAGGTGACCCCCGAGGAGTTTATGAACTACTATGCAGGGGTGAGCGCATCCATTGACACTGATGTGTATTTCATCATCATGATGAGAACTGCCTGGAAGCTCTAAATGTAGGATCTGGGGACCAGGGCATTGGGTGCAGCCACATGGCTCCAAATGATTAAACATCAGCCCCAAACCAGGATCACATTTGATTTCATGTTCATCCCAGTGATTCTTCCCTGTCAACACACACTGCATTTTCTAGGGCAGGCATGACACTATGTAGTTAACTGTGACTTAACTTCTCTGAAACTGTTTCCTTAGCTCTAATATGGGAATTAATTAAAATAAGATTTGGAAAGCTCTTAGAGCCAGGCTCTAGGATACATACATGTGTCTAATAAACATTAGGTGCCTTCCTTGGCCATTAATAAAAGTTTGAGTATTTTAATTGTAATTCCCACCCACACACCCACAGTCTTTCTCCACATCCTTTTAGATGGTCTATTTCTAGGTGTGAGAATTCATCTGTTTTTATGACTGACTGTAAATTTTCTTTGTTTATTTGGCAAGAGAGAGACAGAGAGAGGGAGAGAGAGAGAGCTCACAAGCACACATGAATGGGGGAGGGGCAGAGAGAGACAGGGAGAGAGAGACAATCCCAAGCAAACTCCATGCTATCATTGCAGAGGAGACAGATGAGGGGCTCAAACTCATGAACTGTGAGATCATGACGTGAGCTGAAACCAAGAGTCAGATGTCTAACTGACTGAGCCACCCAGGCACCCCCCTGACTTTAAGAGCTTCAGTTACAAATTGGGTACCAGAAGAGAACACACATTAGCCTCAATTTTCATACCTGAATCTTGAGTTTCTCTGCCCGTGGTTTAGGGAAGCCTTGGTGTGGTGAATAGATTTGAATGACATTTTTGGGTCATCTAAAGCTTCTGTGAGATGGGAGGCCATTTCCTTGAGCAGTAGAGCTAGGACCATCCCTGTGGTTAAAATTTGAGGCCGGGCTGTGCTCTCAGATTTTATGGGGGACTTCTTGTTTAGTGAGTGAGCAGATTGTATCATCAAACCTTTGTCCGGTGGAATGTTCATCTCTCCTCTCCCTGCCATGGGCCAATGATGTTGACATTCCCACCATCACAAGAGGGTGGGGTATGACATAGACAAGGGTCACAGGCCTACTCCAAAGAGTGTATTCCAACTTGACACTTTATGGCCCAAAGTATTCTCCTTCCAGCTCTAAGCTTTGGCTTTATATCGTCAATGTGCAAGAATCTCCCCATGAAAGACTTCAAAGCAAAGGCAGCTTCAGCTGTTAGGAAATAGATGTTGAAACTATCACTCTCCTTCAATGTGTTCTGTGTCTGGGGTCAGAGATAAAAACACAGTGATCAGCCCTTTGGCTGTGATGCTGGAGGTAATAACCACCTGCCTTGTTATCAGGGCCATCCTTTTTTGTCTCCTCTGTCCCTGGCTGTACTCATCCCCTGGCTTGGGGGCATGCATTGGGATAATAGTTAAGATCCCACGTATTTAAGTGGCTCTAGAATTAGGGTCAAGCACACTTGCCATATTTTGTACTAATTCACTTGTTTACTTTTATCTCACAGACTTGGAAGTCTAGATCAAGATATACTTTGATTTAAAATTTGTGTTTAGAGCAGGTGTTTCCAGATGAGAATCATGGCAGTTTGCTTGTTGTCAAGAAGCTAAACTCCCACAGACTCTGATGACAGACTGGAAAAGTGACCTTTTTCTTGAGGATGGGAGCACCCCCAAATTTTGGGAAGCTAGTTTTTCAGAAATTAATTACACAAGTTTGGTTTTCCACTGGATTTATTATCTAGGCTTATATAAAGATTGGAAGGCTGAAAGATGCCAAGTATTATGAAAAAATATGTAGAAATGAGGCAGAAATCCAGTAGAAATTGTGATGGGCTGTATCAGAAAAATATCCATGTTTTCTGTAACCCGTACTTTGCCAGTCTTGGCTAAGGAGAGGTTCCTAGTTTCCTGGCCATGGGCAGTTTCAAGCCTACTGCTCTAGATAGATCTGTGTGTTTGATTCTAGGAATGACTCATACCTCTGCTTAACTGGGGACATAGAGTTAGCATGTGATTCTGAACAAGGACTAGGCCATAGCTATCAGCTTCGTCTCCCCCAGTCATATTTTTACTTCCTGTCTAAATGGGGCACAGGCCATGCTCTCAGATTTTAGATAACACGTGCCTCACAGTCTGTTTGGTCACATTCAGTTATCTCTCTTCTAGCAGGTCAGGTTGTGGGCCCAAAAGTGAGGATTCCCCCAAGGGCCTCTCCCCTACCCCCCTCCTCCCTCCACCCCTGTAAACAAGATCTAGCAAGTTGATCATCAAGGATCACTCCACTCCTATTTTGAGCCTTCTCTGTGATTTCTGGCCTAGTCAGAAATTTAACTCGATTATTATAAATTTAACTGTATTATAAATTTAACTCATTATTTAACTCTATTCCTTCTGGTAGCAGTGGGAGGAACAGAGAAGAGTCATTTAAGAAAAATCATTTGCTAATACTTTTCTGGATGTAGTTTTTGTTTATTTGACTTTCACAATTTAAATTTTACTCCATTTGGTCAGAAGATAAAACACAATAAAAAAATCTCCAAAATAACCTGTAGGAGCACCTTACCTGTTGGGTCTGAACCCCAGAGAGCAAGTAAACATACAAGCCAAAGATAAGAGGGTGAATTTAGTAGCTTCTCCTGAAACAGAAACAGTGTATGTGAATATTCTGAGAATCGTGATTGCTCAGAATAAGCCGCCAATATCAGTACTGTATCTAGGTTCTAGCTCCCCCTAAAGGCAACCCTAGGGAGGAAGGGAGGGGTGACCCTAACTCAGCCTCTCTTCAAGGGCTGGTTCGCATCCTGCCTGAGTTCCCTTCAGAAGCACAGGTGAGTAATTCAAGAAACGTTGGTGTCGTAGTCTAGGGAAGAATTCCTCCTGTCATTCTGCACGGCTAATTTTCTGACATTCATAGACATTCAAACCTTGATAGAATTTTTCTTCCCAGACCCAAATGGCACCCTGGAGGCTGATGTATGGCTCTTGGTGGTTTGGTGGCAGCATGGAGTAACACTTCATACCCTAGTAGCAGCTTTCTAAGGCAGAGCTGGGCCCCCCTCAAGTAGGCTGTAGATTGGCTTTGTCACATCACAGAGTTAGATTGATAAAAAATTTTTTTTTCAACGTTTATTTATTTTTGGGACAGAGAGAGACAGAGCATGAATGGGGGAGGGGCAGAGAGAGAGGGAGACACAGAATCGGAAACAGGCTCCAGGCTCTGAGCCATCAGCCCAGAGCCCGATGCGGGGCTCGAACTCACGGACCGCGAGATTGTGACCTGGCTGAAGTCGGACGCTTAACCGACTGCGCCACCCAGGCACCCCCACAGTGTTAGATTGAATACATCCCACTGGTATATATGTATTGAGTCACTGCTATGTGCCCTGTTCTGTTCTAGGCTGTGGGGATAGAGGAAGGAGCTAGAATGAATGTAAATAAAACCACTGGCTTTCAAACCAAACTAATAGCCCAGAGCTAAGATATCAGAGAGGAAACATAGGCACTGAAGCCAAGACAGTTGCAGCCCTTTATATGGCAGTGTGTTGCAGAGCATGTAGTAAATTTGGTGAATGTAGACAATCTATCAAGACAATGTCAGGAAAATACTCTTCTGTTCTTGGAAGCAGACCATTGTGTCTGCCTTTCACTTCTCTTGGCCAGTGTGGATTGCCTCACTGAGCCACAAGAGTACAAGCAGGTAATGATTCAAGCCTCTTTAGGCACCCAACAGATGGAATTTGTTCTGCTGATGTTTAATCAAGTGGAGAGATGAAATTAACCAAATGCATTTTTGGCTGGTGTGTGGGTGCCCTTCTGCTCCCCTTTCATGAAATTCTACTAACACCTCTGAGCGCTATACCCTTTTGGATTTATGCACAACTCTCTGGGCCATAGAGAATCATGGCAGTTCCAATTTCTCAGTTCAGTCCATAGAAAGGCTTTCTTGGAAATTATAGGCTGTTCTTTTAAATCAAGAGCTTGTTGAAAGAAGCAGCAAAGTTTTACATTTCAGAAATGCTTATGATTCAAGGAAAAACAAAGGAGCCAAGGATCTGATAGGTTGTCATATAATGTTATCTTCATATAATTGATCCTTTTGAAAGCCAATGTCTCTAAGCATGATCCTACTCTTCCAGGTCGCTGATGTGGAAACTATCTAACCTTGATGGAGATAGCCAGTTCTTTTCTTCTCATAAAAAAGCTCACTAAATGAATCCCCTAAAATTATGTCTTGTAAAACAGATGACGGGTGAAATCTGTTGGAAGAAACATAAACAAATGATTGATGGGGGTTCTGAGAACACTGCTGTGTGAGAAGAGTTCTTTTGCCACCTCAGTTGGTGCGGTGAGAGGTTGTGGTGAAGCAGCTCTTCCTCTCTGAGAATAGCATGACCTTCTTGTTTTATTTTCACACCTGCTTCGCCAAAGCCAGTATCTTCCCTCAGCAGAATAGAGTGGAAGGTGCTCGTTAGGAGTGCAAGACACTGAAACTATGAGCCACCAACCATTAGCTGAGGTTTTGATAATGGACCTGGCAACTACCAGAAAGGTATATTGTATCAGGGAAAGAAAAATCTCCTAATGTAATGGTCTATTTTCTTTTGTTCTAGATTCTTCTTCCTCTTCATAAGTGGAATTTATTTATGGTTTCTCTGGAGTGTTACACAAATCCTAACAGCCATTGAACACGGGTGGTGCAATTTCTGTTTCACCAAAGTTCCTGTGAGCGCCGTGGGTTTCCTGTTCCCACTCTCACTCCCAACATGGGGTCAAGTGGCAGATAGCCAAGATATGCACAGGGTCATACCCATTACGCTGCCCATGTAACTATCATTCATCTCCAGTTTCATTCTGCTCTAGGTCCCATAATAAATTTAAGATAGACCCTGTGACTCAGAGCTCAAGCACCTGAAATTTGAAGCCAGACCTGAGTATGTAGCTTATAATCCTGTCATGAAAGACTTGAGTTACTTTTTCTTTTCTTTTTTTTTTTTTACCAACCTTAAAATTTGGCGCTCAGACACTGGTATTGATTCTGGGAACATCTCGGTCTTCAATTTGAAAGGTTTGAGTTGTTTGTCTCCTAGAAACAGGCCACATGCGGAACTGATGACAATCAGTGCTTGGAGAGAGCCTTAGAGCAGGAAAGGAACCCATAATTGAGAGAAAATGACAGATGGCAGAGTAGTTTGCTCTTGCCACGGTTATAGGGAGCCCCAAAGCACTTCCACCTTGAGGGGATAAAGTGCAACAGAAATGCAGGGCATTACCAAACATCAGGCACTGACTTAATGAGACCCAGATCATTCTTTTAGTTTCCAAGGGGGACTGGAAATTAAATTCTGTTCCACAGATTGCATACTTAGTCATGCCTCAAATCTCATTTAGCAATATCATTCAGCATTCATTTATTTAAGATTATCTTTGAAGCTGCACAGTAAATACCATAAATCACCATTAATTTAACTTTGCTAATTGAGTTCATTTAGATAGAGTTTGAAGGAAAATTTACTTTCGTTTCATCTATAGTAAAGAGAATGAGCAGGTCAGTATATAAAGATTATAGGAGCTGTGCCTACCTACGTTCATGTGTGTTTTATAGGTACTTGGAGAGATCTATTTGCATATGAATGCCATTAGTAGGCTAGTCCTAAAAAGTTCCCACATATCTCAAAACATCCTAGGCCAATTGTTTGATGGCAAAGCTTTATTTATGCAACTGTATGTAACACAAACTATTTTCTAGATATTGAGGCATTCCTATATGTAAATCCTATCCTGATTGTATTTTAAATAGAAATTGAAGCTGAAAAAACAATGTTTTATAAGGCACAATTTCCATGACATTTATGCTATAAATTTTAAAATATTTTGTTTAAAAAGTTATACATGCTTATAGTAGTAAGCTACATATGCATTGAAAGTAAGAATTTGTCATAAAAGCAATAGTTAGGATATTACTTCAAGGAACCAGAAATTGAGAAGTTTTGAGTTACAAAATTAGATATGGTTTAAATATATAATACCAACTTTGTCATTGTTATTTTATCATACCGTGCCTTGCCATTAACATGATTCTGATTTAATAGAATTTCTTCAATTTATGGCTGGAAAACATTAACGACCCTTGTACTAAAAGAGTTCATCTGGTTTTTATTTCTGTTTTAAGGTCTTTCTAAAATCTATTTCTTCTTAATTAGCTAACATGCTACATATCATGCTTCTCTAAAAGTTTACTTCCTAGATGATGCTTTTGGATCATTTAAAAATGTTATGTGTGTGATATTTCAGTTTCAGGTTATGGAATTTATTCTTTGAAAATGATGAGGCCCTGTTCAAACTGTACTTGCTCACGTTTTTAAAAGAACAAAATGTAATCCACCCCCCCACCCCCCCCCCCAAAAAAAACCCACATTATTTTGACAGCCAAGAATGAGAGTTTGAAAATTTTATGTTAACATTCATTTTCTTGCAGGCTTGGACTACTTCTATCTAGTGGGCCGAGCAAGTTCCCACAATGCTCAGCCTCTGAGTGGTGCCCCTAGGACTGTGGGCAATAGAATTACTCTCTGTGTTGGTATTGAGGAATGGGGGTGGTTAAGAGGGTGAGAGAGAAATGGAACCTAGGGGCTGATTCCTGCTCTTTTACTTTCTCGTTTCCCATTATAGGAGGCACAGGGCCAACTATGAAATGCTAACATGTATCCTGACCAAATTGAGAAATTGGCCTTCTAGCACTTCTTATATGGCTAGTTCCTTGCCCTCTGCTATTGAATACCAGGCATCATGGATTCCTGGGTGACCAAGGATCCTGGAAAGTGCCCCCACTCTCTAGTTCTATCCTTACTTATGTGATCAGTCTAAACTTTCCCTAAAGAGCTTTTTATCTGTGCATCTATGCTGTAAATTTCTCTATCCTAATGTACTAATAATAATCACAGGTGCAATCATACAAAGGATGCTCTAAAGTAGTGCTTTCTCATAGAAACTTCTGTGATGATGGAAATATTCTACATCTGTGCTCTCCAAGATGTCAGCCACTAGCCACATATGGCTACTGAGCAGTTTAAATGTGGCTAGTTCAACTGAGGAATTCAATTTTTCATTATGTTTAATTTTAACTAATTTAAATTTAAAAAGCCATATGTGACTAGTGGCTACTGGATAGCACAGTTCTAAACATTTTTTATCTTAATGCAAAAAAAATGATGGCCAGTGGGCTGGCAAATCTTGCAAATGTCCCACCTTAGAGGGGAAAGGAAAACCAAGTACCCTGATCCCCAATTACCTGAGTTTCTTGATTGCCAATGGCAATTCAGACTCAATAGAAAACATTTCATGGAGAATGTAAAATGCTCTACTAAGACTCACAAGTTTTGACACCATTTCCTTCTTTCCCCCTTGCTTTATTCCCCCCCCCCCCCA